>NC_138030.1:80119508-80734508 GCF_964106645.2 Podarcis pityusensis
TATCAATCATATGGCCTGTAAAAACATAGCTGTTCATCCTTGCCTTCCATGTTAGTTCCAAAGATTTGGCAGATGTAAATGTTTATACTCGTAACAGTATTTTAATGTGTTCTAGTGAGTAGTCTTAGTTATTGTGTTATTTCCACCTTGATAATTATGATTTAAAGTCAGTATGTAAATCATTTTAACAAATGAATCTCATTGAACTTTGGGACTTCCTTTGAGTAGACATGTATAGAACTGCGCTGTAAACATTGACATGTGTACCTTGAAGCAGAATGGCTATACTAAAGGTTGCCAACTTTTCTCATTGGGGAATGCTTCCCCACCCAATTGCTGCACCTTCCTTCCTGGAAAGCTTCATAGCTGGGTTTCTACATGACATTTAATGATTGAAAGAATCAGCATTGGCAACACAAGCTTTAACTACCATTCATAAACTTACCAACCAGCTATACTCATCCCTGAAATCTTGCAGTTATAGTTCTCTCCAGTATATGCAGGAAGGTATTTCTTACACACCGAACACACATAATTCTGTGCACAGTACTTTACAAAACAATGCGCATAGGGTGTGCATGTGGTACACCCTGTAATTCCTTGGCAGTAAAAACCAAACTTGTCGGTTTGCATAATTAAGCATTTGGGTGTGCCTAGTCATGCAAGCAAGTGCCGAAATGAATCCTGGTGGTGTTTTTAGTTTTGAATGGAATGAACTTCAGTGGAGTTGCTTGTAATCTATACTTTATATAAGTATAGTACCTGTTCCAGGTAAAAAGTATCGGCATGCAAAATGCTTTATAGCCTAATTTTAAGCATACTGTACTCAGACGCCAACCTTACAGTGGGGCTTATTCTCAATAAAATTGTACAATTAATTACCATTAATTCTCATCATTCTTTACAACCATATTGTGAGGTTGGTTAGGCTGCAATATACTGATTTGCCAGAGGTTCTAATGGGCCTCCTTCTCCACCCCCAACAACAAACCACCTCACAAAATTTGCAGGTGTGCATGCACATGCAGTTAAAACTATATTTGGGTTTTTTCCTAAGGAAAAATTGAAACCGTGCAGTAGTATCTAATATTTATGTGCGCACGCTCGTGCAAGACATCTGTGTATTTCCCTTCATTGTATGCCCACCAGTACTGCTTAAAGTCACATTTCATGACATTTGGAAACTTACACAGTATGGGAGACCTGGGTGTTTGCAAAAGAGAATAAAGTACCTTAAGTGCATGAAGAGTTTTGCTTACTCCTAGTTGAGCTTGCCTCTTCCTGCTTCTGGTAGGCTCAGGGATGACAAATGGGAAGCAAGTGGAGAAAGTACTTCCCCATTTCCCACTACTCAATTTTGACCACCCAAGCTTTCAGTCACCGTATTCCTACAGCTGGTTGAAGAAGACTTTTCCACTTCCTTCCATAGCAAACAGTTGCCATTGCTGTTCTAGTCTCCTGATCAGGCCAGGCCAATCCCTGCAGCTGCCTGGCCAAGAGCAATGGCAGGATGAGCTCATCCATCCATCCATGTGCACAGGGCCGGATTTAGGTGTGATGAGGCCCTAAACTACTTAAGGTAATGGGGCCCTTTATATGTCCAGCTGTCCTTTGTCAACAACCAATTGTCGCTGGTTTTTGTGTTGAATATATGCTGTACAGTATGGTAATTTATGGACCTAATAGGTATCTAAAGCCATTTGCATATGTTGCCATGCAACCAGTCCATGCAGAATGTAGGCACCCTATATATAGAAATGAGCAAACCAGTGATATTTTAGGGAGCAGGCTAGCAGGCAGGGCCCATGACTTACATCCTAGGAGCCTACACAACACAAAACACTGTTGCTGTATGTATTTTTTATTTTATTTGTTTTTATCTTTTATTTTGGAAATGGTACATTTTTTTCTTTATTTTTTTGGGGGGGCCCCGAAGAGAGTGGGGCCCTAAGCTATAGCTTGTTTAGCTTATACATAAATTCGGCACTGCATGTGCAGAGGAGTGCTGTGCAGACTACTTCTGCTAAAGCACTTTAAAGCGCTGTTTAACAAACCAAAGTCTCAAACCTGCCTATGGTGGTTTCAAGGTTGCTGTTTTTATGGGAAAGGCAGCCGAGGGCGGTGAATTTGGTTGCTGAAACAGTACTAAGGAAGGAGAAGTGACACTTTGAGGTGTTCTTGCAATCAGAATTCACACACGCGCCTACTAGAGGTCCTGTTTTCTCCCATGGGTGGAAAAAGGCATTGATCACCCCACCACCTATCTCTGTGCTGGTGTTATAATCAACTTCACACCCATTCCAGTGCATTTCCTTAGAAAACTCAGCACACCAGGAGACTGCATAACAACATCGGACTACATTGCAGGAGTGCGTCACATGCTGTCCTCTATCAGCTCACCCCAAACCCACACTATGGATATAGCAATATATGGTTGATATGACTCCAGGGTAACCAATCTGATGTTGTGGGCTAAAACTTCGATTGCCAGCAGTCATCATGATGGAAGTTATGGTTCAAAACCCCCGGGGGGGGGACCACATTAGCTACCCCTGATGTTGTCCATCTTCTCTCAGCTGCAGCACCCAGCACCCACCCCTACAATATGGGTATAATATAAAGGTGGACTTCCTTTGCCCTGGCAGGGTAATTTTAAAAATGTCTACAAACTTGGGGAGAAATACGTATCTGCCTGAGCTAGTAAGAGTACAAGCTCCTGTCACTACAGCTAACTTTTGTTGTGTGCTTGATATACTACTGCCCACTCACAGATACATTGCATTTCTGAAATTTCTTTTTAGCACTGTGAATAAGCCCTGCTTGTTTAAAATGTGTTTTAATGGGTACTGTGTAATATAGTCAGTCATTTGCATTGTAATGGACATTGTAATGTGTTTGATGATAGAAGTCTTCTGTCTGATCAGGTGAAAGTTGGTTTAACTGTCACTGGGGTCCTTAACTGACAGTTGAGGAAAGAGGTTGGAGCTAGAACACTCAAAATGCAAAAGAAGGCTAGAACCTATGCATATTCTGATTGGTGGTTACAGGTTTAGAATTCTTAGTTAGGCAGTGTGATTGGGTGGTGCTCAACTAGGTGGGGCACAAGAAGTGAATTTATAGCTGGGTGCTATTCAGTCAAGATCAGACTGTGTTAGTTGGAGACGGATGCCAGCAACCACCAGGAAGGTAACCAGAAGAAGAAGACAGCAGAGGAAGAGAACTCAGGAAGAAGATCTGAAAAAAATGAAGTGTAGCTTGGTGGCCAGAAGACTTGCTAGGGCAGCTGAATCACTTGGCTTAGAGTAAAGAGACATGGGAAGAACGTGTTTACAATATTAAGGCAGAAGAAATGAGAGGCAGTTTAGAATGCTAAACAGATCTGCACTTCAATAAGTTGGTAGGGATCAAAACAGGCTTTAACAAAAGTCCTCAGTTACAGCACTGGTAAGGCTTAACTGAGGTAGAATAAATATGAGGTCAGGCTGGTAGAAGAGTTTTAATAGGGTAACTAATTGCTCCTAAAAGCTATATTGTTTAAAGTGGCAGTAACAAGATAAAGTGTAAAAAAAAACCCTACCCTATCGGAAGAGAGCAGGTACCAGCTATCACAAAAAGCTCAAAATCCTATAGACTTAATGTTTCCTCCAAGCAGATGGGGCACATAATATTGTTGGCTGCCAAGCAGGGGCTTGCTCAGGACCCACAGAATGCTGGCTGGCTCTTGGGGAAATGAAAACAAGAGGGAAGGGAGGGTGGAATAGTGTAATTTCTAGAAAAGGGCAAGGCTGGTTGACTGAAACTGAACAGGAGCACTTCGCACTGCAACATTTTGCTGCAATTCTCAGTTGTGCTCATCTAACAGCCGCAACTCACCAGAAAGTAAGCATTCTTAATTACATTAAAATCAGTGTGCTGTGTTAGATGGTACCTCTTGTAACCCACACATGGTCCTTTTTGGAGGAAGACAGTTTTAGGCAGAAAAGTGATTCTAATCATTTCAAAGCTTTCTCCCTTGTTTCTGAGCAACTGTAGGGTTTTTTTTAACCCATGATAATTTCATGAGACTGAACAGTGATGTATCCAGATTAAGGAATTTAAATTACAAGTCTATAGATAGGTTTAAAGTGTCATGATTTTTTCCTGCACTTTAGGTGGAAATAGAATGCCAGCTACATTAACAGCTTTCACTGCTAAGTCCGTTACTATATCGACAAAATATGGTTTCTAAGGCAACGTCAACACCCAAGGGACTTCAGTCAGGGCAAAATTGTTTTTCAAAAGATAGTCTGTTCTAACAGCTACATCAGGAAATCTCTTAAAAGCTGAAGTTGGAATGCTCTGAATTAAAGCTAAGTGTCATTGCAAGTAACCTATCTTAATTAAACCTGTCTTAATTATGTATTGTGCCAACCAGGGTCAGCCCAAGACATTTTGGTGCCCAAATTGAAGAAGGGATGAGTGAACATCTATATCTAAGGGGAACATCTAAGGGGGAAATATGGAGCTACATCAAGATCTGCTGCCCCTGTGGATCCTGGCACCTGAGGCAGTCGTTTCACCTTGCCTCATGTGTGGTCTGGCCCCGGTGCCAACAGACAAATGATCTTTCCTCAGAAAAGCTGCACAATTTGGAACAGACAAATGCTGATCCTGGAACAGTTAAACACCACCTCTCCACCTGCCATTTCGCCACTCTGTGCCCTCCTCTGGAAATAGGGCTTCCTCTTTAAAAGTGTCTGACAGGCTACAGTTGCATGTATTTGCATATATTATATAATGGGCAGTTTAGGCCAAGGCAACAGGAAGAAATAGGGGCAAACAATATAAATAGCTGAGGAATATAGTCACCACACTTAAAAGTTGCTTTTTCATACTTACTTGGCCTTTATATAAAAAAATACATGTCACTAAGGTGTTTTAAGTACATTGACAAATGTAGAATAGACATGGGAAACACATGAATCACACACACTTCAAAGGGACAGAATGAACTACAACTCCCTCTTGAATGTGAGCTTAACAAGCAAACCTAGCTTTGCCCTTGTACAATGTGTGAAATGGATCACAGGATCTCCATGTAGGAAAAATACATATGGACTATAATATGTGTGAAGTATAGAACAAGTGCTTATCATGGTCCCAGTACACCGATCACAACATCACATCAACCATTTCTTAAATAATAACAAAATTGTACAAGTAGAGCTGGCTGACTTCCATTTATATAGCGAGTTTTGTACCTTGACTGTTCACACAACATAGTGGTATGAATTAGAGAGGCCTACATAACTATTTTTATGCAAAACTTTCACCCGCTATTCTGCTATTCATACGTTGTTTAAAATCAACCAAAGAGTGGTCATAGTGTGTGATTGCATAAGCTGTTTTAATACAGATACTGAGCTAGTGAGTCATTCAGACATCCTGTGCTAACTCATCATTTCTGCTTGAACAATAAATTGCATAGTCAAATTTGTTACCTTTGACAGTTTCTTAGCTACATTAAAACAAACACTGTGTTTTGAAATCATTCACGTATGACTGCTGGGAAAACAGAAAGCTACAAGTGCAAATTGCTTTCTTTTTTTTAAAGGAAAATATAGCATCTGGAATGTTTGATTGGGATCAACTGCCACTTGGCTGCTTCTCTCCCATAACTGTTGATTATTAGTCATTCTAGCTGATTGCAACAGAGGGAAAAGTGAGATAGTACAGTCTATAGGACCAACTGTTAATGGCTCTGCCTCTCCTAGAATTGCCTCAATGACCATTGCACCTGCTCATGAAACAGTTACAGTATGTAATTGTAACAGAGTAAGTGCCTGAATCTGGTTCTTTTCCTGTTCCTTAAGTATCTCTTTTCCTTTTTATACCATAACTCTTAGCTTGTTAAGTCTATGGGCAGGAGCTTTGTTCTCTCAACATTCGTACCACTGCCTAAAAGATGATAGATATCATTATTATTATTTCCTACAGTTGACAAACTATTTATGAGCTCTTCCAAACATTATACAGAAGTGCAAATGCTATATCAGATATAAGGTGGCTTAATAAAATTATATTGTGGAAACGAAAGGGATGAATATGTGATAAAAATAAATTGTGTATTTTAAAAAATAAGTAGTTTGTTGTACGTATGTGTATTAAACAATAAAATACTGTCACAAGCTTTCATGTTGAAAAGCAAGGGCATATAACTATTCATGCTTGCCTTGCCATGGCAAAAGATCAGCAAGGAAAGACAGGTATCTATGTTAATTGTATGCAGACTCCTACACACACACACCTCTAAATTCCTAGACCATTCTGTTTTTGTCTGTTGAATGTATCTATTAAATGGAGAAAACACAGCTGGTTTTGTTTTTTGTTTTTGTTTTTTAGATGAAGGAGCTCACCATGACAGCCCCCATGGTCATAGCCCAAGGGAAATCAATACAGGAAGCCCTAATTGATTCTCTGATTTTCTCAATGCTAAGATGCCACAAACAATAGTATAGTAAAACCTGAAAGCCTCATTATCACCTCGTGCACTTACCAGATCAAAAAAGATCTGTCAATTATCTTAGATCTCTAGCAGATGATGTCATTGCTCCATCTATGAAAATATCTCCTAGAACTACATTCCCTACATTCCTCTTCAGTTATTACACCACTGCTTGACCTCCTGTATGCTGGCATGGTACCTAATCTAATTAGAGCGTTTCACCTATTGATTGGTTGATTATGGAGAGCCCTGAGATTTCCAGAGTCCTTTACAAAATGTACTTAAGGGGGCTTTAAAGCCTCGACCTGTCCATCCTGCCTTTGTTAAACAGGCAAGATAAAGTGCCATTCCAAGACAGCTATACCATTTTGTAAGTCTTTTGCCAACCGAACCTATGACTGGTTTGGCTCCATAAGCTGAGTGAGTCATCCAAATGTGATTTTGCAGACCATGCTGCTGGCAGCAGTAAAACTGCTAGCACATTTGCAAAGCTAAGCAGTGCCTGGTACAGTTTCACATTGGATAGGAGACCATGTGTTGAGACTAGATGCACTGCAGGTGGTTGGACTAGATGACCCTCAGGGCCCCTTCCAACTCTGCAATTCTATGATTCTAAGTTCTTGGCACTCCCAACTAGGTGCCTGTTTTTTGCACTTCTGAATAGGGTGGCCAGAAGCTACAGGGAGCAGGGTTCTTGCACCCTCAACAGCTTTGTGGAAGAAGGAATTTTAACAGGCTTCACTAAACTATTAAAGGTACAGAAACCACATTCTCTTTTGCTTCAGTTTACCTTATTGCCAGATGCAAAAACAGGATGCTTCTCATGTACCTTTAATATAGAAGAGGAGATTTTAGCAGGTGGAATTTGTCAAATAGACCAAACTGGTCTCATCCATTGGTTGGAGAAGTTGCAGCTATAGGTAGTTTGCTTCTTCACCTATTCGAGAGATAATATTTTGCTCCAGTTACCCCCTGCTAAAGGGGATTCATGCTGTGGCCCCAGCCAAAGGACTTAGGGGCAGTTTTATATTGTGTTTGTGGGTGTTGGTTTTTTAATAGTATTACCTGTTGCTTGTAAGCCACCTTAAGAACCACTTGATTGAAAGGCTGGGTATAAATCTTCCATGGTTTGCATCCATCCATCTCAGGAGATATTGGAGGAGTGTGCCTTTGGGAATGAAGTCAAACTGTTGGAAGGTTGCAGCACCTGCTGTGGCTGTTGAGACCAATATGGGAGAGACATGTTTTGTTGCACCTGGGACAGATGAAGGCATCCAGTTGTGCTACTGCAGATGCACCATGTCATTTCTTCTCTCTGCGCTCCTCCCAATGATCATTCCTTCTCTGGTCACTGCTGACATGAGCTGACTGTCTCCAGGCACTGCGGTCATCTGCAAGGGATTCCCACATGGCAGGGCTGATATTGCCAGCCTTCATGTCATGTTTGTAAGTAACCCAGATTTGGTCTGCCAACAGGCCCAGTGCCTGAAGTCAGCTTCCTGTAGAGCACATTGTTGGGGATCCTGCTATCTTCCATTCTGTGGACATGACTAAGCCAGCGTAGACATTTCTGAGACAGGACTGCGAACATGCTGGGAGTGTGGGCTTAGGAGATCACATCATCTAATTAATAAATAACATATTATATTAAATATTCAAATAAATAATAATAATATCAAACATTACCTTTTCTCCACAGATATTCAGGGTGAAAAGTCCTGTCCACCTCTGAATCTGTCCAGTTTGGGGTGGGGTGTGGAGCACATAGCTAAGACTACAAATCAATTGTATATAAGGAAAAGTTTACCAGATTTTCATAAAGGAAATTGGCTGATGTATAGAGCACTAGATAAATTTTTAAAATGGAACTTCTATTTCTCTCATTGTCTGGTTCTCCAGAAGTAGGGTAACATTTGAGTTACACGTCAGTTATTTATGCATTTACCATTAACCATATTTACTTTGGAACTGTTGCGCTTTCACTCAATGTGATGCATTGATATTGATGTCAACAATATTAAGATGTTATATATACATGCATTGTCTAACACAGTCCTTTAATTAGTGTGATTCCCATCTGCCTCAATGCCACCCACATCTGACTCTATTTATAGCTCTTTTTCTAAGACATGTACACTCCTGCTTAATATAGCTTATTAAAAGGTTTCTGTTGTTCACCTCCAGAACAAAATTGAATACAATAATGGGGCTTAGACTTTCAGAGGAACCATGTACCCATTTACCTCCCAGTGTGCAAGAAAGGTTGCCAACTTAAACTGCTCATAATGGCACCTTAATATGCAAATATTAACAGGTGATGTTTATTTTCATGTTGTGAAAATCTCCAGCTGTTGATTTATGTATTTCAGGTTTTAGTTCTGTTAAAGGGCACAAGAGCAGCAAAACGGGGTTGTATCTGATCATTTGGCAAGCCTTTCCAACACACTAAAGCCAGTGGAAGTATATGTGTGCAGGATCCCACTCTCCAGCACCAAATCTGATTGTGGTACAAACGAAAAAGCATGAGAGGCTACTGCAGTCTTCTAGGATTCTATCCACTTACATCAATGTATTTAGAGTTCATTTCCCAAGGGAATGCAAACTTATTTAATATAATAGCTTCAGAGAGAAAAGGCAAAATAGCTACTCCATACCATGTAACTTCTGCACCAGGTGTATCATTTCAAATAATTGGTAATGTTTTATGTTCCAAGAGCCATATCCTGTCAGTTAATCTTTTTCCTACTGACTCCAAGAAAGTTACACCATCACCATAGTTATATTACACTTGGTTATTTTTCAAATAGTATACAAGGTGGTGTTCATCAGAACAGACTAGTTGATCACTGAAAGAGTGCATGGAGCCTAGGAGAGGAGGCAGGGGCAGACTGGACCTTGGCCTGTTTCCCCACAAATATAGCACAGGTAAGGATGACAGGCATTGATCCTATAACAATGGAAGGCATGAGACCCAAGTTGACATGAAGCTAAACTTTGTTGCTAGTTCCCAGTTCCGTATTCAGCATAGCTTACACGAGCTGTCTGAAGAACAATAAGAACCAGGGGCAAAAAGCAGCTTTGGGCTATGTCTCCATGACTGGGAGACTGCTTCTTTCGAGATGCACAGCACCAGCATTCTTTCCACACCAAACAACATTCATTCATTTAACACTTGATGCAGCCAAGCGGATAGATAACTGGGAGATCATGTTCACTTTGTTTTTGCACAAGTGACTCTCAAGTGTGATGCCCCGCAAGCCAAATATGGTTCATATGTACAGTGGTACCTTGGTACACCTACATTGGCTCCCAGTACGTTTCCGAGCACAATTCAAAGTGCTGGTGTTGACCTTTAAAGCCCTAAACGGCCTCGGCCCAGTATACCTGAAGGAGCGTCTCCACCCCCATCGTTCTGCCCAGACGCTGAGGTCCAGCGCCGAGGGCCTTCTGGCGGTTCCCTCATTGCGAGAAGCAAAGCTACAGGGAACCAGGCAGAGGGCCTTCTCGGTAGTGGCGCCCGCCCTGTGGAACACCCTCCCATCAGATGTCAAAGCGATAAATAACTACCTGACATTTAGAAGACATCTTAAGGCAGCCCTGTTCAGGGAAGTTTTTAATCCGTGATATTTTACTGTATTTTTGGTTTCTATGGAAGCCGCCCAGAGTGGCTGGGGAAACCCAGTCAGATGGGCGGGGTACAAATAATAAATTATTATTATTATTATTATTATTATTATTATTATTATTATTAGTTTATGAACTTAATCCGTTCCAGAAGTCTGTTCTTAAACCAAAACTGTTCTTAAACCGAGGCGCACTTTCCCCAGTGAGGCCTCCCGCTGCCGGTGCCCTTCCACCATTTGGATTCCATTCTTAGACCAAGATGAAATTCTCAAATTGGGACACTATTTCTGTTTTTGTGGAGTTCGTAAACCAAATCGTTCTTAAACAGGACTGTTCTTAAACTGAGGTACCACTATATATCAATAAGGAAAATGTTTTGCACCCCAAAATATTGAGTCATTCCAGATGACATGTGACCAGTGCCAGGAAACTGTTTCCTACAAGACATTCTAGCTTCTAGCACTCTGTCCAGCCTAGTGTGGTGCCCCCCCCCATGCTCAAACATAATGTGCTATGATGTGTGTATGTATATGAAAGTGGGGATATACAGTCAACACCACTGTCCTCTAACACTTTAGCAGCAACAACTATGTGTTCCTAAACTAATACATAGAAATTGTGATTAGGCTTTATGATTCACAATTCATCATGACCCCTCGCAATGACTCAGTACCACTGAATATAGCATGTCGTGAAAGTCTGTCCTTTACAAAGCAAAAAGCAAACTATAAAATGATTAATTCATAAAATATTTATTAGTGATGATTGACAGGAGCTTCAGAGTTGATGGGTGAACAGAATAATATTTCTGAGATGAGGGAAAGAGAGGAAATCCCTGAGCCACTGAAGAAGTGCTTGGCAAAACAAATTTGTGTGTCTCCGATTTCAGCTCCTGTCCTAAATTCCAAGTGCCATCAAACTCAGTAGACTTTTATAGGATTGAATTGTTAGTTACACATATTCAGTATCTATATATTATAAAATACATAAAATATATTTTGTTAATACCTTTTATGTATTTTATTCTTCTTGAACATTTGTAGTGATACTGTGAACACAGCAGAGGGAGCTATAACATCAGGCTTATGAACGGAGGTTTAAAAAACCACCACCAACAACCACTTTTATAATATACTGAATAGCAAAATATTTAATGCAGATTTGAAAATGTAAGCTGCAGTTAAAATGAGGTGTGTATGTATGGGACAGTCGTTGTGCATGCAGAGATGACAGCTTCATTGAATATGAGTTTGGCAGAAGGAAACATCAGGAAATCAAGTAAAGACATCCCTACTCCCTCTCTGGTGTGTACAGCAAAGTGAAAAAGCAACTTGAAACACGGGGGTGGGGGGACAACCACATTGTGTTTTAAGTCCTAATGTAAATAAGGACAATCTCTAACCCCCACCCTACCCCACTGATCCTTCTTGCTGTCACTACCTGGTCATCTCCCTCTCTGACTTGCCTCACCTCCTTGGTTGCTGTAAGCATTGGCCAAGGAGAGGGCACACCAATGGAGAAAAGCCCCACTGAATGCCAAATGTCCCCAAAATCTAAAGCCACCCATGTGATGAAATATCATTACACTTGCTAGTCTGATGCAGTGTTGAACTAGGACAGGAGGGAGAGACCATTGTTTCAAATCTCTGTTTGGCCATTAAGCTCCCTTGGGTGACCTTGAGCCAGTCACTGTCTCTCTTCTTAACTTACTTCAAAGGTTTGTTGTAAAGTCAAAACTGATGGAGACGAGCCACGTACACTGCCTTGAGCTCCATGGATCAAAGGTGATAAATAAATTGAAGTAATTAGTACCGCATTATATTTGGCAAATACATCTTTGGCTCTTCTGCATTTAGGCAATCTGTTAAATCAAGTGACTAACGATATCAGCAGTCTTAATATTACTACTTTTTTTGCTGAGCGTGCTCAAGACAGTAATCCTCTTGCTATTTTAAGAAACTTCTCCTCAATTGAAGGTCCTTAATACGTTTAGAAATCTATCCTGCGCAACGGCTTTTGGTCAAGAAGGGCACAGGAAGGGTGTGAAAAAAGTTTCTCCAGGTCACTGATCCAATAACACAAGCACATATCAACTGTAAAGAAAGTGAGGAGATACGGTATATTGTTTTATGCTCCTTGGCAATCAGGGTGGCTAAAAAGTGATAAAAGGAGTGAACCACATCACATTAATCACTGTAAGAGCGGAAGGGTTGGTGGTAGCAACTATTTTAGAGGAAGGTGAGACGTGATCAGGGAAAGGATGAGGTTGTGTAATGTAGAACTTGTCCCTCCTCCTCTTGTGCTTTGTAGGGTTGCCACTTTTCTGACAGGGCTTTAATAAAAGCTCAATGACCAACCTAAATTGGGCATGGGTTGTTTTCACCAATAAGCCTGCCCTCTTAACACCTACATACATTGGGAGTAAGCCCCATTGAACACTGTGGGGCTGACTTCTGAGTAGACATGATTTGGCTTGCGCTACAGGGTTGCTCTCTTTGTACTATTATCTTTAATCTGGAACATGTTCTTAACTGTCCAGGGGATGGCAAGTTGTTAGGGCGAGGCTGGGGCACCTGTAGCTCTTCAGGTTCTGCTGGACTCTCACCTCTCACCATCCCTAGCCAAGAGGCAAGCTGAGGGCAACTGCCACGGGCGGCAGAACCCACACGACCAGCAGTTCCCAATGTAGATCTTTATTCCCCACCCCTTGTCCCTGATGCATATCTTCAATCACTCCTCATTCCCTAGGGGTGAGTCATTCTGTGCTCAAAAAAAAACGTCCTGGGGGCCGTCCCTGCCCCCTAACCCCTGGCCATGCTGGTCTGGGGCTGGTGGAAGTTCGCACGGTCTGCAGGGCCACAAGGCAGCCCTGAGGGGGTTGGGGAGCCCCCGCCATTTTGTCGTTCGCCTCAGGCGCCACAAACGTCTCGGGCCGGCCCTGCCCCTAACCACTGGCCGCGCTGGCACATAAGATAGCCACGCTGGCCTGAAAGCGGCTGGCGGACTCTCCTCTGTGGCTTCAGGAGGGGAGGCGGTCTTTTTTTTTTGAACGGCGGGCGGGCGGGCTCAACAAGGCGAGAGCGGCGGGGTGCCGCTGCGTGGCAGCGCCGCCTGCCAGAGGCGAAGACAGCGCGCGCGGGCGGGAGCGTTTCTAGCGTTTCTCTTCCCCTCCGCCGCCCTCCCCTTTTCTCCCCACTGTTCCTCCTCCTCCTCCTCTTTCTCCTCGCCGCCGCCTCCTCTTGCGCTTGGTCACAAGGGTCGAAGGAGGAAACTGTGCGGCTGTGGTAATGGAGGAGCCGGCAGGGGGTTAGCCCGCCGGTGGGGTGGGGAGGCTTCTTCTCCCCCTCCCCCCGCCGCCTTGTTTACTTCTTCCTTCCTCCCTCCTCTCGGCTGCTTCCCGCCGCCCCGCTTCATGGCCTTCATGATGATGAAGAAGAAGAAGTTCAAATTCCGCGTGGAGCTGGAGCTGGACGAGCTCTCCTCGGTGCCCTTCGTCAACGGGATCCTCTTCTGCAAGGTGCGGCTGCAGGACGGCGGCAGCTTCAGCGGAGAGTCGTCCAGGTAAAAAGGGGAGCTAACAGCCTCGGCCGCCGCTGCCACAACCCCTCGTTTTGAGAAGCCCTAACCTGGCCGGAGCGGTGGCAAATGGCAGGCGGAGAGATGTCGCCGCTCAGCCCCGTTATAGTACGGACGCGCCCCGGCACAGAAGCGGGGCTGCCCCGCTTCCCCCGCAGCCGCAACACACCTGTTAAGTCTTCAACGGCGCAGGAGACACGCTCATTTTGCGCGGACAGGGAGTAAATGCTATAGACGTGTTTCGGTTTTGATCCTCCTCCTTCCCCAGTCCTTAAGAGACCCGGTGGGGAATGAACTTGTTTCCTCCTCAAAACCTCTTGAGCTCCCATTCCCACCCGCCAAATGCCAATTTTCGGTGCCAGGGCTGAGTTCTCTTCTAACTGCATGATGCACGTGTAATGCAGCAGTGAAGTCAGTGTCTCTGGTCACACCGTTGGGTGGCCAAAATAATGCATTTGCCCCAAAATGGATGGGATTCGGCGTGAGGCTTCCAGATCAAAAGGTACTGTTTCCAGGCAGATTTGAGCCCCTCAAACCTATTGTGTTTGAGATATAGATAGATAGATAGGTAGTCCCTAAGTTGAGGGCTGAAATTGGTGAGATTTATGGAGTAGTTTCCAATTCCGTTAAAGATTAGATGCAACGCATGCATATACATACACACAACATATACAACATACACACAGCATATACAAACATACACACAGCATATACAAACATACACACGCATGCATTGCATTGCATCTAGCATCTAATTTCCTTTAACGGAATTGGAAACTACTCCATAAATCTCACCAACTTATTGTTTTCCTTCCTACGCGACCTAGCAGTTCTGTTGCTGATCCAGACAACACAGAACTGGAAACCTCCCCCACAAATGTTGAGACCTAGTGTTAGGGATTGCTTAATAATATCCAGTCACAAAGTATTCCTTCAGTAGACCTATTACAGAACAGCCCTATAAAGTACAGTGGAATTTCTGGGAGGGAACTAGAAAGGAGCCAGAAGGTCCAACGCCCAAGACTAGGCTCTTACTACCGTCTCGCACAACTATCTCTATTTTATGCCATTTACAGAGACTAGGAATGATCATTGTGTTGCACGAAGGTGCCAGCAAAGTAGATAGCTCCAGCTGGAGTACGTAATTATACAAAGTAATGCAGTACGCTACAGAAAAAGATAAACTAAAAATCTCAGATTTTAGCCTGACACATAAGCTTGTCTGATCGTCCCTAGGGAAGTGGAGAAAGGTATTATTTCAGCCAGTGGACCAGTCACACATTACACAAAATGCTACTAGGATGCTGGCTTGAGGCTACTTTATGTGCCTTTCTTTTGTGTTGGAAGCAATTCTCTACACAGTTCCAGTGATGTTTATATGCAGTTCCTCCCTCTGTTTCTGCATTTTGCAATGATACAGTATGTTGAAAATTGGCAGACCCACATGGGAGGAGGTTCATGCAGACAGGCTACGTGGTAGCCTAGTTTCCATGATGATCACAGAAGCAATTATCAGTCTTTCAATTTTTGTTTTTTAAAAGTAAATTTTATCACTGTGATTGAATATGCAGAGAAATGTCAAATGTACTGGGTGAAGTTGTCCTAGGTGTAATACAAAAGTCATCCACAGATTTACCCCCAAATGAATATTTAATGAAATCCATAACTCCTCTCTCTGGTTGTCGCAGTGCCTGAAGCTTCAGAGGAAGACTTTTTACAATTCATTAAAATAATAATATCACTACTTCATCTCAGTTGAGAAACCAGTGTTTTGAAACCCTGTGAGGTTCTTCCTTCCAACAGCTGTGCTATGAAGATTTCTTGAATTTATAATAAGGTATCTTCTTTTGCTTTCTAACCTCTTAATGGCAAATCTGTATGCAGTGGTTCTTATAAGTTCTAAGTTCAGACCAGCATACAAAGAAATACACAGCTGTTTCTGTGTGCCCAAGGGGGTTCAGGGCTTTTGTTTCTTAAACAGTGTGCTCAAGTGCAAATACACATGCACACGTAGTCATTTATCAGTGCTTATTATGGCTAACAGCTTTTGAAACTGAGTTCTCAAAAATAGTTTGGGTTATGGCATAGGAATTTGCTGTTCAAAAACAAAAGGGCAAAAATCCCACTGAATGTAACCAAGCTCTTGGACTTGTTTAAAATCACTTTTGGTTCATCATGGTCACAATTTTCTTGATCCTGCATAGCATTTCTCCCCACTTTAGTGTGACATTTGTAAATTACAACAAAGAGCCTTCTTAACATTCAGCAAAACAAAATTCTGTTTATTTCCTGAATCATTCTAGTTGCCTTTTTCTACTTTGAAGATGTGCTCCATAAGCCTAGGTGAGCCTGCTGTTGTTCCACATGTGGAGATAGTTCCAGTTGTGATCTCACCACGGCATCATATTACAGTATTGGAAAAAAAAGAGATTTGTAATTGCATCATACTGAGGGTTTCAGTTTTCCCGTGTTTGACTGAGAGTGCCACTGGATCTGATAATGGCAGGATTAACTTGGGGACCACAAAGTGTGAAAGGGTGATCTAAAGTGAAGCATGGATTAACACGTGATTGTAGCTTGTGTGTGTTGCCCAGAAATGTATGTGGACCTTCTGTAGCCCTTTCCATCAGAGCTTATCATAATTAGAACCTTGCAATATCAATAATTTTGCATGTGAATTTGCTTCTTTTCTTCTTTCCTCCCCATCCCATTTTCCTTTTATGTTGTTCATACTGTATTTACATTGTAAGCATCAGGGGAGCAACTGTGTTGTTTTTATTGATCCATAAGACATTCTGTGAGCCTTTCTGAATGAAGAGTGGGGTATAAATGCTTTGGATACATACTGTCACATCCAGTTTTACAGTATTGTATTGATGATGTGATCATATATCACGATAAGCCAGGGTTTCTAGCTTATCACAATTTATTATTTATGCTCCTACTTCACTCCTCTTCTCTTAAAAGCAGGAGAAACTCTTGTTACGTCTGAACCCAGGATCTTGTTGGTCCCAAAAAAGCCAGGTTCAACAATCCAGTAACAATGCATGGTTTAAGTTTGGCTAGCAAGCTTTATGAGAGTTTCCTAGTTTGTCCTGTTTGCACCAGTGAAGTGGGAACAATTAGGCAGCCAGCATGCTGCTTGTGCACAATAAACCATGATAAGCTCAAAACCCTGCCTTATGACATACAAACACAGACAATTACTTTGTTTGTGTATGTGTTGTATATATCACAGCAATGTGCCAAATCTGAAGTTTTAATGGAGGTGACAGTTATAAACAGCACAAACATGCAGTTACATGGCTTTTTAGTTTATAATGATTATTTCCAAGAATTGGAATATTCACTAATGAGTGAATATGCTTGAGTTTGGTAAATATGAGCTAGCTATTCTTAGGCTATTACCATTACATGTATTTTTTTTTAAATTCATTGTGGTCTAGTGTGCTGCATTTTGAAAGTGGACTTGAGAAACCCAGTTTCAAAATAAATGTTTAGCAATGTATAGAACTGTAACACACATCACTTTTCTATTTGCAGAATGGTCTCGTTTGCCCTCTCTTACTGAGTTTATATGAGGTGGCATACTTTGTGACATACATTTCAAGCATGATATTTAATTTAGTATCGATAACCAGAATTCTGATAAATCTTACAAGCTTGGGATTTTGTATAGCATAGTAAGGTAAGGTAAAGGTAAAGGACAGTTAATGTAGTATAAGAACCTGGAAGACATTTAATAAACTTTGAAATTTTAAATAGCGTTAGAGTAGCTGTGATAGAAAAACCTGTGCTAGAAACATTCAGCTGTATAAAAATTATGAATCATTAAACTGTGGGTCTTTTCTGTGTCTGAAAAGTATAATTTTATATATTTCTTTTAATAATGTGCACCTGATGTTTCTTTGTGGTGCCCTGTGAGGAAAGGGATGGGTTAAGAGAGAGTGCCCAAGTTTGTTCAATGTGCTGTACGTCTCACTATGGAATTATTCATCTAAAACAAGGGTAGGCAACCTAAGGCCTGTGGGCCGGATGCGGCCCAATCGCCTTCTCAATCCGGCCCATGTACGGTCCGGGAATCAGCATGTTTTTACATGAGTAGAATGTGCCCTTTTATTTAAAATGCATCTCTGGGTTATTTGTGGGGCATAGGAATTCGTTCATTATTTTTTTCAAAATATAGTCTGGCCTACCCCATGGTCTGAGGGACGGTGGACCGGCCCACGGCTGAAAAAGGTTGCTGACCCCTGATCTAAAACCAAAGGGTTTTTTTTTTGTACCACAGACTGATCTTAGAAGTTTCCATGATATGTTTCACTACCCTTCTTTTCTTGTTTATTGGAATGCTGTTTATCTATCTACCAGTATAGTTCCTTGCAATATTAAGGCGTGTGTGTGTGTGTGACTGTTACTAGCTTCTGAGAACAATGAGTTTAATGTGGAAGAAGGCAGTTGCCATTGGGCTGCATGCACACTGTGGGTTGTATTCAACATACCACTGAGCACAAGGATTTCTCCTTGCGTAACAGAATGCTTCCTTCTCCCTCATGCACCCTCTAAATCTGTTATGAGTATTCCCCAATGCTCCAGAGCAGATTTGTTGACTGTGGAGGGGGTGATTTTTCTGCCCTTCATAGATTTCAGGCATTTGACATTCAAAGATGTTGGCCTTACGCCATTACCTGGTTGCCTTTCTCCATGCAAATTAACATTGCTAGTGGGGGGAAAGTAATGTTGGAAGCTGTCAGCCCGTAGTATTCTGCAGTGCCATCATACTATTAAATTTTATGATTTAGCCGCAGCGTAGCAGTACATGTTTCCTGGCAAACTAAATCTTAAACAAAATCACAGCACTATGTTGTGTGCTAATTAATTGGAATCAGACTCTTCCCAGCTTATTTCAAATGTGCTATGTAGCTATAAATTAAATTGTACATGGCAGGATTGGAAAAATCCATTATTTTGCCATTCTTACAGTGTAATCAGTGGAGGAGTTCCTGCTAAGTTCAATGTTACTTACTCCCCATTAAATGTCTTCTAATTGTGAGTATAAGTTTAAGAGGTAGTCTGTAATGAGAGTTTGCGAGAAGAAATGAGAAGTAAACATTACCTTTTCCCCAGATGTAATGCTAAGGACCAAGTTGAGAAAATGAATCTGTAACGTTTGTGCTGTATGGCTTTGGGTGTATGCGGTGTTGCAGCCCTAATCTCAGGGTGTATTAAGGTGAACCTGAAATCCCTTCTATCTCAAAATAGGCCTGTGTGTGTATGTGCACACATTTAATCCCCCTTAATTTTGGAGGGATGGACATTCATGCAGTTCTTCTCTTTTCTGTGTATATAGGAGTATTTAAAAATATTCTTTTTTGGCGGAGCATTCCTTCCCCCCCACCCCAACACTATGTACATGAGATGCAGCATACTTTATAAATATATAGTTCCATTTAGAACCGCAACACATTTTTTATTGTATAAGTATGAAGTTTCATGCTATTTCCTGTGTTAGAGGCACATTTTACTGGCAAATGACTTTGATTCGTTTAGTGTGGCAGAGGAAATCCAGCTGTGGGGACTTGGCAGAATTCCCCCTGACCATATGCAACAAAACTGCGGCCTCAGTTCTTTTTGCAGGATACTGGTGCATTAATGAAGCAGAATGAGATGCTGAGTGCCAGCATACAAAAATTATGTAGCAGTTTCTGTGTTGGCGGGATATAAATGCTAAGAAGTGTTTGTAAATCCCTAATATCAAATAATGTTTATGTGCTGAACTTCCTTTTTAGTATGACCTGTACTGATAAGCTCCAGACATTGACACTGGGTTCTTGTTTATAACAGGCTTGACAATTATTCGCTTTTAATTCTGTAGTTGTGAAAATACATTTGGCATTCCACTCTGTAATGAAATTGGATCATTTTCATTCTCCAGTTCGATACATTCAAAGTCCTTCCTTCTATACAGGCAGCGTTTTTTTATGTGCGTCCGATATGTGCGCGACCGTGCACTTCATGCCGAACCCAGAAGTGACCCAAAAATGTCACAAAAAGGGGACAGAACAGGGTAGGGCAGCCTTACATGGGCCCCGTCAACGCGGGGGGGGGGGGGCGTTCCGGAATGTAAGTGCCATGCAAACCGGTCTCTGCCTGTATTTTAACAGTTCTCTGAATGAGTTACTTCATCAATAACAAATGACAATTTTTCACACACTACTGATTGAAGCACTTAGAACTCCCTTAGTTTTAAAGACAGCTGCCTTTGCAATCTCCCACATTGAGCTGAATCAGTTGAACAGCCTATTTATTTACTTTTGAATTACCTCAGCCAAGAAGGTTTATACGATGACTATTTCTAATTGTCTTTTCCTCTAGTTGACCACAAGTGTTGTTGGGACACTGCATATTCTAGCTTAATGTTTTATTAGATTTATTTACTTATTTTCTGCTTCTTATGTTTGTGAGAAATACATGGGTCACCGCATATTGTGCATGGTGGAAAATGGTGTGTCAAGTGGACTGGGTTGCCTGTGACAGAATCATGTTTTTGTTTTATAAAGGGTTTAGCATTCCTAGTCGTAGGAATAAAATAAAAAGCCACAGGCCCCATCTGCAGACTTGCAGTCTAAGAATAAAATTAAGACACATTAGGCAGGGAGGGAAAATAAAGGGGAATTTGAAATAAATCAAGGTGAACAGATGTGTTTTAAGGAGGCACTTGAAAGTTAGTGCAGAGGAAGAAAATATATTGGCAGATGGAATGGTATTTCTGAGAGAAGAAGCTGCATGGAGATAAAGAAAATATTATTAGGTTAAACAAGAAGTTTGGTACCAGTGGAGAAGGGTTTAGGGAAGCATATGTAGAAAGAGGGCTCTATCATATGCAGAATCAAATGTAGATGGCTAAAGAAGAGAGCTAACTTCAGTGAAATACAGGAAATATTGCACTACAGCAATCCCAGACTAACAAGATAAAGTATGAGGCCATTTTACCTGTATTTCTCTTCTGGTTTTTGTTTTATGATGTACAGTTCCGGTGGAAATCTGATATGAGTAAGAGCAGTATAAGAATATAAAGTAGCAAACCAGATTGCGTTCAGTGGGACTTGCTTGAGCAAATGGTGCACAGCATATGTACAGGGGTTTTTGATATAAAAAAAGGAAAAAACTGTTGTTAAACATAGTGGACGTTATTTCCAAGTAAATATTCATAGGAACAAGACTGGAAATAAACTGCATCCAAGTAAACAAGATAACCGCACAGTTCTAAACTAGCACAAATAATGAAGCTGACTCATCCAATTACAGAGTCTCAATCAAATACAAAATCCAGTAGTAGGAAAGCCACACTGTTTGTAAAACAAAGCAGAAGGTTTCAGCCATTCCAGCAAGGGTACTAAAAGCAGTGCAGAACTGAACATATGCAAACTTAACTATTTCTTCTTCACTGCCCGAATTCCCACTGAAAACAAGCTATAAGCTTTACACTACAAAGGACAGCCTCTGGAATAGGCCTGTTTGCCTTGGGCAGTTTATATTTACACCAGGTGACTAGGCAAATTGTGCAAATTGTGATTTGCAAATTTAGGAAGTTGGCAACACTGTTTGCTTCTACTGTTTTGTTTAGAATATTTCTAGCAAAATGTTTGAACTTACATGTGCTGTAAATCAGAATCTCAGTGTGCACGTTTGTGTGGAATCTGTGCGTTAATTATAATTCATTATAAAGTTATCTTCCCCCATTCTCTAAACTTACATTCTGGAGCCTAGCTTAAATTTTAAAAAAGTTTACAGAAAAGGTGAATATATCAAATAACTAAAGTCAAGCCTATGCCAACCCACTGTCCAAACCATCAGCCACATACAGTTGCCTGCTAGGGGGATGATAAGCTACCTGATTTTATAGCCTGCCACATGATTGCAAAAATAGGAATGGCCAATTCCCTAGGAAATCACAGCAATATATCGCCAATGGGCAGCCTTTGCAAGAGTCCATAACTTCACTAGCCATTGGCAAGCACGTATTTTACCAGGTGAGGGCTTAGAAACAGGGAAAGTTCCTGCTTTTCTCCTAAGCCTGGAGACTAGTGAAGGCTCCTTGCATGTACACTGAACCTTGGAGATTTGAAAAGCTACAATACGTTTTACTGGTTTGAAAGCACTTTCAAGGCATTGGGCTCTGAATGCTTCCAAATAGGAATTTCTTCTTTCTTAATGCAGTAGTCGGGCATTTTTTAAAAAAACAACGCTACTCATAGTACAGTGGTGCCCTGCAAGACGAATGCCTCGCAAGACAAAAAACTCGCTAGACGAAAGGGTTTTGTGTTTTTTGAGTCGTTCCGCAAGACGAATTTCCCTATGGGCTTGCTTTGCAAGACGAAACGTCTTGCGAGTTCTTGTGAGTTTGTTTCCTTTTTCTTAAAGCCGCTAAGCCGTTAATAGCCGCTAAGCTGCTAATAGCTGCTAAGCCGCTAATAGCCGTGCTTCGCAAGACGAAAAAACCGCAAGACGAAGAGACTCGCGGAACGGATTAATTTTGTCTTGCGAGGCACCACTGTACATGACCAAATTACTCCCTAAGGCTCATATGAAGTTGACTCACAGTGGAACATTTTCATCAACTTGTTCTGCAGCACAGTTGCCAAGTAGACTGTCATCTCTGTTCACTTTCCATGGTAACCAATCAATGTGTGAAATATTTTTGGGTGGGGTGGGGGAGATTTTTAGAAAATCCTACAATGTTAAACTTCTGACTACAGTGGACCCTCGGGTTACGTACCTCTCTGGATACGTAATCTTCAGGTTGCGAAAGCGGCAAACCCGGAAGTATTTTTCCAGGTTTCGCCACTCACGCATGTGCAGAAGCGCTCTATCACGCCATGCGCAGAAGTGGCACCTCTGGTTACGGATTTTTCGGGATGCGCAAGGACCCCCAGAACGAATTAAATTTGTATCCAGAGGGTCCACTGTACTTAGTTGCATGCAGTGTTCTATTTGCTATCTTTCTCTGACTGCTTTTTAGCTGTAGGTAAATATTAAATTGTTTGTGAAATTACTGTAGTACCACATTTGTTTTTATTTAAGAATTTATAGACAGATTTTCAGTTGGGACAAATTCTCAAAGCAGTGAAACAACTCAGTTTGTATTTGGTGAACTTTTTTCTGTCTCAGGAAGACAGAATGTAGACTGGAATTTCATTAGCGGAATGCAATGGGATGTTTAAGTGCCTTGGTTAAATACATAGTCTTGCAGGTATTAAAGCTTGCCTTGAAAGTTTTAGCCTAGTGCAGAGATTTTCAACCTTTTTGAGTCCACAGCTCCCTTGACCAACTACCTTTTTTTGGTGGCACCCCTGTTGGGCTCAGGAGCCCAGTTATGTCATGCCTTGTCTGCAGAGCTGGCAGCCTCTCACCCTTTTTCAAACACCCTCCTTTGTGGAGTGTTCCCACAGTCTCCTCTCCTGTCTCCATGGGAGTCCTCTGGGCATCCGCTCTTGCCATCCCTGGTCTCTGAGCTGCTGCCGCCCCCGCCCCCGGCACCAAAGAAAGGTGCCTCCTCACACTGCTCCACAGGGGCCTGGGAAGAGGATACCCCCCAGTCTTAGTAGCCCAAAGGAGACTAGTCAAAGGTGAATGTGAGGCCAGCACCTTACCTTGGGAGGCAGCAGGCGCTGCTGGGTCTGCATGGGGAAATGCTCTCCTTCAGCACCGGGCATTCAGCTCCCAAGCAGGCCTTGCACACAGCAAGCAGAAGAAAGCCTAGTGCAGCACCTGCCTACCTGCCCAGCCTCACAGTTGCCTGTCCATTCCCAACAGCAAGGGCTGGCTGGCTGGCTGGGCTCCCTCACCCACTTGCTTACTCTGATGCTACCTTCGCTCCTGGCAGCCAGCACCCCCTGGCCAGCCCCAGAGGTACCATTTGCCTGTGGAGCTTGTAGCCAGGGCTGCTGCAACAAACAGCTGTGCAAGGCTTTGGGAGGCAGGCATGAGAGCGCATCAGAGGAGAGAGGGAGAGAAAGAGGGACAGAGGCCAGTGTTGCCCACGGCACCCCTGACCATTATTCAAGGCACCCCAGGGTGCCATGGCACACTGGTTGAAAACCATTGGCCTAGTGCTTTTGTTTGGATATGTCTTTTAGCTGATTGTGAGGAAAACCTGGTGTTCTGTTTCAGTTTTCAACTGAGCAGCAGATACAATGCTAAAATGATTGTGAGAATTATACGTTAAAGATATAGAGAACATGGGTAATAGCCAGCATTAGTCATACTTAGAGGCCCTTTGAAATCAACAGAAAAGTTACTTGGGTCCATAATTAAAAGTCCGGTACTCTGCAGCATCTTAAG
This sequence comes from Podarcis pityusensis, assembly GCF_964106645.2. Taxonomy (NCBI): domain Eukaryota; kingdom Metazoa; phylum Chordata; class Lepidosauria; order Squamata; family Lacertidae; genus Podarcis; species Podarcis pityusensis. Next base: position 80,143,534 of record NC_138030.1, read on the forward strand.
ACTAGGTCTGCTTTTTTTGTGTTTTTTTTCCATTATAAGTTTCCCATTTACATGTGTGTAGCATTGAATATAAGCCAACATATTTTTCTTGCAATAGAAATATTTGCTCTAGGATAGAGTAACCCAAGCCAGTTCTTTCAACTTCTGTCAGGAATCTATGGCATACAGTACTGTCAAAGGTGGGTGGCAGGGTCAGGTAAGTAATAACTCACAAGATGCCAATAAAGTTAACTCTTTATTCAAATAAACAGCATAATGAGCCCAGCAACTCTTCCCAGTAGATCTTGCCTCAGTGAGGCAGTTTCGAGGACTGAAGGTCCTCGTCTTTCCACTCCTTCTTAAGACTACTCCTCTCCCATTTCCTTCCCAAGCAATCTGAGGCTCATTCACCTTGTCTGTCTTTGCTTCACCCTCTTCATACCTCTGCGGGTTCTGGGAGACCAGGGAGGAGGGGAGCTGGTCACAGGAAGGGGGGGGCTCCCTGGCTTCATCAGCAGCCTTCGTCATCTCTGTCTCTTGGCCCCCCTCCTTTCTAGCCTCCACTTCTTCCTCTGGTTCTGGACTTCTGTGACAGCCTCTTCCTGCTCACTAAACTGTTACCTCTTCAGCTTCCAACAACTCCACCTCGTAGCCTGCTCCGCCTTCTCCCTCTGACCATCATCATCCCACCACAAATCCCCTGGCTCTGACCATTTTTCCCTTGGGGGTTCCCTAGCTGGTGCCTCCCGCTATTCCTCTGCATCCAGCCAGTCCACGGCATTGTTCCTTCCTTTCTTCAGACTGCAAAGTAAATTTCAAATAGAGCCTACAGAATAACACCTTTCTGGCACACAAGGGAGAAATGTGCTCAGGAGGTTTTGCAGGGTAAAAGAATTCACCACAGCATTCTGTGCACACACAAAGCTCTGCATTTTTTTCTTAACCTCAATACTAGCTGTCACATTTGTTAACTGAAGATTCTGAAATTGTGGCTTGTTATAACCTAGATTTCAGCAGCCTCATTATATCAGTTTGTTAGTGACTGACTGCCAAGCCCAGAGATCTTTTTATTTTGAGGCATTCTCCCCCACCCCTTTTTCTAAACTGTCGTGACTTTCCTCCAATACTTTATCTGGACATCGTCATTTCTCAGTCTCTGTCTGAACTCCATAGAGGAAGGTCATGAGCTTGGTTGTGGGGATGAATCAATATATTGTTATGGGTGGATGCACTTGTGCATTATTTTGTTGTATGTGGTTACTCACAAACTTCAGTCAGAATTATTTATTCAGCATTTCGAAAAGGGTGTCAGGAATCCAAAAAGATCAAATAACAGTAAATTAAAGTTGCATACATTACCTGTGGTTCTGTCATTATTTCTAGAGCAAACCTAGCAGTGATTTCATAACTTGGGATTTAAATCACTGCCTGATTTAAACATGATGCTGGGCTTATAAGAAAAACATACGGTAGTCATGCAACATTCCATACTGAAACCAGTCCCTCAACTGCTATGTACACAGTGTTAGCACACCAGTGATGAAGCCATAGATTTCTGAAATACTAACTCTGGGTATTCAGGCACAGCAATCAAGTCCTGTGGGCACAAATTCTTATATTACTGTATTTGTATTGTGTGTAAATAGGGACCCAAAGAGGATTAATTTCTCAGTTTGGAATACAGAGAATAAGCAAAAGATAAGAGATTGTCTACCCCAAAATGACATGGGTGATTAATCTGAGAGTACATGTTATTGAGTCTATGAAGGTCTTTGAGAACAATTTTGAGAGGTTCATCTTAATAATGCCTATTTTTGGTGGCAAATCAAATCTAAATAAGTTCTGTTTTCAAGATTTGATATGTAAGCTGGGAGGAATCAAGACATGAAAGCGAAGAGGGTAATGCAAAATCTTCCATTGTAGTTATTCATACCTTAACATTGTTAAGTGTGAATTTATTTATAAAAATAATTACCATACCTTTTAGCTCCACACAGGTCCCCAAATATGGTTCATAGTCATAAAATCAAAGTACAATACAATACAGCAGAATAAGAACTAAAAGCCATTGTTTGGGGAAAACATATAATAGCAGAGGAGACCAGAAAACAACCCAAAAGTTTGACAAAGGGCCAACCATTTCTTATAGTCTAGTTGCTACAGTTGAGTAAGATGTCATGCTGGTTCATTTGTGAGGGAGCCATGAGTATAAATTGGTTTTGTTATCCTGTAATGCTTAACCATGGTTTAGTGCTACGTGCATGAACAGAAAGGAGACACCATGCACCCTGGGTTCCTGCCCTCCCCTTCCCATGTTTTCTTCCTGTGCACCTGGGAGGACTTCAGTATGGAGTTAAGTTGCACATTCTATAAAACCTAACTGGTTCTTGTGTATGAAACCATGATTGTGGTTTAAAACAACTTCTGTTAAGTTTCATAACAGTCAGCTTCAACCCATGGGTTATGAAGATGGTTTGCTAAACTAAGCAGAGTTTGTTTTTAAACCATTTCCCTGGTCCATACATAATGAGAAACCTGGTTTTGTCAAAACTAAAATTAAGTCCTGCCACAGAGCAAAAAGGAGGACACATTTGCCAACTTCTACTTTTAATTATGGAGTTCTATGACTACTCTCATTTTACATACCCATGAAAAAGAGGGTGTGTCCTGGAAAAAGAGCACATATGGCAACCCTACCTCTTTAGAAAACGTTCAGTTTTTCTTGTCAATGTTCAATATTTTCCTTTTTTCTTCTTCTTTTTTTTTATTCACAGGGAAGTGGTGCAGGCAAACTGTGTCCATTGGAAAAAGAGGTTCTTATTTATGTGTAAAATGAGTGCAAGTGCCACTACAGGGGTCTTGGACCCCTGCATCTGCAGAGTGTCTGTTCGGAAGGTAAAAATGACCATTCTCTTCTTCTGATATTTGCATTTTAGTTTATGCTGAGGCCATGTGCCTCTAAATAAGTGGCAACTTAACGCTGTTTACTTATTGTGCATCCAGACTCTAATTATATTATTTCTATTGACTTCACCAAATATAATTAACAAAATTCTCTGTAAATATCACGCTGCCAAAAACACTGAATAATCAAAGATGAGAAGCAACTATTAATTTGTCTTACTTATTTAGTAATATTTTTATATTGCTTAGCATTAACAAGTAATAATAATAATAATAAATTTTATTTATATCCCGCCCTCCCCAGCCGAAGCCGGGCTCAGGGCGGCTAACAACAATCAAATAATCAAACAATCAAATAATTCAACATTCTAAAAACATTTCATTATAAAAATTAATTAAAACCAAATTAATGGCAACCGTTAAGCAAAATTCTGTGCAAGTTGCCAGAGGAGGGAGTCAGGCTGCGCCCTGACCAAAGGCCTGGTGGAACAACTCTGTCTTTCTAATCGCAGAGCAGTTTAGAAATGTTTTTTCTATAAAAAAAATAGAAACAAAGGTATATAAAAAGAAACACTATAGATATCAATAACTAGGGCAATTGGGTCAGTGCTAATGATCAGAGACAGCCTGCGTAAACAGGCACCCAACAGTCAATGGCTCCCAGAGGGAATGTGCAACTACAGAGATAGCCTGCTTTCGTACTCACACTAGATGACATTCCACTGGTCACAGCACCATCAGCAAAGTCTTCTCTGATTATCTTGATCTACTGTGCCTGTAAAGAAGAAGAGCTATACAGCTTAATTACCTTTGATTAGTATTCATAGCATTGATAATATTGTAGGCGCTAAAGTGTGTTTTTTCCTGACTTAGGGAAACCCATTACAACTTATAAAACTTCCTCAGTATTCAATAGTATTGCTTGCTGTGTGTTAAATGTTTATGTCACATGCTGTGTGTTAGCTCTTTGACATTTTTCATCAGAAAATAGTGATTACTAAACCATAACCATTGGTTATTCTTGCAGGAATTAAAAGGTGGGAAGGCCTATGCAAAGGTAAAGACACAACCATATCAATACAATACTTCCTCTCCTTTAACTTACACATATGTAATTTTAATTTAAAGAACTGTGCAGATTTATAGTTCCTGTCCTTAAGGATACTGGATGTTGCAAATACTGTTTAAAAGGAATAGTTGTGTAGCAGTAAGAAAACTGTGTCCTGCTTTTCCTTTTGTCATTTTATGAGAAACTTCTTCTTTCTTAAAGTACAAATGCTTTGATGCCTAAACTGTTTGTTTCCCTGGATGGTTCTGTAATTGCTGACTTTTCATCTTTTGTCACTAGCTGGGTTTTGCAGACCTCAACTTGGCAGAGTTTGCTGGATCAGGAAATACCACTCGTCGCTGTTTACTGGAAGGTTATGATACCAAAAACACAAGGCAGGATAATTCAATTCTCAAAGTAATTGTGTGTGTTTTTTCTCTGTTTTTCATTGTTTTTAGAATAGTATTTTACCTTAATGTTAAATGGGAAAGCAAAGGATAGCATTCAATTACCAAAGCTGTAACTTTTTTTGAAACATTGACACGATACCTGGTAAGAAATCAAGCAATTAGGTTGTCGTAATACAGTACTCCGGTAGAAGTTTGGAAATTGATGTTCAAGTACAATGCAGTTCAAATCCAGTGGAGGAAAATAATTAAATGTGTTTTATGTAAATAAGATAAACTAACCAAATTAGAGAATTAATTTTCAAGGTAGCTTTTTAGTTTGCCCAATATTAGGGAGAATTTGCTAGTTTTGCTATCAGTCATGGCTTGTAATATAGTCATCCAGGAAAAGGTAAAAACTTCCTTACTGCTGAACCTTGCCAAATAAATTTGTTATGGAAGTGTAATATTTGCTTGTTGCAATTATTTTCCTTCTGAAATGGCTAGTTGTAATATAAATTATAGGATTGCTTTTATGGACAGCATGTTTGCCCATTCTGTCTTTTAAAAAGCTGTCTTCTGTCAGACTAACTATAATTATTAACTTCCATGAATATTTTTAGTTGGCAGATAGCTTTACTGTTAATTGTGCCATTCATCTTCACAGTAACCATGTGAGTTAAGCCACTCACATATAAGATATATGACACGAATTTTCCCATTTCATGCTTTTTGGTATTTGAATCTGATTTTATTTTTGTTTGTTTTTCCTAACTTACAGGTCTTGATCAGCATGCAGCTAATGTCTGGAGACCCATGCTTCAAAACGTAAGTTTACATATGACATAGCAGGTGAAATTGTAGTTATTGTTAATAATTAGCTTTTGGAATGCTTGAATAAATTGTACAAATCATACTCTGAAAAAGAGTTGTTAACCAAGTTGTAAAGGTTATTGGGTATCAGCAGTCCTTGGTGCCTACTTCAATAATCTTTGATATAGCTCATCACTTTCCATGCAGTTGTGCTGTTCACCCATTTGCAGGGCAGGGGAGTTAGTCTATTTGGGCAATAATAGATAATGCTATATGGTTTTTTATAAATCAAGAAGTCTTGTATTAATCCATGTATGCAAGGGGCAGAAGGAATGTACAGGTGCAGAGTAAATTATCAATGCAAAAAAAATGGATTGGAAATACAGTATTTGATCAGTGTACACTGTGTATTGTGTACACTAAGCCCACAGCTTGCATGCATTTAGCTTGTGCACATTCAGCTTTACGCACATGGAAAATAAATAAATAAAATAAACAGGGGCAGGCGTCCGGGGAGAAAGACTTTGACATTCGCATCCACCATTGCACCCAATATGTTTTGACTATATGTGATTTTGGCTTTAGACCAGTCCCTGGAATGTAAACCCTGCATAAATTATGGGCCTTCTGTACACACTTTGTGAGGGAGGGGGGTTTGGTTATACCCTTTCTTCTTGCTAGCCTGTCTTCATGGAAGAACACATTAGGCTATGGAGAGTTAAATGGAATCAGGATTGGTTTAGCATGTCTATAGAATTTGAACAAAAATGTTGGAATTTGCACAGGTCTTTCACATTCAGGATTCTGAATCACAGCAGTTGTCTCAAAACTCCAGTCCCTGTCCCCATCCCTGGGACAAAAAAAAAAGCAGTTTTAATAGTGTACAAATTCTTGAGTACAAATTAGGTGAATTCTAATCTCTGGAAAGTGTAGATGGTGTTAAATACTTCTTGAAATAAAGTGAGACTCTTAAAGTGAGCCTCAGCAAAACAAATGCATGCCTAGAAATAAGGATATAAAACAAAGTGCATGGGATTAAAGATGCTGTAATTTTTACTGTTGGTCTTCAGCTTCAGGAGTGTTAAAGGGCCCTGTGTCTGCGCATGCCTATTCCAGCAGACTATTTACGTGTACTGCACCAAAAGGAAAAATGTGGTTAGGATGGATTTCTAGACTAATGAGGTATTTTGCGATGAGTCATGCAGCTTGGTGAGTGGTCTAATTGTAGCAATGCAGCTGGGAAGCTTTTATTTCCATCAGCCATGCTGCAAAAGTTAAATGTAGGCAGTGGGTTGTTGTTTTTTTAAAAAAGGGTGTTGTAGTACAGCATAAATTCTTAATCATAAGTGAGGCTCTTTTTTAAAAAATGCTTCTCTTGTGAGTTGGTGTTTCTGGGCAAGATAAATTTAAACGAGAATGTATTGGTGCTAGAGTATTATAAACAGATGTCACTTTTGCCTCAAGCAGAAGTAGTGCTCAGAATACAATTTTTTGCGGCCTAAATTCTGTTAGTCCCCAGAAAGCTATGAAGAACAATGAAAAGCTCAGAGCTTGTTGGGAGGTCTGTAAAATAAATTTTGTGGAAATGTTGTTGAGTTGTTGTAAAGTAAGATCAGGTGTAAGCTTGTTTCCCACAAGACATGGGGCAACCCTTGGCTTGATGGCCACATTTGCAAACATGTATTTGCAGTGGTTCTGCTTTTTTAGGCAAATACTTTTAAAATACCTTAGATGTCCCACTTGGAGTAAATCCATTGAAATAAACATTGAGATAGCTGCATTGAGTTTTTGTCGACAATACAAAACTTTCAAATAAATGGTTTTTTTTCTACAAAAATAGTGGAATACAGTGGTACCTCGGGTTAAGTACTTAATTCGTTCCGGAAGTCCATTCTTAACCTGAAATTGTTCTTAACCTGAAGCACCACTTTAACTAATGGAGCCTCCTGCTGCTGCCACGCTGCCGGAGCACAATTTCTGTTCTCATCCTGAAGCAAAGTTCTTAACCCAAGATACTATTTATGGGTTAGCGGAGTCTGTAACCTGAAGCGTATGTAATCCGAGGTACCACTGTAACAACAAGTTGAAGAATTATATTAATGTCATTATTGAGTGCACACCCAATCCTAAACAGTTGGGCTGTTACTTATAGCATTATTTGACCCTCTATGCTATGTGATGCTATAGTGGTGAACTAATTTGTAAGCTCTCACTTTAAGAGCTTCTGTGTCACTGCATCATTCCTGTGTTAAGCGTATTATTCAGTTAACTACTTAATTTTAAACCACTACTTCTCATTTAGAATGCAAATAATCCCATTAAAAATTGAAATCTTAGTTTAGTTCAGCTTGAAAGGCATCTTGTATGGATAGCCAGTTTAGTGAGTAACTGTTTGCTGAAGCTTTCTAGATTGCACACTCCTTTATTTAATTTGGGTCAGATTTATTAGCTTGTCTACAACCATCACTGGGACTGAATGTTATCTGTGTTACCTTATGACAGAGATTCCTTTGAGGCCACTAAAAGCTATCCTATTATTTTAAAATAGAATTAACATTTTGATTTTGCACTGGAACACAATGTGCTGAGGTGAGCACTTATTTTCCAATAGCATCTTCATTCCATCATGATTGATGAACTGTATAATAACTGAGTACACAATAGTTCCTTGATAAAGAATTGCTGGAACTCATATCACTAAAATCTTGAGTTTAATGGTTAACTTTATGTTAGCAAAGGGCTAGTTTCCAGGCCAGTCTCTTTAGTTCTTCTGCAAACATTACTATAAAGTTTCTGCTGGGTGACATTCTTTTACTACTGCTCTGGCAAGCAAATGTGCTCGTCCCCCAAAAGCAGGGATTACCAACCTTTTTGTGCCAGGGGACACATTTCGAATTTTGAGAGTGTGTCTTGGGTACCCGTCACAAAAGGGATGCTCTGGGGATATGGCATAAGACAAAACGGATGCCACATCTAAATGAGCAGATAAAGAAACAGAACCACAATTGGGGAGGGGGACACCTAGATCGGTCACTGCTACACTTTCTCATTACACCTCTCCTTTGTTCAGAAAGGACAAGAGAGTGGTTATGCAATCTTGGCATCCAATAAAAATGTGTGGGCATGTTTAAGAGCACATGTCCAGTGTAGGAGAAGCTGAGTCAGTGCAACCAGGAACTGATCAGGAACAGCAAACGATTCCTTGTGCATTGTGATTTTTTTGAGAGGACTTTTAATACTGAGACCATTGGCACCATAGAAAGTATGGTGGGCACACTGAAAGGCATCTACTTGGAAATCAGCAAGGGCTGGAGGACACTGCTAAGCCCCGATTCACTGGCAGACATGGTGACATTAATGGAAACACAGGGTTGTTGTTGGGGCTCAAACCTACTGTGCTACCCCCTTTTGCACTAGGTGCCAAGATCCTTTGGCCTTTTCCTCCCTCACATTTTTTAAATTTGCATATAGGGATGCTAGACATTCTACAAAGGAAGACTCTAGCCATACATCTTCATTTACTCAGTGACTTAAATTTGCATCTATATATTAAAATTAGCACATGCCAATTAGTGTTATTGGGTCCGTGCCTGACAGTGACCCTGAGGAAAGGCCTCTTTAATCTCATCTTTGTGGATGAACAATAGTGTAGGCTTTGGTAGAGCTCTTCTTCAACAGTTTACTAGTATATGGGAATCTATGGAGGGACTTCTTTAGGACCTATTAGGGACTTAACAGTTCATTGCCTGCACCTGAATTTGCTGAAATTGTGGTGTAGAGATGGTGGCGTTGGGATCCAAGGCTTTGCCCAGGGACAGCTAGGAGGACCTTGGGGCTGCATTTGCCCCTTGGAACTGAGCAAGAGATGAGAACCAGACACATTGCTCCCCACATTGATACCCACAAATTGCCTGATGCTAGCTTACTATTTTAAAAAAATCTTGCTTTTATAGAAGGCGTTTCATATTTTCAAGACTGCTGGGCAATTTTGCTCAGTTCTTAAAAATTAAAAGAACTGTTTTCCAAGTACGCCATACATTTTAGACAATCCAGATGGCGGTTCTTTCTGATGTTAATTTACCCAGTCAGAAAAACATTTTGTAGAATGATTAAAATCGGTTTCTCTGTTTTATGAGGGTGCCTGAGAGCATACATCAAGCACTACAGCTGCACAACCCTATTTTAATAGCACATGTGGTCTTGCAGAGCCCCATTGAAACAAATGAGAGACACATCAGCAGTGTTTTGAACAATATAGTGGTTTATCAAGAGTCTGATAAACCTATTTTTGCTGCATGCATGCAAGTACCGTAGGTGGCTGGGGGGGTGTTGTTAGGCTTCTGGCATGCCACAATAGATGAGTAGTGGGCTGCATGTGACTTGGTGGGTTTACCCTTTGTGTAGTCTGGGAATACATTTATTTAACTTGATGGGTCACACCTTGTTCAGTCCTGGAATAATGCCATATGTTTATTTGAAAGGCTTACTGTTTTCTTTAAATCTGCCTTATACACTGTTCAGGACATTGCTGTTTTATTTGGTTTGCAACAATTCTGTTACCTTGCATGGCTATGTTTGGTGTTACAGAGTGAGGCATAGCATGCACAAAACACTCACTGCTTTAGATTTTTATGATAGTAGAAAACAATAGGAAGTGCTGGGTTGACATATTACATAAGGAGAAGGCAAATATAAATCTTCTATTTATTGAAATTAGTATTGAACTCAATACAAGCCATGAAACAGCTGTAAAAACATCACTTATAAGACGCTGAACTACTAACTGCTATAGCCACTGTTCTGCAAATCCTGCTTTTTTCCAAGATGCTAAATAAAAAGGTTTTTTAGAGAGATGAAATCTACAAATTAAGATATTTGGGTCTTCCTGGCACTGAAAAAGATAATATTGTATAATTCTGGGAGGAAATGTTATGAATTTGTTGGATTTTGTTTGCAGTATATGTGAAATGCATATTTGTTTCCCTTAGGCACAGGGGATAGGACCAGTTTTAATTTCAGTCTGTTTGTTTCATTTCAGGCCCCCATCCACAGCAATGTCTATAGCAATTGCTGGAGAACCAGAATCCCTAAATGAAGACAGAAAAGGAGCAGAGAATACAAAATCATCACATCTAACTATATCAGGTAGGGAGCAATGCTATGGTAGAAGCCTGGGGAAAATAAAAAAGAATAATTTCATTTAGATAAGTGGCAATGCCACTTAATGCAGGCATCTCTTGGTATTAGAATATAAGTTGAAAACTGCACTTTGGCATAATTGTTTTCATACGGAGTCTATCTACAAAAAACCTGCTCAGGTATAACTAAGAGGTGTACCTCAGGGATACTATGCACATTTAGGAAAAGCATTGCATCATTTCTGAGAGCTCCTAGTGTGGTACATGATTGAATTCTCCACAATTTGAAAACCTTGTCTACAGAGAGCTAACTTGTTTGGGGTTTGATTCCTCCTCCCTGCAGCACCAGTTGTGCAGATTGTTCTTAATATGGGGCAGTATTCAAACATGCAGTACCCCACTGCACTCTTGACTGTTTGAACACTTACAATTCCAGCTTGATTACCAAGATCACTGTAGGAACTTTACTGGTTGTTCCTAGAGTTGGTGAAGTTTATCTGATGTCCACAAGACAGAGCCTTCAGTGTCAGTATCATTGGCCCAATACTATGAAATACTTTTCAAACAGAGATTTAATAGGTGCCTTCTGTAATAAATTTAAATATTTGCTGAATTTTTTATGCTGCTAGGCTTATGAAGACAATTAAGAAAAAAAGCTTTCTGCAGTAGGTAGCCAGCAAACTGTGGCTTTTAGTTTCTATGTGGTTTTATTGTATAGATAATTGCTGTAAACCACTTTGATTTTTAAAAATGAAATTACAGTATACAAGTGTGTTGTTTTTTTAGTAGGGGTTGTGCTGTGCTCCTACTCACTCCACTCACCAACACACACACACACACACACACCCGCACGATTCATGTTGAAGACGACACATGGTAGCAGAAGTGAAATATTTTATTGTGGGAAGATTGCCTCACACATGAGGCTGCTATGGAATGGAGGGGGGGGGGAGTTTAAAACAGCTTATTTTTCCCTTGCACTGTCTCTTCCTTCTCATTGTACTCGAACAACTGCAGAAGTTTGAGTAAAGCAGGGATGGAGAAGCACTGGGGAGTTTGTTTTTTAAACTAGTGTAAAACAAGGAGAAATAACAGAGATGGGTACAACACAGAAACTAACATCAGAAAGCTAACACAACAGAACCTTTCCCTACTCACTTCTTGCTGTACTCAAACCTTGTTTTAAACAACCGCTCCCCAACCCAGTGTCAGCACCTGCTCACTCTACTCAAATCTATGTCATTGTTTAAAATTGCCACTATTTCATCGCAGTATTTTTCCATCCCTGCTTTATTCAAACCTCTGCTGTTGTTTGAAGCAGCCACTCTCTCCCTGTCAGTGCCCCAACCTTCTCTCTCGCATGCCATGACCACTGGTGTTGTGCTGTCTGTCTTCTCTTTTGCTCCCATACACCAACCTGACTTCTTACAAGTCTGAATTTGTGACTTACTTATTTATTGCATTTATGTCCCAGGTAGAATACACTGTTCTCTCCTTCCTTATTTAATCCCCACAATAACTCTTTGAGGCAGGTTAGGCTGAGAGACAGTGTCTGGCCCAAAGTCACCCAGTGAGTTTTATGGCAGAGTGTGGATTTGAAGCCTGGTCTGTCAGGTCCCATTCCAGCACTCTAACCACTACACCACACTGGCTCTCATTGTGATGTGGCGCAACAAATCCTCCAATTGGGGTTGCACAATGACCACCTTACAGTTTTTCTGTATATAGGAAGGAAGAAGTAGAATTGTACAATCTCAGGAGAAACAGTATTATATGCTTTTTCTGCGTATGTAGATCAGTTCTTCATTATTAGAAATTACCAATCTCAAGTTTGGTGTTGGCTTTTTAAAAAAAAATACAGGGACATATAAATGACCCACACATGGCTGAAAATCCATTAGATCAGGGTGTCTTACTCTCTGGCCATTCTGAAATATGGCAGCATCTGATGCGAAGTTCAAATCTTAGCGGTAAGAAGAGGTTCTTCCCTGATCTTAGTTCTGTGGTGCTTAGTGCTAAGGTTGGAGAGAACAGATTTCCCACCTGACTTCATATGACTTTAGGGTGACTGCCAAGTTAGAATGCTTTGCCCAAAATGACCTTGATGGGATTCAAATTCAGAGATCTGGCAAGCCTCATTAAGACCAGGAATGGAGGCTTCCCACTGCTGCATTAGATAATGTTATGGGTGCAAAATATAGCCCCTTCCTAGCCATTTGTGTTGTGCTGATAAAAAGGGATGTGGCTAATCTCTCTTCACCCAATCAAGGAACTAGCAGAAATTACCCCTCTATCACTATATAGCCCATGTCTCCTACATAAAAACTCTCTAATCTTTCTCCATTTCAGCTCTTGACCATTTAAAAAAATTATATCAGGAAAACAAAGTAGTCAAAACTACACAAATGATTTGAAAACCTGGTGCAATAATTTCATCTGCATGTTACTTCCTTGATATAATGAGAATTACCCGCTGAAGAAAGTGTATGCTTTAAGCAAGTCTATCACTACTCAATGTGGACGATTAATCTGAGGAAGTAATTTGGCAGCAGTGTTGCTTGATCTTCATTTTTTGCAGATCTCGCAACCAAGAGCATGTCTCTCCCAGATGAACTTGGAGCATGTGGGCATTCTAGAACCTCCAGCTATGCAAGTCAACAGTCAAAAGTTTCAGGTAGGAGGTTTCTTGATGTGCACTATTAATTACTTAAGTAGATTTAGCAAAAAAAACCCACAACCCTGTGAGATTAATTTCCTGCTTTTTTATAAGCTGTGATGGATTTACAGACAATATAAGTAAAAATAGGAAAACAATTTTAACAGCAAAGGCTTTTATGTGGAAGCCATTTTAAAAGCATACCCTTGACATGAATTACAAAAATGGTCAAAGGGGTAGGCATTACTTTAAAAAATGCTACTCCTGTGTTTTAACTGCGTTGTCAAATTAAACGGCTAACACTTTCTACTGAACTTCCGTTATAGGAAAAGCTTTATTTCCAAGGGACATGGGAAGCTGTTTTATACTGACCGAGTCAAACCATTCGTCCACCTAGCTCAGTATTGTCTCTACTGACTGACTAACAGCTATCCACCAGGGTTTCAGACAAGGTACATTCCCAGATCACAGGGGTTGATCTTGGGACCTCCTGCATGCAAACCAGAAGCTCTAACACTGAGCTACGGCCCTTTCCTTAAAGGGGAATTCAAATATGTCAGGCTGCTGTTTAAAATACCAGGAGCAATGCCAATTAAAAGGAAATGTCAGTGACTAATTTGTAACTAGAGTGGCAAAGCCGAAGTGAAGGAAGACAAACTTGCGTTTCTTTAGTGAAATGCAAGCACTTAAAGCAAATTATTATGCTTGTTGAAGGTTAGCCACCACTGTTGAGTCATCAGGAAGCCCCAAAGATGTCCCCGGGGCATTGTGACTTTTGAGGAGCTACACATGATGCACAGAAAAGTCAGTCAGAGTGAATTGGGGAAGAGATTAGTCAGAGTAGTCAAAGAGACTGTTTTAAAAATGTTACGCTATGAACCACCCTGAGACCTGTGGATATAGGGCGGTATACAACAACAACAACAATAATAATAATAAATAATACATAAATAAATAAATAACCAAATTGCCGTTTTAATTATTTCTTTGAGCCCCTTCCCTGGAAGAAGTATATTAAGCAGAGAGTTAGCCATACAGGACAAGAAAGGAGCAAGTTTTCCCTTCATAATCTTAACCAATATATGTTCCATGGGGACCCCCAAGGGCTTTTGGCCTATCCTCAGTCCCCCAATAGTCTTTCCCCTGGATATCTGTAGAAAACAAGCCTCAGCTTGTTAACTAGCTGTCCTAAGTGGTAATGAACCTAGATTGCAATGCCAGTGTCTTGGTGCAAGGAATGACTTCCAGATTCACAGCAGAGCTCTGAGGAAGAATTTTCTTCTGTCCCCTTTGCCTTAGAATAGGTAAAAGCTGCAATCTGATTGCCTCTCATTCTATTAAGTCCCTTTCTCCCCCTGTCCTAAACTTAGATTCAATTGTCTCATTTATATATTTAACCCAGTAATCTGGCCCAATCTGAACACTTGTGTACTTAACTGTGATAACCATACAGTCTTCCCCTGCCTCCATTTTTCTCCTTTCTTCGTTGTGCCTATTTCTAGATTAGAATTGCCTTGGGAACACAGACCTAACTCCTTATTCTTTGTAAAATGTCATGTTCATAGATGGTCATGTGCATCTCATTGTTTAATTATTATTTTTAAGTTATTTGATACTGTGTCTGCCTCTTTGATGTACTGTATTTGAAGTAAAATTATTTTCTGATTCTCTCACTAACCAAATGATTTCCAAATATTTGACACGAGTGTCATATTCAAGGTAGAAGTGGAAACCAAAATCCTGCAATTCAGCGAAGTATAAGCCTTGGCATCAAAATAGTAGTTCTGAATCATTCTCTTCTAGGGTATAGCACCTGCCACTCCAGATCATCCAGTTTCTCTGATCTCTGTCATAAGAGAAATACTTCTGTGGGAAGCACATCAACTGGTATAGGTAGTATTCTGGAGCCATGCGAAGAAGCTGAAACCAAAAGCACTGAAGATAATTTGGAAGTGCCCGTGAAAGACACAACCTCAGAAAAATTCATCAGGTACAAGACTTGCAAAATACTTTTTCCAGTTTGCTCAGGTACTTCTGCAGAAATATTTTAGAATTGCACAGTGATCTAAATGTTATATACAATAAATATTTCATAGGCACCCAGTGAAACAGGATTCTGTGGAATCACAGCTAAAAAGGGTTGATGCCACCAGAGTGGATGCAGACGATATTGTTGAAAAAATATTGCAGAGTCAAGACTTCAGTTTGGACTCAAGTGCAGAAGGTTTGTAAAGCACAGGGGGTGGGATGGGGGGAAACCTGATTAAATTATTGGCTCCAAATTTCCTCATTCCTCAGTGGGCCTGTATTCCAAATGAGTTAGGTCCAAAGTGATCCTACCATGAGCAGAGAAGGCAACTCTGCTCACAGAAGGGAGGAAGGATCTGCAACTTCTGCTGACTCCTTTTTCTACTTGCAGTCTCCCACATCATTCCCAAGGGTTTCTGAATCCTGGGACTGGGGTTTTCATGGGTGCAGAAAGTTGCACCGCAAAGGAAAGGGGCAGGAAAGGTCCATTCCACAAATGGAGCTCTACAAGCTTATTCTTAGATCCAAGTCAAGTGTGATAACATTGCATGTTATGAAATTTGACTTTTTCAGAGGAAGGGCTAAGACTTTTTGTAGGCCCTGGAGGGAGCACTGCTTTTGGAAGTCATCACTTACCCAATAGGTATGTATACCAATTCTACTTATCTTCCCTACATACTACACAATAAGTAACAAAGACCACATCTGAGCAATTCTAAAATTTGGAAACATGCTCCAGAAATCATCTGGACATATCCTTTTGGTTTTGTTTGTATGTAATTTGAAAATTGAACTGCTCTTTCATGACACCTGACTACCACAGGCTTGTAATACTCACTGACCACCAGTAGAATTTTGAAATGCAACTTGATCATTAATGTTAATATATTTATAAAACATTTTAAACACCGTGCTGAGATCTGAAAAGCAACACAGTCCGTGTCCACAAGCTTACAGTCTAATGCACAAGATATAAAAGGGGGAAAGGGAGGGAACAGGAAAATTAGGAGTGAGGCTGATGATTGAGATGAATTCCTCATTTGATGTGAAAAGCAATGATAACATTCCATGACAACAGAATTATTTGTCCTGCTTGCCACTGTCATCAAGGCTTTCGGCAGACTTCTTCAGTTACTTGAATGCAAGGATTTATTTTAAAGGTACTGAGTGTCTATGACTCGCAGTGTCTTCAGTGCGCCTTTTGCTAGAAAAAAGGGTCTGCTGCTGTTTAAACAGTGTTCTAAAGAGGAAATTATATTTTTTTCCAACACTGGATTGAATTGTTGATGATAGTTTATTAATATATCTTTAATATTTAGTGGTTGTAATCTGATTTCAGTGTTACATATGGTGTCTGTGATTATCAATAGCTTACATGTGCATCAAAGCCTTGGCGCAGACCACAGCATAGTTTTTGGTTGGGAATCATGGAAAAATTGGATTGGATCCAGAATGTTGCTTGAATTTCAGTCCCTTGAAATCAGTGTTGAAGTTTAGTCGTGACCTAATGTGTTCCACAGAGTTCAGTGGAGTTTAAGTAAAACTAACTGAAGAATCCAACTTCCCAGTGTTCAAGCATGTGTAATTAAACCATTGATTCTATTTTGTGGGTATTTGTTTCAAATTAGGTAACATACTGGGCATAGAACTAGATGTTACAAGAGATACTCAAGTCTTCTCGGTCAAAAACAAATCAAGCTTTCTCTCATATAATATCTAAAAAAACTAAAATGTGTGATGTGGTAACATTGAGCCTTGACTTTTCTCTTCCCTTTCATTAGCTACCACTCACTTGGCCAAGAACATCACACATTGCAGAGACACGTAGGCTGCTGTGTTTTGAAAGCAGCAATTAGCTCTTGTAATAAATATCAAGTTTCCTCCTGTTCAAGAGTGTAAAATTCTGTTCCAGTATTTTCTACTGCCTTTAATTTTTCAGGGTTGGATCTGGAGCATATGAGCAAGTGGTGATTAAACGCTAGAGGAACTGGACTACAGTGGCAGAATTCTAGGAACTCCAGAACTTGCTTATTTCCCAATACTATTGAAGATGGGTGCTTCCAAAACGCAAGTTTCCATTGACCCGAGTTGTCGGATTGGGTTGCTCATACTGAAAGTGCCCTCTTCTGTTATCTACCTGTGGTATAAGGGCGAATTTTTCTTCTTTGAGTACTTTGCCAGCCATTGTGAATGTGTTGGTAGATTTGTTACATTGTTCTGTGTGTCAATCAAAGCACCTTTTTTGAAGATAGGACAAATGGTATCGGATTTGACTTTAATATGGTGAAATCAATTGTCGGTATGTAGAAATGCATTCAGTGATGTTCTCTAATTGCAACCTGGCTGCTGTTGCTTTTTAATCCCTTAAAAAGTCAAACACATCTATTTCAGTCCTTTTCTGGGAGTGAGAATCTTGCCTCTCGAGTATTGACTTAATTGTTCCTGTCTAACTAGAATTGCTACAAAATAGGAACAGCTGCTTCTGCTTCAAGGAAGTGAGCCAGTCAGCTGTGCTTTGAAAGAAATAGGATTAAATACTGCTACAAATGTGTGCAACTTTAAGGCTAAGTCACATGTGAGAACTAGTTTATTACTTAAAATGAGTGACTAGCTTTGACAAAATTAAATCTGTATGGTATTACATAGTCCTCACTGCTGACAAGATTTGAACCCTTAGTACAACTTTATAGTATTCAAAGATAATTCTTGCTGACATTTGGTGTGTACTGAAAAACAAAAGTACTACATCATAGGTGACTTCATTGAATAATAACCAGTAATGAAAAGTTTAGAGCATACAGTAGTATGTTGTTTAGCTCATACAATATTAAATCAAACCGTTTAACACTTAAAAGAGTGCCTTGTTCCTGAGGAAAAAGGAGGTCGGAACGATTTCTTATAAAGCTTTAAGAACAACCATTAAACAGCTAACATAACTGCTATATGCTTAAGCTGTCACGAAAAGCACTTTATATAATTTTCTTCACCCCATCTGAAACCAGTCTTGTATTTTAATTAGAATTGCTAACTCAGGCCCAGTGTAAATGAGGCATGGATATGAGCAAATAACTTACCTCTGTACTTGCTCCATTTAAAAGGTATTTGCCCTGTTCTACCTGATACACACATTGGTGTTTGCAACTGCCACACATGTGGTATAGTACAGTGCAGTGCTGGTCATACAGAATGTCTACATAGCTTGTTTTAAGTCATCTCATTTTAGTCCATTTCATTCAGCTGTTGTTAAGACAGAACTCATTGATTTCAGTGGAACTTGTGCAGATAAATAGTTCCTGGTACATATAAATTTGAACAAATGAAACATGTAATGTGCCTATGCAACAGTTTTGACAAAGCATTTTCTGACAACATAAACAGCCCATTTTATTTTTGTAAAGTTTTTTTAGGGATTTGGAGTGAAGGCTGCCAACAATTCAGAAACATATTGACAGTTAGTTAGTTAGTAGTGGACTTCAGATGTCAAAAAAAGTTAGTCACTAGAATTAATCAGTATCTTCAAAACAACTTTGAGTAAGCTAATGAGAGTTACTTGACCTGTGCAGAACACTGATGTTCATATGAATTCCCTAGAGTTGGTCAGTGTTTGTTATCTTTCTCAAGAAACAATGAAAGATTTAAGTTCTTAGCTAAATGAAGGAATTTTGTATCTTGGAGATATGTCGCAACTCATTCTTATTATTTAAATCATATGTGTGAATTGTTAAAATGAGAACCATTTCTTCTGTATTATGGTACCTGGAAGTAACTTGTCACTGCTTCATAAAACATTTTATTTAGCCTGAATTGTTCTAATTGAGTTCAAGTAAATATTTAATTTTTTAAGCTGCTTTGAAAATAATGCAAAGAGAATACACAACAAAACTTACTTTGAAACATACAGTGATCTAGATAAAATTGAGTTTGCTCTTAGTGTGTTTAAGTAAGTCACTAAAATAGTGTGCAAATATGTTGAAAAAATGCTAGTTCTAAAAAGTGTTGGTCCTAAAAGATGAGTGATTTGGAGAGAACAAATTGGCATAAGGGAGAAAGAACACAAGGGATAAAGAAACTAAGGTCACTAACTACAAAGGAACTATCATGTTCAACGTTCAATAAACTTTATGTATTGCTTGCTTACTCAAATGCAATGTTGGTCACTCCTAGTGTAAATACCTGCATTCCCTGACTTAATACACCTTACACAAAGGCAATTTCTCTTGTACCCATCACACTGGTAATTTTTTTGAATTCCATATGATAGTTCCATTAAACAGCTATTATGCACTTTAGTCAACTGAGCCATGTTAATGAAGTGATTCCATTTGTGTCCCCAAGACATGGGAAATGAACTTCATATTCATATATGGCATTCATTTTGTGTAAACTGTACAGTGATACCCAAAATTAACATTTTTTAGTAAAGTCTGATTTTTTTACCATAAAATACTTGATGTAAAGTGGTCTTACAAACTCAATAAAAGTTTTGTCTTCAACCTGCATTTTATGTGCTGTTTTTCTGAACAGAGAATCAAAACAACAAATGCAAAGGGTGTTTGCAATAGTACTGTAACTAATTTCACTTTATTAAATTAAAAGGAGCAAATGAATGGCATTCCATCTCCACCAAATTATTAGCTTGAAAAGGAGTGGGGTTATCTTTCCACTTCCTTCTTTCTAATAGTAAACAGTATGCCAAAAGAATACAGGCTAAATTTTGGGAGGAACTGTATCTCATTTTTAGGTTACTTCCCTGCAGAAAAAAGGCCCAAGACAGGAATAGTTCAGTTGTTTGGGTCAGGTGGTTTCCTGATAAACTTAAATCTTTTGTATTCCTTGTACTAAGTTTAATACTGACCTATTACAAGTTTAAAAATCCAAGATTTTTTTTGGTAGAACCAGGGCTCTTCCCTTTCCTAGAGAAGAGAATCAGTTAATGATTGAAGCCTCTCTAGCTCCAGGAACCTCTGTACAATTTAGTAGTCTGATTCAAAGGCTAGAGGAAATTAAACTGCATTTTGTATTGAGGCCTGACTTGCAGACATTCTGGAAAGTCAGCTTTATCTTCCTGTGCTAGGTTCACATTTTCTACCTGTGTTTATACCCCATCAGCATGATTAATTCCACTGATACAGACTGCTGTGATTTCTCAAAATGCTTTTTATGCTATTTTGATTTGTTAGGTACTTTTGTTCTAAAACATTACAAGTTGAGTGATTTATTTAGTCTGTAAAATCTAGAGAAATGACAGCTCCAAAGCATGAAAAACAAAATATTCCAGTATTAAATAACATTTAGACACTGATCATTCTTTGGGACAAAAAATATATATCTTACAGTGGTGCCCCGCAAGACGAATGCCTCGCAAGACGAAAAACTCACTAGACGAAAGGGTTTTCCGTTTTTTGAGTCGTTCTGCAAGACGAATTTCCCTATGGGCTTGCTTCGCAAGACGAAACGTCTTGTGAGTTCGTTTCCTTTTTCTTAAAGCCGCTAAGCCGCTAATAGCCGCTAAGCCGTTAATAGCCGCTAAGCCGCTAATAGCCGTGCTTCGCAAGACGAAAAAAACGCAAGACGAAGAGACTCGCGGAACGGATTAATTTCGTCTTGCGAGGCACCACTGTATTTTGTTTCCATTACAACTATTAAAGCAGTTTACTTTAATTTTATAATGAATGATTTTAGAGTGTTGTTTATGCTGTACTTTTATACTGTTTTATTGTTGTTAGCCGCCCTGAGGCCGGCTTCGGCTGGGGAGGGCGGGATATAAATAAAATTTATTATTATTATTATTATTAGGTATTCACTAAGTAAACTGCTGTAGTGGTTGTCATTGTAGTAAGACAATACAAAACTTTGACTGATGACAAAAAGTACTAAACATATAACCATGTTTTAGAGCACCATTCTGAGGCCTTGCCACAGCTTTTTAGAGGCCCCCCCCCCATTCTGCCTTTTGTCATCCTCTATGAGTCCCACCTGCAGAAAAGTTCCCGTTCGTTATTTCTGTGAAAAGTTCACATTTCCTCTGCGGAGCAGCTACATTTCCATCAGCAATCTAGCTGGCATCCCACTCTTAACGGGCTTATTGTAAACATGATCAGTAACTACTACTTGTATTGGTAGTAAGGAATACTTGATTATCTGTCCAGGGAAGAGACTGCCTTCAATCCTAATACTGAAGAAGTGATTAAATTAAACTTTGCAAACAGGATTGTCTTGAACTATTTAAGTCATTTAAGTGACTATTTTATGTAGTAAGCCCTAGCAGAAACTGTGCTGGGTTTTCTTCTCTATTCTCATCCCAAAAATGATTCCTCAGAAGTGACACTATAATAGCAAAGAACACCAGGGAAAATTAGTGGCTACGGTTGTACACTCTGCAAGGGCTTGGAATCGGGCCAGGCTGGGAAGTGATGCAGTGTTCTGGTTATAGTACAAGGAGAAAGCTGCTGCAGTACAACTGTAATAGAGAGCATTACATTCTAAGAAGGTAGAAGTAGGAAAACAATAATCTATCCTAGCATTTTTAAATGTGACAAGTGAATTAGGGAAAAGGTCAAAGAGCAACAAGGTACCAAACCATTTCTTCTCTTGCTCAATCACGTCTGTTGCCTCTGGTATAAAAACAACACTGCAGTCGTCCTCTGACTCTTTACCAAGGTGGTGATGGTAGGGATATTGGAAAAAGCTGCATCCCTTTTTGTTACATGAGAACAGGATTGCCAAGCAAATGCTTTATGGAGAAGCATGCCACCTTGTGGTTGAAATTGTTGCAAGATTAGTGAGATAGAATTGTCTAATATTTGTTTAGAAAAGGCTGTTTACTGTTACACAGGAACAATATTTATGTACAATTACATCTGCTCATATGCCAATCTGTTTACCAACTATTGTAATTAAAGAAAAGCATACTTGAACAGGTAATACATGCAGGAAGCAAGGCATAACTTCAGTTACTTGAGGCTTTAATGAGGCTATGCTATGACTGGTGTTTGCAGTACTGCTAGATGAATGAGTAGTCTGCCATCTTGCACATAACTCATAGGAGTAGAGGCCAGAATTTAAAAAGGAGGTCACACCCTTCTTGATCAAACCATTATAAGGTTGAGACTAAGGAAAAGAATTGCTGCTGCTCCCTTCTATAATCAAAACCTAGCAGTCCCCCAAGGTTATTCTGGTACTTTGGGGGTTAGAATCAGTTTGTGGATGAGTTGAGCAAATGTATTTTCCAACTTTGTTCAGCAAGTAGTATTCTACAATCTTATTTGAAAGTCCTTATTGGACCACATCTACAACCCCATTTCTATATAGAACAGTGTGAATGGTTCTGAAGAAAACTATTTTAAAAGCACACACAGAGAGAGCATTACACCTAGCATTAACTTAAGCAACTAATTTAGTTCTCAACTAAACTTGTACTATAAAGATACTGATAACAGTGGTGTTGCATAATATAGTACACAAACTTCTGCAAAACCACCTTCCAATACAAAAAATGCATCTTAAACATTACTTTTTCTGTTCGCAGACAGAAAACTGTTTTCTGACTTCTGTTCTACTAACTACTGTTGTAAGCAGTTGGGTTGAGGAAGGTACATGTTTATTTCTCAATCAAAATAATTAGGTAGGAACATCTTATTCTAGCCCACCTCAACACAAAAAGATGGCACCTGATCCAAATATTTAGTAGCCAGTCCAATCTGCTGAGTTTTTAAATCCAGCAACTAGCAGAATTCTGCTCACTGGACTCCTCCAGTTTGCAAAGTAGAACCAAGAACAAGTATTTTTGAAAGCATTTGTTAATTCTCCATCTCTTCATTTTCATATTCAGCATCAATAAGCACTGCAGATCCATCATGGCTGAGTGTGACTTTGCCAGTTATGAGATCGCTTAGTGTTTCAACTGTTCCACAAAGTTTATTCACTTTAGGAAAAGAAAAAATGTTTGCAAGAGGTATGTAGACAGAGTTTCCATTAATAAATGGCTGCAAACCTTTATTGTTGGCTTCTGTTAAAGGCAGATGCTTGAAATACTTCAGACTATGGTGAGATGGTTGGAATTTGGGTTCTGTTTCAGAGTCATAACAGGGTTTTTTATATTCAGTTTTTACGTGGTCCCAGAGTCTCCTTGCAATTATTTGTGCTGTCCAAATAACTTCATTGACCACTGCAGTCCGCAAATACTTTTCATCTTTAAGGCTTGGATATTCAGCTTTGAAAAGCTTTGATATGGAAAACAAAGATGCGGCTTATTTATTGTTAGCAATTCTAACTGTTCAAAGCATTTCACATACTCAGCATTTTATGTTACAGAATATTAAACTAGGCATAGCTCTACTGAACCTTTTCTAACATGTTTACAATACACAAAATAAAGCTGGAAACCGCCTGTACTTACTTGTTTGACAAATGCAAATATAATTCTGCTGATTTTTAAGATAGACTACAACTATGTGGCTTTCTGACCATAAAACGGTTGTACATACTCCTCAGTTCAATTTTCAATAATATCTATCTGTATGTGTGCTTTTTAAAAAACAAAAAACCTCAGAAGCAAGCCCTGTAGTATGCGGTGTGAGTAAGCCTCCCTGCAAAATTAGGTAGAATTTGGGCAAACTAGCAAGAGCCCTATCACAATACAATCCCTTGCACGTCTGCTGAAAAGTAAGTTGCACTGAAGTTAATGAAACTTGCTCCTAAGTAAGTATGAATGGGCTTGCAACCTTAAAGTAACAAATCCTTAGTTTGAGTTAGCTTTTCTTCCATAAGTTACCCACTTATTGGAAATATAACAAAAACAATTTTAAATTAAATTTGAGCAATATGGTTGATACTCCTACAATGCCAAATTCAGAGTGGCCCATCAAACAAAGTGTTAGGCTTGGACCTGGGTTTAAATCTAGCTAATACTAGTGGGAATTACAGGTTAAAAAAAGGTTAAAAGGTGGGAATTACAGCATAGGGTCTAAAGGCTTAATTAAGTTATTAAAAACAAGTGTGCTTCTACAGTTCAATATCCAATAATGCTTACTAAACACTGAAACTGGGAAGAAAACATTCTAAGTAACATTTTCCTCTCTGGATAAACGATTTCATGTTTGATAATATTTTAGGGCTAATTAACCATTATTCTCATTCTTTTTGTCATTTTTAATGCCCAGTTGCCTCTCCATGCCATGTGTTCATCAATCATAACACATTTGTTTTCAAAGTCAGAATCAAAAGAACTTCTTTCCTAGTATGTATTGTGACACTGACTGCTGATCAGTCACAAGGTTCATTGGATATCAATTCAGCACAAACTCAATACACAGACTTCTATTTCAGTTATCGTGTTATGTTTTACTATGTAACCACTTTATACTGAATTTATTCCTCCTTACAGAAGCAAAAGATCTACTTACAGTTTTATAAACATGTTCATTGCATTTCTCAAAATGTGTAGGTCCATCATTCTGGTATTTTCTCACAAACACACCTATTTGTGTACAAGTTCCAACATCTTTTTCAGGAGGTGGGGCTCCTAAACCAGTAAACTCCACTGTATAGTCGTAGCGAGCTGCAACATCTTGGGCCCTAAATTTATGACAAAACACCAAACTGTGCAAGTAACTTTGAAAGACCAATCCTAACAGCTCTATCTTGCTCATCAAAGATGTGTATAGTGAGTACTGCTAAATCTCCCATTGCAAGTACAAGCCATTATTGTGAGAGAGGCAGTTCTTCCTTCCTATTAACAATGCCTGTGTGGATAAGTAGATGTAGAGAAATGGCAGCAGTGACAGGAGAGTGTAGCTGTTAGGAACAAAGACACCTCCTCACCAGCTCAACAGACAAGGCCAGTGAGACAAAAACAACTCCTGTTCTGTCCAACCCTGAATTTGGAAACAACACATGATTGTTGCCAACAAACTTTTGTTCTGTCAATTAGAAATATACCCAGCCTTCACTGACTTCCAGGAGCCTGTTCTGTTCTTTAGACTATGAAATAGACAGCAAAGAGCATAAAGTTTCACCCTCATTAGAATAGTAATGTGAGAGTTCTCAAACTGGACCATGAATATTCTTAATAATTCTTAAGCATTATTAAGATATGTGTTTGTGTGAAGGTTTAGTGGAGCTGGTATCCCATAGAAGGATGGGGGGAGAAGAGGAAATTTGGAGCTATGGTGGAGCAAATATTATGCAGGAATTTTGAGACAATCCCTATATTAGAGGATATTCCTGCTTTGAGACCAATCCCACTTCACTTAAAAAATCTCCGTAACTTTACCTACTACAATGCCTCACAATGGTGCTCATGTCTTTAAAAAAAAAAAAAAAAAGGAATCCCCACAATGTAGAAAATACATAGATCAGAAATTGTTGTCATTTCTTGTCTCACCTACATTCCACATATTGTGAGATTATTGGGGTGGAAAAAGCTACATCTAGTCAACCAATGGTTGTCCTTCACTTTAATTACTGTTATTTCCAAAATGATTAACATATAAGGTAGGCATGGGAGTCACCACAGTATGTTCAAAATCATAAAAGCTTTCAAAGGGTATAGCAAGGTTTTATTTTATTCCCCCACAGCCTACACTAAAATATACACCATTTTTGTTTTTGTTTTACTTTTTGGAAGCATATAAAAGATGGAATGAACTTACCAGTTCTTAAATTGTGCACGATTCCATTCAAATTTGTGATCTGGGTGTCTGAATAATGTTACAGTTGGAAGCAAACAATTAAATTCTGAGTTTGGTGTTGTTATTACGACCATGGCTGGAGACATAAAACCAAATACCACTTCTGGGAATTTGTCCAGCTCTTCTGCCTCCAGGTGTTCTATTCTGAAGATAGAAGGTTACAAGGATCTTCTTACCAAGTAGATCAACTGAGTACAGTACATACTTGAATGAAGTAGTAAAGCTGCACAGATGTAAGGATATCGCGGAGTGGACAGTGAGGCCCGGAGGGAGCACTCTCTCCACCAGCAGGCAGCCACAGTCGGCCTGCACGTGTGACCCTGGGGTGCAGGGCAAACTCCCCCTCAGACAAGCCACGGCTGTTGGAACATCGTCCCCTATGTCTGACCTTTTGCGGTCTCAGCAGTCAGCGGTGTCCTGTCTGTAACCTTTGTCCCTGAGACCTTTTGTCTCCTTCGTCATACACTGTGCAAGGGGAAAATGATGCTGTGGAAAACAGGTGCCAAAATAACTTTGTACCACCCCACAATCTCGGGACGGAAGATGTGTAAAGGTCAAAGCCCAAAAATGTATTTGCCTGGCTTGCATATTTGTCTCAATAAAAGGAGGCTCCACAGGAATGGCAGCAGCTCGCTTCAGCTGTGCGCAGCTCACATGATGATCAACTCCTGTCTTGGGCCTTCACTTCACACTACAGTAAGTCTGATATAAGAAAAAATACCTTCTCAAGATAACTTTGTTTTTCTATCTAAAAGTATGACACTACTTTATACTTGATCCAACTAGCCTAGTATTATATATTCCAGCTATGCAGTTCTCCATGGTCTCTAACCAAGACCCATCTCACTCCTTACCTAGAAGTTCTACATCTTATTAAAAACTGACAAATCATCAGGTCTGGATGACAATCCATCCAAGAGATCTTAATCACCATCTATATTTTGTTGTTGTTTAGCCGTTTAGTCATGTCTGACTTTTCGTGACCCCATGGACCAGAGCACGCCAGTCACCCATCTATACTTAAGGAATATATGTAAAACCATTTTTAAAGGGATCCAGATGGGATCTAGAATTTTATAGGCCAGTTAGTATAACATTTGTTTTGGGGAAACTGATGGAAAGCATTATTAAAGGTAGAATTACAAAACATACAGAAGAATAAGTCTTTCTGAAGCAGAACCAGGCCTGTTTCATCAATCTAATTTAGAGTATAAACAAACATATAGATAGAGGTGATACAACTGACACTGTACTTAAGACTTTCAAAGAGGTTTTGATAATGTTTCTGTTAAAGACAGAAAGTAGAATAGGAATGAACAGAAAGTTCTTCCAATGGAAGGATGTGGAGTACCAAAGAATCCGTATTGGGGCCTGTGCTTTCTAACTTGTTCATAAATTATCTGTAGTTAGTAGTAAGCAGTGAGGTGATTATATCAATTGTACCAAAAGGAGTTCAAAAAGGACCTCCCCAAACGATGGCAGTAAATTTAAGCAAGTGTATGTAAATGGATGCCCACTGGGGCAAAAAAAAACCCCCTCATTTCACATATATGTTAATCTGGCAGTTAAGTCTGAACTGCCAATGATTGTACAAGAACTAGACCTTTGGGTCACTGTGAATAGCTCGAAGATGTCGACCTAGCATGCAGTACATATGAAAAAGGTGGATTTTATGTTAAGAATCATTACAAAAGGGATTGAAAATAATACCACCAATATCAATCCCACTGCCAATATCATAATACCGTTGGACAAAATCTATGGCACACCCACACTTGGAATACTGTGTAGTTCCACTTGCCTCTCCTCAAAAAGGGTATTGTAGAGTCAGGAAAAGTTCAAAAAAGGGCAACCAAAATGACACCAAAGTTGGAAGATTCATAAGCCCTAGTTCACACTGTCAGGATTAATGGTGTTTCTCAGGTACAGAAATCTTTTCCAGTTTATAAAAGTAAACAGAAGTTTTTCTAGTATATTCTTTGTATATGCAGAAACTGAAGCTGGAACATGCTAGAAAGAATTCTAGCTGCTCAGCACTTTTCATTTCTGCTAAGAAGCAAGGTGGATATTGTTTTGACTACATCTCCCTTCGAGGTAACTGGGAACATGTATCAGCTACCCAGTGTGCAGTTACACTTTACTTTTGATTCTCTATCTACCTGGATTCTTACTTCCTCACTCTCAGTGTATTCTTGTGTAGTGTTAGATTTTATATGCGGAGCTGAAAACCCTCAGTTTTCCATGAATGTTTCTATGCCCTTTGTTCCAAAGTATTGCTACACCACACAACAGTCTCAACCATGCCAACTGTATTAATTTGTATTGTCCTAAGTTTAAGAAGTTGAAAGATGGCACACTCCTTTATTTTTGAGAAGTTGCTTGGAACTAGGGAAGAGGAATGTGTGTTATATAGGGTAGAAAATGTATTTAAATTGACATGCTTTTAAAACCAAAACCTGAAAAACATTGCCAAATAAACTATTTCAGTAGAATACTCACACTTCAATGCATGTTATCATATCAAAGCCCAGCATACAAGGGTCTTTGTGAGCAACTGAACCCTGATAGAGGATAACTGTCAGACGTCTTTCACTTGGCTGGAGATAGTCACCAGGAAGGGGAGATAGTGTATGCCTACAAGCAAACAAGTTGAACAATATAGAAGACCGCAGGTGACATTTACTTTTAACCATACTATCCCCCCCACCTCATCTAACTACTGGTGCACCAGGAAGTTCCAACTGACTCTAGCTGAAATGCAAGACAAGTCAGTACAATATAATACTGGATTTGCTGGAGCTCTACAGTCTGCACAGGAAACGCATTTTAATGCCCTTACTTGACAGCATAAGAAACAACTGTGCACAATTAGAAGTAATTATCAGTGCAAGTTTGATGTTTCAATTTTATTCTTTTTCATCATTTAATATAGTAAAAATGTCTATGCATTTTACATTTAAAAAATTAAACAATAACATTAACAAATTATTTAAAAACTAGATAAAAATGGGAAGACGGCAAAACACAACTGAAGATAAACTCTAGAATATATTTTTATTGAGTATAATTCCCACAAACTGAGTATCTTACTTTCAACAAAAATAGTACAATTTTTGTGTGTGACTGTCCCAACAAAGTTTAAGGCTTTTTAAAAAGGAAAGTAACTTAAGAAATTGAAAATGGAGAAGAGTGCAGTTTGCTGACGCCGAGCAAAGCTTATCAGGAGCTAACTACTCTTTCAGATGTATTAGAGAACTGCTAATAATAATATTGGAGAGGTCCAACCAGAAACATACGTTGTTCCAAATGTAAAATACTATGGCACAGATATGACACATAATAATATTCATCCTCAGATTAGTTTTCAGTATTTTTTCTCAGCTGACATTGCTTTTCTTTCCACTGCTAGATTGAGGCGATTTAGGTATATTCTGTGTACTTTACCTAGTCTGGTACTAACAACGAAACCACAATATTAAATATTCATTTATTAACTATTAATATTAATCAAATGAAATATTTTCAAACCTAAAAAGTGCTAACGGCTCTGAAAAATACTAATTATGAACCCATGTGAAGAAGAGCAAACCATGGTGATCACACTGTTCCCTAACCCTGGGGAAACACTGTGATTGTCACTGTTTGCACTGTAACACATGCTTTCTTAATTAGGCTGATCGCTGTTGGAAGAGATAAAGCTAACTGCACAGCGCTCCATGAGACTCAACCATCACCTGATTATCAGAGCCAGTGAATCCCAGTGCACTGCCAGGCCAAATAGGAAGGCCTGTTAGGCCCAGTGTGGCCCATGAGCTAGAGATTCCTCACCACTGCTGTAGCCAACCCCCAATCTCGTGTTAGGAACTGAATGGCTGATTTTGAGATTATATATATATATAAATTTCCAAGCCACAAAAAACAGCTTTTGCAAAAGAAATTAAAGGATATTTTTTCTCCTTACATTTTCTCCTTCATCACATCTTCACTAATATCTAGCCCAACAAGCACTTCGATGCAGCTGCAGAATTTCAGCATCCAGAGCAGCCTGCATTCAGCACATCCCAAATCTGCCACCTGTCAATTAGAATTAAATACATTAATAGCCCACAACTAAAACTGATACAACTTTAAAGTCATTAGTAGCTTAGGAATCGAAACCGCTCCTTAATTCTGCATTTGTTTGCACTTAGGGTGACATACAGAGGGTTAGTCATACTCAAACAGACAACTTAGTTGGGTATCACCCTTAGTTTGCCAAAGGGCAGAGAAGATGTGAGATCTGACTCCACTGGGGGAAAAACCCAAGGACCCAGTTAATGAAGGATAAACTCTGTGGTTAGCATTAAGGCAAAGTAATCTGTTAACTCCAAACTAGGCAACCATGACTTAAAAGTCTGTTAACCAAGCTTAAGCCATGTTTCCTGATCTGGCCTTAACAGTGAAATTTGGCTTAACAGAAGCTCTTTGTACCAAGCATACAACAGAAGGAAAGGAGATTGTGTGTGTGTGTGAAAAATTCTATCTGGGCAACAAAGAAGCACTTTTCCTCCCCTCCTGTCCTGGTTGGTACAAGAACAGGTTCTGTGACTACAGTGTTAGCTATACAGCTCCAATCTACAAGCCCGCATGCTCCTAGTCAGGGTTTGGAATTGGTCTCCAAGTGGCTGAGAAACTTTAAAATAATACAGCAAATTTGAGACAAGAGACAAGTAATACAAAGCACCCCCTTATGATCACCCCCACCCCCATTTGAGTTTTCCTTTTTTGTACTATTTCTGCATGGAACTGCCTGTCTAGCTCAATTATGTTTAAGTCTGTCACATCACAGCAAGACTAAGGCCAATAATTCTGAAGCAATTAGCCATACTATAAAGAGCATATTGCTAAGAAACATATACAAACCTTTTTAGGTTTATGTTTACTCACTAACTGTTTAACGAACAGGTAGCGTTGTTTGTATAGCGGTGGCATAAATTTAATTGTCCTTGTCAGTTCATCCTTTTGCATTTTTGCATCCATAGCCAAGGCTAAAAACAAAAGATAGGAATGTTTTAGAAATACTATATAACAATTATTTTGCAGCTTGGAAATTCCTGAGCTTTCCTGGCTCCTGTTTTCCTTTCAGTCTGAAATCTAACACAAAATTTGTCACCATTTTGACAGGTAGCATTTTGGTATCCCGTGTGTTTATTTCCTTCACATCTTTTCTCCACGAAATTGGTTGGCAAAACTTGATACAAACATCAAGATTAGTTTCTAGCTTTTGATATAAAATATGTTATTAGTGCGTACATTAAAGCCTTTTGTTTATTGGTTATTGTTAATAATGCAAAAGAGGTTACTACCAGTGCTTCTTTTTCAAGAAAAATAGGTGCCGGAACACACCATGAAGTTGTTACAGTAAGCCACTGGGTGACTCGGGGCAGCTCTGAATGGATGCTGGTTTTGCAATACCCACAGAGGGTTCACCACCCACAGAAGTGCTAAAAACTACAGCAAGCTATATCTCTAGCTGGTTTGGAGGTCACCCTTGGTTCTGGTGCAGGTCAAATAAATGGCTCCCCAAGTTCTCTTAAGATTCAGACAGATGGCTAGAGCAACTCGGAAGGGCCCTTACACAAACATGCATGCATTCATTCATGCAATGCTAGAGGTCTGGCTGGAAACCCTAAATCCCACCACCGCTACACGTGGTGTAGAAAAGGAAATACAAATTGGCCCCACCTGTAGCTTGACCAATCACAGCTAGGAGCTTGGTGGAGTTATAGATCTTTTAAAAAGTAGACTTGCACACACTGGTCAGCTTCCATTTTGACTTGAAATGTTCGTTTTGGGCTTCTCAGAAGTACATAAAGGCATTAAGTAGGCAGGGGCTGGAGCCAGCCCGCAATGGCACCCCCCCCTCCCCACAAGAGGTGCCAGAACTGTGCTCCGGAGCACGCCAGCTGAGAAAAAGCACTGGTTACTACCATCATTTCCCATTGCATAATTGTTTAACACTTGAAAAGGCCTATTGCTCTTTCTTAAGCACATGCACTTGGAAATAAGCCATACTGTAATCTATATGCATTGCCTCTGAGTAAATATGTTTTAAGATTAAGGTATAAATGTTAATTTGTTCTTTATTAATAGCCATAATTTTAAATAAATTCAGCATGCAGCACATAATATCACATTTTAGTACTGTTCAGGCATTGCACCTGCTGTGAACAGACGGTTGGCAAGTCTAATTAGTATGAACTACAAAATTATTAAAAAATGTTTTGACGTTACTGGCAACGCTTTTTCAATGATTTTATGAGGTTGTCTCATTAAAATGTTCCAGAAGCTTCTTGACAAAATACTAAATAAGGGGAAATATATTTTTCTTCTTCCTGTGCTGTCTCTGACTGGCAAATGTCTAGCTTTCAAGACAACTGAAATAATTGCGCTAAACGCTGTCTCTAAACACACTGTGAGATAGAAGAAATGTTAAGTGAGCAGGCTCACATTACACACTGTACCCAGCCCAGAAATTGGGCACTATTTCTCCTGTCAGTCTGCTCCATAACAGCCCCAAGTTCAATAGATAGGATTCTGCTCTGAATGCTTCATTATTTGCACAGCACTATTCCTTGTTTTTTAAAAAAATACTTGTTTCTATTCTGCTTTTTAAAAATTTACAGTGCAATCAGGAGGCATTCTGCAGCAGCTATTTAGCTATAAGAAAGATCCTTCTGGCACTATACTAAAGGCTAATGAATTTAAGCTCAATTCTATGCACACATACTTGGGAGTAAGCCCCACCGAACTCATCAGGACTTGCTTCCGATTAGATAGGATTGTGCTATAATTTGGAAGCCTAGGTTTCTCTGGACTACAGTTCAATTCAACAGATACATACATGAAATCAAGATCAGAGGAAGCATGCTTCTGAATCCAAGATGGAGAAGGGGCCATAGCTCAGTGGCAGAGCATGTGATTTGTATGCAAGTCCCTGGTTTAACCCCCCAAATCTCTAGACATTCTGTGTGGGGAGGGCCAATGTTTTTATTCATCACTACAT
The DNA here is from genome assembly GCF_964106645.2 of Podarcis pityusensis. NCBI lineage: Eukaryota > Metazoa > Chordata > Lepidosauria > Squamata > Lacertidae > Podarcis > Podarcis pityusensis. The sequence goes on from NC_138030.1 coordinate 80,176,222, forward strand.
TATGTATGTTTGCTTTTTTATATTGTAAACTGCCCTGTGATGGAGGGTGGAAGAGAAATTTAATAAGATAAATAAATAAATCCATGTAGACAATACTGTACTGAACAAGGTGGATCAATTGTCTGTCTTGGTATAAGGCAGCTTTCTATGTTCCTATGGTTGGAACAAGCAGCAGGGGAAAGCCATCACTTTCATGTCCTACATCCAACGAAGCGGGTTCTAGTTCACAAAAACATATGCCATTCGCACAGCATTAGAAAAAAGAATGAACCTTGAAGCACCACAATAAAGGTCCCTAGATTTAGGCTGCAATCTTATACACACACCTATTAGGGAGCAAGTAAACTCAACACGGGTATCCCTGCAACAGAGCGAGCTCCTGTTGCTCGGTCCTTGCTCCTGCCAACCTAGCAGTTCGAAAGCACATCAAAGTGCAAGTAGATAAGTAGGTATCGCTCCGGCAGGAAGGTAAATGGCGTTTCCGTGCGCTGCTCTGGTTCACCAGAAGCAGCTTAGTCATGCTTGCCACATGACCCAGAAGCTGTATGCCGGCTCCCTCGGCCAATAAAGCGAGATGAGTGCCGCAACCCCAGAGTTGTTACCTTTACCTTTAAACTCAATGAGACCTATTTTTGAGTCAATATGCCTAGGGTTGTACCACAGATCTACTGCCCAATTTTGCTGCTATTAAATAAATGTAAGCCTAGCACACCACCTATTTTTTATATTCTATATTTTAATAATAATATTAATAATAAACCTGCCTAGATTCTCTTTGTTTTCATTTTCCACCTACTGAGGAACCTGTGCATTTCACTTATTAGTGAAGAGACTTGGAACAGCTGGATTTTACATTTTCAATTTATAAGTACCAATTATAGTTTCAAATATGGGGCTACTGAATGCACCTTCACAGAAGCTTTAAGCGCATTCTGAAACCTGCACAGCACCTAACAGAGTCTCCTTTGAATGACTGCTACCTCCACCCACATCCAGAATTAAAACGACCCAGGAATCTTTGGGTGGAGGGCAGTATACAAATGTAACAAATAATAATAATAACAACAATAACAATCAGCTATGCTCCCCCGGTCCTGTTTACCTTCCAATCCAGCCTGAAGAAGAGTCCTAGCGATCTATAAAACAAAAACAAATAAACCTTGCACAGTATTTTGCAAAGTTTTACTTATAAAAGGCTTGCTGCAAACTGAGTGGAATTTTCTTATTATTACAAACCCACACGACCACCTCTTGGTTTTTACAAGGCTATCTGTAACAGACTACCAACACTTGACATTTTAGGTAAAGGGACACGGGGCGCCTATACTTTCGAAAACTCGAAGGCCGCAGCCTGCTTCTCGTCTCCTGATAATTTCTACTTTAAAGAAAAGCAACGTGTGTGTTTTGTGGGAAGAAGCGGTGTTTTCACTCCTCTTCCTTCCCAAAGGGCATTTTCCGAGCAGCGAAACGGAACTGGCTCGTCCAGAGGCCTTTCACCGTTCACCCCAGCTGGCCTGGGCGCATATCGAAACGGTGCGGCCCACTCTGAGGAGAAGCGCTTAAATCCCCCTCTTCGTACTCTCGGAGCCGTATCTGAGGCGCCGCTGCCGCCGCCCTAACGTAAGCGCAGCCTCAGCCCAACCGCCCACTTCCGCCTGCGCCCGCCGCTCTGATTGGCCGCCCGAGCCCGGGAAGGCCCTTCCGTCACTTCCGCAGCGGCCGCCATCTTGTTGGCGGTTGGCGGAGCTCGGCTCGGCAGCGTTCTCCCCGAGAGGCTTCCGCTCGCCTCGTCGCCGCTGCGGCCTTTGCTCGGCCGACCGCTGTTTCGGTGTGAGCGGGAGTCGCCCCTCTCCGGCGACGCCATGGCCAACAACTGCCCCGTCGTGGGCGCCGGGAACTGCCACCAACAGCAGCAGCAGCACCAGCAGCAGTCGCCTCAGCAGCAGCCGGGAGGCCAACAGCAGCAGCAGCCGCCTCTCCCGCTCCCGCAGGCCGGCGCCGTTTTGTCGCCTCCGCTGCCGCTGCAGAGCGCGGGGCCCAAGCCGGCGGCCTCGGGGAAGCAGGGCAACGTGCTGCCCCTGTGGGGGAACGAGAAGACCATGAACCTGAACCCCATGATCCTCACCAACATCCTCTCCTCGCCCTACTTCAAGGTGCAGCTTTACGAGCTCAAGACCTACCACGAGGTGGTCGACGAAATCTACTTCAAGGTGAGCCGGGAACCCGGGAAAGATTCCTTCCTCCTTTCGGAGGAAGCCGGCGAGATTCTTATTTTCAAATCCTGTGGTTCGCTCATCACCGCGTGGCCGAGCAGGGCTTATCTGGCCTGGGCCCAAAAACATAAGGCTCTTCGCAGCTGTCTCTTCCACAATCCAATCCCATACTATTTTTAATAATAATGAATATTTTATTCCAGTCTCGCCATCAAAGTGGGAGATGCTGACCTATTTCTTCCCACGGCCGTCAGAGAGAAGGCGATGTAGTTGTAATGTGGCTACTTTTTTATTTTGGGAAATGGCTATGCAATTCTTTGTCTCAATCCAAACTCCAGATCTCGATCTTTCTCTATCTCTCTTCCCACCCCCCAATATCTTACCAGTCAGACTTGTATGTTGGTTGAATTTAGAAACTTATTGCCAGCGCTGCGTGTGTGTTAAAACTGGAGATTGCACTGGGCAGCATGTTCACGTCCTCTCCTAGCCAAAGATCTAAAACAGGCGGTAGAGGAATTCAGCAGGAGGTAACCAGCACGCTGCATTCTCTGTTACATTGGAACATAACACTGTCCTGCTAATTTTAATGCTAATAGGTTAAAATTTGAGGCCTACTGGTTGATTTTGGCTGTCTTAAAATGGAATTCTAATACGCTGTGTATTTCAGATGCTGTGAGTAAAAGCTGTTTAGTTTGATCTGTGTGACCCTGCTTTCAGTCATTCTTATGGCTGCTAACAGTCTTTTATTTATTAAATCGGGGTTCTGTAACCTGGAAGATTAAGACTGTCATTTATTTTCTATGAACCAGTTTAAGCTTTGAAACATTACTGTTCAGGTGTGAGCCTGAATTGCGGAGCTAAACACAATGATGGGAAACCTGTGGCTTTTCAGGTGTTTTTGGAGTCGATAAACATATGGAGAGCCACAACTTCCCCATCCTTCACCCAGAACCTAGCCCACCACTAAGATATCTTAAAATTACCTAAATTCACAGTGGAGTAATGTCATTTGGGACCAACCAGATTGTCACAAAAGGGGGCGGGGGGGTAAACAGTTCAAAAATGGGGCTAATGATGTAGCCATTTATTATTCTCCAACCACACCCCTTTTGTGTATCATAACTGATTAACAGTTCTGAAGAACTCAAAAGTACCACATGCTTATGACATTTTGGGTAGTCTCAATAAAAGTACTATCCAACTAGATTTTGGTGGGGGGGTTTCTTACAGACAGATATAGCTACCGTTGCCTTTTAAATTCACTTATTTTTCTGTACTTTCTGGTCCTTTTCAAATAACTTTGGTATGGGACTTGAGGGAATACAGGAGGAAGGACTAGAACTCTCCATAGGTTACATTGTTTCGCCTGAATCACTTAGCGTACTTTGTTATAGAATAATTTGATATGCTCAAGACTTTTTGGGGGGAGCACAAGCAGAAATCAAGTGGGCTGTTGGATTGGACTATTGAATTTAAATTAATTGAGCTCATAGATAAGTGTGTTTATGTTCCAAGTTTTTCTCCACTTCTGTTCTCTTAATCCATATCTCCATAACATCAAATATAGGGAAATCAGATCTATCTGCATTTTCCAGGAGGCATTACAACCTTCGGTTAATTTCATTGGCTTTTTCTCTTGCTGATCATTCAGTGGTTATAGTGTGGCATAGTGTGACTCTTTTTACCACTTAATTTAAAAGCATCAAAACCTCATTCTTTTTAACTAGCAAATGATTTATTTCTAGAGCTTGTAGGGTCCATCTACATTTAATCGCCTCACTTTCAAAAAATGCTACCTTAAGCAAAATATTGATTATTGATTCTTTAATTTCTATACCACTTAATATACAGTGGTACCTTGGTTTACAAACTTAATCTGTTCCAGAAGTTCGTTCTTAAACCGAGGTGTGCTTTCCCTAATGAGGCCTCCCGTCATCAGTGCCCTTCCAAAGATTACCAAAATGTAAGATATACTTGCCAAAAATGTCAGTTATATCTGATATGCTGGTTACCTTGGTTGTTAAGAGCGTGGTGCTGAAAACACCAAAGTCAAGGATTTGATCCTCATATGGGTGCATATTCCTGCATCGCATGGGGTTGGACTAGATGACCCATGGGGATCCTTCCAACTCTGTGATTCTATTATTTTATTTTACAATGTCTATTATTTGATTAAGATTTGCTTTCCTCATTTTTTCCTTCCTTTGTTTTTTTTCATACTGCCTCCTTTACCCCCAAAGTTAACTTAAAGCAACATTTTCAGATAACATGTTTCATTCATGCTTAAATTAAAACATAGGAAACATGGGGAAAGCTATTAAGTTTCTGTAATTTGTCAGTCAAAATTGTCTTACATATGTAAATCATGTATATTGGAAATACTTCAAATAAATAACAACAAGTTGAAATAGTTTTCATATGAAGTGTAGAGCAATCACGTTTACTCAAATGTATGCTCTTTATTACACTGAGATTTACAAGCTTCTTAGCATGGATAAAATTGCAACCTTGGAGATGGTTTCAATGTAATGTGAAACCATGCTGTACTGTGAACAAACAGTGGTGAGCCTTAGAATCATACTCTCTGTCCTCTCCAAGCTTTTAATCATTTTTCAGTTGAATATGTGCACAGAGCAAAATGGCACCTGTAACACTGAAGTGGGAGCCCTTCCCACTGTGAAGATAGCATAGAAAACCTGGACTAGATTGAGAAGAGCACGCACTGTACAATAATTTCATGCCTGGAACTCGGTACAGAGATGGGGTGGTGAAGAGCCACAACATGTTCTCTTCCCATGTATCTTGGAGCAAATCATGCTATATTATGATTATGATTATCATTATGATTATTCATAATGGTTTCCCCAGCCACTCTCAGTGGCTCCCAACAGAATATTAGAAACATGATAAAATATCAAACATTAAAAACTTCCCTAAACAGGGTTGCCTTCAGATGTACGGTCATACCTCGGGTTGAAGTAGCTTCAGGTTAAGTATTTTCGGGTTGAGCGCGTTACTTCCAGGTTTCACCGCATGCGCAGACGCTCAAAATGACGTCATGCGCGGAAGCGGCGAGACGCACAGTCGCGTGTTACATTCTACTCAGGATGCGAACGGGGCTCGGGAACAGATCCCATTCGCATCCAGAGATAACCACTGTATTCTAAAAGTCAGATAGTTGTTTATTTCCTGATGGAAGGGCGTTCCCAGGGCGGGCGCCACTACCGAGAAGGCCCTTGCCTGGTTCCTTGTAACCTCACTTTTCACAGTGAGGTAACTGCCAGAAGGCCCTCAGAGGTGGACCTTAGTGTCCGGGCTGAACGATGGGGACGGAGATGCTCCTTCAGGTATACTGGGCCGAAGCCATTTAGGGTTTAAAAGTCAGCACCAACACTTTGAATTGTGCTCAGAAACATACAGCTTGGGAAGAAGCTGTATTGTAATGCTTATAGCTTTGATGGTCAGGGTCCACACAAGAGTCAGTTCTTCAACAAATGAACTCAAAGTCCCTTCAGGTAATGGCAGGGGTCCATTAATAGCTGATGATTATTGTGTATATTGGCATGAGCCCCTAATTTCTGACCTTTCTGAAGAATGGCTTGTTGTCTTTTACAAAGACTCTGAAAATAGTCAGATGTTTTTCAAGTTTGGTGCAATAAGAACAATCTTCAGAATACCTCTGAAGTTCAAAATGACATCAATGACAAAATATTCCTCCCCTTGTCATAGGCACACATGTAGTGTAGAGCCAAATTTTAGCTGGTTACTAGGGCCAGCCAAAATTTGTGGACCCCTAGCAAACAGAACTACTTTCTCCATTCCTTGGCTTCTTGCCTAAGTCACCGCTACTTTGCACAACCATACACTTGCCATTTATTATTCATTATTAGAATTTACAAACCACTTAATATAGAATACCAAAGTGATGGACATAAGATAAACAAAATTAAATGCATAATAACTGAGCTAGTATAATTTTCTTGAAATAGAAAATGAAAGGTAGGTAAGATATTAATAATTGAATAGCTGAACACTTTGTAGAGAAAGATAGAGGGCATAAAGTAGAAAAGTGATAACCAGGTGACATCACTGCATGATTTGTCTGAAGAACAGACTATTGTCTCCTGGAGCCTCTAGCCTATCAAAATTTACCAATCATCTCATAGGCCATAATAATAAATATTAGTTGCAGTGCTATATTTGTATTCTGAAAATGTAAAAGCCAGATTGACAGTCAAATCCTGCATGTTTATTTAAAAGCAAGTAAAAAATATTTGACAGAGCTTATTCTCAAATAATTGTGCATATGAGACATGACCTTAGTTTTAAATAGATATTAACAAGTACACCTCTAGCTCATTTTGTATTGGACTTGGGGTTGAGGAATGATTTGTCCTTACTATTTGCTGAGGGCGGGGGCAATAGGAATGGGTGTGTCGATGACACACTGTGCTTAGTACAGTCTGAGTTAAAATGTAAATCTAAAATGATGATGGGTTGATTAATTGCTTTATTGTTTTCAGGTTACACATGTTGAGCCTTGGGAGAAAGGCAGCAGAAAAACAGCAGGCCAGACAGGGATGTGCGGAGGGGTAAGTAGAAGTACGTGCCTTCTGAAGTTTTTTATATGGTAGCTAATCATTTCAAAAATGCAACACTGAACTCAGCAGAAAATTTAGTGTCGTAAGCTCTAATCAAGTTAATTGATAGATTATGCCACTAAAGCCTTAACTGACTGGTCATTGTGGGCATATTTTTTTGAAGTTAACATGACTGATTTGCTACTTGTAATAGGGAACGAAAAAGAAAATGTTGGATTCTAAACAATGCAAGACAAGTGCATATTATTGAATTGTTACATCATAAAATGTTCACAAATAGTTCAAAAATAATTCCCAAGTAAAGTTTTGAATTTCAAAAAATATTATATATAAACCATGCTAAATCTGCTTAACTTTCACGCCTCACAATTATTTCATTCACTTGAAATTCTTTGGTTATTATTTTTAAAAAATTAAGATTCAGATCTCAATCAGCTTAGGCCATTGGGAAGTTTCCACGCATTCCTGGTTCGATAGTTGGAAGTGGAGACTAAATCTAATCATATCTCCTCCAAAAATATTGTAGGCCTAATGTCTGGATGGGGCTCTTCAGCTTCAGGAAATGTTAGTGCAGTCACCCACTGCTCCGCAACTTCTAAGTGAATCAGATGACCTTCCTTAAGTGTTGAGCTTACAAACTTGCAGGAAAAAAATCATTAATGTTATATGTACTGAAGTGAAAAGTATTTCTCTTCAGTGTCTTACTCTCTAGTGTTAAATGAGTTGTATTTCTCTTCCTCCTAATCTCTAAAGGTGCGTGGTGTTGGAACTGGAGGTATAGTGTCTACAGCCTTTTGCCTCCTGTACAAGCTATTTACCCTGAAGCTTACCCGTAAGCAAGTGATGGGGTTGATAACTCATACAGACTCCCCCTTTATTAGGGCCCTTGGATTCATGTATATTAGGTAAGTAGCCATATACTTAACTGTCAGCTAACTTTGTTGCAAAAAATGTTATTAAATTTACACAGTCTCTTTGTACTTCAAGGTACACACAGCCTCCAACTGATTTATGGGACTGGTTTGAATCCTTTCTTGATGATGAGGAGGTATGTCAACAAGGGTAATAATTTACTTTTTTTTCTTTCTGAAATCTTAAGTAAAGTAACTTGGAGATGAACTTCTGTATGTTGGAAAACAGTTTTTAACCATGTGAAAAGTAAAACCTTTCTCATCTTTAATGGTTTGCAAACTTGCAATGAACAGAGACTACGGGACATTCTTACACCCTTAAAATAAGTTGGAATTGAATATATCACCAGCCTAACTGCTTGGGGGCAAATGGAATGCATACTTAGAAAGATAACTACAGTATGGGACAATATCACTATCTTTTAACCAAGTATGAAACCTGAAAAATCAGGTGGGTGTTTGTTTGTTTGTTTACGTGAAAGTAAATGGACAATGACGAAGCAGAATTTAATGGGGCATCTGCAGTCTGTAGTTGCTTTCTAAAATTTTCAATTCATAGCACTGCCACTGAACTAGCAAATTTCTTTTAACCTCTTAACTTTCAAATAGTGATAATAAGACCATACAGAAACTGCTGACAGGGGTGCTATTTTTAGTGTGGATTCTCTTTCCAGCAGCATTTTTACCACACATCTCAGATTTCAGCCTTTGTCCTAAGTATATGCTATGTTATAGGAACTATTGAATTTTGCCACTAGAAGTAGTCATTGATGATTCATACTAATACCTTGCAGTGTAGTTTGCTAGTTACTGCCACAGTAAATGTTTAGATCCCATGCAAAAAAAGACCTTTAGGGATCCAGCACACAATCGTAATGTCTCGCTTAGACTACGCAGTGCTCTTTTTAAGGTTACATGACTATTTTATGCTTGTAGTTTTTGCTCTAATGGCATATATTTTGACTTCCCTTAATCTAATAATACAGAATGGCATTCTTGGTTCCTGTTCATTAACTGCTTTATGATCACTTTGGCCTCTTTTTCATGTAATTGATTAAAACTGTAGTAACACAGAAATATCATTTCTACATATTAACATTTCTCTCAGTTTGCCACTGTTGAAGATGTGAAAGCAGTTCAGCGTTGTGTCTCTGGATGTATCTAGCTAAATGTTGTTAGTGCTTTGACTTTTTCACTGATGCTCTTATTTTTGTATGTACCACTTCAGGTACTACATTTAAGCCAGTGTTTTATTTTCTTCTTTAGATCTCTGTGCAGCAGTTTTGTTTGGAAATACTGTATATCTGAACACTTAAATGTGTGTGAGTGCAAGCAATTTTACATTGAGATTTTCTCTTCCTGTTTTAGATAACAAATCTCACTTTCCTTGTGTGCTTGCACTATAGGTTTGGGCCTGACAATAGCTGACTAACATGTCCTGAGCTGTGAGAGGGCATAGCAAGAAGGCCTTCATGCGGTAATGACCCTTTTCCGAGACAATGGTCATCATGGATTATGCGTTTCCAATTATTTGTTCCTTTATTTATTTTTTTGCATAACTCTAAATTAGAAACCTCACTGCTTCATGGCAGTTGGTTTGCTATTGCTTCCGATTTAGGCAGGGTCCATTTTCTACTACAACTTTTTCTGGTCATTTTTAGACAGGAAATAGTCATCCTCAATTGTTCAGTTGTGACCACAATCCTCAAAAATGAGAATTAATGTCAAGCAAGTTACGATCTATTTTGTGGCATAACAGTAAAAGATGGTAGCATACAAGCCAGCTGTGTAAGCAAATGTTACACTAATCTGTTGAGACATGAGCCCTTTACTGTTGGCTGCAGGATTGGTATGCACCTGCATGCATATGCATTAAATCCAACTCCCACTCTGTAACATAGGGCCAAATGCAAAGGTACAAGAGTTGAAGTTCTTAGGCAAGTTATTTACCAGCAAAAACAGCTAAGCCGTCATATTTGAAACTTGAAAGATGGCAATCAGTATAGTAGCATTTGTTCTAAAGGAAACTCTAGATGGTTTCTTACATTCAGAATTTGTGTTCTGTTTTGTGTTTGTTTTTTGAAGGACCTTGATGTGAAAGCAGGTGGCGGCTGTGTCATGACCATTGGAGAAATGCTGCGCTCTTTTCTAACTAAGCTGGAATGGTTTTCTACGTTATTTCCAAGGATTCCTGTACCAGTACAAAAGAACATTGATCAACAAATTAAAGCCAGGCCTAGAAAAATCAAGAAGGATGGCAAGGAGGGAGTAGAAGAAGTAGACAGGCATGCGGAACGTAGACGTTCAAGGTTATACATTAACTTTACAAAATAAGTTACTTAATTTAGACGTTCTCATCCTATAATTTCACATAATCAAAACTTTTTGTAGTTATGTTTGCAGTGTGGTCTTCTAAATGAGTAATAGCATTTATGTAGTACTTTAGATAGCTTCACATACATTATCGCAATAATCCTTAAAATTCCTCTATAGGAATGGTGGTATTCCCATATAGTAGATGAGCTACGCTATGTTTTGTTTAACTTAGTATGGTCCACGTGTGTTTTAAAATTACAGTGGTGCCCCGCAAGACGAATGCCTCGCAAGACGGAAAACCCGCTAGACGAAAGGGTTTTCCGTTTTTGAGTTGCTTCGCAGGACGAATTTCCCTATGGGCTTGCTTCGCAAGACGAAAATGTCTTGCGAGTCTGGAGATTTTTTTTTCGCTTCCCCCCCCCCCCTTTATCTAATCTGCTAAGCCTTTAATAGCCTTTAATAGCCTTTTAGCAGCTAATCCCCTAAGCCTTTAAGCCTTTAATAGCCGCTAAACCGCTAATAGCGCTAATCCGCTAATAGGGTTGCTTCGCAAGACGAAAAAACCGCTAGACGAAGACTCTCGCGGAACGGATTAATTTCGTCTTGCGAGGCACCACTGTATGAGATGCAAATGCATACTTGGAACAAGGCATCATTTAATGTTTATTATCCAGAATATGCACTTTGGCTTGGCTGGAGCTAGCTTTCACCTAGGCCAATAGTATTTGCAAGAATCCTAGCAACCACCAAGTGCTAGGTAGTCTACCTGAAACTATCCAGTGGTCTATCAACAGACCATGGTGTACAGTTTGCCTACTGCTACTGTATACTAACACCAGCTGTAGAACACTTTATTAATATTTATGCAGACCTCTAAAAAATATTGGATGATTTGATACACTTGATAAGTACAGGGAAATAGAACGAAAAGGGTATACAGTAAGTACAGTGTGAAAGTTTGCTGAAACTCTTGTTGGGAAAATTCAAATTCTTAAGCATTTCTTTTCATGTAGGTCTCCAAGAAGGTCCTTGAGCCCCAGGAGGTCACCTAGAAGATCAAGAAGCAGAAGTCGTCATCGTGAAGGCCGTGGATCATCCAGTTTTGATAGAGAATTGGAACGGGAGAGGGAAAGACAAAGACTAGAGCGAGAAGCTAAGGAGAGGGAGAGGCGAAGATCTCGAAGTTCTGATCGGGCATTGGAGCGAAGACGAAGTAGAAGCCGAGAGAGGCACAGAAGTCGAAGTCGTGATCGAAAAGGAGACAGGAGGGACAGAGAGAGGGAGAGGGAGAAAGAAAACGAACGTAGTAGAAGGAAGGAGCGTGACTATGAGAAAGAGAGAGGTGTTGAAAGGGAAAGAGAGCGCTCTAGGGAGAGAGATCGTTCTAGAGAAAAATCAAAGGACAGAAAAAGCAAGAGTGAAATCGATGAGAGGAGACATAAAGATGAAAAAGATGAAAGGAAACATAGGGATGATAAAAGAGATTCCAAGAAAGAAAGGAAGCATAGCAGGAGCCGGAGTAGGGACCGGAAGCATAGGAGCAGAAGTGTGAGTAGGAATGCTGGCAAGCACAGTAGAAGCAGGAGTAAAGAGAAGTCAAGCAAACACAAAAGTGAAAGCAAAGAGAAATCAAATAAGCGAAGCAGAAGTGGAAGCAGAGGAAGAACTGATAGTGCTGAAAAGTCCCGAAAACGAGACCTTAGTCCCACTAAAGAGAGATCACGAAAACGTAGCAAAAGTAAAGAACGTTCCCATAAACACGATCACAGTGATAAGGACCACTCAGACAAACATGATCATCAGAGGAGCCAAAGTACAGAACGAGAGAATCAAGAAAAACAATCTAAAAACAAAGATGAGACTGTATGAATGTTCAGAAGTGGATCACATTGAATCCTATAAATGTTTTGAAATCTTGCTTATTTTTTCTTACAGTTGAAATTGTGCAGTAGTTGATAAGCACTCTTCTTCAACCTCCCTCTAGGCTGCAGATTGTCATTTCCTATTTTGAGTAGGGAAGTGCCTTTGTAATCCCGTTAAATGCGTTGACTATTTCCAGCCCATTTGTTTAGTTAAATTCATGATGCGAATCTCTTTGTGCATTTTTTTTTAATTGTTCAAATGTTTCCAAAATGTACAATCTGTACATACGTCCTGAAACTGTTCTAATCCTTTTGGCATGGTTTGCCATGTTGGTTAAATTTGTATACGGCAATAAAACTGCCACTAATTCTACTTTGTTTTATAGATGTGGAATTATGGTTTCTATCTTTGACTTAGCATGGCTGTGCTTTGCATAATAGTATGGCAGAAGCTCTTAAGGATGGATCTTGAACGTGTATTATATCTAAAATATTTATGTGCATTGAACATCCATGAAGGTTGCAGTTCTAGAACTTGTGTCCATTTGTACCTCTTGTCCTGGGAAAGCATTTAAAATACATTTTATTTGTGAAACTAAAGAAAGTGTTGCATTTAGAGTAGGCTTTTCAAGGAGGTAGCAATTTAAGGCAGGGGTTTAGGCTTTCCTAAGGTTTATGTTGTAGTCAGTGCTACCTCATAGGAACACTGTTAAGATTTATAAGCCTATCTACCATCTCTACATAGACTTTCTGGCTAGCTTTTATTGCTCATGTAAATATTATTTCACTAGGATATCCCCAGGGTTTTCATTAAAACTGTTGTGCCACTGCCCTGTGCTTTATGAAGCAACCATAGACTAACAAAGGTGAAAGTGGCTGAATCAGGGAGGAGACAGGAAGATGAAAAATAAGGTCAAGCAGCAAACTTCAATTTCAAGCTTCCAAATAATTTTTTATAAATGAAAAGTAAAGCATCTTCATAGTGTTTTTTTAAAATGCATAATGTGTCTTTTTTTTTTTTTTTTTTTACAAAGACTGTGGTCATTGCTTGAGATGAAGAATTTCTCTCATGCAACAGAAAAACTAGATAATTTTTTTCAAACACTGATTACTTGTGAGATAATGTCAAAATGCAGTATTGAAAGAGAATTCATATCACAACAGTTCATTTCTGTTTGGTAGACTTGTTCTAGTGACCTGTATAAGAAATATAAAATCTCTGGAATAAAGACTGGATTAATTTATTTGTGGCTATCCCCACTTGTTCATTGCCAGCTGCAAAAAATCATTTTGGGCTTATTACTCATAAACAGTAAAAACACCAGTTCGTTGTGTAACAAGCAGGTTGCCCATCATATCAATAGAAAGATAGAACTATTTGGCAGGCCGGCTTCCCAATTGTGAGTACAGTGGTACCTTGGTTCTCGAACGTAATCTGTTTTGGGAGTTCATTCGGCTCCCGAAACCATTAGAAAACCAAGGCACAGCTTCCTGCACTCAATCGGAAACTATGGAAGCCGCACCAGATGTTCGGCTTCCAAAAAACGTTTGCAAACCGGAAAACACACTTCCGGGTTTGCGGCGTTCGGGAGCTGATTTGTTCGACAGCTAAGCCATTTGGGAACCATGGTACAATTTTTTTAAACTGCCTATTTATCTCTGGGCTTCATTTTACCCTTTCATCTCACTAATAATTACCAAGCTGTTGGATCATAAAGCTTAATGGTGAAAATAAGTTGCCCCGCCTCCAAAACATAAAAGAGAAAACCTGTATCCTGAACATGTTGTGGTAGCATTTGTGGTGGCATTTGTCTTAGAGCTGGCAGTTTGTCTCATGTATTATGAAAAGGCTGTCAGTAATGGCTCCCCATAAGAGAAGGGATATCAGCCTTGTGTTGTGGCAATCCCACAGAGGGTAGAAAGCTGGAATATAGAAAGCTCCTGTCTCCAAGACTGATGATGAGCCATCCTGATCTAATAGGTGCTGCAGGAGTCAATACAAATAATGGGAGCCAGTTGTGATGGTAGAATGACAAGAGGTTCTGCTTGGTAGCGAACAAGGAGGTTGCATTAGCTGTATCAGTCTCAAGGATGGACATGGTAGCCAGAGTGGTATACAGTGGTGCCTCGCAAGACGAAATTAATCCGTTCCGGAAGTCTCTTCGTCTTGCAGTTTTTTCGTCTTGCGAAGCGCGGCTTAGCGGCTATTAGCAGCTTTAAGAAAAAGGAAACAAACTCGCAAGACGTTTCGTCTTGCGAAGCAAGCCCATAGGGAAATTCGTCTTGCGGAACGACTCAAAAAACGCAAAACCCTTTCATCTAGCAAGTTTTTCGTCTTGCGAGGCATTCGCCTTGCGGGGCACCACTGTATTAGCCAAGGAACTGAAAGCCACAACAATAGTATTAAATCTCAGTCCAAACACAAAACTGACTGAAATAATACTCTGATAAATCTTACCTGCTTGGTTCATTCTCTCTTTTCCTGTAGTACCTGGTAGTGTTCTGAACTTCGCTTTCCTCTGTAAATCACTGGAATATTATTCAAAATGTTTAAACACAGCAATTTAGACTTGAGTGACTTTATTTTTAAAACTTTGTCTCATTTTCATCAATCCTACATGGGTAAAATGAGAAGTGCTGGGACTTGATTCCCTTGAGGACCATGCAACCTTCCTGATGATGGGGGGCAGGGATGCAGGGGGACTATTTTGACTCCTGAAGATCTTCAGGAAAATGCATAGGGTGATGGTAATATTAGTTGACTAGAAACACTTGTATTGAAAATACATTTGCAGCTTGAGCCTTGACATAAGGTAGCTTTTGACATCTACAAATATTTAGATTGGTAATTACCTCTTGTTGAGATTGTGTGAATCAGTGTTTACTTCATGGTCAGGGTTGAAAAACCTGTGTAAGTTTGAGAACAAATTCCTCTAGAAACAAAAGTGATTGGTGTTTTGTTGCTGCTGCTGCTTATTTCCTTAAATGGCTGAAAATTGCTTTCTTGTTCCACTAATGACGGCTTTGCTATAATCTGAGTGACACCGTTGGATACAACCCAAACTTTATTGACTATTATATATTTCTTTGCAAAAGGTATGGAAAATAAAACAGTGCAATTTGGCCTCTGATAAAATTGATTTTAAAAAAATAGAAAATCCCAAAAGATATTTAAAAGAATTTTCAGCTTGGGTAAAATATATTGATTTATTAGAAGAGGAATTTGATACAATCACTTACCCATTCCTACTGAACTTCCGGAGCATGTCACTAGAAAATGAAATGCAAAATTACATATATATACAGCTAGAAAGAGTCATTGAACGGTGCTTTCCAAAGAGGATTTCACAATGTAACTTAGAAAAAAGCATAACCAATTTGTTTTAATTTAAAGTGATGGTTTTAACTTGAAAATTCGAAAATGCAATGAATTGGAGTTTGACTGATTCAGTCAATAAACATGCTTCTAAATGGGTAGAATTGCAACAATAGATGTTTTCAGAATAAATACCAATATTACATTACCTGTATGGAGAATGATTAGCAATTTCCCCACAAATCTGAATAATTCAGATCGGCAAGCACATGTCTGGACTGAGGGGAGGGGATCATTGACAAGCTGCTCTAAGTATTTTCTAGAAATACTCCACTAGCCACTGCAGTATCGGCAGCTCTATTGTGTTTAAAGGTAGCTACACAGAAACCATAATCCATGCAAAAACAAGAGTCTTGCAGGACCCTAAAGTAGAATACATTTATTTTGGCATAAGCTTTTATGGATGAGTTGATTTCATCAGATGCAACAGTGGCTAAGATGAATAAAATGGAATCGTTCCCACACACCTTCAGATAGAGACAGTTGCCATGCCACCATAACCCATCACCAAAACTGGCTGACAATGGCATGGAGATTTCATGTGATAAGAGCTCTGTGCAGCAGCCACCAAGTGTAGACTGTTTCAAGGAGTTTCCAGAGTTTTAATTTTCTTCACTTCCACTATCTTAAGGCCCAGCTTCTGTCCCCTTTTGCCATTACTGCCAAAGGCCCACAAGTACCTGAATATATCTTCTTAGGACAAAATGCAGGTTTTGATCCCTCGCTATCAGTTACAGGTGACACCACAACTGTATAGACATCGCCACAGGGTATCTCGGTAATATCGCAATAAGTCAGGTCTGTGTTTGGTGTACAGGTGAAATTTCCTTTTGAGCCATAAAGATCTGTACTATAGTTGATTGAACCTTTGGATGTCCGCCAATATATTCGTATGCCATTGTTGCCCAGTCTATATAGCTTAACCCCAGAAGGGCAGCAAGCACCTAAAGGAGGAAAACAACCAAGAACACTTAATTCAGTTTGGTCATTCCTCTTGGGGGATAGACGAGAAAGTGGTCAGATTTCTTTTTTATCAATTGAAATGGAGAAAATTTTCAGAATGTCCTAATAAAGTACTGTAGGTTCTCTCAAAGTGTAAGCTTTTAGGAGTTGTCTAGGACAGTAAGGGACGCGGGTGGTGCTGTGGGTTAAACCACAGAGCCTAGGACTTGCCGATCAGAAGGTCAGCGGTTCGAATCCCCACGACGGGGTGAACTCCCATTGCTCGGTCCCTGCTCCTGCCAACCTAGCAGTTGGAAAGCACATCAAAGTGCAAGTAGATAAATAGGTACCGCTCTGGCGGGAAGGTAAATGGCGTTTCCGTGCGCTGCTCTGGTTTGCCAGAAGCAGCTTAGTCATGCTGACCACATGACCCGGAAGCTGTACGCCGGCTCCCTTGGCCAGTAAAGTGAGATGAGTGCCGCAACCCGAGAGTCGGTCACGACTGGACCTAATGGTTAGGGGTCCCTTTACCTTTAGGACAGTAATCTAGGAATGGCTAGGCCCAGAAAACCGCAAGCAGCAGCGGGTTCCCAGAAGTGAGCTTTTTCAGCCCTCTGGTTCCCTCTGAAAAGTCTCAAGGGTGTCATGGGACCCTTCTGAACAGTGCAGGATGGGATGGGGGGGTTCTGCTGTAGAAATAGAAAACTTGCCCAAAGCAAGGAGAGATGCCTCGCCTTGTTTTGCCCAATGTTGTTTCCTCTGTTCTCCACAGCATTCCATAGTCCACACCACTCGGGAGTCTTAACCCTCTGGAAAGAGGGACATTTGCAGGAAGGGATGGCAGCCCCCTTCTGCAAGCTTCCATCTAACTTCAGGATCCAAACCAATGAGCATAGTTTGAGCATTTAATACGAGGGTGGAAATGTAGAAATACCATGCAGGTACTTAAAAATACATTTTCACATACTTACTAGAAGAAAATCCATTGTATATGCAATCTGATGTTAAGCCTGTTTCACTGATCACTTTGATAGACACACTGTAGTTGGTTCCACATGTAATGCATCCCAAGAGGCAATAGTTTTGGAGTGTGTGACACCTGGCACGTCCTTTGTGCGATTCCAGAATTGCTATGTACGTCTTTGCGCCGGTCCCAGTAGACCAGCTGATGTTTGTTACAGACTGTGTCAGTTGAGTTACTGTGAGATCCACTGGGCAGCAAGGTGCTTGAAAGAGGAAAATACCTATTAAGTGGTTGTGTGTGTATTTACTCCATGCACAGAACTACATTCTTAGGTGAAATTTTGGCACTTTAGTTGAAAATTTTAAATGATTCCCAATTGCTTGCATCACAAGCTTTTAACTGGTCACCATATTTTTTCACTTATTCATTGCAGTTTCTAATAGATACAAAGGACATATATCAGGTAAACAGAGAACAAATTGGGGGTTCTGTGGGGTGTCACAGACAAATAATAGGTGCACGTTTGCTGGAGCAGTACAGTCTGTAACAAAAGAAAGGAGCTTAGCACCATAAATAATTTACGCCTTCCAAATTTCTATAGCAACCACTGATAAGGATATAAAGAAAAAGGTTCTGCCAGGCAGAATAGCTGCCACCATAAATATACTGAGAATAAATATACTGTGCTGATTTTTTATATTTATTTGTTAAATACTAACCCCCCCCCCCCACTTTTTATTTCCTGCATCATATCCTGCATCCTGCATCATTTTTTCCCTTCAGTCACCCTAGATCAGGGATGGAGAACCTAGAACTACAACTCCCATCATCCATGACCATTGGCCATTCTGGCTGGGACTGATGGACTCCAACGGCATCTGGAGGTTCCCCATCTCTGCCCCATATGGCCACCTACATGCATCAAGTGGAATAGTTGGCCCTGCTGGCAGACATAAGTCATTACTGAGACTAATTTTTATTTAATCTCCATGCAAACTATATGAATTTTTAAAAAAATACACAGAAATTTTCATTTAATTTGGAAGTTGTTTAATAATCTAATCATTGATCCATGATACATCTTGGGTGGGATTTAGTGACTAGACCCACTGAAATTAATGTAGTACATGAGCAGAATGGAAGGCAGGCTATAGGGGTGCCAAATTATGGCCACACACAGAGTGCCACTGAAATCTGAAAGACTTAAGTCCACCCCTGGTACCTGAGGAGGCAGTATGAGCTGGTCCAATTGCTAACCATATTTGATCAACTATTTGTATGTACTTTGTATATCCTTTGACATACTGCAAGTACTATAACTCCCAATCTATCTTTGTGATACATAAGGAGGAGTCATGGTTAGCCAGCAGATGTATTTGGATATGGGCGACCTTGGTTAAAACTTCAGCTCAGATGATGAGCTGCTGTCCCCTGTTATAAAAAGGGAGCGATACCTAAAAGGTAAATAACATCTCAGCAATTGTAACTTACCTGTCTCCAAAGGCACACTGTAACTAGGCAAGCTGTGACCTGCTTCTGTGCTTGCTACAGTGCTGACAGAGAACAGTGACCCACATGGAAGATTATGGATGGTGCATGAATTTCCCGAGCTTGCACAATGCCAAATTCCTGCCTCTCCTTTGGCAGTGACTGTGTACATCGCTTCATCATTATTGGCATGCCAGTGCACACTAATTACAGAAAGAGCATCCTTTGAGACACTTATTATTTCCGGACTACATGGAGCTGAAAGATTTTAGATGGAGCAAATTCAAACTGCATTCTTATTTATGGATTTTATGTTGCACTAAGACAGCTGTAGATTATTAAGAATCTATGATCTTAAAAAAAACCCCAGAGTTACAAAGGCTGTATCCTCTCTGTCCAAGTTTTGCTCCCCTCCCAAAACATTTCACTTAAATTTGCATGTGGGTGTATTTTCAGTCTTTAGAAAACCAACCTTGAAATAAATACATTCTCCATAGCACAATCAGTTGAAAGTCCTAAAAGGTCTTAGGATACCAAATTAGAGGGGTTAGTAGCGGCTTAACTGCCATAATGCCATAGTGTTTTATGTGCAAACTCAGGGGCACAGGGCAACAAGTTGTTGTACAATGCTGATATATAGAGCAAGGATGGGGAACTGGGGGTTTTCTATAAGTTGTTGGACTCCTTCATTCCTGACCATTGGCCATGTTAGCAGAGGTAGGTAGAGACTGGAGCCCAGCTTCATCTGAAGGGTCAGTTTCCCATTCTTGCTACAAAGACCTGCCCAAAAACCAAAGGCATTAGATCCATGTTCTGTTTGGTTTGACAGACTAAAGTCAGGTTTTTTAAAACTCCTTTGAGACACAGTTGTTAGCAGCAGCAACAACAGCAATGAACATTTTTATTTGAAATTGGCAGTAAATCATACTTAGCATTTAAATTACAAGAATGGCTAGGATTGCAGCTCTAAAAGAATCAGTGACCTAAAGTTTTGCAAATCAAAATGCCTACTGGAAATGTTAATCCCAGAGTCAAAACACACAGCGGGAGTGTACTTAAGATGTCAGAACAGCACAAACAAAACCATCCTGCATATTCAGAGCTAGTGTGTTGGGGGAATGCTATCTCAAAATGTCCCTGACATGTTAGCTTTATATATGCAAAATATTTTAAATGGGAGAGCACTTAAATATTTTATCTCCCAGAAGTGCAGTCTGGGAGTGTTGCAATCCAGCAAAACATACATGAGATTGATGAGTATGCAAAACAAAACAGAGATCAGATTTTGAAACAGCAGTCTGAACTCAGAAATTCCACTAGATATTTCCTTCCACTCAAAACAGTATGACAAATATACTCAGTTCAGTTCCAATATATGAGTTACAATGCAGTACTGGTTCACCTTTACAGCTTGTACAGTTACTTTTTAACTTGTAAATTGAAACTTGTAAATTGCAAACTGAAATAGTACCTGTTGCCACGTGTTTAGATGTGCATGATGTATTGCTGCCTCTAATTTCACTGAATGAATAAACAGTTATATTGTACTGGGTGTTACACTGGAGTGCAGAAAGGGTGCAAACTGTCGCAGTATCATTGCATAGCAATTCGTTGGTCCAATCCACAGCTTTGGTTTCATACATTTCAGCACCACGGACAGGAGACCAAACAATCTGAACTGTATCACTGGAAATGAACACTGGGTTAACATCACTGGGGCAGCAAGGTGCTAAAGGGGAAAAAGGGGAAATGCAGCAATATTTATTTTACTATTCATTCAATTTGCATACCACCTTTCATTGGCAAATCACAGGGCGGTTCACAACATAGAAATACAAAATGACAACACAAAATATATAATAAAATGAAAACACAAGCAAAACAAACCAATTAACACCCCTTCCCACTGACACACAGAAGGCCATAGAATGTTAATCAGCCAAACACCTGAAGAGAAACATTTTCACCTGGTGCCTAAAGCTATGTAATGAAGGTGCCTGCTAAGTTGTGGGTGAACATATCAGACGACACAGTGATTCTTCAAACAGCTCTTGTTTATTCACAGGCCAGAACTGAACTGAACTGAAGGGTTCAGCCAGCCTGCTTATATAGAGCTCCACTAGAACGCAACAGTAACCATTTTCTGTAACTATCCAATCACTGAACGTCACTTTCGATTCCTTATTTGCATATGTGGACCTGAGTGAAAACTATCTACAGTATCCCCCTGCTGGCCCAAGGTGAGAACTTCAGTACATAACACCACCAGGCAAGCCTCCTTGGGGAGTGCATTCTACAAACGAGTTGCCACCGCAGGAACAGCCCATTCCTGTGTTGCCGCCCTTTGGATCTCTCATGGAGAGGGCTCACAGAGAAGGTCTGCGTCAGTTCATAGAGAGAGAGGTGGTCCTTGAGGTATTGTAGTCCTGAGCCATTTTAGGCTCTATAGGTAAAAACCAGCACTTTGAATTGGGCCTGAAAACTAAGCGGCAGTCAGTGCAGTCGGGCCAGGATCAGTGCAATATTTAGGAATATATTAGAGGTTAACCAACTAGTTCTTGATGCAATGATTGTTATGTGAAGTCACTTGGACAAGCATCTCAAAACAGACTCTGGAGCCCTGGGGTCTTCATCTCTGTACTATGCTGGTAGTTTAACAGATGGACTGCTGATCCACATTTTGCTGCACTTCAGCACCATCACTGCAGGTGGTGGGGATGCAGCTATTAACTCAGCAGGGCTCATATTATACAATACTAATAGGGTACCACCTTGTCCTATTAAGTTACTGATGGTTTGTATTTTCTGGAATGGATTCAAATACATAACAGTACAGTGGTACCTCGGGTTACATACGCTTCAGGTTACAGACTCCGCTAACCCAGAAATATTACCTCGGGTTAAGAACTTTGCTTCAGGATGAGAACAGAAATCGTGCTCCAGCAGCACAGCAGCAGCGGGAGGCCCCAATAGCTAAAGTGGTGCTTCAGGTTAAGAACAGTTTCAGTTTAAGAACGGACCTCCGGAACGAATTAAGTACTTAACCCGAGGTACCACTGTACTTTAGGTTTGCAGATTGAAGTGGATGAAAGCATTCTGTCACCCTAGCAGGACAAATCCACTTCCCCCAAAATGGTCTTTTTGCAGTCTGGAAAGTGTGTTAAAAAGTCTGGGATGAGCTAACAATTAATGGGAAGAATGGATGCTCACTTAAGACTGGACAAAATCTACCCACCATGTACAGTAAGCTTTGTGCAAGCAATTCAAGATGAAAGCTGAATAAACAGGTTGTCTGGAGGAGAGATGAGACTAGCTTGGCTTCTTAGTCGGAGCCATTCATCCTTCAGGAACAGATAGTGAAGCTTTTAGAGCAGGGGTAGTCAACCTTTTTATACCTACCTCTCACTAATGCATATTTCTTGAGGGTAAAATTTCCTTACCGCCCACCAGTGCTCGATGGAAGGAGGATTCAGCTTGTGCTGTAGAACCCCCTACCGCTCACCTAGAACCCTGAAATGTCCACTAGTGGGCAGTAGGGACCAGGTTGACAATCCCTGTCTTAGAGTGCTAATTTTCACCTATGTGTCACCAGCTCTAACTGTTATGTAAAGATGAAGCTACTTTGTCTCATCTTGGAATCCCTTATATTCCATTTCATCTTAAAAAACATGTGAATACACAAACACACAAGCACGGAGCTATTTCACCACTCAAAGCTTGTTTCTAGCTTTATATAATGCCCATGCAGATATACCAAATATACATGCAAAAAATAAACTGTCACTTACCTGTGGTATAGTTAAATATGTCACCTAATGGACTCTGCCCTGCCTTGTTATAGGCAAAGACACTAATAAAATAGGTGAAGCCGCAGTCTGATTGGAAGTGACACTGGGTATGTGATGTGTTGCAGTGCACCTCCAAGCCATCATCACTTTTCACAAAGACCACATAATAATCACCCAGGTCAACATCTGACCATGACACTGCCATGTAGCCTGGCTCATCCTCTTCAATTATTATACTTTCTGGAGCACAAGGCACTGAAAAGTCAAATTTTCAACAAAAATAATTATCATATTCTCATAGTTGAATAGTGCAGCTATTAGAAAACTCCAATAAGACCATTAGGAAATCCCCAACTGGTGCATAACCAATGGATTGGATATGCTTTTGTAGAACATCTGATCTAATAAGTCCACATGTGCTGAAGGTTTCAGCTCTTGCTGTGCCCCAGAGCACATACAGCTAATTATAGTGACTGCAAAGATCAATCCATGCTGTGCAGTTTGCACAGCAGATGTAATTATCAGTAGAAGCTTTTGAAGGAAAAGATACCTGCCCTTTCCAGGGATATTAGTAATCGCACTTATGAGCAAAAGCAGCAGCACTAACCCAGAAGCAGAGGCATCTATCACAAGCCTGCCTTTATAATTTAGCATGCATTTTTCAATTTAGGACCATTTCATTAAGCAGCAGCAACATTGCTGGGTATTTTGTGTGTTAGGAGGGAATCATCTACACACACATACCAAAAATCTGGGCTGCGTATTGAGAAACGGATTTGTGTGCTAAGCCTGTCTCAACACCTGAAAGGTGGAGAAGTAGGTGGAGTTTGTACCTTTTATTCCGCACCCACCTTTTGAACATTGCTGTGTGGTTTGTTTGCACATATTGATCTTGCAATCACCTTCTGGTACGAAAATGATCAGAAAAGGGAAAGGGTGCAGACAGGCTTGAAGACTCAGACATACATAGAGACTGCAAGATTCAGAAATACACTGAAAGTGTGAACATCTGAGCCATTTCAAAACTGTCATGCAAATGAACCCAGCAAAAATGGTTCCTGATTTGCTTCCTGTTTGCAGACTTTAAATAATCTCCTTCACTTCTATGAACATAGGATAAAGACAAAGTGTCTGTCTAGCCCTGCGTACTATTTCCAACAGTAGCCAGCTAGATGCCTCTCAAAGGCCCAACAGCAGGATATAAAGACAATAGCCCTCCCTCTGTTGTTTGTCCCCAGCATCCGATATTCAATTATATATACAGCAGGGGACTGGGACCAGATGGCAACATCTGGAGGACCAAAGGTTCCCCTTTCCTGAAACACAGTCACTGAAATAATAAATTACAATAAGTTATAATGGCTAATGTCTACTAAACAATGCTTTCCCCCTCCACATTTGTTTTTTTCTGTTCCTTAGACTAGATAAATGGTGAAAAGTTTCTCAAATCAATTTCCTCTACTAAACTCATTTTTTAAAACATCTATCACGCACCATTTACTTGTCTTTTCCCCCTACGCAATTATTTTCCTTAAAAAAAAAAGCAGAAACTATTATCTCTTTTCCCTGACACCTATCATCCACTGGCAATTGTATTAAGCTTGTGGTATTCTTCAAAGCATACACTCCTCCATACACCATGAACAGTGCATATGAGCTGCTAAAGATCACGTACCAGTCCTGAAAGTCACAGCCTCTGTAGGTGTGCTGGAACCAGCCTCATTGCTTGCTACAACAGACAGGGAATACTCTACCCCACACTCAAGGGATGGAATAGTGCAGGAACTGGACATTGTACTGCAGTTTACTTTGGAGGTGCCGCTGTGGGCTGCAATGAGGTAACTGGAAGCACCTTCTGCTAGCGTGAACGAAACAGCAGCTCTCAACGCTCCACTGTCAAAAACTACTTGAACATCTCCAGGTGCATGAGGCCCTAAAACAAAACAAAAAAACCCAAAATAAATCTCTCGAATAAAAATAAGGCTGAATGGTATTTCAGGCACAAATGGTATACCGTATTTTTCGCTCTATAACACGCATGTAGTTTTTAGAGGACGAAAACAAGAAAAAAAAATATGATTTTTGTGGTTCGTGCTGTGGCCACAGACATGTGATCTGACAGTGAGTTTGGAGTAGCCCAATGCAAAAATCCTGAGGATCCATGTGGATCCATGCTTTGTAAGCACGGAGGAGGGAAGGAAGGGGAACCATGGATCCTCTGCTCACGACTGCAGCAGATCCCCCCCCCCCACCCGCAGGCATTCGCTCCATAACACGCACAGACATTTCCCCTTACTTTCTAGGAGGAAAAAAGTGAGTGTTATGGAGCAAAAAATACGGTATATGTATCTGGATTTCTGGTGCTGATTTTATGTGCATGGTTTTATGCTTGACTTTAATAAAGAACAGGGAATATATGTAACTCCTCTTTTATTAGGTCGAATCCAATGAAATCCCCATACTAGCAGAATGCTCATACAGTGGAACTTCCTCTCCTTTTTCTCCCCCATGCACTGCCTGCAGCCCTCTCAAATCTGCTCCAGAGGGTTGGGGAAACCACCAGAGCAGATATGGGAGGGGTGCAGGGGCGTGCAGCGGGAGGAGAGGCATTCCACTCATGCAATGACGTCATTGGATAAAACCCACTGTTTCCAATGGCCAGGACAAATTTAAGTGGTTACATTTGAAACTAAATAGTCATTCAAACTCTTTCCCCTTTTGTTTTAAGTCCATGAGTAGTGCCATAGGTGTAAACCTTTCTTTACTGATTGTCACATTTATCTGACTCCTCCTTGACAGCAAGTGTTGGCTTGGCTTTCCAGTTTCCTCTTACTTGTTCTTTGGTTGTAGGTGAAGTCATCTCCAGGTATCCCATTAGCATCCCAAGCATGTGCCTTGATAGTATAGAGAGTTCCTGGGTCTAGATTGGAAAATATCAGGGAGTTGTTTGTGGTGTTTTCTTTCAACATGCTCCCCAAACCATCAGATCTCATGATAGACACAAAGAATCCAACAGCCATATATACAGCTCTCCAACTCACAACAATGTTGTCATAACTTTGGGAACTTGCTGTCAGGATTGGTGCAGCGAGCACTGTGAATAAGCAAAAAGATACGTTAGGTTTAGTGGGATTTTGTATCTGTGGAGATGTGGACAACATATCAATCTATGTTTGCATCATTAGAGATGTTTCCCAGTTGATTATTTGTACTCAGCTATGCACACTTGAGTAAATGCATGGGATACCCCTATCAATTGTGAAGCAAACATACAAATAACCACAGTTCAGTAAACATTCCTTGTAAAATGAATGGCAGGGATGGTCCAATACTTTAATTGCTGCTGCCTCCCCATCAGACAAAAATAGATGATAAGGAGGGTCCATATAGGGAAAATACATTCAGATGATTCAGATGATCTCCTCCAGTGTCATATGGCTATTAACTGAACAACACAGACAATAGAAAAGACTTCTAAAAAGCTCAAAGCGGGATGGGGTGGGACAGGTGCCTAACTGATAAATAATATTCACCAAGCTCCACTGTCTGGAAAGGCCTAGGGAAACAGTAGAACAGAGACAGTTTCATGCTCCATAGATGCCAAGATTTTGAAGAGGAACCAGCAAGGTTGTTGTTGTTGTTTACCTGCATCCACTGGTTTTTACAGAGTTTCAAAGCAACTTCAGAAGACAGAATACAGATAAAATGCAGACAATTTAAATCCAATACAAAATTGTTAAAAACCTCATCCAACAATACAATAATGAAAAGTCCCATCCTACCTACTAAAATATGAGAAGCACAGTAGAGGGTCACTTAATTTGCAAAGGACCTGTATAATAAAAATATATATTAGCCTGGTACATAAAAACTGACAGTGAAGGTACCAAGTGTGCTTCCTTGGAGAGAGCATTCCAAAAACAGGGGGCCACCACTGTAAAGGCTCTTTCTTGCATGGTAATAATCCTGCGTCAAAAGCCAATGAGGGACCTAGAAAGATAAAAAGGAGGTATTCTCCCTGTTGATTCCAAGAAATAGAGAGTTAGTCAAGGTTATTAGTGTAGTCTTCCTTCCAAACCTAAATCAGAAGTCAGATTAAAATGAATGAGGAAGGATGTGAAACAATTCGGTTGCGAATGCATCCTTAATACCTAACATATGTGGTGTCTAAATGAGATGAAAAAATACCTGTCTTTGCTTTCTTTGAAGTTGAAGGCTGGCTTCTTCCTCCAGTGTTTATAGATCGGATTGTGATTTTATACAGTGTAGCAGCCTTCAGCCCAGTCACAGTGCCTGGTGAGTTTGTGACTACTGTTTCAATGAATGATTCTCCATCCTGTGCTGTCAGCAGGTAACTTGAAGCCCCTGTGACAGATGCCCATTCCACTGTGATACTGTTACTCAATTTTGAATAAGCTTGTTCAATAGTCGGAATCTCAGGAGCTTAAAACAAAATAAAAGAAGAGGAATAACATGTTGACATGCAAGGGCATGACTTTGCATAGCTGAATGTGCCTGTTTATTCCCAAAGTACCAGCTCCGGAAGGACATGGTTTTGATGTCTCTCTTTTCATTTCTCATTATTCTGTTGGTAACACATATTAGTTTAGCAGTCTCTAGTGTGAGAACAAGACAGGCAATGTGTGCCTTAAAAATTGCATTCCTCTTTGTCCTGGTGAGCACAGGAAAAGCACTTGAGTGGTTTGGAATAAAACATTGCTAGGACCTGCAGGCATGCTAAAGGTTCCTAACTCACACACATCATTTAGCCAGAGGTTTTGGCACTCTGCAACTTATGGCACAGAGCCATTGTACGAGTATGACTGTATTGGCTATTGGCACAGCAGCATCTGGTACATCGCTGAATTATTTATTCATTTGGGTTGGACAAAGTCATTGGGCAGTTTCAGGGATGAAGATGGGAGTCACATCGGTACTGTACTCCAATGGAATAGGCTTTAGCCCCTTTGGAGCCCAGAAGGCTGGGAAATGTAAAGATCCATAGTTAAAACAGATTACACACATCAGTAGTTTTTAATCTGGGTTCTGGGAAATTACTGGAAGCCACTCAGGAGGTCCTCAGTGACAACCTCAGTAGGAAAGGCAAGCTTACCTGAGGACAGCTTGCTGACCAGGAATGACCTCTGCAATGTGGAACCACAGTGAAGTGTTGGTTGTGTTCTAGAAGAGGGACACAGTAGAATGCATGCTTTGCATGCAGAACGTCGCAGGCCCAGTCAAAAAGAATCAGGCAGCAGATAGTGGGAAAGACCTCTGCAAGAGCCTCTGGAGAGCTACTGTCAGTCAAAGTATTATGGGCTACATGGACAAATAGTCTGATCTGGGCCTGGGTAATTTGCTTGTGTCCCTGTAAGAACAGTGCTTCATGCAGTAACACTGGAAGTGGGACCTTTTACACAATGTAGAACTAAACCTATCCAAATGTAAGAGTGAAATAAATTACTGAAGTATCTCCACTTTTAATTCAGATAAAAATTATTCAATATAAGCAGTCTGGAAGTACTGTAGTAGAGCTTTAAAAACAAAACAGGAGGAGTAAGAGCCTATAACATGGCTGTAAGTGACTTATACTCTGTTTAACTAAATTAAGAAATAACATTAAATAAAATTAAATTAAAAGGCATCTAAAATGTAAGCTTGTGTTTTGAAACACAGCCAGCAATTTCATAACAAATAAAAATAGGGTTTCAGAGAGTTTGGCAATATTACAGGAGCTGTTCTTCTGCAAGCACAACAAGCTCTTAATGAACAATATTTCCATTGTATTAAGCCAAGACATTCTTTCATTCAGTGCTATTCAGCCAGCTGGTCAGATATGTCCTCCTTTCCCACCATGTGTAAGTATGCAAAGCATTCTTTTAAAAACATTAATAAAGAAGCATTGCTATCCATTTCTCAGATGTTGGCACAGTGATCAGAACTGTATCAGGCCTGATGCCACCACATGAAAGCAGTGGAGCCATCATGGAATCCAATGGATCCCTGACTGCCTCAGTCGCTCCCTCTCTCCAACCCATTTGGGGACCTTATACTGTGACACTTCCACTAGTTCAATGAGCAGAAAAGGGTGCTCTGTACCAGTGGAATAACACCAGCCTCACTCTGTAGGCAGAGACTTGCAGGACTAGGCAGAGCGACACCTCTGCGCGATCCAAACTCCCTCCCCCAGCCTGGTGCAAAAGGGATTTGTAATCAAATGCCCACATCTGGCAAAGTTTCACAGTGCCATTGGTGCAATCCTGCTCAGTTAGGCTGCTTATGTCTCACTGACTTTGATAGGATTTTTAGCATGGTTCTATGCATGCATACCTAGAAGTACATCCCATAGAGTTCCATGGTTGTTATATATGATTTCAGCCTTATGCAACTTGACTATATTCAGAACAGCAGCATTTATATTTTTTCTGTTAAAGATTCAGTAGAATATAATAATATAAGACTGAAAAACCCTGGTAGCTTTTATTGGGACTATTGACAAATATGTAAACCAACTCTATTAAAACCAGGAGTGGGAAACATTTTTCAGCTGGGAAGACCACTTTATCTTGTGAGCAGCTTTACAAGCCGCACATGTTAGGAGCAGGCAGGTGCAGAAGCAAAACTGGGTAGAGTAATGGACGTGACTTACCTTTGTACTGTAGGCTACATTTGAGGCATGCAAAAGCCAGAGGTTTACACACACACACACACACACACACACACACCACCCTCTTTCCTGGCCAGCAAGAAGGCAGTAGAACAGGGATGGCAAAGGATGGCCATCCTGATACATTTTGGCACCTGAGGTGAACCACAAAATTGTGAGGCCCCCATGCCAGGGAAGGAGGGATAAGTGAAGATCTACATCAGGAACAAAGGGGAAATATCTTCATCAGGACCAAGGGGGTGAGTAAATTCTACATTAAAAGGTAAAAGGTAAAGGTAAAGGTAAAGGTCCCCTGGATGGTTAAGTCCAGTCAAAGGCGACTATGGGGTTGCAGCGCTCATCTCGCTTGCAGGCCAAGGGAGCCAGCATTTATCCACAGACAGCTTTCTGGGTCATGTGGCTAGCATGACTAAACCACTTCTGGCATAACGGGACACTGTGACAGAAACCAGAGCACACAGAAACGCTGTTTACCTTCCTGCCACAGCAGTACCTATTTATCCACTTGCACTATTGTGGTTTCAAACTGCTAGGTTGGCAGGAGCTGGGAAAGAGCAACAGGAGCTCACTCCATCTCAGGGATTCAACCCGCCAACCTTCTGATCGGCACGCCCAAGAGGCTCAGTGGTTTAGGCCACAGCGCCACCCGCATCCAAAGTTCTACATTGGGAACAAGGAGGGGGGAATGAAATCAACCTTACCCAATGGCTGTTGTGGGGTGAGGGAAAGAAGCACACTCTGAACTGTGCTAGGAGGGTCCAGCCCCCCAGGAGACCCCAGAGGACAGACCCAGTCATTTGCTCCCCAAGGGCAGGAGGAGACCATCAGCTTCTCTTATTGCTATAGATTGCTATAGAGGCAGCATGGGGCTCGGGGACTCCTGAGGAGGAGGCAGATCTGGCCTGCAGCCAGAAATACATTCTTTAGAGGCCAGAACTGCTACCCCTGTGGATCCTGCCACACAAGATGGTCGCCTCACCTTGCCTCATCGGCGGGCTAGTCATGGTGTGGCCTCAGGACAGGTTGTGGCCTATGGAGAGGCCAAAAGCCAGATAGAGAGGCCCCTAGGCCTGAGGCTCCCCAACTCTGTTTTAAACCATCTCATACTAACCCGTTAACTGCATAGTCTGAGCCTCAGCCAGTATAACTCCATTCTTGTCTATGGCGTCCACTTTCACAGTGTGGATTGTGTTGGGAACTAGAGATGCAAGAGCACCTACAAGTGTGACGTCACTGAAACGGGCTGACGAGGAGTGTCCCACTGTGTTCAAAGGGGTTGCCATGGCTCTATATGAAAAGGCTCCGGGGAATTTGGGCCATTGGAGATAAACACTTCTTGATGTCACATCGTAAACGGATACAGTGAAACCTGCAAAAGTATACACATGAACAGTCAGTCTCCTTACCTTGCAACGCAATAGTCACTGGGAGTTGTCCGATTAAAATCATACTCTACTCAAGAGTAGACTCACTGAAATCAAAGGGCTTTTAAACCACTGATTTCAGTGATCTGCTCTGTGATTTAGTTGGCTGTCACCCATAGGCTACAGTCTAGAAAGCTGGGGGAAATATCAACACCAGCAGTAAGTTTATTAGTCATTCCCTACACCCATGGAATTTTGGGAGCCTATAGTTTTGTAAGGAAGTTAGGTATTTCTAACACAACTACAAGTTTCCTGGATTTATAAAAAAAAAAAAATTAAAGGAAAGCCCTGGAAGTTAAACTGGTATAAAACTAAAAGGCATTTGTTGTGTAGTTATTCCTGTTAATTCATGGGTTTGTAATTACTAGCTTCATGTGCAAATTTTTATTGTTTTGGAACCTAATGCAACCCACACACTTTAAGTCCAATCCAAATAACTTTATTGTACTAGCCATTGGCCGTGACAAATCTGAATAAAAAATGAGCACAAGCAAAAGGGTTGTCACACCACAAATAATGATCTCTGTTTATATCTCTGCAGCTCCCTTACAGGTCACTGCTATATTGTCCAGGGTCTTCTTTCTGATCTTTTTGGCTCCCAAAGCAAAAAGGGCGACTTTATGAGTCACTGAAATGTTTACATCGCTAAGAAGCCATAGGATCTTCTCTGCTGGGGAGAGACATCTTTCCTGTATGGACGGTAAGGTGAAAAATCATCTCCTGGGTCCAATGTATAGTGGGCAATATAGTAAATAGTGCAAGATGTCTTCCACCTGCAGTTGCCCACATATACAGAGTCCACCTTCCTATGGTATCCTGTTATATCATCCGTCTAGGTCGGCGGAGGGTATAGCTTAAAAATGCAGCTCAGTAAAAGCGAATCTAAGTGAGGCTGGCTGGAGATTCGACAGGTAACTGACTCTAAAATGGACTGTAATTAGAAGGGGGAACAAAGGAGAGCATTTAGAGGATTTGATTGCTTGCAGATCACGTCGTGATTCTGTCCAGTGGCACCAATCCCTTAATTGGCATTTGTCCATAGATATAATCTCTAGCTTATGGAAATAATAAGAGTTCCAATAATGTTGGGTGTTAGATTTCCACCATTGGCTGTTTTCCAATTCCTCATTGCACAGGGCTGGCAAGCACTCACAAGGCATGGAGGACAGTCTTTACAAGTCATTAAATATAGTGCAATCAGTTATTGCAGTTAACACTGGCCATCCAGCTTCCATGCTTAAAAGTGAGGCTGCTGTTCCCTTGGGTAAGGAAAACAGTCTCTTGGGAAATTGGTTTTGCACCATTTCTAGCCCTTTAATAGCACTCCCACCCTCGCCCCTTGTCTTTAGGATTATGGCCACTGTTTTACTAACTCACAGCATGATCCTAACCACGTGATTTGTACCTATTGACTACTTACACTAGGTAGTTATGCTAATAAATTTATACATATTTATTAAAAAAGGAACAATATTTATTAAACTGTAAGAGCATAATCCAAACCCCCACTTTCATGACTGGGCAGGAGAACAAGGTTTAGGATGGTGTGCAGGTATATTTCTGTCAAATACCACTGGTGGGGGGGACTCCACTCCAAACTTTGCCCAGCCATCTTCATCCAGGTAGTTTTACTAGTAGCAGAATATGGGGAGACCCAAAATGGGATGTTTTGGGGGTGGGGGTATTAGTGGCTTCAAATCTGCCGGGTTCAAAAACCTGCTGGATTTTAAAAGCTGTGTAAACCCAACTGGCCAGATTCTTGAATCCCTCTGCCCCACTGTCTGTCCTAGCCCACAGGGCTTCAGATGCAATAATGGAGCCACACAACTCTGTTTCTTCCTGAGTTTAGATTACTATGCCTGACTGCTATCCAATACCTTGGAGCAAGCCCTACTGAACTCAGTGGGACTTCCTTACTGTTGCATTGTGTTGCACAATAAGATGTCTACCAAACATGGGCTTTAATTTTCTCCTGGGGCCCACTAAAAAGAATAATGGCAAGAGAAAAATACCTATCAGATTTTACCTGTGTTCGCTGAAGGAATCTGTAAAAGATGGTAGAAAATTAGTAACACAGAGAAAAACTCTTTTCAGATTTCCCTGCCCCCCTTAACAGCAGATTCTAAGCAGTTTACTGGTAAGTAAGTCCTAGTATGTTCAATGGGGTTTACTACCTAGAGTTTAGGATTGCAGCATTACAGTCCATTATTTTCTTGAGCAAAACAAGTACAAAGAATAATCACAATAATATATTATTTTATTCTGGCTTGTTAAATCCACGCCTTCTACAAAGCTATTGATGAGATTTGACACTGGTGTGCAGATCACATTATGAATTCAACTTTCTCTCCTGAATCTGCCTATTGATCCAGAAAGGGAAAGTTTCCCGTTGTGGACAGACAGGCATTCTAATCTCAAACACATTAACTGGACGTAAAGTTTCGACCCCATAATCTAACAAATCTGATAGGAGAAAACCTCATGCACAGGAAAACTTCCATCTCATATTGCTGATGTAGCTGCCTATCTAAATTCCCATCTCTGGCAAGAAGATGTGTATTTTGATGTGAAAAGGAATGCAATGTGCACTGGAGGCCACTGGTTCTAAGGTGCACTAGCTGAAAACCTGAGAGTCAGGATTCAGTGGAGCAAACTACCTGATCAAATTTACTTCTGACAAGCTGAATGGAAAGCCACAAGAGAAAACCTACTAGGAAGTATGGGAAGGGCCACGGCTCAATGCTTTGCATGCAGAAGCTCCCAGTTTCAACACCTGGCATTTGAAGGTAGGGCTGTGAACATCCCAGGTGAGAGCCATTGCCACTTAGCATAGATAATATAGATAATATAGACCAATTGTCTTACTCCGCTTCCTAAATAAATAGCCACCAAATAAATGTACTAAGGTCTCATAACTCTGCTTTCCATCCAGGGTTCTAACAGCAAGAAGAGATTTCAGAGTTACAAATTAATCATTATTACCAGCATCACAGATTAAGCAAACTTTTAGCCAATTGCAATATACCTTTCAAACTGTTTGTGGATTGAAACTGCCTGAGTTTTGAAATGGCAATAAAGATGCGTTTTCCTGTTGCATGGTCTTACAAGAGGTTTGCACCAAATAATACATAGAAAATAAATAATTAAGTAATTTATTGGCAAGATATTACAATTAACATGTTTTGACTCAAGCTGCACATAGCCAGAGCAAAACCATTCAAAAACAGGAGTATTTTTTTTTAATATTGAGAATAAATTTAAATTTATTAATTCAATAGGCAGCAAGTTATTTCTGAAAATGCTTAAGGGATAAACTGTTTGGACTTACCATTTTAATGTTGATGAAAATTAATCCATAAAATATAAAATGTTTACATCTTCTGCCAATCATTCTTCAAGCTGGACTTCTAATTCCCAGTTCACTTACAGATATAATGAGATTACCAGACAGAAGTTAGCAAAAAAATAACCTTTCCATCCAAAATAATCAGTAAGTCTTGGAGGCAGTAAAAGCATTCCAAGTTTGTAGCTCCTCCTCTAGCCACAGCTAGCCTATAAAAGCTGGATTATTGATTGACTCCAGTTAAGCATTCTTGCCTATTTTGTTTAATCAAATACAATTATTTATGACAGCTGAATAGTGAGGCAAATGCTACGCTCCACTGCTTCTGTCTGCGACACATAATTTTATTGACTGATAAAAGAATTGATCCAAGTTCTTAACCAGAAGTGGCTTCAGCTCCTTAGCCTGCAATCCTCTACATGTTCCCCTTGCAGTCCAAATGAATTCAATAGGGCGTACTTTTGAATAGATATGCATAGATTTGTACTATAATACTGTTACACCTCCCGATTTCCCACTTGAAGTACAGTATGCTTAACTCTCATTCCCTCTTTCGATGGGAAATATTTATGGTCTCCTAAGTAGCCGATTTCACATATAAAAAGGCATGCGCTTACTGGCTCGCACAGCATAACAATGCAGTAAACCAGGGGTCAGCAAACTTTTTCAGCAGGTGGCTGGTCCACTGTCCCTCAGACCTTGTGGGGGGGCAGACTATATTTTGAAAAGAAAAAGAAAAAAAGAATGAATTCCTATGCACTATAAATAACCCAGAGATGCATTAAATAAAAGCACACATTCTACTCATGTAAAAAGATGCTGATTCCCAGACCGTCTGCGGACCGGATTTAGAAGGCGATTGGGCAGGATCCAGCCCCCAGGCCTTAGTTTGCCTACCCATGCAGTAAACAGTTGTACTGGAGAAGGAGCAAGGATGTGAACGCACAATCAAATGTCAAGCAATATGCCTCCCTCTCCCTTTCCTTGTCACTAAATGTCACAGTCTTGTTACTCCCTCCCCCTAAGTGTGTGACATACTTTCTGAATGAACCCTTTTGTTCAATAGCCACGAGAAATCTGGCAAACAGTAGAAGTGCCATTTCAGATTTCAGCAGAGGGCAATTTTAGTATGGGCTAGAAGATTCTTACAATGTCTCCCTTGCTACCCTGGGAGCCTTTATAAAATACCTGCTCTGCTCCAGAGGAAGAACTGAGGGGGGAGAGACTGCAGGCAATGGCTTTCCCACCTGTCTTGCCCCACCCTCCAGCCCTGGGAGCCTTTCCCAGACCATGACTTTGAAAACAGCAGAAGCAGCTGGGAAGAGAGGAGTTTGGGGATAGTTCTTAAAAATAATTGTATAAGTTGTGTGTCCATGTTTCTCCATTTGATCCTTCGACATGGTTTTGTATGTTTTGTGGTATTTTATGCATTGTGATTTGCTGTTATTTTTTATTGATTACAGATTAGTGATTCTTTATTGTAACTGATAAGTGTAAACTGCTTAGTTATTATTTGCTGTTTAATTTTACTGTTTACTATTGCATCCTAATGGATTATTGAATATTGCTTTATTTGATATAAGGTTTTGTGACTTTTTATATAGGATCTGATTGTTAATGTTTGATGCTTTATTATTATTATTGTGTGTGTTGGAAGTTGCCCAGAGTGGCTGGGCCCAATCAGATGGGTGGGGTATAAATAAAATAATAATAATAATAATAATAATAATAATTATTATTATTATTATTATTATTACACTTTGAAATGACTTTGGGGACTGGACAGCAGAGAGAAGAAACACCATGGTGCATCTGCATCAGCACAACTGGATAACCTTCACTGCCCCAGCTGCACCAAAACATGGCTCTGCAGTATCAGTCTCTACAGCCACAGCAGGTACTGTAACCTTCAGACAATTTGACTTCACCCCCAAATGCCTCCCGAGACAGACGGATGTCAACCAACCAACCAACCAACCAAGTTCTGCTCCTGGATCTACTAAAAATTACCGTATTTTTCGTCCCATAGGATGCACCGGCCCATAGGACGCACCTAGTTTTTTGGGGGGGAAATAAAGGGAAAAAAATTTCCCTTTATTTCCCCCCCAAAACTAGGTCGGGAAATCCAAACCAGGTCGGGGAACAGCGGGATGGCGGCGCTCCGCCTCCCCGCTGTCCCCTGAGCTTGTGGGGCTGGCGCTGGGGAGAAGCGTGCTTCTCCCTAGCGCCAGCCTCCAAACCAGGTCGGGGAACAGCAGGATGGCGGCGCTGCGCCTCCCTGCTGTCCCTCGAGCTTGTGGGGCTGTCCGATGTCTGCCCGAAGCGTGGGGCGCTCTGCTTCAGCGCGCCCCGCGTTCCGGGAAGCAGGCTGCTATCCGCAGCCTAGGGAGCCCTGCAGGAACTCCCGGGGGCTCCCCAGGCTTGCTGATAGCTTCTTGGAGCCTGGAGAGCGAGAGGGGTCGGTGCGCACCGACCCCTCTCGCTCTCCAAGCTTCAGCGAAAGCCTGCATTCGCCCCATAGGGCGCACACAGATTTCCCCTTCATTTTTGGAGGGGGAAAAGTGCGTCATATAGGGCGAAAAATACGGTACCTGCGAAAAATGAGAATGTTTTAAGAATGTTGTGCTTACTTTTTAATATCTGCAGCAGGGAGTGTCAACCTTTTTGGGGCCGTAAGCTGGTTAGGAATTCTGAAAGAGCAACATGGGCACTAACTGCTCAGGTTGCTTCTCTTCCAAGTCCCCTGGGCTCTGCCCTGTCCCAAGTTAGAAAAAAGAGATCATGTCAAGGCTTAGGAACAAATTTTATGTACTGAAAATGGGGGAGAAGCAAATAAATGCCCATTGATCTTAGCGTCAAGAGAAGTAAAACATAAAATGCATTTGACAAGGGAAGCCAGACCCTCTCCAAGGCTGGATCTATACTGATTTTTAAAAAAAGTTATAGAAAACACTGTAAAAGCTCTGAATGCAAAATCCCATTGGCAACAGATCACTGCTCTACAGCACCCTCTGGTGTCACATTTTTATAATGCAGTTATAACAATATAATTGAGGAGTGTAGCTGAATCTGAGAGTCCTGGATTTACAGAAGGCATCCTGGTTTCTGATTTGATCCCAGAATGTTCCGCTTTTCCTTAGGGCATCCCTATTTTCATCAGAGAAATGTTGGAAGGCATGGGAAGCATCTTTGCACTTACATATGTTTACATAAAATTGAAGGGTTGGAGGGTCATGCATCACCTCTTGCCTAGGAATACGGCTCTGTAAGGGGTTTTGCATGCTTGGGGAAAGGCATGATCTTTCCCCGTTTATAATAAACACTATTGATCCAAAGTGCTTGTGTTGACTTTCACGCCCTAGATTACAAACTGGGAGTGTGGCCTTCCACGGGTCACAGTTGAAACTACACCTTTCACTCCTTCCTACCCCATAGTATCAAATGAAAATGATTCTTGCAGCACCTGTGACATTTATTACAGCGTGAGATGCTTATTATTATTTTTTAATGTTTTTATTAATGAATTTTGCTTTTTAATAGGCTAGAGTCCATCAGGTGCAAAGATGATTCCTTTATATTATATATATGTATATTATATTATATATATATATATATATATATATATATATATATATATATATAATGTGCCAGGCTAACAGGGGGTGGGCAGACCCTTTGGAATGAGGAGCAAACACAACTACCTTTTTAGACTATAACGGAGCCAGATCCTTCTCTTGAGAATTCTTTCTTTTAGAAAGAAAACCATTTTCCACATGGGGGGGGCACGGCGCAGTCAGGTGCGCGCCTTAAGCTCCCTCTGAAGCCAATGGGGGCCGGGCGCGCCTTAAGCTCTGCAGAGGAGGATCGCGGCGCAAGAACGGACCCGCCCCTTTTCCGCGCTCGCCAGTTTCTGCTGGGAGCACGTACGCCCAGCACGCAAGCTCAGCGGAAAGGCGGCGGCGGACCTGCAAGGCTAGGGGCGTGGCTTTGCTGAAGTGGGCGGGGCACCGCACCGAAGGACAGCGGCGCTTGCCTTCTCCCTCACAGTGCGGCATTTCCCCCCCCCCTCCCCGTCGCGTCGCGGGGCCAGGGGAAGAGGCAAGATGGCGCCGGCTGCGAGCGGGGACCGGGGGCTGAAGAGCCTGGTGTGGCAAAGTGAGTGCCGGGTGCTGTTGCCACATCTCTCTTTCACGCCCCGCGTTCTTTTTCTCCCGCCGGGGTAGGGCGTAGAGGCAGAACCAGCCCGCTCCTCTCTTGCCCGGCAGCGGCTGTGAGGGAGGCCTCCTCTCTCTTTCTCCCCCCGCTGTCACGGGAAAACGGAGGGGAGGCTGGCGGGTGGGTGCGTGGGTCGTGCAAGACTCGAGGGTGGCGGCGTTGGTCGGCTTGTGTGTCTGGAGGGCAGCGAGGCAACTCCCGATCCTGACCTGTGCCCGTAACGGCATCCTGACGTGCAAGAAAAATGAGGTGAAGCAGTTCTCTCCCACTCTTTTTATCTGCACGCCTGGAAATGCTTCACTTGCTACGTTTCTGTATACCGGGCGGCGTTTTAAGGAGCGGGGAAAGACGACTTTCCTCTTTCGCACGCGAGCAGGTGTCGCCCTACGGTGGATTTTCATTTCGTTGGGTTGCATGTAAGGATTTCCAGCCTCCTGCCTTACATGGATTTTCATTTCGTTGGGCATGAAAGGATTTCTAGCCCCCTTCCTTACATGGATTTTCATTTCGTTGGGCATGAAAGGATTTCTAGTCCTGTCTGTCTGTCTATATATGTGTTTTAAAGAAATGAACCATGAGGAGTAAGTTAGGTGGCAAAATAGCCCAAGGTTATTGTGGCTGAATGTATGTTTTTTATCCTGCGCCCCAGTTTAAAGGCCAGCCGTCCATAATCCCCCCCCCCCACTTGCAGAAGGATGAGGAGAGGGTGGGGCTGGGAAGGTACGTTGTTGGGGCCACATTTCTAGTCCTGGTCGGTAACACCTGGGAGGCAGTGTGAATGGATTGAGTGTTGGGTTTTGGACCTGTGCTTACTGGATATAATTTACTCGCCATAATTTGCCTCACATCATGGTTGAGACTAAAAATAGGATTCCCTTTTAAGAGATCTTCAGATTTAAGGAAATGTTTAAAATTAAAATGGAATCGGGGCTTTTGAAGGGCTGAGTGATGCGATATGAAGACTATAAGGCATTTTTGTTGTTCGGGGTGCTGTGCAAGTGCTGAAAATCCCTTCAAGCACTGTGTTTTGTAGGATGCAGGTAGCAGTTGTCAGTCCCAGAATGGGTGAAGAAAAAGAGGTGGTATAATTTGCAACCAGAGGGACAGCCCATTGGTTTCAATATATATAGTTTCTTAGCTTTGTACAATATGGGGCTCATATATATCATTTTTTTGAAACTTAGTTTTTTTTTCCTTTCAAGAAAAAGCAAGCACAATGGCAGTTTGTGTTATGACTTACCTTTGGACCTTTCAACTCATAATGGCCTCAAGATGATTGTAACCGTTGTTTTCTGTTGCCACATTTGTTTCCTAATTTTACTTCTGTTGTGATTTAATATTCCTCTTTCTGTCTCTGCATGTGTTTAAAAATAAATGGAGCAGATGTTTGGGGGCATAAGGGGCCGGATGTTTTCTGTGACCCACCATCAAAAGCTTTTCAGTGACCAAATACATCATTGTTTCGTTACATTAGAATACAGAGTTCTCTGAAACAGAATGATTGTGGTTATTTGAAGAGTGCATTCATCTTTGACTAGGGACCTTGAAAAATGTAGATCTTGTACAGTAAGTGATATGGAAATGGCAGTTGTTACTGGTTGTGTGGCATCATAATACAAGGTGTAACATAAGCTGATTGTGAACATGAAGCCACTGTACTTCATACAGTGTTTTTAAAGAGTTTTATTTAAATGTTCTGTGATTGATTACAGACTGTATAGCTGAAAAAGTAATAAAAATAATTTAAAAATGCTTCACACATTGCAAACTTTGAAACAAGTTTAGACTTTAAGGAAGTCATTACTCTTTGATTTACAAAAAGTATTTGTGATTAAAAGAGGCTATAGGTTCCTGTTGGAGATAAAACCTTTGAATCATTGTTAATAATAGCTCTGAGTCAGAGGGTTTCTGGAGTAAGAATCCTTGAAGAAGAGTTTTCGTACAAAAATGCAGTAGCTTTCAGCACTGTTTAAAGTGGCAGGGAACAGACTCATACCTGCCTTATATGGTTACTATTATTCATAAATATAATACAATAAAAATACAATAAAAACTCTTAAAGAAGTGTAATACAGTGGTACCTTGGGTTATAGACGCTTCGGGTTACAGACTCCGCTAACCCAGAAATAGTACCTCGGGTTAAGAACTTTGCTTCAGGATGATAACAGAAATTGCGCAGCAGTGGTGTGGCAGCAGTGGGAGACCCCATTAGCTAAAGTGGTGCTTCAGGTTAAGAACAGTTTCAGGTTAAGAACGGACCTCCAGAACGAATTAAGTTCTTAACCCAAGGTACCACTGTATGCATGTTGGGAGGAAGAAGCAGTTTTTTTCTACTCACTCTGAATTTATTTCCTCCTGTTTACTTCTTCCCTGTCCTATATTGCTCCACTGTGTATTGGTATGGAAGTTAGTGTTAGACAAGACACACATACTGACTCTTAGAGAGGGATGAAAGTTTGCTTCAACCCCCTCTCCAGCTTTGTGTCACTAGGAAGACTGGGGGATTGGTTTTGTGGGGGTGGTGGTGGTGGCTGGTATTCAGGTTTAGTGAAAAGCGCTGGGTTAGTGTAAAAGCTAAACAAATCTTGCAAAAGTGCTGCAATTGGGAGATGGAAGCAGATGGTGCTGAGCCTCTGGGCTAGAATGCAATACTGTTGTAGCTGGACAGACTAAGGATACAATCCTGTACACAATTACTTGGGATTAATTCCCATTGAATTCAGTGGAACATATTCCTTAGTGGACATGCATATGGTTGTATGGCTAGGAACCTTAAGATAATAGTCCTGACTTGTCTTCACCAACTTCCTATTGGTGTTCTTGTTGAATAAAATACTGTAGGTAGTTGAATTTTCCCACAATGCATAATTGTCTATAAATGCCGCGGGGAAGAGGAGGTGATAGTCTTTATTAAGGCTTTCTTTGGTATGAAAATTCAGACTCCACATTCAACTAAAAAATTGGGCCTTGAGAATGACTCAAGAAAATTATTGAATAATAGAGCAGGAAGCACATCTGCAGCAGAGAAGAGTGAACATGCTGTTGTGGGCTGTTGGCATTAGAAAGCAGTCACTTATTTTATGAAAAATACCTAACACATTGAATGAGCTGTCTTTGCTGTACGTACTAGTATAGTGGTACCTCAGGTTAAGTACTTAATTTGTTCCGGAGGTCCATTCTTAGCCTGAAACTGTTCTTAACCTGAAGCACCACTTTAGCTAATGGGGCCTCCTGCTGCTGCCACGCCGCCGGAGCACAATTTCTGTTCTCATCCTGAAGCAAAAGTTCTTAACCTGAAGCACTATTTCTGGGTTAGTGGAGTCTGTAACCTGAAGCGTATGTAATCCGAGGTACCACCGTATAACACATTAAAAAAAATAAATTACACAACTCTATCACCAGTTTAAGTACCATTTCTCATGTCTTTTTTCTATTAAAAAATCACACCCTTGGTTTAGTATTGCACTTGCAGCAGTAGTAACCATATTAATACTTTAAAAATAAACAAAATTTGCAAATATAGATACATTAGAGACAGAAGCAGTCTTGCAGGTGGAGAACTTCCTGATGAGTGTGTGGGTTTCAGTTTGCTTTTTTTAAGTTCAGATGTGCAGAGAGGAAAATAGTCATGTGCCACATCCTTTGCAGTTAGGAGACATCTAAGGAGTTGTTTATATTTCTGGTTCTGAAATGTTACTCTACATACTTCATTTTAATGTTTTGCTGCCATGTTCTTTTCAGCTTGTGCCATTAGCAAACACATTGTATAAAAATGTCAGTTTTTTGTTGAAATGAAATTAGTTGTTTGAACTGTCAGGCTTTTTCCTTACAGAGCTAGATTACTTCACATTGTTACAGTGCTGCTATTTTAACTGCTGGATTTCTTTTTCAGAGCTAAAAGCAGCAGTATTTGATGACTGTAGGAAAGAAGAGGAATGGAAGGTAAGTTTAATCTTTTTTAATTGCCTCTATCAAATACTGTATAGTAGTTCATCCACCATTTACACAACGTACTTGACTAGGCATCTCCTAGTCAAGTAATGGTGGCCTTTGGAAAGGTTACATATCTAATAGCCGTATCACAATTCCATAAGTTCTTTTAAGGAAGCAATAATACTTAAAACAGTTTCATTCAGGTTTTAAATTTGTACATGTTTGCTTAAATGCGTGGCTCTTGGATTTCAGAGGAGCTGTGTCCCAAGCACTTCTTGGAACCTAAGACCTTGACTACTTAAAAGTTTGCACTGGGCTTCAGTGTATCCCCACAATCCAGGGTCAAAGGAAAATGTGGATATACTGCTCAATAACATAGTATTTAAATAAATGGGAACTACTGAAATGCTGCAAAGATATGCATCTACACTATTTTGAAAAATCAGATAATCATATTTCTATTTATTAAGACAAGATATAAGCGAGCCTTGTGCTTGCTCGTGGTGCCTCTTCCCTTTGCACAAACTGGCTTAAAACCTCTAATTAACAATAGTTTCCTGTTTTGTCTGAACCACCTTTGGAACAAGCCAGGTTCAAACAATGCATTTAATGCTCTGATGCCTGCAAGCCTAGTTCCTGCTGTAGATGTAACAGGAAATTATGGTTAATTGACGAGTTCCTGGATTTTATTTTCCAATGTTACATAGGGAGCTCTGTGAACAAGCAAAATGCCCATTCATATCTCAGCATAACACTCTTAGTATAACTTCTTCAAATATTTTCACCATTCAAGAAGAACATATCTAATATTTTAGTCTTATTTTGTAAACTAAAATTTTCTTAACCAAAGGAACAAATCACTTGTCTAAGATATGTAACGCTCTTCAGATACAGCAAAAAGCCGTGTGGATGCCAGGGAAGCTCTCTGGGTGCATGTATGCCCATATTGGCAGTCCTTGGCATAAATATATTAGTTCATTAGGCCTGTATTGCAGTGTCCTTAGTATGTGATCACCATACCTTAATGTGCCTTAATGTCTAGTTGTATATGTCAAGCATCTTCATTTTGTGGCAGAAGAGAGGACGGAGACTGGTAAGCACAGTGGTTCCATTCAGTGCTCAAAACTCCCATTGTTCTAGGCACATTTTGTGACAGGGAATTTCATTACCATGTGGAGTTTCTGAGCTCTGGGCGCAGTATTGTGCCTAAGATTTCAGATTAAAACT
The DNA here is from genome assembly GCF_964106645.2 of Podarcis pityusensis. Classification (NCBI taxonomy): domain Eukaryota; kingdom Metazoa; phylum Chordata; class Lepidosauria; order Squamata; family Lacertidae; genus Podarcis; species Podarcis pityusensis. The sequence continues at coordinate 80,219,492 of NC_138030.1, forward strand.
GGAGTGTGGAAGAAAAGGAGGACCTTTTCTGCCTCCCCACTTCCAGCTATTCTCTGAAGACTGGAGAAGAGACCATCTTCAGAATATTAGGGAGGTGAGCAGGGGCAGGACTAGACCCTGTGAAAAATGAACATAATATTTTAGCTGCAGTTTATTCATTTGCAGCTTTGTATTCTTGTTATAAAAAAGCATGCCTAGACATTCCATTGTTGTGCCCATAACCTAGGTTTAAGGTGCCATTTAGCTCCTAGCTTTCATAGCTCAGTTTCTAACACTGGTTCCATTTCTAGTGCAATTTTTTGATTGTGTCATCTCTTTTTTCCTTCACTTCACATTATGTGGACTTGATGCAGATAACATTATATATTTTATTTATATCCCATGGGGTTTATGAAGGATAACAATATATTATTACAGGGACTGCCTTGGAAAAGATAACTTCAAAAACTAGAGTTGTCACAAAAGGCAGTGAGCAGACTTCTAGCTGGGGCTTCTTGTGTTGATATCATTACATCTACATTGACTGTGGAATCGTCCTGGCCTGGTTTAACTCTTAAAACTCAGGAACAGTAAGGGACTTGGATATTGAATGGATTGCCTGCTCCCACATAGGCACTCAGATCAGTATCTGACACCCTGCTCCATGTTCCTCTGTTTTCAGAAGTGAGGTGAGTGGGCATGAGAGGCAGCACCTTTCAGGTTGTGGTGCCACAATTGTGAACCTTTTTTCCAGGAGACACCCATGTCGGTTAATTATTGTTCACCTTTCAGCAAGCAATGAAAATCTAGTTACTTAGGAAGTACTTTGAGGCAAATTAATATTAAAAATCAAGCTGTTGTAAAATACATAATTGTGTTCTTTTTTGTGATGGTTTATTTTAATACTGCCACGTTGTTTATAGGATTTATATTATATTTAATGTTTGGAAGCTCCTAGGGGTTCTTGGGACCTGAAATGAGGAGTATTATATACTTTATAAGTGAATACTTTAGTAGGTACAACGATTTTGATTTATCATTAAGCTCTCGTCTTAAAACCAGGCATCAAAACCAATTTCAAGAAAGAAGCTTACAATTGGATATAATTTTCTAAAGCACTACTTCAACATTTTTTATACAGATAATTCTTCTAGATGACTTCACCACAAAGCTTCTGTCATCATGTGGTAAAATGACAGACTTATTAGCAGAAGGGATCACTGGTAAGTACCTTTTAAACAGAGTTCTGTGATTCTGGCATATGGGGAAACTTGTTTTGTCAGCATTTGCACAGGACATACAGTGGAAACTTATTAAACAAAAAAGTCATGAATTTCATCTCACTTCTTTCTGTTACTCATTCTGCTGCTGGATTTGTTACTTCCATCTCTTAACTTTGTCTTCATTGAGTTTCTTATCCTTTTGGTATTTGGTTGTAACAGAAGAATGAATGGAAGAATTGTCAGGAGGGGTGTTGAATGGAATGTCAGGTGGAGTTTGAATGTGTCTGTTGCAAAATGACAGTTGAAAGGTGTGTGTGAGACAGAGAAAGGGAGAATTTGAGCTGAATGAGTTAACATAGCTAATGAGGAAAGTTAGTCATATTAGATAGGATATTAGAACTGTGAGTATTCTGTATTAAATGCCTACTTGCACTGGATTACCTTCCTTACTTAAATATATTACTGTGTTCAGATATGGGTGAATTTCTAGGGATGTATCTCATACTGTGTGCCTGTTTAAGACATACTTGAACAAGACTATAAAGGGAGAGTCCTACTGCTCTTCAGATCAGTAGGTAGTGACAGAAGGTAACCAGGGAACATGCCCTGGGTGGGTGGGAGGAATCCCAAGAACACCAGTTACAAGCTTTTTCTCTTGATTCTTGTTTTTAACTTCGTGTTTATTTTCTCATTCTCTAATCTTTCTGTGTTGTTGTTGTTGTTTTTTGTCGTGCTCTGAGAATGTGGGCTAAAGGTTCTGTGGCTTGGGGTGGCGTAATGTTAATCTGCTTGTATTCCAAACTACAACAGTGGGTAGGGGAATGGCTAATTACAGAATGACTTACTGCTATAATATACCGTAGTTGTTGGATTGTCATCCTGCAGTTTTCATGGCTGCCACTAGGTGGCATGATGACAAAAACACAGAGAGGAACCGGCAGGACAGACTGGGGCAGTTCCCCAGCAACTGTCTGCTCTTCTGCTGCTGTACACCTTCACACCAAACAATGCCCGTTTCATACTTAGCAGCATCAGAGGCTGAGGAGGAAGAACGCAGCAGCAAAGCAGGAAGGTTGCTGGGGAGCTGCCCCAGCCTGTCCTGCCTGTTCCTCCACAGCTTGCATGGCCATTGGTTTTGGGCAAGCTGTCCGCCCTGTTGGTAGGCAGCAGGGAAGAGCAAGCAAGGCTGCTCTAATTGGAGATGGGGGAGCTTCTTGACTGGCCCTTCCTGCATGTTGCCTTGTGGGGGGACAAAGCGAGACTTTGAAGGCAGAATGGAGAGACAGCGAAGCGACCTGAGGCAGTAGCTCCTAGTATATTACGGCTTTCTGAAACATTTGACAGTGGGGGCAGAAGGAAAGTCATGGTTAATGAAGGCGTGGTGGGAAGTGATAACTTCCAAAATGGATTTTGCTGTTAAATTTTATAGTCTATAAACAGCCATATTTAAAGGAACTAAATAAATTTATTTTTCCTTGCTGCAGCTATCCTAAAGCTCAGATACAAAGTAGTTATGGTGTAAAGTTGGAAGTGCCTGAAAAACTACCATGATAAAACTAACATTTAAAAATCTGTTTACATAATAGTGATTGATTAGAATCATTATGTAAATCTATTTAACACCTGTAGGTGGTGAGACTACATGCAGTTTGCGATACTGTGCTTATTTTGTAAACTAAGTTTGCTAACTGATGCCTGAATTTATTAACATATCACTGATTTCAGGCCTGTTTGGGTTTGACTTGTGGTCATTTTGGTCTTTGCCAAAGGATAAATGGAAAACCCTAATTACAACACTCACGTGGCTCGGCAATTTGTTTGCTTCTTTCATCTTAGAAGCATTCCCCTATGAGAGAAAAGGAAGTACTTGCAACCTGCAGTTTTTCTTTTAAAGTTCTTCTTTTAAAATTATTGGGTTGGATCCAGATTCGCCCCTCTAAGAATGGAAGGGGCTCCAAGGGGAGGGAGCCTGAATTCAGTAGTGCTCCCTGTTGGAGGTAGGGAGTTGGGTGGGAGTTTCCTAGATTTCCCCTATGCCCCCCATTGCCACCTCTCACATTGTTGATCAAGTGCAGGACTTATATAATATGTTTTATCTTGCTCTTTTCATGCTTTGTTAATTTAATATAATTATTACTTTTGATTGTAAGTTTTGGGTTGGCTTGGAATTATTATTAGGAAAAGTGGGAACCAGCATGAAAATGGAGTTTTACCAAATCTGAGATCCATCATGTACTTTTTATTTTTTTTGCAAATGTAGATGTATAAAATACTGAAGGTTTTTTTTTAAAAAAATCTTATGTTGTAGTTGTGGAGAATGTTTATAAAAACCGCGAGCCAGTCCCTAACATGAAAGCCATTTATCTCATCACACCTACAGCAAAGGTTAGTTGTTGTTTTTTAAGCCTGTTGGTCAGTTTGACTTAATCTTCTTGTGAATAAAATTTTAAAAAAGTACCATGTGATAAAATGTTCATAGGTTACTACTTCATTGAAATGTGTAGTAGTAGTAAAGAGTTGCCGAGGAACAGTGGTCATTGCAGATCAGAATTTTATTTGAAAGGGCTATACTTCATGTAATTCTCTTTTTGTCAATGGGGTTAGATCCAGAAAAGCACAAGCATGCTTGTGCTGCGTTACAGAGAATAAAGAGCTTGGGGGTCAACAAGCATCTGGGGTGGAAAAGAAGTTTATGAGGTACAGTGGTGCCTCGCGAGACGAAATTAATTCGTTCTGCGAGTTTTTTCGTCTTGCGAATTTTTCGTCTTGCGAAGCACGGTTTCCCATAGGAATGCATTGAAAATCCAAAAGGAAACAAACTTGCAAGACGTTTTCGTCTTGCGAAGCAAGCCCATAGGGAAATTCGTCTTGCGAAGCAACTCAAAAAACAAAAAACTCTTTCGTCTTGCGAGGCATTCGTCTTGCGAGGCATTCGTCTTGCGAGGTACCACTGTATAGTGCGACAAAATTATTTGGGAACGATGAGCCTCAGAAGTAAAGGGCATGGGAATGTACGGAGTGCAGCTCCCGTGTTAAGAAGAATCATTGTATTTTAAAAGATGTATTTAACAATACAGCAGAACGTGGTGACTTAAGATTCAGACTCGCAAACCAACAGCCCAATATTCATAAACTTTGTTAAAGCCCATCAGGCCCACCCATCTCATTTGATAAGATAAATTGCTATTAAATTCACTTATTTTGCTTCCTTATTTTTTCCACTTTGGTTCCTAGTAATGGTGATGAATAATTAATAAGTGTTGTTTATATTTTGATATTTCTTGACTATTTCATTTACATTCCTAAGAATGTGGGTTGGGGTTTCTTAACTATAAGCTCATCAAGGGGTCAGTGAACTAAAGTTTGGGAAAGCCTGATTTACACTGTAGTTTGTTAACAAGTCAGGATCATAATCACAGTTTGATTATAGCTTGTTTGAAAAAAACTAGAGTCATACATTTCAAATACAGTCTTTTCTGCATCTTGCAAATACACTTTGTATGTTGTTTATGATTTGCTGTCCATTTAATACACTTCCTATAAATCTGTATATTAATAAAATAAATACAAGTTTTGTTTGCCAATAATTTTCTCTATGCAAATTAAAGCAGTTTCTCTCCCCCTCCCCCCAGATTTTGACTTGACTTTGTTTTAGCACTTTCTTTAAAAGGAAATATACAGTGTTCCTCAATTATGGAAATTGTGCTTCGGCTTAGAAACACAGAATATTTAAAGCTTTTTCAGAGCGCTTAAATAGCAGTTGATATTGGTATTTGTAGTAGTCAAATTTATTTCCTAAAAACAGTTGATAATCACAAAAATATAGACTTAAGCAAGTTGAGATATCTTTTAGTATAGATAATCCACAATGCCTTGGATCCTATTTGTAAGAGTTGAAATAAATTAGAATGTACTGTCTTAATTGTTCAGTCTGTAGATGGGCTTATAAATGACTTCGTCAGTAAATCATCCAGCAAGTACAAAGCAGCATATGTCTACTTTACTGACTGTAAGTATTCACTGATTGTAGCAAATTCATTGATTTTTTTATTGTAGCCATGGGAGCAGGCAGGATAATGACCGTTGAGCCTTTTGTATATTTCAGGTGTGAGGGGATTGGTTATGACTAAAAAACCTACAATATTCTGACAAGAGTATTACGTATTTCCCCACATTATTCTGTATAGTGTAGTTTCTTCCAAGTGCTGCCTTAAGTATTTTGTCTTTGGGATTTCTTCCTGCCAACTTGGTTCCTTAGTGCCGCCAGAACAGCTTATAATATGAAACAATATAATCACAACAAACAGCAGTCATCCATTAAAACAGCCCTGCACAGACAATCCTAAAGCAATATAGGTTTGGTGTATAAACAGTTAAAACAAAGTAAAAACTAGGATACCATTTATAATCATACTCTTCCATTCTCCCATCTGCCAGAAATGGCTGCTCTAGAAAAAAACCTTTTAATAATTTACCTAAATGTGAAAACAGTTGCCTTGGTTAGCAGTTTTGGGAAATAACAACAAAATGAGGACATGCCCACTGAAAAGGTCTTCTCCGTTCAGATTAGGATAACAAAAAGGTTCAGAGCAGTGGGTGGTATGCAATGTTCCTGTTAGTGCAAGGGACGTGCAGTAGTAGAACCATACTTTTCTGTGCTTTTTCCTTCAGTCTCCCCCCTTGCTCCTTTACTTACACACCCACACCCCCACACCCCCGGTGAACACTAGAGGGTTAGGTGACCTTCCACAGATAATTTAGTCTGAAGACTGGCTTCTGTTTTGGTGCTTAAAAATAGTTTGCCACTATAGGCAAGATATTTTGACCTGGTTTAGCTCCCGTGGTTTGGTATTATGAGAATTAACCCAGCTCGCCTCTGGGCTCACATGCTTACTACCTCTTCTCACTACTACTCATTTCCTCCTCCAGCACAGCTGCAAAGAGCAGGCTGCTTTGGTTTGGCTAGCCTGGGGATGTCTAACCTGTGACCTTCCAGGTGACGGACTCAGACTCCCATCTGCCCCAGCTTAGCCTGCAGGGTTATTCACTCCTGCTTTAGTTTGGCAAATTGCCTGAAACCTTAACTGTAATCTCTGGAAACAAGCTAACTGCATAAACCATGGTTTAGAGTTGGTTCACTTTCATTAATCGTAATTAAGTTTAACTACAGTTTGTCCTGGTTCAGATGACACTGTAAATGGTGGCTAATAAAATATTGAATTAAGAACTTCTGAATTCTGTGGTTGCGCTGGAGGAGGAGGAGCTTCTTGTAACACTAAATTATGGTTTAGTGTTCTTCCTAATCAGACCATTGTGGATGACTCAGAATACCCACATGAAGAAAAAAAACTAATACTTTTCAGTAGATTCTTGGTGTATTTAAAAATTATTGGTAAGACATACTTACACACTGCCTGTTGCATAAAAGAAGTTTTAAAGATGAAATAATATGACAGCTGAAAAACCTTTCTCTCCTCCTAGTTTGTGATGACAAACTTTTCAATAAAATGAAGTCATCTTGTTCAAAGGCTATAAGACGGTGCAAAGAAATAAATATTAACTTTTTCCCTTATGAATCACAGGTAAGCTTAAGTTACTGAACTTAACTTTTCCATGTTTTCCATGGATTTGTCTAATCCTCTTTTAACCTTTTAAGTAACTAATGCTTATTATGTGGAGTCTTGCTTGTTAAATTATATAGTAGTTAAATAAAAATAACCCTGTCAAAAATAACTAGAAAGCTGCATATTTTGAATATTGTCAAAAATGATGTTAATATTTTAACACAATATTTCAACTCCTCTTACATAACATTGCCAGCCATCATAGCCGCAGACAGAAAATTTAAAGTATATAGGCATTTTCTCCTAAATCTTTAGAAACCAGATGGGGTTTTCAGTGGTTGGAACATATTCCATAAATTATAAAAATCATTAGATGTTGACAGAAAACTCTACAAATGGGAAAAAGTGAAATCAAAGTATAGTTATTTAGACATTAGGTTTTTGGTCACCTGCTGAGATTTTTAAAACCTAAATTTTTTAGGTTTTAGACTTCTTTTTCGCGAAGGTTATTTTGACATTACATTGCCCAGTCATATTGAACTATTGAACTTGGTTCTGACCACTTCAGGTTCCATCATCTGTGTAGATAGCAAAAAGGTTGTACAGTAATGCCTTTAAGTAAGAGGAGAAAGTAGACCAATGTGGTAGAGGAATGGTGAGTGAGAACAAGGAACATATTTCTTCAAGAGGACCAAGGAGAAGAGATGTGGGGTGGGGGAAGGTATCATTAATCTGTGTTATACTAGATATTTATTGCGCTTGCAATTTAATAAAATCATAGTTTCAATCTTCTGCTGATATTGCTGTTACATTCTGGTTCCTAAAACAGTCTATTTGGAACCATTTCTTTACTTTAGGTATTTACCCTTGATGTCCCAAATGCTTTCTATCGCTGCTACAGCCCCATCATGGAGAAGACAAATGACAACGTAATGGAGCAAATGGCTGAACAAATTGTTACATTATGTGCCACTCTAGAGGAAAATCCTGGTGTAAGATACAGAAGGTACAACTGGAAATACTATATTCCAAGTGTTCTGTTGGTTTGATCGAAATAGATTCTACGCTTTGAACAGTTTGGAAAGTCAACATTGCCCATTCTGAAATGTTAGGAGGCAATGCAGTTCCCCTGCATGTGGGGAACAAATCTATGAATATATACTGAGGAGTCAAATATTCTGTATTAAAAGGACTTCGTGCTCGTTGGGAAAGGATTGGGTGGAGAGAAGGAGACAAGCAGGGTTGCACACCAGAAGGAACATTGGTGTGTGTGAGACTATTCAAAAGAGCTTTGGTATACATAACCAGGTCTTCGGCAGGTACCTAAAGGTAAAGGTAAAGGGACCCCTGACCATTAGGTCCAGTCGTGCCCGACTCTGGGGTTGCGGTGCTCATCTCGCTTTATTGGCCGAGGGAGCTGGCATACAGCTTCCGGGTCATGTGGCCAGCATGACTAAGCCGCTTCTGGTGAACCAGAGCAGCACACGGAAACGCCGTTTACCTTCCCGCCGGAGCGGTACCTATTTATCTACTTGCACTTTGACGTGCCTTCGAACTGCTAGGTGGGCAGGAGCAGGGACCGAGCAACGGGAGCTCACCCTGTCACGGGGATTCGAACCGCCGACCTTCTGATTGGCAAGTCCTAGGCTCTGTGGTTTAACCCACAGCGCCACCTGCAGGTACCTAGTTCAGTATAGTTCCTTAACACTTCCAAATTCCAACTCAGAGAGTGGAGGAGGGGAGAAATGTATAAATCTAATGAAGCTTGTGATGGTTGGTGTTTCCCATGCTAGTGAGCTCCACCCCATACTGAACTCAACGCATTCAGAATAAAGAACTGTAGGGAAGAGTCATAGCTTAGTGATAGAGCACATGCTTTGCCTGCAGAAAGAAGACCCCATGTTCCAATCCTGGTATCTGTGTGAACTGCTGTGCAGAAAGGACTCCTTCCTATCTGAAACTATAGAGAGCTGCTACCACCTGAGTATAGACAGTGCTGAGCTGGACAGACCAATGGTCCGACTTGAAAAAAGGCAGCTTCGTTTGTATGAAATACTCCGTAGCAAATGATCACTTCAAATTCTAATAAAGCAAATGAACTCAACTAGCTCACAATCACTTATTTCAGATATCAGTGTCCTCATAAATGTCAGCAAAAATATATTTTCCTCTCTTTTCAGCAAGCCTTTGGATAACGCCAGCAAACTTGCGCAATTAGTTGAGAAAAAGCTTGAAAACTACTATGAAACTGATCAACGAAGTCAAGTAAAGGTAGAGTGAATATTTAGTTTTCTCTAGGAGGCTGGGGATAGGAGAGCCTTGGAATGTAGCTGGGAAGAATGAATGCTGTAAATGCAGGAAAAGAGCTAATAATGCTCTTCCATTTACAAGGGGATGGAATTGAACAAGGTTTTTAAACCACAACACAAAAGGAGAAGCAAGCCACAAACCTATACACAAAACTTATTCCATGTAAAGTCCAACATGTTACTTTCAATAAAATCTCTTGAGGGCAGAGGGGTCTGACATTCCATTTCTTCACTGCTGATTCCTTGAAGGAACCTAAATGGCTTCCCCATGAAATAAAGGAGTATAGGAGTATAGAGTATCAGGAAAATCTTGGAATATATTGGGAATATGGTTATTGTTTTAATTATATGAGAATAAACTTTAGACTTTTTCCCCTGTTAGTTTTTGTGTAGCGTTAATTTCCTAGTGTGTCCTCTTTTTAAAAAGATAGAGTAAATCTTTTTAGGTTGTACAGCACTCTCTGTTTTGCTTGTTGTATCTTTTAAAAAAAGTGATGCTCTCTGATTTTTAGGGGAAAACCCACTCCCAGCTGTTAATAATTGATCGTGGCTTTGACCCTGTGTCGACTGTGCTCCATGAACTCACTTTTCAAGCAATGGCTTATGATCTGCTACCAATTGAAAATGACACATACAAGCAAGTATAATTTCATCTCAATTTTTAAATATACTCACACAAGTTCATAAACTCCTGCAATGTAAGAATGTAAGAATATATTCTGCCCTATATTTGTTATCCCATGTTGGCTGAAATGGAACATTCCCTAGAAGGACTGCCTTTGAAGTTCCTTGCTTAAAGGTGTTACACATTGCAGAGCCAGAGGAGGACTCCTGAGAATTGTGGGACACAGGAATGCCAAAAAAGGATGCTAAAGACAGTTTCACTGTCTTTATTAAGAAGGGTTTAGACTTAACAGCAAAAAGTAGCCTGACAGTTCTTGCATTTCGCACGAGAGACAGACACCACCAGGCAAGCAGATGATGGACTGCGCGCACCCAGCCTAAAGTGTATACATTCTTTATATGGTAAAGCAGCATACGTCACATGGGAATACAGGTGGCTGATACCCAAAGCATGACCGATGTTGCCCCTTTCTGGGCTCAGAGCCCAATATCTCCAACCCGCAGATAAGAATACTATCAAAGCTAGCCAATTAGTGCACTTCAAAGCGTATGAATACACACACACATGAGGTCATTGCTTCAGCCACTACAGTGGTGCCTCGCAAGACGAAATTAATCCGTTCCGCGAGTCTCTTCGTCTTGCGGTTTTTTCGTCTTGCGAAGCACGGCTATTAGCGGCTTAGCTGCTATTAGCGGCTTAGCGGCTATTAACGGCTTAGCGACTTTAAGAAAAAGGAAACAAACTCGCAAGAACTCGCAAGACGTTTCGTCTTGCGAAGCAAGCCCATAGGGAAATTCGTCTTGCGGAACGACTCAAAAAACGCAAAACCCTTTCGTCTAGCGAGTTTTTCGTCTTGCGAGGCATTCGTCTTGCGGGGCACCACTGTACCAATTAAGAATGGGGTTATCTTGACTATCAACATGGCATAAGCAGAGCTTCCAGAACAGTCCACCTTTAGTTCAACAAAAAAGGGAAGGAGAAATTGAGTATATTGTAAGTGGTGACAACTTCCTCTATTTAAGTGGTCTGCAGAGAGTCTCATGGAAGTGTGTAGTCTATTGATTTGATTTGGGCAGTGAACAACCTTGTAGGGCTGAAGCTCAGTGGTAGAGCATCTCCTTTGTAAAAAGAAGGTCTCTGGTTCAATCCTGGACATCTCCAGGATGGGGCTGGGAGTACCCTCTATTTGAAACCCTGGAAAACTACTGATAGTCAGTGTAGACAGTACTTTGGTAGATATGGTAGTAGAAATTGTTAGTTTTTTATCCGGTCAGGAATTATTTTTACCAAATCCTAAATGTCGTAAGTAAGCCCCAATGAACACAGATCCATAGCATCATGCTGCAGGCTAAATCACTTCAGTAACTTTAGTGCTACTCAAAATTTTAAAGCATTGATCTGTCCCTCTGCCAAACAATACCATGTGACTCCACAGCTCCATGTATCATACCACACTTTTGTGGCTTTACTCATGTCAGCAGAGAAAGCCTGCATATGTGTGTGCACGCATAGATAGACAGACAGAGGCACACTTCCTTTGTCCTGAGTCCATACCTGAAGTGCCAATCTAATATTCACAACAGACAACATAATTATTTTTTATCAAGTCCTGCTTATTGCTATTAAGATACTAATGTGAAGCCACTTTCTGGATTTGTGTTAATACAAAGAGTGTTATCCCACACTTTCAGACATGTTAGTTAAAGTATACAGCCCTTAAGTTCCACAGTAAATAGCTAACAATCAGCTGTAGTTCAAATGCAAACTTCCACAGCAAGATTTCAGCTTTTCACCATCTTCTACATCTACTTTAGGAATAACTAATGCATTCAAGAGAGACTTATATTTGTATAATAGCTACTAACTCTTTTTCAATAATATGGTCTTAACTAACTTTCCATTTTTTCCTTTCTTGTATTTCTACTGCCTTCTGGTTGAATCAGTTTTTATGTGAGTTCCTATACATATCAACGGTGTTTCGTGACATAGCAGTAGTAAACTCTGTGGCATTCCCCCAGTTCTTAGGAATCTGGTTAACAGTTAGAAGAATACAATACTAGGCATGTTAGTACAGATACCTGTACATTAAATAATTCCCATATAAGAATCTGCTTTGTGATTGTATGTGAAATCAATAGTTGGATTTGAATTATTTCCCCAATTTAAAGTGAGAGATTGTTCGCTGCACATTGGGGTAAGAGGAACTGTTCTGTGAACTGAAGGAGGAGATTAATGTAATGACCTATGTAAACAGATAATACATTTTGGAGTAGGCCATTTTGTGTCTCGGTTGATGATCTTTTATACATTACATTACATTACAAAATATTATTACCCTTTCAGCATATTGTTTGCATGTTTCTTAGGAAATAAGTAGCTCTCACTTTAGAGGGACTTATTCCTAGGAATAATTCCTAGGCTTCCTTAGCTTAGTATTTCAGCTTTTTATATCCTAAAAAGCGCAACTATTGCTTTTGTATGTTGTAATTAGGACTCTTGATGTATTCAAAACAAGAGTTTTGAAATCCTTTTCTTTAACTACAAAACATATGTGCAAAAAACTGTTCCATGTATTCATCTGTTTATATATTACAACTAATAATTTGCTTTTTTTTCTTTGTTTAGGTATAAGACGGAAGGTGCAAGTGGAAAAGAAAGGGAAGCTATTCTGGAAGAAGATGATGACCTCTGGGTGAAAATCCGACACAGGCATATTGCGGATGTGTTGGAGTGCGTACGATTGAACATATTTTGCTGTTTTACATAACATTACTTGATAGCTACTTAAAACTATGTGTGTATCGGTGGTATTCAGTACTAGTCCTACTCATGGTAGGCCCATTAAAGTTAATGGTGCAACTAAGTTTGGTTCATCAATTTAGTGGGTCTACTCTGAGTAGGACTTAGCTGAATCTGGCCCGTCAGGTTGTATTCAACTAGCCTGGCATGCTAGTGGAAGCAGTCCCGCTTCTGCAACAGAGACTGTGTGTTGCAATTCCTGCATTGCAGGGGGTTGGAATAGATGACCCTATAGGTCCCTTCCAGCTCTACAGTTCTATGATTCTATGAAAAGCATTCAAGGAGGTGTGAAGCAGGGTGAGTGGTATGACCTGGGGAGGGGTCTAGTAATAGTCCGGAGGGCCAGATAAAGAGGCCTAGATGTGGCCCTCAGATCTTAGGTTCCCACCACCCCTGCTCTAGGCAAACAATAGGCCACAGCCAAGGAATATAAAGGGAGAGTACTGCCATCTCTTGTTAAGTCAGTAGAAGGTGGAAGCCTGTATTTAACTCTGGAGTAGTTGAGTGAGTCACCATATTGACCACTCGGGGACTTGTGAGGCACCTTGGGAATGTTCCTCATACACAGAATAGTCCACTTATTTCTGAGGACTAAATCTACATTTTTTTGCTGTTCTTGTTGAATTTCTACTAAATAAACTTGCTTACTACCACTGTGTAGACATACCTGAAACCATTTTATCATTGATTTTGAAGCCTTTAAGCAGTTGTTATTATTATTATTATTATTATTATTATTATTCCCACCTTTTCCCCAAACCAGGACTGAAGGCAGCTTACACTAAGTAAAACAACACAGCTAAAATACAAAAACCTAAAAGCTTATAAATTAGAATAGTTAAAGTAATGAAACTGTGATAGAATTAAAATAATATAAAAGCACATCTGGTACAAAACAGATTGTAAAAACACCACAGCATTATTAAAAGTCCTTTCCTTTAAAAAAAAAAGTGAGTTCCCCAAATCCTGTGAGAACAAAACAGTCTTCACCTGATGGCAGAAGGAGAACAAAGAGGAAGCCCGTCCAGCTTTTCTAGGAAGGGAATTTCAGACTTGTATATATTCTCAATTTAATTTAAAAATATTAAGAAGCCATTTTCTTCTACTCTTCCAGGGAAATCCCAAAACTTATGAAAGAAGTTTCATCAAAGAGAAAGGCAACAGAAGGAAAAGTAAGAAATAAATATTTACTTTAAAGTGGTACTAAATGTTTTTAAATTTGTCTTCTGCAACTACCTTGATACTAAAAACATGGGTTTGGAAGTGAGAATAGCTGAATGCAAATCCACTGGGGTTTGTTTTCAAGTGTTTTTGAATTGCCTTTTGTTGGTACTTCTACTAAAATGGAGACTAAAATATATATATTTGTAGTGCAATCTTATATATTGCAGTGCAATCCTAAATAACAATAGTTTTTGAGCGATGAATAAATGTTATCAGTCAATAAATAAAAACACAGAAGAAAGGCCCTATGACTTCAGACAGATACTTTTTACCTTGTAAGTAAACACAGGATTTCAGCCTTAGTAGACTTCTTGAAGCTGGCTATGCATTTCCCGGTCCTCAAACACAATTTAAAAGAAATGTTGATTGTGAAATATTTGAAACTGAAATTTGAATTATTTTCTAGCTATCTTTAAGTAATCTGGCTCAGCTCATGAAGAAGATGCCCCACTTTCGCAAACAGATTACTAAGGTGAGCAAAATGTAATACTGTTATATGTTTGGATGCTGTGCATTTTTTAGATATGAGCCTAGATTTGGCTTAGTTTGTGGCTAATTATGCTGGTGTATAAGCATGACTTAGGTGCTCTTCAGATGTTGTGGGTTACAACTCCCATGATCTCTGATAATTAGTGAAGTTGGCTTAGTTTGATGGCAGTTGGAGTCAAATATCATCTGTAGAGCATCATGTGAACTGCTCCTGGTACAAGTAATCTAACTGGTACAATTGGAGTTAAGTAAACACATAGGGTGGCGGTGGAGATAATTGCATTAGCTCTGCCCCTGTCACCATTGTGACTGCCCCTCTCATGCTAGAGTGTAAATTTCTGAAGCAGGAAGCATTTGCACTATTCTAAATTTACGAGGAGCCTCCATGAGTACAAGAAGACTCATTGCTTCAGAAGTTCACCCTTTGATCAGAGCAAAGACCTGGGCAGGAGAAGCAGGGTTAGCAAGGTAATCCCCACCATCCCACTTGCATAGTTAGTTAACTGGCATACTAACAACCTAAAGAGGGATAAAATTGTTCCATAAACAAAAAATCCCTTGTTGGATCAGAGCAAGGAACATCTAGTCCAGCATTCTATTGTCATTTGGCTATTCAGATACCTCAGCAGGTTCAAAAGCAAAACATAAAGGTTGTTAGCTCCCTGTCTCTGATGTTTGAGGCATCCCGATTGTTTGTAAATGAAGATTTCATTTACATCTCACAACTAATTGCTTTTGATAGATCTAAGCCTCATGAATTTGTCTTAATTTTTAAAATGTATTATTATATTAAATTGTGTACCCTATGTGCCAAAATCTACTTTGTATTGTATTTTCCTGGCGTGCAGGCAATCTTAAGCATGTTTGTTCAACTCTTTCTAAATTCAGTGGGATATACTACTTAAATGTGTGTTACGATTGCAGCTTTAGAAAGTATTAGGCTGGTCTTAATTAGCATTCTTAAAAATTATAACTGTAACATATTCATGTTCATTACAGTGGTGCCCTGCAAGACGAATGCCTCGCAAGACGAAAAACTCGCTAGACGAAAGGGTTTTTCGTTTTTTGAGCTGCTTCGCAAGACGATTTTCCCTATGGGCTTGCTTCGCAAGACGGAAACGTCTTGCAAGTTTGTTTCCTTTTTCTTAACACCGTTAATACAGTTGTGACTTGACTTCGAGGAGCAACTCATAGAACGCGGTGTGGTAGCCTTTTTTGAGGTTTTTAAAGACTTTGGTGATTTTTGAAGCTTTTCCAAAACTTTCCCAACACCGTGCTTCGCAAGACGAAAAAAATAGCAAGACGACAAAACTCGCAGAACGAATTAATTTCGTCTTGGGAGGCACCACTGTATAGCTATAACTTTTTCTTCATGTAAATATTGTAGAGTGTGAAGCTTATGTTTTGTGGATTGTTTTTAAGAAATAAAACTGGACACATTAAACTTTACTGCCTGTTAATGAATTGTTTGTTTTCTGTTGCTGTGTCATAATGTAATGTAAAAGTAAGCAAATTTTTGCTTCTGTTTTGCAGCAAGTAGTGCATCTTAATATAGCTGAAGATTGCATGAGTAAATTTAAGAATAACATAGAAAAGCTGTGCAAAGTTGAACAGGTATGTGAATCATCCAAGAGTACAATGGTATTTGGACTGAACAAACTACTGGGGACAGTATAGTAACAGAAATTCTATTGGCTATTCCCCTAAGGAGAGAACTCTATATCTTGGTGGCTTTTAAAAGCATTTCTGGCCAAAGTAGCCTTTTTAAAATCTGTTTAGTAAAAAATAACTAATGTTCTTTGCAATTCTGGAATACTAGTGCAAAGCTACTAGCAAAAAACTGGGTGGGGTGGGGTGTCAGCATGTACGGCTATAGTATTGCCATAGCCCTATTTTCCTGGCCAGAAAAGCTACCAGGATAGTATCATAGTGGTCTCTCATTGCCCTTTAAGGGTTAGTTTCAGTAGCTACTTTTGTTCAACAGTGGGAAGAGCGAGAGTTATGTCATGGTTACTTTATCAAATTCTAAAAATCCAGAACTAAGACTTATGCCCCAGTGCTATACTGGTGAGGGAGCAGCAGCAACAGAGAGGATGCAACAGGATATAAATTTACAAAGTGGATCAAGTGAACTCGTTTCCTTGAGTAATGTACTGCAGGATCGGTGAACAACTGAACTTACATTGTTTTGCTCCGTTACTGCTAGTACTGTGTGGTTTCATCTTACAGCATTACTCCTAGCAATCTAGTACAGTCATAATTGTATTTGAGAGAGAAGGGATAGTTACCTGGAAACACAACATATATGATATGCCTCCAAAATTCTACTTCCGCTTAAGGCTAAATGTGGATCTGTGGCAACAGACAAAAGTATGCTGAAATAATTGCTGTGAACTTGAGAGGATATCTCTTGTTTGTAACTTAGGATTTGGCTCTTGGAACAGATGTAGAGGGACAGAAAGTGAAAGATCAGATGCGAGTCCTTCTTCCAGTACTGCTAAATAAAAATCACGATAGCTATGATAAGATAAGAGCCATCCTCCTCTATATCTTCAGCACAAATGGTAAGGTCTAAATCTTCTATCTACTGTCTTAAAGCATAGTTCAGTATGTCATACACCAAACTACATGAATGTAATGAAATGTCATGTGTATGCACATGTGTATGTGTGGCCACAATTCACTCATGCCACCAGAGCATGGCTTATTGAGATAAATGACAGTTATGCAAGAGTTATTGTTGAGATTACTATTTTGGAGAAGATGTAGCCAAGTAAATTGTCATTTGTTTATATAGATAAAAAGCTGCCCAGTCCTGAAGAATAGATTTTTTAATCTTAAAATATATCTGGGGTAGCTGTATTGGACTGTAATTATTGAATTGCTGGTGAGATGGAGATTTTTCAGGCCTGCTGTGGTACAAACTTATTCAGAACAGTGCTACACAGGTATTAGGGTAGCACTTCATAAAGTGTTTCAAACTTATTAATGCTTACTTAAATTCTGTGATTGAATTTTACTCTAAACCATTTTGTTTTTTGTTTGTTTTTTAAGTTTCTTCAATGCACACGGCACTTGGTTAATGAGCAATATATAAATGGGCAGTATATAAATATAACAAATAAATACACAAATCTCAGAAAGTTACTAATTCAAAATGTCACATTTATTTTTAAATGTGGAAAAAGGAACTACACAAGAGAACTTGGACAAGCTGATCCAGAACGTACAGATAGAAAATGATAGCGACATGATAAAAAATTGGAAGTATCTTGGTGTACCTGTCGTCATCGCAGTAAGAAATGCATCATTTTTTCCCTATCAACTCTGTGTTACCTCTTGCTTATTTTTATTGTATTGTTAATACGTAATGTCTATTCGGGGAGTTCAGATTGCTTCACACAGATGATTTTCTGATTTGTACAACAACCCTGTAAGTAAGGGGTGGGGCATAAAGCAGGATATTATGGTTCATATAAAACCATGTAATGAATTTGCAGCTTATGGGAGACTTGAGCCAGGGATTTCACTGGCTTGCATCTCACATCATTACACTAAAGCCCAGCCTCATAGGAAGAATGTGAAACTCTTGACTGCAACTTCTTTGTGCTGACCTCTTAAAGCAAACGTTGCAATCCTAAACATACTCATACTTTCGAGGAAACCCCTCTGTGCATATTAGGACTTATTTCCAAGTAAACATGAATTTATTGTGCTGTAAGTGCAAAATATGCCATGTGCTTGAGAAGAGATGAGATAAAATTGGAAGCATATGTTTTAGATAGCTCTGCTGTCACTCAGACATGTTTTTGTATGACTTGCTGACTCATGAGTTGTGTACAGTTTGAGTAGAGGAGCAAGTATGGAAGCTACTCTGAAGTCATGTGGTATAACTCATACCCTGTAGCAGGGTAACTTGTGGCAAATATAGACTAAGTTAATGATGTCAAAAGTGATCTTCCACCCCTCTCCTGGGTGTCCCTTGTATGCCAAGGATATGGGAGGGGTAGGGTTGGTAGTGAAGCATGCATGCATGCAATTTCATGGCCAACCAATGTTTACAAGTCCCTTTGTATAAAAATTGTCTTCCATTAAGTTTTAAAACTTTCATTTTATTATGTACTTACTAGGAGATGTACTTCTGTTTTCACTTGTCGAAAAAAATATTTTATTGTCTCCAATTACTTTTCTTTGAAACCCCTGTATAATAGACTGCAAAATGTTGTCTTTGAATTATATTAATTTCTTTCAGTGGTTTATAACCTGTTACAAATGCATTACTGATACTACTCCTAACAGCATTCAGTAGCAATCAAGCTCAATATCTTTGGCTTTTTAGGCCGCATCACAACAGCGCAGATCATCGAGGAAGGATCGCTCCTCCGAACAAACATTTCAGCTTTCTAGATGGACACCTGTTATTAAGGATATTATGGAGGTAAAACTTCTAAATAAAATTGCTTTTAGTCATGCACATAATATTGGATATTTTTAAGAAATTCTGCTTGTGTGCTGTTGTTATCCCTATTTTAGTTGCATTTAATATAGACCTTTTACTCCTGATAAGTTTTCTGGGGGATTGACCACATAGGTCAAAACATATAGTTGTGTGCTACATTTAATCCAGAGGTGAAGAGCTTTCTTCAGCCCAGGGCCCCTATTCTGTTCTGTACAACCTTCTGGGGAGAAGGCATGACTTGGGGAGAGTCCTGAGGGTGTGATACAGGTTTCTAGAGCGGCATATTTTGAGTCTGATGTTTCACACTCCTAATTTTTAGACCAGTATAACACAATTGCTTCAGTCTCATACAAAAGGTATAATCCAGCTTTGTACAAGCAGACTTCCATTTGCACAACAGGAGTTCATCTTTCTCTCCTCTCATCTGCAGTCCTGATGCACCCCAAAAATCTGCTAAATAGGATCCAGATTTGGAGGCAACTAGTTGGGAGGAGGTATAAAAGAGAGTGGAAATCTATTCCATCTATGGACACACTCCTTCCATTGGAAGTGCTATTGGGCTGAGGATGAGAGCACTCATTATGCTTGCATACTTTCTCCTGCTCATCTTGACCTGCTCAGAAAGTAACTTTCAAATGGGGCACAATAGACATTTATAAAGACAGTTTAATAATAAAGAGTCCTAGTGTGCCTTAAGCATTTATACTGTTCATCAGAGAATAGGGAGTAATTAAAAAGAGAAATGCAGAAATTTATATGGAATTAAAATTGCTGCAGCAGGCAGAAAAATTATTAAGTATCCTCCAAGGCCCTCAGCAATTTTCAGTTAGTCCGTGGGAGAAGAAATCAATGGTTTAAAGTGTGGACTTAAGCTATTTATAACAAGGCAGTTTCTTCATTCAGAAAGGTGGCTTGTTCCTTGGAACTTTAACTTCCATTCTTTTGTTAACATGTTTACATCATTTACCCAGGAAGTGTTTGTTGCTATATGCTGGCTTCATGCCTGCTTTCTAGTCAAAGAAAATCTGGGGATTTTTAAGACTCAGAATAAATACTTTGTATCAGCTTAATTTGTTTAAAGAACCTATTTTATTCCAGGATGCTATAGAAAATAAACTGGACACAAAAGACTGGCCTTATTGTTCCCAGTGCCCTGCACCATGGAATGGTTCTGGAGCAGTGAGGTAAGTGATTTAATGGTATTCAAATTTAAAATTGTGTGCATGTTCCCCCTTTAATTTCCAAATGTTCTTTTTTTCCTCTCTGTTTTACAGTGCTCGCAATAAACCCAAAACTAGTTACTTGGACGACCGGAAAAGTGGATCAAGGCTAATTGTGTTTGTCATTGGAGGCATTACATATTCTGAGATGCGCTGCGCGTATGAAGTTTCTCAAGCCTACAAGTCTTGTGAAGTTATTATTGGTAAGCCTGACTAATTATGCTTAGACAGGATTGTTGTCTAAAAACTGTTTGGCTTTTGAAGCGATAGGAGCACCAGGATTTCTTTTTGCTTCCTTTTTCTGTCCTTTATTTTAGTCCCCTTCTGCTCTCTCTACAATTTGACTTTGCCACTTACATTTCTAAACATTACTACCCCTTCTACATAAGATTAAAGTCCTTATTTCTGGATTGGTTCTCTTGAATCTTCCTCTTGGTTCCTCTAAGAATCAAGCTATTTTAAATTGTATCTAGTCTGCATATTATCAGAAAGCATGAATCCTCTCCTACATTTTATCCTTGCATTCTCATGTAGTTCATTTCTCGATCAAGTTGCATCAAATTTTGCAATTATCTATCTGAAATAACAGCAACTGGCAACTCATGTTAGCTTCAAATAGTCTTAGGAGCCTAACTACATGTTAATTACATGCATGTGATAATCACATGCATGTAATAGCATGCAGATGGTCTTTTATTTTTTTTCAGAATAAAGGAAAAACTGGGGAAGGAGCATTTTGAAGTAGGAAATGTGTGTGATTAACATTTCCCAGCAAATGTTTTACTGTTATGGCCACTTGGCTGTAATATGTACTACTGTTGACATACTGAATTACTGGTGAAACTAATGGCATCTAGGAGGAAATTAACAAGTTGCCTCAAGGTTATTACTTAGTTCATGGATTGCTAATCCTGAGCCCTGGGACCCAAAGTACCCCTCCCAATCCAAATCACACCCCCAATACATTGTTTTTGGCAGTGGCAGCAAAAAGGGAGGAAATACACAGCACAGGGGTGAACAGAGAGGTTTAAACCTCTTTACCAAACCCAGCACCCTAATGAGGATGCAGGTTGTCCCTTCTCCAGTTACAAGTTTAATAAGCTAATGTTGTTGATGACTGTTCCTTCAAGATTACATCTTTTTTTTTACCAGGTTCCACTCACATCGTGACACCTAGAAGACTACTGGATGATGTAAAAGCACTTACTGTAACAAAATCAAAGGATACAGTCTTTTTTAAGAATGAATAGAGATTATAACATTCAAAGATTTTCAGCTGTGCTTAATTTAAGAGATATTAAGAACACATAATATAAATATTATGGATACAATTTAGTGACAGTTAAGAGTGTTTTAAGTTCAAATGATTACAGTGGGAGAAGTGTTACATCTCTGACTTCCCTATTGAAATCAGCAGGTCTTAAAAGTCCTTGATTTGAACTGGATTGTACCCTATGTACATATTTTATAAATCAGTGCTGTATTTGGGACTGTTCTTTTTATAATTTGAAATCTGCTTTCCTTGGGTTGGGGGGAAGGGGAAGGTAATGGATAAGAATAAGATGTATGTAACAGCTTGTTTTTATATTAATGTACTTGGTTATAGATGGCATTTTGCGGCGAAGTGTTTGGTGTAGAGAATGCTCACCATCGCAGTATATCATGCTAGGACTTGGGAAACATTTGTATATATGCTAATGATTTTTCAGTAATAATGTGTAAACTTTCTATCCTGAAAAAAAAGTCTGTTTCTAAAAATACTATTATAAAAGGGCAATGAGCTTAGCTACAAGAGGAAATGTAAATGTATAGCACAATTTCACAACTACAATTTGGTAAGCTACAAGATTCCATGCAACTTGTAAGAGTGTCATAGACAGCTGCTTTCAGTGAGGTACAAAGTGTAAGTTAAACTTTTCCTGAGAAATCTCAAGACAGAACTTTGGTTATGTGTGTCGGGGATTGCATGGTTCTCTGTATGGTATTTGGGTGAAGTTAATCATGAAAGTAATAAACCTTTTATCAACAATCAAGAACGCTGAAGAATATGTTGTCTTAATTACTTGTTTTGGTAATTTTTGTCAGGACTCTGAAAAAGAATGCAGTACAGGGCAGATGACTGACTTGCTTCTTTCATCAGCTCGCAAAATGAACTGCATCATTGGTAAATCCCACATATATTCCCCATATTTCCCTTCTTACTTCTCTAATTGGGGGAGGGAGTGACATAAATGGGCTGTTGCTGGGCAATAAATTAGAATTTTTTAAGGCATACTGATATAAAAATAATTGCGCCGCCTACTAAATTATCTGAGTTTGTGTCTGAGATTAAATGACTGGACTAGTCAAATAGATGCTTCTTCTGTACCAACACTTAAGTGGGAAATAAACTTATCCTAAATTCCAAACTGAACTAAACATACATATACAATGCATGATTTTGTAAAACCTATTTATTATTAACTCACAACTTGATAATTTCTGTTATTTTTTATGTAACAGATTTTAGGTTATTTAAGACGAAGAATAAGGGGAGAAATGGTGCATTTTCATTCTTTACACATTCCAATAGTCTCTCTTTCAAATACAGTTCTGTCAGTTTTCAAAACACATTCAGATTTAGTATTGGCTAGCTGCAAGACTGGAAAGTGTCTGAATTTTGGCCTTGGCTAAATCTTCTGAAACAACTTGCACCATGTGTTCTGTAGTTTTCTTCAAATTGTTTGCAGTCTGTATAACATCATCCAAAGTGGAGCTTAATATCTGTTAAGGGGGGAAAAAACCCTGCTTGTAATTAACATCACTGATTGGACTGGGGGGGGGGGGGAGTTCACTTGTTTCATTGTAAGGAAAATGTTCAAAGATTTCTTCATTTCTTTTTCTGTAGATACAAGGCTCTCCCCTTACCTTTGAATGTGTCTCCTTGATGTGTCTGTTTCTCAGACTGCATACTGACCTTCCATAAATATTCCTACTAGTGAGGTATTGTGGTGAAAGGATAATAGTATCATGCATCCTCGAGTAGCGAGTTTGGGGAATATGTAGATTTTGTCTACAGCATAACAAGAAATCACAGGCATATCTTATTGATACACAAAAATACATTCTATGCTTAACAGCTAGTGTCTGCTTGCTAGTTCTAAATTAAGTATACTATTACTAAGCCCACAAGTGCACCACAAAAGGCTGAATTCACAAATTACATTTTTTGTTGTGATCTTAAAAGTATTGGCATGCGTTGCTGCAAATAGAACAAACTTGCCCATGAAAATTACAATTATAAGCTAGGGTTATAAGTAACTTGGTTTGGCTCAACTCCTGTTTTAAAACTGATGATGCATGTTACCTGTCACATAGCCTTTCTATAAACTCTTCTGGTTGTTTCTTTGTATATATCCTTTGAAGGTTGATGCTTTGCTTCTGTGAACTAGCTAAAAGAAATTTGAAAAAATATTTTTAAGAAATGCAATTAAACAAGTTCACTACATTATCTGGTCCCTGCTCCAGCCTACTATTAAGCATTGATGATTAAATGTTTCAGCCACAAGTATAACTGCTCTTTTATTTTTAATTAACACCTTAGAAAAGGAGTCACACAGGGTGTGACAAGCTTCTAAGGCCATTAAGGCCATTTTCTATATGCAAAAAGCAGGATGTGAAGGGGCTCCACTGAGTATCACAGCTTTTGAAAGGGCATGGGTCATTCCTTTTAACTTTTGTTTAAAAAACTGTCTGAGATTATATGTATTGTGTTTTTCCCTTTCAAGAAAGAAATGTTTTTGGTATTAGTTTATGCTTAATTATTAACTGTACAGTAAATCAAGATTTACCACTCTTACACTCATCACTTTCCTTACTATAACTCTTTCTTTGACTGCCTTTCCAATCTCTTTGAGAGAAGTCTGTTGAAATAAAAAGAAGGTGAAAGAAAGTAAACAGCAACTTAGCCCAGAGTCTGCGTTTTTTTACATAGCTTAAGTGTTCTGAAGACTTTTGTGGAAGCTACCAAAAATAGGTATTTTCTCTTCCAGAGGAAAACTGCAGATTTTGAGTGATTCAGACTGTGATGTAGTTATGCAAAAACCGTGATTTGTATATTTTTGCATTGTGTGTAATCTGCATTCTCATGCAGATTAATTTGATTGTACAGCTGATTTAGGCTTGCTGTTCTTGATTCAACAAGCGGAATGGGCACAGAAGTATGATAATACCACTTTGGTGTCTTCAGCTAAATTCATATAAAGATAAAAATTGTGTGTTAATTATATCCAGAATTTTCCATATACTATACAAAAGAATACCTTACAAAAATTATTCTACCTTCATTTTGTTCTTGTAGGCCCATTGTCCATGATCCATGACTTTTAATACTCTTTTCCAGACATACTTCACTGCTTGAACTGTCTAGTAGGTGTGAGAACGAAGTGTCTTCGGTGTCACTACCTAACACCACACCCCAAGTTAAACAAACATGTTAATACATATGTAATGTATTGGCCTTAGAAATGTAAGGCTTGCTTGACTTCATTAAAATCTGTGATGACTGCTGCCATGTCAGTTAAGTCTCTTGGAACAACTGAAACACTAACGTATGTATAAAATTATTGTGTATTCCTGGAATTCGCATCTTCCCTTTCACCCACAAACAGTCCCAAGGAAGCTTACAAGGCACAATAAAAAATGGTGTCAAACCAACAGTAAAAGCATGGAGATTTAACAGCAGCAACAACGGATTAAAGCAGCAGCAAAAACAATTTAGAGGATCATAAATGTGCACAAATACCTCAAAGACTACCTCTCCCCATATGAACTGACCCAGACCGTGCAATCATCTGAGGCCCTTCTTTGTGAGCCTCCTTCACGGGCCTTATCTGTGGTAGCACCCTGTTTGTGGAATGCTCTCCCCAGGGAGACTTGTCTGGTGCCTTCATTATGTATCTTTATGAGCCAGGCAAAAGCATTCTGTTTCTATGGGGAGAATCCCATAAGATGGTGCTACTGTAGAAAAGGCTTTTTGGTTGCCACCTGCCTAACTTCAGAAGGGCCTTACACATGCAGATAAAGTTACTGATGGCTGGATTTAAATGAAAAAAGATGACCCTTCACCATTTAGGGTTCTAACTGAGCTAGGAGGGGAAAGTCAGTCAAGGTCTTCTAATGCTGGAGTAATAGCGGTCCGTACCAGTCAGTCATCAGAACCAGCTGAAGCATTAATTGAGCCCTATGTTACTAAGAGGACGTGGGTTGTGCTGTGGGTTAAACCACAGAGCCTAGGACTTGCTGATCAGAAGGTTGGCAGTTCGAATCCCCGCAACGGGGTGAGTGCCCGTTGCTCGGTCCCTGCTCCTGCCCACCTAGCAGTTCAAAAGCACGTCAAAGTGCAAGTAGATAAATAGGTACCGCTCCGGCGGGAAGGTAAACGGTGTTTCCGTGTGCTGCTCTGGTTTGCCAGAAGCGGCTTAGTCATGCTGGCCACATGACCCGGAAGCTGTCTGTGGACAAACGCCGGCTCCCTCGGCCAGTAAAGCGAGATGAGCGCTGCAACCCCAGAGTTGGTCACGACTGAACCTAATGGTTAGGGGTCCCTTTACCTTTATGTTACTAAGAATCCCATAACTTTTTAGTTGGACAACCAAGGAAGCTCACTGTTGAAGTTTAAAATGCATCTAGCTGAACATGTGGTTTCTTTTGCCTGAATGAGATGGTTGCTTTTGATTGGGACAATGGGAGTGCACAGGTGCATTGCCCTGATAATTTTTATTTATAAATACTTACATATACTTAAAGCTGTACAGTGGTACCTCAGGTTAAGAACTTAATTTGTTCCAGAGGTCCGTCCTTAACCTGAAACAGTTTTTAAGGTGAAGTGTGCTTTCGCTTATGGGGCCTCCTGTTGCCACTGCGCCCCTGGCACGCGATTTCTGTTCTTATCCTGGGGAAAATTTCTTAACCTGGAGCAAGCACTTCCTGGTTAGTGGAGTTTGTAACCCGAAGCGTCTGAAACCTGAAGTGTCTGTAACCCGAGGTACCACTGTATGCATATGTACACACACGTACATATATTGAGCTTTTTTGTGTGACAGTACTCATTAATACGGGGGCACCAGCACATCTTTTTTTGCTGCCTACAGCAGCTGTTTTTTGCTGGAAACTACAGAACTTGCAGTTTTCTTTTCCCTGCTCTAGCACCACTGTATCTCCCCAAAATCTGCTTCTGAGGATCTCCTAGCCCTCCAGATCAGTTTTTTTTGGGGGGAGGGGAGCTGTGACAAGGAAGGAGGAGCCCTGCTGTGCAAGCAGAAGGCCACTCTTGCTACATTCAATCACACCCATTGACTTTAACTGACATCAGATTATTGTAATGTTTACTAGAGATGCTTAGTAGTTCACACTTAAATTCCAAATAATGTGAGGCCTTTTGTTAATATTACCAAAACTTAAGTACCTGATAAATCTAAATCCATTGCTTTTCCTTCTAAGAAGATGTACCTTTCACAGTCTGGCTTTTCTTTTATTGTTTTCCTGTGCTCCATTTTTTTATTTCTATGTTGGAAACAGATAACACAGGAGAGATGCTTAATTGTATGTTAACAATCAGCACAGAGGTTCTTAACATTGCAGTCTTCTACTCGTCTACTCAAAATTAAATCCTACTGAATTCAGTAGGACTTAGTCCCATGTAAATGGGTTTAGGATTGCACCCTATGAGACATATCAAGGATGTGTGCCTCAACATGGTGAGGGTGCACATTTGGTATGTGTAGAGTTTAGGTTTCGCAGTGTACATACTAACCTGCTGGAAGAACAGGGACAAACTTGTCTACTTGATAACTGTATTTTCAGTCTAGGATGTATAATAATATGATCCTTTGCAGGATTCCTCAACTCATCAAGAAACCTGTGATCTGAAGGATAAGTTAAGCTTCCTATGAAAAAATGTATATCAGAAAAAATGGATTAGTGGGTGATATCTATTAGAATTATTTTGCTGGTTTTTTAAAACTTATATACTTTTGCTGATTTATCTTTCTGTACCTCGTTCTTTCAATATAGTCGCGTTGGATTCTTGATTGTTGGTATTATATGGATTGGCTGGGGGTGGAGATCTCATTTCCCAATAGCTTAAATTACTTATGGGGTAAAAAATAAAATATGAGCACAATGCATGTCAGAGAGAGGATCAGCGCAATATAAAGGACATAGCAATGTCACCCTTGCTTCCATAATTCTGTAATCACATTTTAAGCATGAGCCCTAGAACTCTCCTTTTGCAAGCCAGCACTGTTGCGTCAAAAGACCTCCTCACAAAAACATGCTATTGAAGCACCAATTCCAGATACGCTTTAAAACACTATTCATCATTCCCAGTTATCAAAGTTATAAAGAAAAGTGAAACTGCACATAAGCAATGCAACAGTATAAACCTGGATCATGTATAGTTTTAAAACCCATAATTTAATAATTCTCTACCACATCTACCCTTAGTTTTCTCTTTTACTAAACTAAAAAACTCTAAACATTTTAGTCTTTCCTAGTTGGGATGGTGCTCCATTTTGTTTAGGGAAATTGCAGTTTTCTTTTTGAAGTTTCTTTTTCTTATGTCCTTTTTTATTATGGTATCTGGTCAGAGTCTGAGAAAACATTTGTTTGGCTTGTTTGAGCTAAAGTGTATTTCTGTAACACCAAGGCTGGATTTGCTATGTTGTGTGTTTTAGATGTGCTGATCTGTCTACAAGTTTGCAAAATCCTATGAGTAATTTGTGATGTGGTGACTAGCTACTACTTGCAAATTATTGTTTCCATCAGCATGACATTGAAGATCACGTGCTTCAGGAAGGACCATAGATAAACACTAAGTTCTGCAAACTTTGTCATGTCTGTTACAAATTAAAATTCAATTGCTCTATGTGGGGAATAACTGCAGTCAACATGATTCATATCATTGGCATTGGTCGCTAGCAACTATTGGGAACTGAGAGGTTTTGATTTGATGGTGGCTGAGATTGTGACAGTAGCACAAACGCTGGCATCTTTCAATAGAGGCTTTAATTTTTACAGCTTTAATTAGACAGGTGGACTATAAAGTCTACCCCTGCGCAAAAATAGGCAATTAGTAATGTGAAAAAATGTATATTTTTATTTGAAAATAGGAGATTGTGTTGAGTAAGACTTGTTTTGGTTATGAGCGAGAAGTGACAAAGAGGGAAGGAGAGTGGTTAGAATAAGAAGGGACGGTGCAAAATTGGTGGTGCCAAAGGAGTCAACTGATACTCAGTTGCCCAAGGGCACACAACCTGAAGCTGGCCTTGTTGCTAATCATACAGTGTAAATGTGTTATAGTTGGAATAGTTGAGAGAGTATATTTTGGAACCTCTGAGATTAAAACTTACCCATCTGTGTTTTCTTGATCACTGTAATCATTTTGATTTCCTCTGCCTATAAGTGGTTTGTGGGATTGTAGCTCTCCAGCCTTTTTAATGGGTGAAAAGGAGCAATGCTGCTATATTACAAAACACAGTACATTAACAAAGGACTCTTATTATTTCCATCGTCAACACCTGCTGCATTAATGCACATTGTTCCTTATATATTTATTTGGATGACAGCAATTGAATTTTCTTATGATGTTAGCCTAGTCAACAGTAATTAATTAGAACCATCTTAGTTTTATCAAGCTGATAAAACAATAAATTGAGAATCAAATTGACTTACATGAGTAGATTGCTCATTTGCTGGGAGTCCTGATTTTTCCAGAGGATTCACTATATCTTCACAAGAATATTTAGTTTGCAGCTCTAGCTGGCTAAGGGGAAAGCAAAATTCTGTTTTATTAAATGTGTCTTTAATAATAACTCCTTGTAATTTTGATATTTAAAAAAAAGCATTTAAAAACAGGTTATAAATTCACTAAACAACTGTTTGCAGATCTGAGGGAGGCACAGAATGAATTGGTACAAACGGGAAGAATAAAGTTACATTCTGTGGGTGAGATCCAACATAGTGAGTGGGTATCTGTTTGTGCAAGTCTTCTTCTACAGACATCCCCCGTGCAAACAAGTTTTCAAAATATGCTCCAGAGGGGATGTGAGTTGGAACTGGAGGAACAAGAAGAGAATCCAAAAGTCCGATTGTACAAGCTAACAGACATAATTGGATACTGTCCTGTGTGTTGCCCTATACGTCTTCAAGTCTGTATTTCACATTTATAAGGCTTTTTTCAATATGCAGCCATTTCAATGGATGTTGCTTTATAACGAGCCTTTTAACACTAATCCTAGGCACGTTTACATGGAAATGTTTAAGTGAACTCAGCTGGAATGATCTACACTCCAAAGAAATGTACGAGTTCTATGAGCCCAAGAGAGTTTGAATGTGTGTTTCTGAAAAAGAGCCCTCAATGCTGCATAGTAAACCACTTAGAAAACAAGGTGAGTTTCATACAAAACAACTTATGATATGGCATGGAGCTGATTGTTTTATATTGCATATATATTTCAGTCTTTATTTATAATTCCAATCACAGATCAGCCACTAAATTATAATCAAACAAATAGAATTTTACAGTTTACAGGCCAGCAAAAGACTTTTTGCATAGGAGATGTGTGTGTGTGTTGTCGCACATTCAGTCACACTAGAATGAATTGTTGAGTACTAGTGTGGCTGGTAAGGTGCTTTAATCATCTAGTTTCTACTAATACATGCTGATGCACAGAGGTTTCCCACTTTGGTAGTGATATCATTAGTGGAGGAACATGTTAAAATTATAGGATCTGCTTGGGAATATAGGTCAAATAGAATGTTTGCATATATGTAAACACTTGGCCATACCTAAGGTAGTTCTTTGGACCTTAGTCAAAACATTTATATTTGGCCTGTCAGAATAGGCTCTCTTTCAGATACCAATGGCCAAAATCATGGGCTCATGCACACACTCTTCACATACAGCTTTACTTCCAGTTTATAGTTTAATGCTCAATATATTTTGCTGTGAGATCTGAGTTGCCAAGCTATGGGTAGTGCTTGCCCTCCAAACCAGAACTGTAAAACCACTTTCCAAATATGGGTTGGTGAGAGCAAGCACTAACCATAGCATACCAATTCATGAGAAAGAGCATGAAAGTATTTGATATGTTTTGTGCCTTTTAGGCCATGATTTGGAGATCTGCTGAACTGAGCAAATAGTTAACACATTATGACCCATTTAATAGTCAACTTCCATGGATAATACTTACTTCTGATGAAAGGGATGATGTTGGGTACCTTTGTTAGATTGCTGATACATTCTCTGTGGAATCATCTCCATAGGCTGACTTCTATTGTCTCCATAGTTTTTATTCTTAGCAATATTCATGCCAGAAGCAGTCTTTTGTGGGGACTCACTAATGTTTGAAATTGCTGGACTCTATGAAAGAACCACATGGGGAAATGGATATTATGACCTACTGAAGAACTTGCTACATTCATAGCAATTTCACAATGTTGGAGAGTTCTGCGTGTGTGTGTGTGTGTGTGTATATATATATGTATATATATATATATATATGTATATGTATATATATATACACACCATTTTCATCTGCAAAACCCACTTTGCATGCCAACCAAAAGATCTGAAAAACTGAAAAAATATTGTAATTTTCACTCCTGTTAATTAAGGAGATTCAAGATGACCTTAACAGGGTGAAGAACTGGGCCCAAACTAACAAAATGAATTTCAATAGATACAAATGTAAGGTTCTGCACTTAGATAGGAAGAACCAACTGCACAAATATAAGATGGAGGACACCTGGATTGCCAGTAGTACATGTGAAAAGGACTTAGGGGTCTTAGTAGACCACAAGCTTAACACGAATCAACTGTGTAAGGCAACAGCAAAAAAAGCTAATGCTATTCTAGGCTGCATCAACAGAAGTATACTGTCCTGATCAAGGCAAGTCATAGTCCTGCTCTAGTCTGCCTTGGCCAGACCATGCCTGGAATACTGTGTCCAGTTCTGGGCATCACAGTTTAAGAAGGATATTGACAAGCTGGAATGTGTGCAGAAGAGGGCAACCAAGATGTTAAACGGTTTGGAAACCAAGCCTTATGGGGAAGTTGGATAAGTTTAGCCTGGAAAACAGACTGTGAGTAGACATGATAGCCATCTTCAAATATCTGAAGGGCTGTCACATGGAAGATGGAACAAACTTGTTTTCTCGCTCCAGAGGCTAAGATCCGAACCAATAGCTTCAAGTTACAAGAAAGTAGATTCTGACTAAACATCAGGAAGAGCTTTTTGACAGAGCTGTTAGACAGTGGAACAGACTCCCTCAGGAGGTGGTGGCCTCTCTGTCCTTGGAGGTTTCTAAGCCAAGGTTGGATGGCCACCTGTCATGTATGCTTTAGTTGAGATTCCTACATTGCAGAGGGTTGGATTAGATGAACCTTGGGGTCTCTTCCAACTCCACAATTCTATTATTCTGAGAAGTTCATAGTTTTGAAGTAATTTCTTCCCTAATGAAATAGAAGGAATCCACATGTTAAGTCTAAATGTGTACAAAACATCTAAAAACCAGGATTATTTAGCTACCGCCTCTAGACTGAAGAGTCTTGTGCAACTACGGTAATGTATTAACACACAGGCTCATAGCTAGAAATGATGTCTGATAAGTTTAAGCATACCCCAGGAAGCCACTGTAAGTTGATACAAAACAGCTAAACCAGGAAAAT
Source organism: Podarcis pityusensis (assembly GCF_964106645.2). Lineage (NCBI taxonomy): Eukaryota > Metazoa > Chordata > Lepidosauria > Squamata > Lacertidae > Podarcis > Podarcis pityusensis. The sequence goes on from NC_138030.1 coordinate 80,251,093, forward strand.
AATATTTCAATACAATTTAGCAACTGTCATCCCAAGGAGCACATTTTGATATATACATATCTGGAAGAGGTCCAAAGGCCTGCTGTTAGCTTAAAGCTAAATTGCATGATCCTGTGGAGGAGACAGAAACTCAGAAGGTCTAAACCTTAAAACTTTCAAAACCTGAAAATCCAGTGAAATGGGACTGGTGAATTAGGGGGGTGTGGCACTATGACAGTATTGCTACATTTTGAGTGCATGTATTGCCACTCTACTATTACATAATTCAATCATGCAATCTCAGTGAAGATAATGTGATATAAAACAATATGCTTTGTTCTTTATTGGGACTTAATGGTTTACCTCAGAACGACTTGAATAGGGAGAAGCAGATTCACAACGTGTGCATGATGGTGATGTTACAAAAGCAGAGGAACGTGGGCTGCAGGCAGTCTTATCAATTTTCTCTTTTATATCTTCAAGCAGCATCCCAAGCTTAAATATTTCCCCCTCTACTTTTCTAAATCCAAATAATATAAGATACAAAGTTACATTATAATATTGATACATGCTTCTTGTTCTTATCAGTATAGTATTAGAGATACAATGGGCTCGGTAAGGAAATGAAATGTCAAAAATTGCAGTATTTAAAAGGCCATATCCGACACTGCAGCTCTACTGGCGCAATGGATTTTTGTGCATGTAGCAGAACTTTCTCTTCCTCTCTTGACCCTTCCAGCCTCCTGCATGCCCTCACAATCAGCTCAGGAGGGTTGGGGAAGTCCCATTGTACCAGCAGAATCCCACTGGCACAGCACGGGATGCAACCCACAATGTTTAACATGCACTGAGTACGGTGAAGTTGAAGTTTGAACTTCAAAATAAGGGTTGCAATCATGAAAAAGGTGAGTGCTGCTAGCCACATCTTAAGGTTGGATGCAGATAGAAAAGGGCTCGTTATTAATAATGTCATGTGCAGGGAAGCTGCATGTAGTGACACATGTCAGACATAGTTACACATTGAGAGGTGAATGGGAAGGAGCACAACTATCTAGCCTTCACTCCTCTGCCCAATGTCATATTTCCATGTACAGGATCCTTCTGCACAGACTTTCCTGCAAATTCCTTGTCCCATCTGGATGGATCACTTGTTCGTTTTACTCCCAGCTTGCCTTACTCAGAAAACCCTAGCTTGCCTTACTCAGAAAACTTACTCAGAAAACCATCAATAGTGAGTTAATGGATGTTGCCTTCCTCCCTACCACCTCATAGAGTAATCCAATGCCAGTCTGTATGTCTGGAATTGCTGTTTCATATTTGCAAGACTCTTAATATACATGGAGGACAAACAATGGGGGGAGCCATGCAAGGAGGGCCATGGTTCAGTGGTAGAATACAGGCTTTGCATGCAAAAGTTCCTAGGTTCAATCCCCAGCATCTCCCATGTGAAACCCTGGAAAGCTGCTGCTATTATATGTAGATAATATTGAGTTAGAGATGGACCAATGGTCTGACTCAGTACAGTATAAGATAGCTTCCTTAAGTCCTGTTCCAAAACCCACATTTGTTGTAACACTTGTGGCAGGCATTTTTAAGGGTGAACTGATAGGAAAGGGATGCACTCTGTTTTCACCACGACTGGGCTTATTTCTTGTATCAGCCTGGGAGGCATTTGCAGGAGAGAATTGGTGGGTGACCAAACGTAAAGTAATTTTTGATGTGCGTCCCAATAATTTTTTAACATAAAATGTAAGATTTTTTAAAATGGTTATATTATTAGTGTATTATTGTTTTTTAAAAAAATACTTGACCTGTTAGGATCAAACTCTCCGATGCTCATTGATGAGTATGTGGGATGTTGGTGCCGAAATGTACAATGTTTCTCCTTCGTGGCTAAATAATTCCATTCCAGCTTGTCTAGTTGCTCCTTTAAAAGCCTTAAAAGCTTCACAAACAAAATTTGTAACCTTGGTGTTATTTGACAATTTTTCCATAGATTAGTAATTGAAATATTCAGTGCTGTCCTTAAACATTCCAAGGACACAGCAATAGCTTCAAACATAACAAGATAAACATAACATGAATAGCTAAAGTAGTTTACACCAGTCTTTTAAAACGTTTTTTATATTTAACTGAATGCCTGTTTTGTCAAAATGTTGCACTCAAACAGTACTGCTCTACCAAGAACTCTATATGTCTGTGCAGGTAGCATTCTGTGGAAGAAATATGCATATGGAGCTGCCTACTCTGCAGAAGTGAATGAGGTGCCGCTTTGGGGTATACAATTTATGTAAGTATCATTACTTATTATGTTGAAATAGTTTTTGTAAATTTCTTTTAAGCCACCCAGAGATTTCTTTTGCAGTAGGCAACTAAGAAATTTGATTAATCTTAATCTACGGGTGCTTTACATCTGTGGCCTGCAGAGTATACTTAAACAAATGCCTTCACTCCCCTTCAGGAAAATCTCCCAGTTAATTCTGAAGGTAATTTAGGAGTTAAGGTAATTGAAGGAATTTATTCAAATTATAATTGCCTTTATAGCAAGACCTGTGGTCATAAAACTGCTCCATTAAGACTGAAGTCCTAAACACCAGGGGTGGCTAATCAGTGCCCTTTCATATGTTGGAATTCATCTCTCAGCAAGATCAATGGTCAGGGATGATGGAAGCTGTAAACCGATAATATCTGGAGGGCCATAGGTTAACCGCATCTCCTGTACAAACTTGTAGAGAGAGTATGATATTACAACTTCATATGATTCTGATGAAAATGATTTATTATTAAGCACAGATTAAGGTAACTGAACTTAGTTCCCATTTAAATCTATGAGATGTAAGTCTTGACTCACCTGTCTCACTTATTTCAATGGAAAGTAATTTTAACTGACTTAAACAGCAATTTTTATACTTTATTCTGAGTATAAGATGTAGAGAATAGTGCTGCTATTCTAGATTTTATACATTTTATTTTTACAAATTGTTTTTCAAAAACAGAGTTTTAAAATGTAACAATTTTGTTTTCAAACACAAAAAAAGGTATTCACCTGATGGCGTTCTTCCACTGGGAATACATCCTGTGTAAGACAGTTAGAAAATGTTTCCACCTTTAAGAAAAAGGGATGCATTTCATTTAAGCTTTCAGATGGAGTATTAAGAAAAACAAGGTGTTTGTTTCAAATATATATTGTATTTAAAATAGAACTATTTGTATTACTTTTGATTTTAGCTCTTTTGACTGTTCCTTTAACATCTGAAAAAGCTTTTCTTCTTCTGTAACGTTTTGCAACAGACGTTGATTCCCAGATGATTGTCTTGCTGCATCAGCTGAGGGTAATGGTGAGATCATTCTTTGCGACGGCAGTTCTACAGAACAATATGACAAAAGTGCTAATGTGATCTGTATGCTATTTCCTTCATATAGTGTACAACAGCAAACAGGCAGAACAGCGGTGGCTTAAGCTGAGACCCTCCAGATGCGCTCCAGTTCCCGTCAGTTCCCGTCAGCTTAGTCCAATGGTCAGGGAGTTGTAGTTAAACAACTTCTAGAGGGCTATACAAGTAAAATAATAACTGTATTCTAAGTATTTGAATAGTCCATTTGAACTACCTGAGAAAGGTGACTGGGAGAAACCAACCATGGGCTTCACAGGGACTGTTACAGGTAGAACTGTAAACATTTCTGTAGTTATTCCAGGACTTTCTGATTTAATGCCAGGATTTGGTCTATTTTGATTTGAGCAAGGAGGTATCTGTTAAAATATACAAAAACTCATTGTGAAGTACAAAATCAGCACCCACAATAAAAACATTCACTTGCCTTTCTCATTATGATACCCCACCCCCACCCCAAGCATCCACAGGCACAAATAATAAATTGGTAAAATTAGGCAAGCGATATCCAAACACCAGTATATTTTAATTTATTTAAAAGATGTATATACCACTCTTCAATGGAATTTTTAGGGTTTACACAAATAAGGTAAAATACATAGCAAATTGATGAGACATCTTAGGTCATTGAAGTTGGGTGGTGGAAAAGAGGAGTCATCACTAGGGTTGTTCAAACATAGCCATGGACTAGGGTTACTGTTTATACCAGCTATACCTAAGGAAAATTAGCTTGTTCCAGTGCATCTGCTCTAGGAAGAGTGAGCGCACTATATTCCATAAAATACTGAAGCAGAGAGATAAATAAACCACAGTATGAAAATATGCATATTTATTTAACAAGAACTGCATTCTGTTTGACTACAAGAAAACCTCTAAGTGGTTTACAAAATATAAAATAAAGCATTAAAATTCTGTATAAAAAGTGAATAATATATAAAAAGATTTAAATCAATAGTAGCTAAAAAGAGATAAAACACATGTATTTTCTACATGCCAGGGCAGCCTTGCACATGTTTTAAACAGACACTGAAAAGAATACAGAATGTGCTTGCAATGCATTATACCATGCATGCATAAACAAAACATTTGTATTCAGAAAAAATATATTAATATTTTGTAGCAAGAAAAGATATTAAGAAAAACTGACTTCATGTTATAGGAGACTTACCTTTGTATTAAATCTTAGATGATCAATATGATTCTGAGCTTCAGCTTGTTTTGTCAGTAGCTATTATTTCAATAGATATAAAAAAGAGAAAACAATAAACATATATTGTATATGGAAAGCAAAAATAGCAACTGACTGTGAGCAATACTTTTCCCATAGCCAAGGTCATTCATTAATGTTCTAGCTGCTTAGGAAAAATCTATATTCAAATAGAGTAAGCACTGTAAAGAAAACAAAAAATTGGCCAGGAAAATCCTCATAGAGAAGGTAGGCTCAGGAGATACTGGATGCTATTACACTGGGAGATGAGTGCTGGATATAATGGGAACTCTGGAAAAAGTGGCTAATGGTGATAATGCATCTGAAAGGAAAATATAGATATTGGGCCAGGAAGCAGTGCTATGAGCAAAGGATAAGGTTAGGGTAGAAAATGCAGTCTGGGATCCAAACTGGTGCTTGGGCTCATTAATAATAATAATAATAATAATAATAATAATAATAATATCACCTTTTCCCATAATGAGAGTATATAGACCGATCACAACTAAAATAGAAACAACTAAAAACATATAAAAATCAATAATTTAACAACAGGACTAGAATTAAAATATATACATATAAAAGATCACATACAGATGGTTACCTGAAAGGGGCTTATGTTAATGAAGAGGAAATATCTTATTGCTATAATTTCTTCAGTGCCAATATTAACAAGGCAGTATACATAATCAAAATGATATACAATACTATGTGTGATGGGACGATGAGCTGCTTGTGTGTAAAATCCTAGTCCCTCAGAGTTTGGTCAAGTTTGCAAACCTCTGTCTGTAACGGAGCCCCTTAAACATGGCTCCGTCAGTCGCTGGCAGATTCCGACAGTGGTTGCTTTCGGAATCGCTTCCAACATAAAAGCTCCTTAACGGAAACACGTCTTCTGGACTCTCTGTGTGACAGTTTCCGGCGAGGAGTGGGTGTCCCTACAGGAGGTCCTGAAACTTCCCCACTGTTTTCGCTGGAAGTGTCTCTGAGCCATCCCTCCAGCTCCCTTTCCCTCAGCTCAGCTCCTCTCCCCCTACTGGTTCCCTCTTCAGCTGCTGAGTCTCTCCCAACCTGTGTGAGCCCTTTCACTTCCCTTCCTTCCGATGGCAGTTCCCTGACATCCACCTCCCCTCCAGGGCCCCCTTCATCCCCTCTCGCCCCCTCCTCTACGGGCGGTGAGGAGGCAAAACCCCGGAATGAACTTCCTTCATCTTCCGATGTCCCGAACACTTCTCTCCACCTGTTGCGGTTCCTGGTCTCGAAGTACTCCTCCTCCTCAGAGTCCATCTCCCCTTCCCCTTCCGATTCCGAGAATCCTTCCAACTCCTCCTCCTCATCGGTGGTCCCAAAGTATTCCCTCCGGAACCTCTCCACAGGCTGAGGTTTCCTTGGGAACCTTTGATGGAACGTTTCTATCAATACCTCGTCATTGATATCTTCTGCCATTACCCAAGTGTTTTCTGACTCCGGTTCTCCTTCCCACGCTACCAAATACTCCACCTGATCCCCCTTCCATCTGGCGTCGAGGATTTCTGCCACATGGCTGCTGCATTCCCTTTCTTCTATGACCGGTCCCCGAGTGGCCATCCCTTCTCGTCCCCCCTCATACGGTGACAGTAACGACCTGTGAAATACTGGGTGCAGTTTCATGTGGTTGGGTAACCGGAGCCTGAAAGCCACTGGGTTGACCTGTTGAATGACCTCAAAGGGACCCAATCTCCTGGGTCTTAATTTCTTACAACCTCCTTTGAACGGCAACCCTTGGGTTGACAGCCACACCCTATCTCCCACCCTTATGGTTTCACCTTCCCTTCGGTTCTTGTCTGCCTGCCTCTTGTATTCTTCCTTCGCCCTTTCTAAGTTGAGTTGGAGCTGACGATGGATTGCTTCCATTTCTTCTACAAAATGCTCGGCTGCCGGGACACCCCATCTCTCCCCTTCTCCCCCTGGGAAAGCCCTGGGATGACACCCATAATTAGCCAAGAAGGGGCTCATCCCTGTGGACACATTCTCGGCATTGTTGTAGGCAAATTCCGCCAGCGCCAACTTTTCTACCCAGTCATTCTCTCTGTCATTGACATAACACCTCAGGTATTGCTGGAGGACCCCGTTTGCTCTTTCCGCCTGCCCGTTGGTTTCAGGGTGCCGGGCAGTCGAAAAGTTGACCTCCACCTGCAGTAAGCTCATGAGCTTCCTCCAGAACCTGGAAGTAAATTGTTTTCCTCGGTCTGAGACCACCCTCAATGGCACCCCGCGCAACCTAAAAATGTGTTCTACAAATAACTTCGCTGTCTCTTCCGCCGTGACTGCATGCGAGCAGGCTACAAAGTGGCACATCTTTGTTAGTAGGTCTACCACCACCATGATGGCTGTTTTCCCCTTGGACTTCGGCAGATCAGTCATAAAATCTATCGACACTGCCTCCCAAGGTCGTTCTGGGGTTGGTAAGGGTTCTAATAGCCCCGCCGGTGCCCGCCTCTCCCCTTTGGCTCGCTGGCATTGCTCACACCCTCTTACATACTCCCGTACATCTTCCCTCACCTTAGGCCACCAAAATTCCCTGGTGACCAACCACATGGTTTTGTGTTGTCCAAAATGCCCCGCCGTGGGGCTGTCGTGCAACTGCTTGAGTACCCTCCCCCTTAAGTCTCCTTCAGGGATATACAGTGCCCCTTTGTAATACAAAGCTCCATTTCTTTCCTCGAAACCCCCTGGTTCCTCTCCCTCACCCCTAAGACCTCTGAGCTTATTCTGGGCGTATTCATCATTCTCTGTTTCCTCTACCAGTTCTCTTTGTCCCACCAATGCCGCCCCACACACCCAGCGGTCCTCTGGAATGACATGTCTCTCTTCTGGTGCTCCCTCCCCCTCCAAATATTCAGGTTTGCGTGAGAGAGCGTCCGCCCTAATGTTCTCTGGGCCTGGCACGTAACAAATCTCAAAGTTAAATTTGGAGAACTCCTGGGCCCATCTCACTTGCCGTTGGTTGAGCACTCGTGCCGTCCTCCAATACTCTAGGTTCTTGTGGTCAGTGCACACTTGCACCTTATGTTGTGCGCCAATTAGCAGGTGCCTCCATCTCCGGAACGCCTCATGAATGGCTAGTAGTTCTCGGTCATACACCGTGTAGTTCCTCTCGGATTTGTTCAGCTTTCGCGAAAAAAAGGCACACGGTCTCCACTCTGACTCCTCCTTCCCTGGCTGCAGAAGCACCGCCCCAATAGCTCTGTCTGATGCATCAGTTTCCACTCTCATCGGTTTTTGTAAATCCACATGCAGGAGTTGTTGCTCCGAGGCGAAGGCCCTTTTTAGTTCCTCAAATGCTCGCTCCGCCTCCTCAGTCCAAACGAACTTCTTCTTACTGCTGAGACAGTCCGTAATGGGCGCCGTCAGGTGGGCAAAGTTTCGGATGAACTTACGATAGAAGTTCCCAAATCCTAGGAACCTCTGCACATCCTTCCTTGTTTTGGGTGTTTTCCATTCCAGCACCGCCTGGACCTTGCCGGGATCCATGGCCAATCCCTTGTCTGACAGGCGATACCCCAGGAATTCCACCTCCTTGGTATGAAACTGACACTTCTCCAGTTTCACCCACAGCTGGTTGGCTTGCAGCCTGCTCAACACTTCTCTGACGTCTCTCACATGCTGCTCCTCATTCTCAGAATACACCAACACGTCGTCTAAGAAGGCCACACAATTCTTGTAAAGCAAAGGCCCCAGGACGTGGTTCATAAACGATTGAAAGCACGCGGAGCCTCCTTGTAGGCCGAAGGGCATAACTAAATATTCAAATGCCCCCAAAGGGGTGAACATGGTGGTTTTCCATTCATCCCCCTTCCTTATTCGTATCAGGTTGTACGCCCCCCTTAGGTCCAGTTTAGTAAAAATCTTTCCCTTCCTGACCCTTGTCAAAATGTCGTCAATCCTGGGCATAGGGAAAGCCACTGGTTCTGACACTGCATTTAAGGCCCTGAAGTCACACACAAGCCTCGGCTTGTTCGTGTTTTTTTTATCCACAAAAAACACTGGGCTGCCCCCCACCGCCCTGGACTCTCTGATGAACCCTCTCTTCAGGTTCTTGTCAATGAACTCTCTTAGCTCCTGCATCTCTCTGTCTGACATGGCGTACAGCTTGCCTACAGGGAGCTGTGCCCCAGGGAGTAAATTGATTTGACAGTCAAAGGGTCTATGCGGGGGTAGTTGGTCAGCTTCCCTTTCGCTGAAGACGTCGCGGAGATCTGCGTATTGTCGTGGTACCTTCACGTTCTCCGTTACTTCAGTCCCTGCTAGGGTGGCTTGGGCCCCTGCCAAACCCTTTCCCTCTTTGCAGTGTTCTAAGCAATGTGCTGAACCAAAAGAAACCACTCTCTGATGCCAGCCCACCAGCGGATCATGTAACGCTAGCCAGCTCATCCCCAATATAATGGGAGCTCCTCCCAAGGTGGCCACATTAAACGCTATCAGTTCGGTGTGCCTTGCCACCTTCATTATCATTGGGACGGTCTGCAAGCTGACTTCTCCTCCCAACAGCTCCCTGCCATCGATCGTGGTCACCTGCAGGGGGTTGCTTAAAGGGATCGTCTGTATCTGGTGTTCAGCTGCAAACTCTTTGCTCATGAAATTGCAGGAGCTGCCTGAGTCCAACAGCGCCTTTATCTTTAGAGGGTGTCCGTTTGGCAGCTCTAGCGCCACTTCTATCACTAGGGCGGGTTTAGGAGGTTCTGGCGTGGGCACTTTCACTGCTCTTTGGCCTGGCTGCTGTGCCCCGACGGTGGCAGCCAGGCGTTGGCTTTTACTTGCTTCGGTATTTCTTCCTCTCTTCCCTCCACAGCTCCTACCATCCCTTGCCATTCCTTCCTCTGGGGGCAGACTCTGGCAAAGTGACCTGGCTGTTGGCAGAGATAGCATTTCCGGGCGCCTTTTCCCTCCTTCTTTCCCCCCTCACTGGGCTTTGAAACTGCGCGCGCGCGCGCTGTTCCGATTTCCATCGGCTCTGCCGGCGGGAAAGTTGGCTCTGGAATGTCTGGAATGCGGAACTCCTTCCAACGTTCCCCCTTCCCTTCCCGCCTCTCCAATGCTCTCGCCTCCTGGCGCGCTCCTATGGTCAGCGCTGATTTGGTCAGCTGGTCCATAGACTCCGCCCTGGGCGCCCGGGAAAGTTCGTCTTTCACAGCCGAAGAAAGCCCTTCTTCAAAGAGCATTTGAATGGGTTCCGCCGATAGATCCCACCCCAATTTATGGATCAACATGGTGAACTCAGTCCAGTACTCACGGACAGATCGGCTCCCCTGTTTGCAAGCCATTAACTGTCTGCGGACCACTCCCTGTTCAATATCGCTGGAAAACATCAGATCCATGGCGCGAAAGAACTTCATCGTGTCCTTTAGGACGTCACTATTCGCTGCCATCAGGGGTCTAACCCAGTCTCTCGCCCCCTTTTCAAGATGCCCAATCACGAAAGCCACTCGTGATTCCTCGTCAGGGAATTCATCAAACTGCAGATTGAGGGCATATTGCATCTCTGTCCGAAAGCCATGATAGTCTTTGGGCTCCCCCCCAAACTTCTGCACCAATCCTGGTACCTTTCTGACGAGCTGGGTGTCTTTCCCCTTTTTGTCTGCATCCTGAGCCCTCCTCTCCTCAAGCCTCGCCGTCTGCAGCGCTAGCTGGACCTCCAACACCCGGTACCTTTCTTCCAGGCTTGGACCCGCTCCAGCTCCTGCTTCTCCGGTTCCGGCTGGGTTGCTCATGATGCCTTCTCCTGCACAAGCTGCTCACGAAGACTGTCGGAATGCTGTGATGGGACGATGAGCTGCTTGTGTGTAAAATCCTAGTCCCTCAGAGTTTGGTCAAGTTTGCAAACCTCTGTCTGTAACGGAGCCCCTTAAACATGGCTCCGTCAGTCGCTGGCAGATTCCGACAGTGGTTGCTTTCGGAATCGCTTCCAACATAAAAGCTCCTTAACGGAAACACGTCTTCTGGACTCTCTGCGTGACAGTTTCCGGCGAGGAGTGGGTGTCCCTACAGGAGGTCCTGAAACTTCCCCACTGTTTTCGCTGGAAGTGTCTCTGAGCCATCCCTCCAGCTCCCTTTCCCTCAGCTCAGCTCCTCTCCCCCTACTGGTTCCCTCTTCAGCTGCTGAGTCTCTCCCAACCTGTGTGAGCCCTTTCACTTCCCTTCCTTCCGATGGCAGTTCCCTGACACTATGCAAGAAATAGATATAATCAAGTTTCAGTAAGTTTTTCTTACATAGGATCATGTGTATACCACCATCTAAGAAGATAACAAATGTTTTTCTGGATATATTACCCTTGGAAAACTCAGGTTGGTAGAAGTTTCCCAATCAGTGCATATTGCAGGACGGTTAGACTGGAGGTAATGGCTTGGATCTTAACAACTGCCATTATCATCCTTTCCAATATAGTCCCCTGAAATTCCAAAAAGCTGGCCAGGGAACCTCTGGAACTGTATGGGGCATGGCCCATAGAGTGGGGAACCAGCAGAAATCATGGAATGACCCTTTTATGGGTAGAAGTGCTTCCTATTTGCAGTAGGTCTCCTTTCAATCCCAGCCCACAGGTAAATTCTTCAGCACAAATGTAAGGTATTAGGCTGCACTCTTCACTTTGCATGCCAGCTAATATTTATTCCTTTACCTTTAACTCTCACTATGCTCATATGGTTTTCTCATTAGAAAAAGCATGCTTAGGGTTGCCTCCACAGATTAGTGGAGTCTCCCTGGTTTTTGGTTTTACATTTAACAAAAAAATAAAAGGTAGGCATTCAGTTTATGGACTAGTTTGCTGTAAGCTCATGCTTAATGAGGAGAGAGCCCTACTTTGGATGAAATGCTAAGAAATCAGTGTGGCAGCAAAGGAGCTGCTGGTTCTTTCTAAGAGTTCATCCATTTTCATGGTCCCACTAAGTCAAAGTTTAGTGTGTTGCACAAACCAGTGTCTAGAGACACACAGAAATCTGTGGCTGGCTGAGTTGTTACAGGCATAATAAATACACCCAAAATTGTGCTTGGCTATCAATGGCAATTCCAATTATGTGCAATATCACCTCTTATCTACCTCTAGTTGTTGGTCTAGTTCAGGTGTGCTAATTCCCTTTTCTTCATTCTTGGTTGCAACAGAGTCCAAAGAATTCATCGCTTCTAAAACATCTTTCACAACTTCTGATTTACCAAGCAAATTTGGGGTGTGTGTGGTCTTTTTAGGTATAGGGCATGAGTTGCTATTTTTTCCTTTAGGTATTTTGACCTTTGGAGCAACCTTAGAAAAATCAGGAAGCTGATAATGAACCTGACGTTGACCATTTTTGAGATTATGCGAAGTTGTTTCCAGAAAATATTTGTGCTCTTGGTACACTTCTTTAGGGGTTGAGAAATAATGGAAGTCTTCATTAATTGCATGTTCTTTCTCAATTACAAGTTGAAGATTATCTTCTTTACAATCTTTTCTGTCACGAATGTGATTCACACTTTTATCCATTACAAACTCCTTAACTTCAGTCAAATCCCAATTTTTGTCAGCTGATTCAAATTTTACTTCTCTTTCTGAATTACAGCATTCAAGATTTTTTCCTTCTTCCTTTGGTAAAGATATTGTACTTTCTGAAATCTTAATTTTATTTAGGATAGTTTCATCAAAACTTTCAGTAAATGATATCTCTGGGAGAGTCTCAGAATCAATCAATTTGCACAAACTTGATAATTCGTCTTGGGGAAAATGGCGTAAAAGGACATCTGAAATGTTTGAGTTGGATAGATGTTGATTTCTTCCTAAACTGTTAACATCCCAAGCAAGTAACTCCTTCTCTGTTGCCTTGGGAGATTCCATGTCATTTTCCCTTTGCAATGTTGCCAGATTTATTTTTGTTTCAGGCAGTTGTGTTTTGCAGTCTGATTTTTCTTTTGAATGACAGCTCATGTGAGAAGATGTCAAGGTGAAAACATGCTGAGATCCATCTTCTACACAAGTGGAATTTTCTAGGTTTTGTGAATCACACTTGTGTTGATATGTATTTTGTAGATCTCCATCATAAGGCAGATCTTCTTGCTCATCATCGGTATTGTCTTCAGGGTAAAGCATATCAAATACTATATTATTGGCTTAGCCTTCATACAGTTAGACTGTTCTTACCTACAATACCTACTCATATTCTGAGCATATTCAATATGACTTTCACTGAATGTCAGCTTTCAAATTCTGAAAGATTTGAGAGAACATGCACATTAGCTTAACTAAATAAAACAGTACAATAAACTTGTAAGTCTTCCTTTTCCATACTCTAAAACTTTCTGGAGTCCATTTCACATACAGTCCTACTTATAATTAATGCAATTAAAATCTTTGGGGTTGCCTAAAGATCTAACCTAGGATGAAGGAAAATTATATCCACAATCAATAGTGCCAGTTAGCTGCAGCTTAACTAAGGCTACTGCTATTCCTGAGGTGTTGGCATGTGGAGCAAAAATCAGTTCCCTTATCCACCTGAATGTAGGGCTGCCCTGTTATAAGCTCCTTTTGGGGTGAAGTCTTGGTAATTATTTAGTCGCAGAAACCTCCCTACATTTCAAAAATATGCATGTTTTGCTGAACTACACCTCCACTATTTGAAATTTATCAGTGGCTCATGAACACTGAGTTTTGGATGCAAACAAATAGTACTTCACCACCGGGATGAAAAGTTGCTGCCTTCCATACAGCTATGGATTAACAATGTGCAAGCCCTGTCCTTATTTGAGACAGCAAGGTTTCAATGTGAACATTAAAAAGGGAAGTAAGAGAGAACATCTGGTGGTATTTTATCAAGACAATCCTATATACTCTTGTCTGAGGTAAATCCACTGAAATAAAAAAAATGGATTTCTTTTTTTGTCCCAGGCACTTTTTTCAAACAGAAAACTCTGACTAACCTGCATCCCCAGATAAATTTTTATTAGCTCCAAATTTTACATTAACTGGACAAAAGAGCACTCTTTATGTAACTCTGAATGGCTTGGGATATCCGTAGATCTACTTCTGTGTATATTCTAAAATGAAAAGTGCATTTGAAGTATAATTTTACTCCTCACCCCTAGAGGTCTGGCTTTGGGTTAGTTTACATGAACTAGCCATTTATTAGTTTCTATATATGCAAACCAACACATTTTGCTTGGCTACCAAAGTACCTCGGAACATCAAGCATTTGTCAAATGCTGGACAACTTTGCTAGAGTCTAAACTGCTTTGGGGTCTAAGTTACAGCTTGTTATATACCCTCTGGCAAATGCATGTAAACAGGCAAACAGAATTTAAATTACTACACCTTAAATATTTATTTCATGCCTGCCCCCCGCATCTTTCAATACACAAATCCTGCTCATTTCCCATTACATCTATAAAACAGAAACAGTACATATACTTGTACAGAAAATATTAATCGTTAAATTGACAATGCTCCTTTATACTTACACATCACAGGCAAATGTCTGGCTAATTTCCTAGGCAACCAGTATAATAGCAAAATTCTTGGAACATTTTCTGTTGCCTACTACCAAACAGTTAAGACTCAGACACAGCAATGCCTTTTCATAGTGGATATATTTAATTACATAAGCTGTAACCTTATATTGAGCCTAGAAAACTGGAGTAGCACAGTATCTTTATAAATGCAACAAGACACCTTGCTATTTATTATTCTGGTTTCATCCTGCTATTGTTCAGTGGGATCACAAAGGGAATATAGAGTAACAAGCCATCATTTTCCAGTCCTGGGTGGGAATGTCAGAATGAGCCTAGTCTCACTTAACAACTAACTTTTGTTTTCATTGGGACCTATGAAGGAGTATTTCGAATGGGTATTGGATTTCTTCTGAAGCCTTTAATGTCTTAAATCTGTTTATTCCACCTACACAGTGGAGACTTTTAATTATTTATATGGGAAGGTCCATGCAAGTTAATTATTTACTATTATCATGGCCATCATCTGTTACTGCTTCTTAAGATCAAAAGCAAATGTTTGCATCCTGAAATCTTTATAAATTATCTAGACAGGCAATCTCTAGGAATGTTTCATGTTAGCATGGCTAAGAGGGAGTTGCAAAGGGAGGAGGAGACGCTGTGCATTCATTTGAAAATCCTCAAAGGTATTTTCCATAATTACTTTGTTTTGTATTCTAGTTCATTAGAATCTTCTTATGAGGAGTCCCTTTACACATGGAAGCTCAGTTTCTTAAGCACTAGGAATTAAAAACGTCAATGACATAGTTTAGGAAAGCAGGAGGAGGAAACACAGGCATCCTGATAATATCCCTTCAGCACCCGCGGAGGTGCAAGCAGAGGCTTGTTTTGCAGCATCCTGTGTAAGGTATGCATGACAGAGTCAGACTGCTCTATTCCACTTGCTTATAAAAAAATAATATTTTTGCTAAAACTCTTAGTTAGTACATGATTATTTTATTTATTGCATTTATATCCAAGTAGCTCAAAGTGGTGTAAATGGTTTTTCTTTCTCCCAATTTATCCTTGCAACAACCCTGTTAGACTGAGAGAATGTGACTGGCCCAAGGTCACACAGTAGTTTCATGGCTGAGCAGGTATTTGAACTCAAGCTCTGGTCTGTTTATACACTTGTAAGATAAAGTATGGCTGATATATGTAAACTGGCATCCAAAGCATAACACGCCTTGTATCTCTTCATATATATATTTAGCTGTACTCAAGTTCCAGATGCAGCCTTGCTGCTAGACAATATCAAGCTTCCTTGATGCACCAGGTAAGCATGCTTTCTGATGAGCACATCCCATGTGCTGAGTGAGAATGATGGGTGTGTTCCCATCTCCACCCCTTCCTGTATGAATGTATTAAGCTTTATTGCCAAAGGCTTGAGGCAGGTAACTATAATTATTTTATACTGTCCCTCCCTTTCTCTGGCAGTAGAGAATGTATAATGTTCCTTAGCCTACTTCACATGGTAAAGGGCAAATGTATTTTTACTGCATATAGGGAGACCCAATATTAGGCGTTTGGTGATTCATATGGGGCCATCAGTTTCTTGGTGCATACGCAACAGGAAATTCTTCCCACCAGGAAGGATGAACTAATAATCTAGAGATTACTTGTCTTTTGCAGCAACGTTAAAGTCAATCCTATTTATTATGGTTTGCGTTTTTGTGGACTACAGTCCACACCTCATCAGATAAATGAAAAACTTTTCATTTCCCTCTTTCTTCACTGTTTACAACCCCCAACATCATGTGCACCATTGCAACAAGAAAAGTGCCGGTACTCAAATACTGATTAGTGTTTGGGGCAGCAAACCAAAAACAAAAGCTGCTCGCTGCCTCAGCGTGTAACTGAGATGAACACTTTATGCATCCGATGATGTGGGCTACAGTCCACGAAAGTTTATGGTAATAAATCTGGTAAAGTCTTTAAGGTGCCACAAGACACCTCGTTGTTTTTTGCTCCGGGCTTTACGATAAGCTTTCCCGGTCACCGTGTGTATACGGTGTCTGGTTTTACACAAAAGATAGGAGTTTTTATTCCGGAATGAAATAATCCGGAATAAAGATTTGTCCTTTCGCAATCCTATGTACACCAGTAAAGCATCGAATGCACTTTAGAGGGCGGGGTAATCACGCGACGTGGTCTTCTGTGTCCACACTAAGTAAACACTCTCGTTATGGAAACAAATACTCAACTGCTCCAGCGCAAACCCCCTTTCCTCGAAGACAAAGTACCTTCTGCCCCTGCTCGGGCTCAATACTGCAACTACTTTCCTTCAAATCAAATCCCGACCCAAACGACTGTCAGCCTTTAAACCAATGAAAAGTGGAGCAGGCCGAGGCGAAGGGGAAAAAAAAAACTCGACCCGCCCCACTCGCCTTCTCATTGGCCAATGTGAAAGATGCGGGCGGCGGCAGTTGAAAGATTACACCGTTTAAACGGAGGAAAGGACATCTAGGTACAGCGCATGCGCTGGCGGGCGGCAGTTTTTCCCACCCACCCGCTTTCCCGTCACTCAACCAAGCAGGCAAAAGCATGATGGGGGTTGGTTGGGGCGGGGCGAAGGGAGCTCGATGGTGCGATGCTATTGGCTGGGACGGTTCAGAGCGAAGCGTGTTTGTGTGTGAGAGTGCGCGCGCGTGGGGTGGGGGCGCCCCTCCCTTTCGGGGCGCTGCTGCTTTGAGCCACCGAGCTTGTTGGCGGCTCCCCTTTAGTGCCTTACCCTCGAAGGGGCCGGGAGGCATCGGACGGGGCGAGCGCCGAGCTCGAGGAGGCCTGGCGAGCTGCCCCGTGTGGATGAAGCTTTGCTGAGGGAAGAGTGGAAGTCGCCCGCCCTCCTTCGGGGGCTCCCCCGAGCCTGGTAACGTGGGGGGGGGGGGCTGCTAATGGCCGGGGGGGGGACTTCACAAGGGGGGGTCCTTTGTGGGGAAGGGCGAGGAATCCACCAACTAAGACCCGCGCGGCGGCGGTGAGGCGAAAACACGGCGGAGCAGCTACGGTGCTTGTTTGTGAGGAGAATACAGAGAGTCGGGGTTTTTCTTTTTTTTAAAAGGGGAGCCATTTTGAGGAAATCCTTACGGGGTCAGGCATCGATCCGCGTGAAGCCCTTGGCTGAAAGCGGAGCTTCTTATCGATATACAGTATATATATATTATAATCAGCGCCAGGTGTGAGGGAGCTTTCCAGCAAGCTGGCCGCAAGTACCTCCGTGGAGGTGTCTGTAGGGCTAGGTAAGAGAAGCAAGGCAACCCTCGGAACACCAGATACAGAAAAGCAGCGAAACGAGGTTCCCTCTTGTGTGGGAGAAAACTTGGGGGCTTCTGCCATCAGTTTAGGTATTTAGCTGTAGGCCCTCTTTCCCTCTCTTGTACTTTTCAGGTTCTCCCATCCCTCTGTATTGGTTGCCACTTGAGTTGCCTCCTTGAAACTCCCTATTCATCTTTGCTTAAAGTTGCATACAAATATCCCAGTCTCTGTGTGGTATTTTGGGCATAAAGAGGACCTACTTCAACACTTGAACAAGAAGAATTGGGCAGTGTGCCTTCTTTGGATGCACTATCCTTCAAATTGTTTAGTTGCAGAAATGGAGTGTTGTAGGTGTTTGTCATTTTCCCTAAATGAAGTTGCTTGTGTCTGTGTGTAAAAAAAGGATTAAATACTCAGCAACTATTTCAACAAGTGTGTTCTTATTTATATTATGTTGTACTGGATTAGTATTATTTTCAGTGCTTTAATTCAATTTATATGGATAGCATTTCATCCAAACATACAGAAATAATTGTAGGTGAACCACAGGGAGCTGAATTGACTTTCCATCTGTTCAAGAACCATAAGTAAAAAGCAGGTGTGCCCATTGCCAGTCAATGAGGCAATTATTGGACCTCATCCATATTTGGAATTTACTAGCATCCCTATAATAACCACTTGAGCCCCCTGAAAAGTTGCTTCTGAAGGGGGTAGGAATCTCCTTTGGAAATGCTCTCTGCTCCTTGACGAGGCTCTTCAGGTCCAGGGTTTAAACAACTTTGTTTTTACATATGTTTATATCATCTAAACCAGCTTCAAAGATTGCTTACGGGAATAACTTATTAGGAGATGGACTGTTAGAACATCATAATTCAATATCAAAATATCCTATTGGTTTCTTGTTTTAATTTTTTTAGGCTGCCTTTCAGGATGAAGTCCTGTCTAGGAAGCTACAAATATTAAATGATAAAATAGTTTCAGTAACATAACCTCATTTAAAAATACAAATTGCAAATATCAGAAATGACAATTTACACCACATTTTTGAACCAGAACAAAAATTAATACTGATCAGTAAATCTAATAATAAACCAATAGGCATGTTCAAAAAGATCATCTAGTCAACAGTCATACAAAATAAGTAAGACTTTAGCCATTTTGGAGACCAGAATGGGGCTAACTTTTTTGGGATGGTACATATTTGGAATTTTGAGAAAATGCCACTGGTTCCAGTCACAAAATGGATGCTATGAGGCCATGGCATAATACAAAATGGTTGGCATATCAAAAAACCCAGAAAAAGACAGGACCGCTAAGTTGTGCAGAGAAACACCTCCAACAGTGGGGGAAGAGAGAAGCTCTTTGCACTTCTCTGTTCAGAATGGATGGGAGGGTGGTTGTGCAATCCTGGCATCCAGTGAAATATGGGCATGTTTCAGGGTGTGTTTAGTGTAGGAGAGGCTCAGCTAGTGTACCTGAGCACGAAGAGCAAACATTTTTTGTACTTATTGTGGATTTTTGAGTGGATATTTACAGATACCTTTTGTGGGCACCATAGGAGAAACTGGCAGATGTGATGTTTCCTTTGGACATCATGTAGGTTACCTACTGCGGGACCATGACAGAGAAAGCTCTAGTGCCTGCCAGTCTAATGGATCTTAATAGTAGTCCAGTTGATCTTTGGGCACAATCAGGTTCCGGTGGGGGTAATCAATCCGTCAAATAGCCCAACTTAAAGTGGCTGTCAAAATGAACATTTAAAAATGTATTGTTTAACTTCCGTTTGCTTACTACCTACAAACAGGTTTTCCTTGAATATTATAAAATGGAGTTATGTACTAAGGCAGAGCTTTCTAAACACTGTGTCGTGACAGGTTAGTGTGCCAGCTACAGTGCGTAGGTGTGTTGTGCGAACACTTTCCGCACTCCTCCCGGGGCTGGAAAGGGGTTAGTTTAACCTAGTTTGCTAGTAAAACTGAATTACTGTGTTGCTGAACGATGCACGTCTAAAAAGTGTGTCACCAACAAGAAAAATTTGGAAAGCTGTGTACTAAGGAATACAGTACTGTGACTTTAGGAACAAACTTCCCACAGTCTGTGGCACAGCTTTGCTGAGGGTCCAGTCCAACTAAATACTGCTGCAAAAAACTAAAGATGTTGAGTGGTAGCTGAAGCAGAGATAGAAAAGTTTTTTTCACTTTTTATGGGGAAAGTTTTTTTTAAAAAAAAAATGTAGCTGTTTGACAGTGTTAAAGAAACACAAACGTGTTGCAAACCAAGCTTGAAATCTCCTAATTGAAATCTAAATGGGAGTTATATTGACAATATGTATTACATTAGGTTAAAATTTAGTTATTAAACATGTGTTTATTAATATTTTTAATTGGTAGAGCTAGTTTTCATTACTCCGACTTATAATTATTCATTTATCATAATGTGCCAAGTGATTTATAGCCTTTGGTCACAATCTAACACACTGTTGACCATTCCTAAGCCTATTGAATGTAGTTGCCTTAGGTATGCTTAGCTCCATCTTTGTGCATGGTCTTTTTCTTGCTTGTCCTCACAATTCTTGGAGGGCAATTAAGGGGGTTGTTCCATTTTATAGTAATGGAACTGATGCTGAGAAATAGCATTTTGCTGTCAGGCTACATGTGAATCTGGCTGAATAAGAATAAAACACATTAATTCTGTCTCCTGAATATCATTATTTATATTACGGTAGCCCATATGTTCCTGTTACTTTTTCAATGCTGGCATTTTTAAAATGTTGGCATTATTATTATTCTATCTATCCACGGTAAAGCTGGAGGGAACTTTAAATACGTGATGGCAACACCTCCTGGTGTAATTTCAAGACACTAAACAATAATGCCTCTGTGTGTTAAAGGTTTGCTGTAGAGAAGCAGGACTAATTGAGAGTTGCTGCATGTTCTTTTGGATGCTCTTTGTTTGAAAGTTCCAGCCTTGAATTTCTGGTTGAATTGACTTCATTAAATGATCCCTGTGTTGTACTGTTGATGTTGTCTCCCTAGTTCAAATACGCTCTGGGGACATTAATGAGCAAAGTGCTAATTTAGAATTAATTCCATGCTAGTTTAGGGCCAGATTAGGCATTATGTCAGTTGCATGAATGCAATTAATGTGCATATTTTTAATATATAAATAACAGAAGGAGTGGTGGTAAGCAGCATTTGGACCACAGGGGTGGCAGTGAGTAGTTTACAAAAGTTTCAAACAGCATCAACTGATAATGACACTTTAAAACACAACAAAATGTTAGTGTGTTGTGTAGCTCTCCATGAGGCCAGACTAGCAGCTATGTCACCTTTGAGGATTTTCCATAACACTACCCCCACCCAGCATTCTATGGATACTGGGCATATTCAGCCCTTATGTGACTGTTTTTTTATATCTCCCATTTAGAGGCTTTTCTTTTAGCATAACTTGTACATCTGCAAACTTTGAGCTTTACCTGAGTCTTCTGATACCTCCCTCTTGTGCAGGGGTTTTGGCTTCAAGAAGAATCATTATTAGACCACTGTTAGTTTATTCAAATTGGTCCCCCCACAACAAGATGTTGCCGCGCATCCATGATGGTGTGTGTGCTTCCTGAGCTTGATCCTGAGGAGTTTGAAGAAGCAAAAGTTAGCATCGTGTGTGGGTGCTATGCTTTTAGTTATAGTGCTTTTTAGCTTAGTGCTTGGGAGGTCTTCTTGAACAATTTGGGATGGGACCTGAGGCCTCTTGTGAGGGGGGGTAATCCCAAATCAAATTAGGTCCACCTAATTTTGGAAGATTTCCCCATTATGCACGAGCCCACCATATCTCAAAAGGGACCCTAAGGTGTGAAGGGGCAGAGCCCCTTATGGTATCCTGTTTGGGAAGTAATTATAACTGGTTAGTGATCAGCTTCTGTAATTGAAGCTTAAGGAGACAGACAGGGTGCTTGAAAGCACGTGTGGTCTTCTCCGTGGCAGAAGGAGTTATTGTAGAGTTAGAAGTGAACCCTGAGGGTCATCTAGTCCGACCCCATGCAATGCAGGAATCTCAACTATATGATACATGATGACAGATGGTCATCCAACCTCAGCTTAAAGCAGCATTGACTGAACGGGTCCAAGAAGTAATGCATGCTTCTGAGAGGAGGTAGTCCTGGTTGACTTGAAGGTGATGGCTGTGTTACTACTCTTTAAGAAAGCCACACTGTACCATGAGAATTGTAACTTGTCTTGTCAATAAGAGGATACAGTTGTACCTCGGGTTAAGAACTTAATACGTTCTGGAGGTCTGTTCTTAACCTGAAACTGTTCTTAACCTGAAGCACCACTTTAGCTAATGGGGCCTCCAGCTGCCGCCGCTCGATTTCTGTTCTCATCCTGAAGCAAAGTTCTTAACCAGAGGTAATATTTCTGGGTTAGCGGAGCCTGAAGCGTATGTAACCTGAGGTACCACTGTATTTGCCTCTGAACAAGATGTCAGTTTTAACTGTCAAAATTCAAGGTTCCAGTCAATGAAGAAAGGGCAGTTAACTGTCACTGTGGAGAAATAACATCATTTGAAAAAATCAGTTGATGGAGGTTTGAGGTAAAGGCCAGCAGAGAAAGGTGGCGTTGGATAGAGGTGAAGTTGGATAGCCGAAGCTTGAATATTAAACTGTTCCTTCTTGGTGTGATAACTATATTTTGCTGGTGAAGATCAGAAGAAGTGAGCAGGTGTTGGGCAAAAAACGCTTCTTACTATAAAGTTTCCATAAGTTTTTGAAAGCAGCTAAACTGTCCAAGCAGTCAGAAGTACAGCTGAGGCTTTGGTGCCAGAGGCAGATTGTACCCAGTAGCTGAAGTGGGTTGTAAAATATTTTTTTCTGGAGGTAAAATCCTATTGGAGGCTACTGTCAGCAATAATGTCTCTTGAGTCCTTAGAAATTTATAAAGTACATGAAAGACCCAAAAATTTCCTTTATGTACAAAATATCTCTTTAATAATTTTAGTTAATGGTTCATTCTTCCTTCCATGTTGGTGCCAGTCTCATGCTTAAGCATATTATATCCACAATGAGGTTTAAAAACCATTCTAAGAGAATGGGTGGCAGAGGAAAGGGATCACATTGAAGATCTCTGAGTTATTGTTGCAGGGAGTTCCATAGACACTGAAAGATACAAATTAAAGAAGCACAAATATCTAAGCTTGTGTTTATAAAAAGTGGGTAATCCTTTACTATATGGTTTTATTCCTGCTTTTGAATATTGCTGTTCTCAGTGGTGAATGTTATTGATTATATAGTTATTTTATTGTAAACTAGAGAGCTGAATAGTGAGCTCATTATGATCTAGTCAATGTTTGAATTCCAGATAAAGTTATAAAAATCTGAAATATTGGAGATGGATGTTCACAACATAATCTAACATCTGGCCTAGATGCCGATGTACTGTAACATTCAGCCTACCTTCATGGACGAAAATTTGGAAATGCCACTAATAAAGTACATTTAAGTCTGACTTCATTGGAAATAGCTCCGTGCTGAGCATACAGGAATTTAAAAGTGCTATATTTTTCCTGGGTTGTGTACGAAATGTGAAGCATGTTTATCTTCAGTAGTGATTTTATGAGAGGTATTTAATTTTGTTTTAATGGGATTGCATAGTCATCTGTCATCTCTGATTACTAAATGTGCAGTTTAAATTTTGACATTTGAAGAGGTAGTTTGGTTTTGGGAAGCACTACAGTATATTGGCTTCAAATCTTTAGAATAATTTTGAAAATCTATTTTGGTTATGTTAGAGACGAAGATTTGTGATTTGAGGGCTAGAACTTTCAAGTGGGCATGATTGTTTACACATTCTTGGTTGTTTTAACAACTCTGGTATTAAAATGAACCTAGGACAAAGTGTTGCAGTATTTTGAAGTTTGCTCCCAGTTTTCTAGCTATAGTACTATATAGGGTTATGCTAGAGGACACTTATGAAATACTTGTGGGGAAAGTAAATTGGTATCTTACTGCTGACTTGTACTTACATTTTGTGGTGGAGTGAGACTAACACTATTATATCCATTTGCATAGAAGCTTTGAATATTTTTTTTGTAATATGTTTATAATGCACATTTGTACTTATTTTTAGTTACACCCAATTCCCTACACAACCTTTTTTATTGGCTGAGATTCAAAAAATAATTAAACTTGTTCCGTGAGCTTGAGCAGGACTTTAGACTTATTTTTCTTGAACAGCAGCCCCCATTTTTCTTGAACAGCAGCCCCCAGTGCTATGCAACAAACTTCTTTTGAAACGGAGTGGCATTTCAAAAACATTTTATTACTTGGCATGGGAATTAGCATTATTCCTGGCTTAATATACAGATCTAAATGCTGCCAGAATGATGAGCTCTTCTCTGTCACCAGTCAGCATTATATTTGTTCATTCTACTAGTAGCAGAATTGTTCTTCTGTTGATTTCTGAACCTCTTTTTTTTTTACTGTCCATTTCATGATGCACAAATATGAAAATCACCTGGGAAATGCTAAAGAGTTCTGTGTTTGTTGAACTCTAGCTGTAAGATCAGCACTAGCAGCGGGAACACCTGGGATCTGGACAGGAACATAACGTAACTCCGGGAACACCTGGGAGTCTGGAGAGGAACATAACATAACTCCAGCACTTCGTCTCTGCTGCTACCAACCTCATCTGGAGGACAAATGAGGAAGCCAACTATGAACCATCTGGCTTAGTTAGAAGATCCTTCTCCCTCAGAACAGTTTTAAGCCTGGTTACTACAATTTAGAACTAGCAGCATGAATTAGACTTTATTGCCCTGTTAGATTTTCACATGCTATGGCGATTTTAACTTTTATCATTCTAATCCTATCTGACTGTGGCATGGTTCATCTGTGAAGAAAATGATTATCTTGAATAGAAGCAAAACAATCATTTCAGCAAGAATCCTAATAAATGAAATAACCATCATGTGATTAAAATACATTTTGAGTCAGTTGTAAACTCAGTTGTAGGCTGCTTTTCAGGGTAACATGTAAAGCTGAATCTAAAGCTGCATCCTTGAAGGTAAATCTAATTGAAATTGGTGGGTGTTTTTCCCCCCCAAAAATAAGCATGTCTTGAATTCAACTAGAATTGAAACTATGTCACAAGTAAAGCAAATGATAAAACGGTATCTGTACTGTATTTGGCATCTTGAGCTAGAACTGAAGTATGAAGCAAGAAATTCTCTTAAATGATGACTTATATTTAGTTATGAAGAAAAAGGGCATGTGTGCATAGTTGTGTGTGCTATTCACAATTAATGAGCAGTTTATGTATTTTTGTACTTGGGTATCCAACCTGAAAACAAAATATAAGATGAAAATTGACTTCTAAAACAAACACCCTCTATTTGCATTATTTGTTTAAGATTGCTCAACAGAGTTACACTTCTTTTTTCATTAGCTGTGGATTGTTGTGATGATAAATGCATAGTTTGAAACAATAGCATATTTTGTTCCCTTTGCAGAAATACAGCAGATTCAGCCACAGATACAGCCCATCATCTTATTTCTGAACATTTAAGTGGTATCTGACAAGGAGCTTCTTTTTTGTTACTAAGGAAGACTACCGCAACAAGAACATACAATTAACTCCAATTTGCTAATACACTAACTGGGACTTTGTCGTAAAGCACTTCCTCATAACCTACTGGCTGTCCTGCATGCAACATACTAGCTATTGTCTTTCCTACTCATCATGCAACTCAATGGAAGAAAATGTTTTGTTAAACATGTGTGAAGGTCATTCGTTTCATGTTCGTTACAGGTAAGCATGCTTACTAATTTTTTTAATATATACTTTTAAAAGGTTAGCAAAACAAGGCTTGCAAGTAAATTGCATGTTACTTTTTCAAAAGACTTCATAGATCCTTTTTTTGGCACAGTGGTGGGGAACTTCTTTGGCTCTGTTGGTCAGATCTTTATCTGGTCCCACTTCCAAGGACCAACTTAGATAGTGGGTGGGATAACCTGTCTGACATTTGATTTGGTGTCAGAGGATTGACAAGTAGGTTGCCCCTGCCAACTTGTCAAAATGCCTTGTGCATTGGTTTCCAAACACCTTACAGACAGCTGTTTGGTGGGACCCACAACACAAGGGAGTCAGCCAACTATGTGTTCAGAAATTTGGGTAGCCTCTGAGCATGGGACAGCCAAAGTGTTTTGTCCAGTGGTTTCCACCCACAACAGCAATGTCTGTTGCACACTCAGATAGAAAATACTTGGCAATATTTTTATTGAAAAGAGCTTTCTGTGAATCTTGTGTTGCATTCAGACCAAGTTAGTTAGGTTATCACTAACTCAATTGACTTCAGTGGGACTCAAGTACAGCTAACTTGGTCAGGATCCAACCCCTTCAATTTTAATATCTTCTGATTTTCCTTCTTGAATGAAAGATAATACATGAATCTGTTCTAAACAACATTAGCGTTCCCTGGAACATATATTTGTTTGTTGGCGCTGCTCACAACTTGTCTGGGTATAGCAAATAGGTATTCAGGTGAGAGCCACTCATTTGCTTTTTTTTGCTCCTTATTCCTTCCTTGCTATGTAGTGTCTACTGTGGCAGTTCTCTTAGAGAGAGAAAATTAAGAAAGCTGCTATAGAAGTGGGACGTGTTCCCTCTGAATAGAAAACTCTGAGATTTTTTGGTGATGGTCATCTCAGTGCTAATGGGGTGAGTGTGGGAAATAACCATGCAGTAATAGCAGCAGAAATGAAGAAAGATTGCTGGCCAAGCAAGTAATTATCCTTCTTTATGAAATGAACAGAATTGTTCTAGAAAGACCAATTGTATGCATCTGATTCTGTACCTCACCACATGAACCACTGGATCAAATGCTTAGAAAAGGATCAGTTATTTGCAAGCCCTGTTAAAAGCAAATGAAATCTGCCTTTAATAATGAGCACATAGATTTGCTTTACTTTGTTAGAAAAGTCTGCTAAATGAATGAGGAAATACCACATGAATTGCCTCATAGGGATCTCAGTGTGCTATTTGGTGCTCAACTAGGCAGTCCTTATCCGCTACACAATTATGTGCACAAAGCCTTACATATTCTATTTCTGTTCCTTTATTGAGTGGGACTAATGCTGGCAAAATAATACTCTAGTGCTGTAAAATTAAGTTTCTGTATTTTGTATGACTACATGGCTCCTTTACTTCTAGATGTATATGACCCATTTGCATTTTACTTATGTATTACTTTTTCATTCTCCATACAGAAAATGAAAAACAGATATAGCTCCTTTAGCAACAAGCAGTATACCAATCAGAAACTCTGAACTCTGAGTAAATGTAGGTTTAGCTGCATGTGATGAAAAGCAAGTGTCTAAAGACAAGTCGAAAGATAGAAGTTTCTTTTTATTAAGTTCAGTAAAAATATGTATATGTTTATCAAGACATGACATTAGGCACCTATATTTGGTAAAAACTTTATTAACAGAAGAGGAAAGAAATGATGGGAAAGACACATAAATGGGAATCTTTTTAAATCTTTTAGAAAACTGAAAAGTGTTTTCTCTTTAAAGGTCAGGAGAAGAAGAAAAATAGAAATGTGAAAGGAATACAGTAGACACTTAGAGAAGCTTTTGCTTTGACAGAGATAATGGAATAAATAGAAGTTGCAACTAGCTTACAATAATTATTTTCCAACATGTTTAAAATCTGTACGTTTTTGCTCATCGAGCTTATGCATCTCTGCATGTGGGTAGATGCAAACATTATCTTTTGGACATAATGACAGTGCAGAGATAGAAATTGCAAAGCATTCTCATATACTTCTATTGCATCTTAAACAGCAAATATGGCCCAGTTTCTTGGTAGCTTAATATAGAGGTGGACAGAAAGTTGACCACTATCTTCTAGTAGATCTCTGGGTGTTTTCCAGTTGATCAGCAGGGATTTCTGACTCCTGATTATTTATCAACAGCAACACTAAAATGACCCCCCCCCCCCCAATTACCCTGTTGAAATTAACAAAGCTGGAGCAGCTGAGGTTATAAAGAATGGGGTTTTCTTTGGAAGAACTGTGAGCTCAGCTCTGGTCTTGGAAATAAATCCCTGGGGTCAGGATTCCTTAGTTCTAAATACATGCTTTTGCGCATGGCTCTGGTTGGCTCTTGGAGATTATGTAAAAAATGAAGTATATCCTGCAAGCCTGAAGTTTGCTCATCCCTGACTTAAGATGCATTCAGGTAGGGGTTGGGAAACAAAGACACTTGCTAGCATTCACATTCTTTCCCACAGTTGCTTAAAATAATTTAGGACTAAATTATTACTCAGAAGTACCAGCTCCCTGCATTTAAAAGAATGAAGGAAAAAAGCATTTTATAAGAATTTAGAAGCTTAAAAAAGAAAAGATGGAGAAATTCTAAAAGGAATTTTAGATTTATGTGATTTATGAGACCAAAATTGAAAATTATATTTGAGAAACATTTTGTTCAGAGAAGAATGATTCTGTTGATTATATGTAGAACCAAAAACATTAAGATTAAGCAGCAATATGTTGGAAATATTTACACAGAATCTAAAAAACTGTCATGTGGTAAGCCAGGACATTATTTATCTTGAAATGTACAAACCAGGAGTGTTATCTTTTTTCCAATCAGCATCATTAACAATCCTTTTATTGAGTACTGGAAGAGAGAGTGAAAATATGAAACTGCTTTTCTTGTGAATTCCTTAAAATGTATATATTGCTCCCTCCCACTTGATTTTTTTTTCATAATGAGCATTTTTTAAACATTTCATAAGGTTTTAAAAACAGGCATAGTGCAGTTGTAAAGCGTTTGCTCAGCTGCTAATGCTGTTCCTGTAATTAAAAGCAAGTTGTATCTCACCTCAGTTAAGGTCCAGCTTTTAGATCCAATGAGATATCTGTAAATAGCTTTTCTTCCCAAAGCTGCTTTGATCTCCAGTATGGCATACCAAAAAATTGCCTTCGCACAATTGAACTGGAGTTATTTGCTGGTATCCCTTTGTAACAGTAAACACTGCATCTCTGCATCTCTGCAAGCTCTGCTCTTGAGTCATAAAAATACTTCCAGTATTGTGTTCATCTATCCTTAAGCCACTTTGTGCATATAATATAATTTTCATAAAATTCTGCTTGAAAATTCTGTGCTTTAAAATCTTTATTAAAAATCAAAATCTACCCATTACTTAAAATGAAAATTCAAGAAAGGATAACCATAAATTTATCATGCTAAGTGATAGGAAAACCTCTACATGTTGATGAGCACTATAATTTCTAAATGTCAAGTTAATTGAATGTGACATTCAACATGAAGTGCCCGGAGAGAACCTCTTTGGAGGGGATAGGATTAGGTAAGATTACCCAATAGCGTGTCTTAATTCTTTTGTTGTGGTGGTGTTACATACTGTTGTAGTCAATTTTGTTTTTATTCAAGTTATGCTGGCTAGACATCGTTGTAACAAAATGAAAGAAGTTGGCTTTTAGTTCTGTTTAAGATATTTTGGCAAGTTTCCAAATCTATGGTATGGCTGGCCAACATGAGACACTAGACTTACAAACGAAATATAAGATTTATTTTGTACGATTCCTGATTAATAGGCGTACACTATTTTTTTTAACAAAAGCTAAGAATGTCTATCATATCCTTGTGTTTAGGCTGCGGAGTGTCAAAGGCTAAGAGGTACAGTATACTTTTGGTAGTTTTTTATTACATATAGTCTGTGGTGCAGTAATTCTGCAGTTGTTTTGACTAGAAATTTTAAAAGGTCCTGTTGCATGATATTGAAGAAATATATGTTATTTGGTATATACAAAGTTGGGGTTTATGTTGCCAGTATATAGCGTTTGGATGGTATTTAAAATAATTGCACTATTTATTAACGCAGTCAGGTGCTGTACCGTATTAACTGCTTATGTGATTTCATGCTCCAGTTTCTCTAGTATGGGTAGTAAAATGCTGCATATCACTTTTAAAATGCTTTTTGTGTGTTCTGTGTATTTCTGTAGTCTTAACTGCTGGACTATATGCTTCATAATGTTAACAGTCATCTTGTTGTGAATATATGGGAAGAATTCAACTAATTTGTTCCTCATAATATTTTGGATAGTAAACTGATTCACTGTTTGCCAGAGGATAGTTTTGTCATGTGGATTTACAGCTGGTTGGAATGATATATTCAAAGAGTGCATATCAGTAATTCCTCATCAATCTGGTTTCAAGTGGGGTGCAGCAAGTCCTTGTTTTAGGCCTGGAATTCTTCAGACTTTTATGTGTGACTTAGACGAAAGGGTGTATTAACTAGTTTTCAGATTTGAGGATGACAGAAAACTGGGAAGGATAGCTAACTCCTCAGAATACAGTAGCAAACCTAAAATGTTCTTGATGGAATGGAAAACTGACTGAAACATACAAAATCAAATTCCACCAAGGTATATACAAAGTTCTGCTGTGGGGTGGAGAACCAAATGCATGTGTAAAGAATAGAGGATTCCGGGCTTGGCAGAAAAAATGTGAAAAGGATCTCTGGATTGTAGTCAATCACACATTGAACATCTGGTTGCTGTACTTTACCAAGGATAAAAACAAATTGCAATGGATACAATGGACAACTACAAATATGGTCAGGGGTGTGGAAAGCAAGTCCTCTAAAGAAAAAACAACTGAGGGTGTTTAGCCTGAAGAGAAGAAGATTTGGGCTTGGGGAGACACATGATGGCATTGTTCAAATACCTGAGGGGCAGTTGCATAAAATGAGGTAGGGCTGGATCTAATGGACTAATATAATGAAAGGTAGATTTCAGTTGAACATTATCAGAGCAGTTCAGCATTGGAACAAATTACCTAGATGGATGGTGAGCTTTAGCTGTAGTTTTTCAAGCAGAACATATATGGGGATGCTCTTACTCAGGATTTCTTGTATTGAGCAAGGGGGTTGACTAGATAGTCTGTAAGACTGCCCCCAGCTGCCTCTGTGATTCTAACATGCGCTTCAAGTAAAGCCTGTACTGCAAGGAACTTGATTTTTAGTCTTCTTGCCTGTTTTCTAGTCATTATTATATGTAATTACATCTTGCTCCCCACCTTTTCCTTTTTCCTCTGCGATAATATGCTCAGTCTTCTGACCTGGTATTAAGTATTGGCTTTAACCCACTTAACAGGCCGAGCTCTGTAGAAGCCAGAGAAAGAGGGATGGAAGATTTCCATGGTCTGTCTTTCCAGGCTTCTTCCAAATAGTTCAGGCAGGGAATGAGGAAGGAATTCCTGCTGGCTGAATTGTACCCAAGAGAACTGCAGTCCAACTGGCACGAATAACTTGTTCTTTCTCCTTCCTGTAAAGGTTGAATCCAATAATATTTATGTGTGAAAGTTGGCTGGGTAAGAGCTGAGAACCTAAACATTATCGAACACCAGAGTG
The DNA here is from genome assembly GCF_964106645.2 of Podarcis pityusensis. Lineage (NCBI taxonomy): Eukaryota > Metazoa > Chordata > Lepidosauria > Squamata > Lacertidae > Podarcis > Podarcis pityusensis. The sequence goes on from NC_138030.1 coordinate 80,281,837, forward strand.
ACACATTAGGGGCCTGAGTGCAAGGATTATGCTTTCTAAATGAAAAGACCCTTGTTGTGTTGTTTTTTTAAAAACCCTATAAATACTCCGCATGATATACAATATCACCTGACTTGTTAAATTGCCTGTTCTGGAAATTCAGGCCAGAATCTTGATTTTGAAGCAATCATGGAACCAGTTCTAATACAGCATCAGTATTGCTATCTATGCATATCTTCCATGTGTGTTCCCCCCCACCCCAAATAAATAAAAACAGGGTAACTGTCAGCACTCTTTCAGAGAAGATGGGAGGCAGTACATCTGATTTTAAGAGCTTGCATAGGTGGCAAAACATGCACTCACGTTTCTTATTGTAAAAGCCCAACACTGCAACCAGGAATCTGGAATTAAATACATAGAGGATATATTTTGGTGGTACAATTAATTTTTAATTTAAATCACATAGCCACTTGAGCTTCATCAGCTAAGAGATTCACGATCTTCTTTCCACTTTCCATGTTTCTGTGTTGAAGTCACAACATAACAGAGCAATTCAAAGCATGCAACACAGCAGTCTAGTAAGGTCCAAACCAGACAGAACAGGTGGCGGCAGCAGCAGGGGGTAGGATATCAGTGATTTAGGTCACCCACAGTTCTTGTTTAGCTGTCCCATGGGGCTATGTTGAAGAGTGGGACTGTGGTGCTCAGGAAGAGGGGATTTAACCCTTTCAACCCTTTCCATACTCTTTCCCCAATATAAATCATCTCATTTATTCCATTGGGTGGAGAGGGGTTGGGGAGAGAACTTCTTCCACCACTAGGCATACGTAGTGTACAGTCAAGACATACCCAAATAGACATTATATACCAGGGGCCTTACAAATGCATGAGCTGCAACTTTTTGTTCTGCACTACAGTTTTGTACTCTAATTATGCTTACCACTGCAATCTAAAACCTGTTGTGCTTGATTAAGGTCTTTTTGGTAGCTTAAAACATGAAGCAGTGTCTGCTGCTTATGCAGGACAGGCACAGAGATATTCAACCATCAGTCTAGTCAATTGAACTGAAATGTAGCCTTGAAAATAACCATTACAGTGGTACCTCGGGTTAAGTACTTAATTCATTCCGGAGGTTCGTTCTTAACCTGAAACTGTTCTTAACCTGAAGCACCACTTTAGCTAATGGAGCCTCCTGCTGCTGCTGCGCTGCCGGAGCACGATTTCTGTTCTCATCATGAAGCAAAGTACTTAACCCGAGGTACTATTTCTGGGTTAGCAGAGTGTGTAACCTGAAACGTATGTAACCTGAAGCGTATGTAACCCGAGGTACCACTGTACTGGGTTGGAAATCAACCCTTGCCTCTGTTGTGTGAAATGGGCTTCACTGTAAGGTCCTTAACTGGGAAGCTAGTAAATAAGTCATGTTTCTGGCTGCATGTGCTGAAAGAAGTTCCTCCAGTTAACTAGGTGTGGATTGTTTTCTACTGAAAAACAGATACTTAACCTCTTCTTTCAGGCTATTGGTGAGCTGCAAAATGACTAATGATGTGTTGGTGGGCTACCAAACATGTTTATTAAGTGTATGTGGTGCTTAGGATTGCTGCTGCAACCGCACCCTCTGCTTTGTATAATAATGTACCGTATATGTAATAAGGGGATCAGCTGTTCTAACAGTTGTTCTAATTGGAACTTAATTTTAATTTTGCAAAATCATATGAGTGCTTAAGTGTGCACTTGAACTAAGCATATTTTACCTATGTTTCAGTAAAAGTGCCTAGCAAGGGATTTTGGGTGGGTTTTAGGTAGGTCTTAATGACAGCTGCAGGGAATAGCAGGATATTGGAACTCATGGCATCTTGCATTCCATCTCTGCAGAATGGAAGCTTCTTGCCTGGAGCTTGCCTTGGAAGGGGAGCGGTTGTGTAAAGCAGGGGACTGTCGCGCTGGTGTCTCTTTCTTTGAAGCAGCAGTTCAGGTTGGAACAGAAGACTTGAAAACCCTCAGTGCAATTTACAGCCAGCTGGGCAATGCCTATTTCTACTTGCATGAATACACAAAAGCTTTGGAGTATCACCACCATGATTTAACCCTTGCAAGGTAACTTTAAATTTTGATTCCTTCAAGATCCTCTAGATAGCAATTACTTTTTCTGTTTGTGAATAAACTTTGTTCAGTGAAATTGACCGGATATACTTGACCATATATTGAACACATGATAATGGAATGTTGCTCGGTATAATTCTGTCAACAGAAATTTCTTAGGCTAATTTCTGCTAATTATGTGATGAAATATGCTAATAGGATTTCATGAGAGCGGCCACAGATGTGTCCAGGGTATTATATGTAAGCAAGGCATGCATTGATCACTAATACACACTTAATTTGACTTGAGTCTTAATTTGTATTAGTTGTGTATAACGAATCTTCCTTCTGCCACCTGCATATCCGAAAATACAACCTTAGAAAGCATTGTGTAAAATATCTACTGGAAATTAGTTTTTTCAAAAAGGGTTTCCTGACACTAATGTGGTGGTGGTGGTGTTAATTAATCTTCATTAAATTTTAAAACACACACTGTTTTACTCTCAAAACAATATTATATACTTCAAAGAAACAAACTGACAGAGCATAAGATTGGCGGCCGGTAAAGTACTACATAAAGAAAAACATAAATATATAAATGCAGTTTATACCATATCCAAAACATATCCATCAGGCACATAAGTTTGTTATTCATTCTTCTCGTTGTTTTTAAAAATATTCATTAGTTTTTCTAAGTCCAGGTCCCTTAGTGAACATCAAGAGCTGCAGATGATTTAGGATAAAGGAAGGGAGGTCTCATAACAAGACCTGAGCTGGCACGGGCATGTTAGCTCCCAGCAGGACTGAGGCTAGTTGCCTCAGCATTCATTCTTCTTATTTTTGCAATCATTGTATAGACAGGGGGTGCCCATCTGGGCGTGTAGATGGTCACATATTCTCTCTTCTTCTTTTTTTACTTTTACTTTAAGAATGTATTTTTCTACAATAAAATGGTGCTTATTCTCAAGTAAATGTGTTTAGCATGAGGACAGCAGAAGCTTTGGTTTGATTTTTGCGCTAATGTAGTAGAAATGTAGAAGCAGTGGTAAAGCATAGAGTGGTGGCAGGGAGTTGGGGAAAAGAGAAATATTGTACACTTCAAAATTGAAGTAATGCACATAGCTTTCTAAATCCACCACCAACCCCAGTAAGATCATTAAGTTCAGGGTATAAAATTACCTAGCTGCACCAAGTTGTAATTGAATTCTAAATTATAGTACATTTACTGTGCAATACTATGCACATGTACAAGTCCTATTGTTTTCAGTAGTTCTTAACATACTAGTGAGAGCATTTAAAATTGGAGCCATAGCATTGTAGCAGTTTGACCAATGTTAAAATATCTCCAAGCAGTCTTTGCTAAGCCATTAGCTGGAATTAATGTGATCATGGGTTTTCTAAAATACATAAATAAGGCTTAATACTGAGTAAACATATTTAGGATGGGACTCAAGTGTGTTCAAATTGTAACAAACATATGGTAACTAATGTAGATATTTAATAGGAAAATATTTCTGTTTAAGGTAGGTTGAAGTCCACATACGTTATAAAAGTGGCAGAAATGAGTTCATATTTCTTTTGATTTTCAGAACCATTGGGGACCAGTTAGGCGAAGCTAAAGCAAGTGGAAACTTGGGAAATACCTTAAAGGTCCTTGGAAATTATGAAGAAGCAATTGTCCGCTGTCAAAGGCACCTCGACATTTCTAGAGAGCTAAGTGACAAGGTAAAAACACTTGCTATATTTAGCACTGTTAAGGGGGGGCGGAGACAGGAAGTGTCCTTTTAAACAAGGTTATAGCTAAAGATTTATTTGGTTCAAGTGATTTCAGTTTTGTTCAGTTCCCCATTCTCTTTATACCACTGTTTGCCCCTCCTGCTCCATTGGGAGTTTCAGTCCACAAAATCGGGAGGGTACCACATTTACTGTCTCTGTCGTAATAATACATTTGCTGTGTAGAGAACAAAAGAGCATCTCATTCTAGCTCTCTATAACCTTTATGGAAATCTGGGGTACCAATCCAGACTGGTCTTAAACACCATTCATCATTTTGCTTTTCTTAACCTCTTCTCGCGCCATTCGTCTTTGTTAAAAGCAAATCGGTGTAGAAATCTGCCGGTTGCATGAACCATGGGAAATCGTTCATAACCAAGTGCTTGGTAGCACCTGCACATTCCTGAGAACTTGTTTTGATAGTCTAAAAAGAAAGTTTTGTGCCTACCGATCCAGGTAGCATGTGTTTGGATCATTAAAAGAGGTCTTTGTGGAGTTCCTGTAGTCTGCAGATGTGGCACCTGATAAAACATTTTTGCAAATATAGTGAGCTTTCTTGGGGAATGCTGTGGTGAAATGGCTCATCAGAATTGCAGGAAAGGAATGATTGTTTAGTATAAATGGGAAGACATCCATTGTTGAATAGCTGAGAAATGTGCTTTTATATGTCTGACTGAAAGCATTCATAAGGCAGTAAGTTTGAAATTCATTTCCAGCCTTTTCTTCTTTAGGTTGGAGAAGCAAGAGCACTTTATAACCTTGGAAATGTATATCACTCCAAGGGTAAAAGTGTAGCTTGTGCAGGTACCCATGATCCAGGAGAGTTTCCAGATGATGTTAAAGCTGCATTGCGGAAAGCTGCAGATTATTATGAGTAAGTAACAAAGGGAGCGGGGAGAACTATTCTTGGAAGCGGAGTTGATGTAGCTTAAAATAGTGTTTATATCCCTTTAAAATGTGCTTTATATTAGACATGCTTTCAAAACTGTGTTTCTAATTCCCCTTCTCTATATAATAAGCTCTTTTTGTTTGAAAATTTGTTAAAGTCCAAACACAAAAATAAATTTCAAAAATAGAACATAAGAAACATTCAGATGAAACCTTGTCTCTCCAGTTGCAACAGCTTAATTCTGGCCAATAAAAATGCACTTGCTGATGAATTTCTAAGGAGGGAAATGTCAACAGTTATAGAGTAACTGTCATAAAAGCTGTTTATGTGCCTTATCAAAATGAAATTAATTCACAGAGAGCACAGTGTAGGACACACTTTCAGTTTATCATAGCAGTCACAATGGTATGTACTGTTTCGTTCAAGATTTTATTAGTTACCAAACTTAGTCCTGCATTGTACCTGGAACAGTACCAGAAGCCAATGAAGGCTTGTCAAGTCAAAACTATATGGGTTGTTGCTTCTTAATAATCTGCAAGGGCTATCACACATTAAATGCATTTCACTTTGAGGTTGTTTCACTGAATTTGGAAGAAAATATATATACAGTCATACCTCGGGATAAATATGCTTCAGGTTGAGCGTTTTCAGGCTACACTCTGTGGTGACCCGGAAGTAACAGAACGCGTTACTTCCAGGTTTCACCGCTCGCGCATGCGCAGACGCTCAAAATGACATCATGCACAGAAGCGGCAAAACGCGGCATGCGCAGTTGTGTGTTATGTACTACTCAGGATGTGAACAGGGCTCCGGAAGGGATCCCGTTCACATCCAGAGGTACCACTGTGCAGCCTTTATGGAAAAGTCCTGCATGTCACTCCCATTTGAACTCCATCAATACTTTCCTACCCCAAGTCATGAGATCTGCTGACCACTGGTTTCAACAGTATTTGGCTTCAGTCTGGTGGCACACATCCCATTTCAAACCATGAACATAAATTTATGAAGGAGGAAAATGAAAAAAAAACAACTGTGTAGGAACTTTTAACAGTACCCAAAGAGAAGCAAGTTTGCTTTCATTTTGTCTATTCTCTTCCACGTTTTTATCAAAAATGTACATTTCCATGAGCTGATAACGAACCAGGTTGTAATGTGAAAAATAATTATAAAACAATAGTTAAAGAGACCTTGTTGTTCTCATCAAAAACACCATCCACTGAATCTTTAGTCTGTGTACCACCCTACTTTTACAAGCCTTATTCATGTAAATGTTTTTTGCATGAAAAAGCCTCTAATAACAGATGGCTTCATCTGCTCATCTCCCTATTTTTCCTGAATATCGCAATGCAGAGAGGAGGAAAATGGGATTCTGTTTTGGTGAATTTCTGCTCTTCAACAAACTGACCACACGTTTGTAAGCCTCCAAAATCTCTCTTTAGGCACAGGTGTCAACCATTTTGCACAAGGTTTTGTTTCTAGCTCGAGCGCACATAAGCCTGCCTTGCCCTGTTATGCCCTCTTCTAGGTCCACAGGTACCCACATGTTGGCAGTCGCACATCTGTTGAACACGTTCAAAGTGGTCACCACCTATATATGCAACAGCCCTTCAAGGGCAGAATGACAATAAGTTGGGTTAGGGCCCTCTTCCTATCTCTGGAAGGCAATAAAAGGACAGCTTTGGATCAGGGCTCTTGTGAGGGTGAAAGCATTAAACCACCTAATACTGATGGCTTCTAGCAAAAGTTATTAATGTATTGTGGTCATCGTGTCAGTTCCATGAGCAGGAAGAACAGCCACCTTCATGGCTGCTAATTGTTATGCATTTCTAACATAAACCTTTTAATTGTTTTTATTTTGTTTCCCTGTTAAATAGGGAGAACTTGACATTAGTGACAGAGCTGGGTGATAGAGCAGCCCAGGGACGTGCCTATGGAAACCTGGGGAATACTCATTATCTTCTGGGCAACTTCAGGAGTGCTGTTACTGCCCATGAACAGGTACAAGAGAGTGCTGTGTTCACGTATAACACTAACCCATGGTTTGTTTCAACAAACCAGAAGTCATCCTGCAGAGCCGTGACTTGTTTCTCCCAAGCTTGGTTTGTTTTCTGACTGCTCTTGCTTTGCTGTATAGATTGGTGAGCATCTGGGGTGGTATGGCCAAAGACTTTTTGGTTCAGACATAATGCCACACAATAGTCTAAATAAGTCTATAAGCCAAGAACAAACCATGGCTTTATTGCCAGAAAACAAACAATTGTTAGTCAACTGGGCTGGGTTCAGACAATCCACACTTTGGCTGAAGAAACCTTGGCTTGGTGTTATGTGCATGACATGCCAGAATATAGTGATAGTTTCCAGCATGATGTATTCTGCACCTGTCATTTAAAAAGCAGGTTTTTATTATTGCTACTATTACTATTATTATCATCTGTTAACTCCTAGTGATGAAAGATAGTTTATTCAGGATTCCTCTTTACAAAGAATCTGTAACAATGTATGTTCTGCAGAAATAGCTGAATTTTTTATTAAAAGAAACCCACAGTAAGCATAGCTGTCAACGTTTCCCTTTTTAAAGGGAAATTCCCTTATTCCGAATAGGATTCCTCACAAGAAAAGGGAAAAGTTGACAGCTATGACATTGAGGTTTATTTGAAATCAGTAACCTAGGATTCTAAAATTTTGTGCTACATATTAAATTCCATCCTTTTACAGTTCACAACCACTTACTGGATATCAGTATGAACCATTACAAACAGCAGACTTGAGAATTTAAAAGTTGTTTTACTTTGAATTTTTCAGGAAAGAGTTACTGTTCCTTCTTTCAGGACACAGTAGTGGGCATATGGGTTCCTAACTATTCCAGAGGAGGTAGTTGTCTATCAGAAATTCACAGTATTTGACAACAGAACCTTTCTTTTTCAGCGCCTTTTAATTGCAAAAGAATTTGGTGATAGAGCTGCTGAAAGAAGAGCCTACAGCAATCTTGGAAATGCTTATATTTTCCTTGGAGAATTTGAAACTGCTGCCGAATACTACAAGTTAGTCAATATATTGTTTAATTACCTAACCAAAGTATTATTTTCATAAGTTTTCCAATCTTTCTAGTTTTAATTATAAATTTATAATCCTTCAGATTTTAGCCTATCTGGTAGGTTAGACTCAGATATAACTTGCCCTGGACTACCCAGAGAATACTATATTTGTGTGAGCCTGGATTTCCTATTTCTAACTCCAAATCTGAAGCTACTTTCAGATTTAGATGTTTTATTTGAATATTGATTAGTTGTCTCCTCTTTCCTGAGTTTAGTTAAGATCTTTTCAAAAGGTCAGTATTGGCAGTCCCCCCCTTGAAAATTAAGACCCTCAAAATCAGTTTTTATTAGAACATATAAACAATCTGTGCCACTGTGAGAACAAGATGGGCCATTGGCTTGATTCAGCAAGCTCTTCTTACATTTTTTAATGCTCTAAACTATCTTAAATCATCTAAGGATCTAACAAACGACAGCTGTTTTAGAATATCATTTTAGGAAAATACCAATATTTTGGGAATGGTCAATGGTAGAGCATCTGCTTGTGTGTGCAGAAGGTCCAAGGTTTAATGCCTAGCATTTCCCATTAAGACTGGGAATGTCCTCTGCCTGGAACCTTGGAAGAGCTGCTGCCATTCACTGTAGACAAGCCCTGAGCCACATGGACCAATGGTCTAACATCCTGTGTTTATGTGTTCTTACCCTATGGCTTTAGACTGCAGCACTGGTTCTGTGGAAAATGTACCCCATTATTTAATTGACCTGTTTTTTCTGCAGTTTATACAAAATCCTTAGATCTAGCTGTTGATGGGAAACCTAATTGGTCTGAAATGCAAAGTAGGGTGACCCTGTTAGCAGTGGTGATATTTGCTTTGGTAGCTTCTAAATTTTGAGCCAGTTTTCTGCCCTCTCAGTAGCATGATAAATAAATTATATTGTTTTGTTGGAAGTTATTACTATTTTGTTTATTTCTTTGTTGTGACTTCTAGTCTAAACAATAGAGATTGATTGATAAAGACCCATTGTATGTTTGTTTATGCATATATACTATTTGTCTAAGGAAAAAGACTGTTTTGGAAATGGGGAGATAACTAGCTTTGTATAGGATTATATTTGTATATTAAACATTGAGAGCCACTTGAACTATATGCAGATACATTCTTGTTAGTCATGTAAGTGAAGATTATTTCTAGCTGTTTGTACTTTTAGGAAAACACTGCAGCTCGCCAGGCAGCTTACAGACCGGGCTGTAGAAGCACAAGCTTGCTACAGCCTTGGGAATACATATACTTTACTTCAAGACTATGAAAAGGCCATCGATTATCATCTGAAACACTTGGCAATTGCTGAAGAACTGAATGATAGGTAAGGCTTTTAAAAGTCCACTGTTCATTAACAAGAGAGAGATCTTTTTGAGGGTATAAAATTAAGTTCCTATAGAATAATGGTCCTATTCAAATAGACAAAGGTCCAAAGGTGCCTAAGAACCTGCCCCTGCCCCTTGGGATTTTCCCCTCCACCCTTTTGAACTGTAGGTGACCATGCCATATCATAAACTCTTTTGAAAATTCCCTTCAGTTTTGTGCAGTGACTTGTCCTTTGATGTGCTACTTTAGAAACAAAAGCCTGGGTTCAATATCTAAATACAACTCTGGAAACTTCAATAAGCACTAATTATTTTTAAAAGTTGTGAGATTTGCATTGGGATTAGCCAGCTTTCTGTCACTAAGCTTTGTATTATGTAGCTTTAGAGCTTTTAATTGAAATTGTGCATTAATGAGATTTTGTATATTCAAATTGAATATAAACTGTTACTGAGAACCAATTCATTTAAGTATTACTTTAATTGAGCAGCTTGTGGAAGTATGCGTGTTCATACTTCTGATTCTCTACAGTTAACATATGAAGCAAAGAGAAATGGATCCCCTCTGCAGAGACCATAAAGTAATGCATTTGTTGACTGACGGTGTCAAGTGTGTTGTTGCCAGTAAATAAAACAAAAATAAAAGCTAGTTAGCTTTGTTCAGTAGCATTACTAAGAGCGTGTAAACAGGACTTCCTCTCAGGAAGGGAAGGAATCACAGAAGAGTTGGAAGGGACCCTGAGGGTTGTCTAGTCCAACCCCCTGCAATGCACAGAATCTCAACACATGGTCCTCCTCCTATTTGAACTTATACTGAATGCTGCTTAGCTTTGCAAATGTGCCAGCAGTTTCAGTGCTGCACCACTAGGAGGACTAGTTGATTCAACAGCCACTGTCCATTGTTCTCTCCCCATTCCTAGGGGGCTAACTAAATTTGAGCCACACCTCCTGACTTCACTGACTACTATAGTAGCTGGAAGAAAGCTAGGCATGTAAATTTGTAGCAACCTAGTGAGCTAGAGGGAGCCCCAGCTGACAAAGCATCAAGGTGAGTCAAGCAGATGTGCAGGTTTAGCAGCAGGGCAAAGAGGCCAGGGCACACGACTCTCTGCCCCTCCTTTCCTTCAACTAAAGTAAACCTGAACTCTCAATAAAAGTAACCCCTGCAACTGGAATGTCAGCAGGGGTGTGGGGGCTTTTCAGTGTTTTACACTGTCTAGTCACATGTACAGCTATCTCCCTTTTGGGCAGAAGTCACGGGTGTGTCCAAAGTGCAATGAGCACCTGGTTCTCTTGGAATAAGCTCATTCCCTTAAAGCTAAGGTGGCAGACCAAGAAAGCTAAGAGAGGCAGAAAACTCTGTGAATGAGACACGCAGGGATACTATAGTTGTATCCCACTCCCACACTGAGAGCTGTCCTGCTGTCAGGGAGAATGAGGATTTCTGGTAAGGAGAGTGTCAGAAGAAGAGGAAAACATTTCCTTAGAAAGGACCCATTCCTTTAGGGAAGAACAGTTATTTATGCCTGCATGCTCAGGATGCTTCTTTGGGTGGGGAGTGAAGAAAGTGGATGGAGAAAAGTGTTTTTCCCTCTTTGATAACACTAGAATTGAATGTTGGAAGATTAAGGACAGATAAAAAAAAGTCCTTCTTCACACAGCACATGGAACTTGCTCCCACAGGTGGCAGTGACTGAGAACTGCAGGAGTGAATGTTATTGTGCTCAGATCCTGCTTAAAGGTTTCCCACAGGCATCTAGTTGGCTAGCAAGAACAGGATACTGGACTAGATAAAGGATTGGCCTGATGCATCAGGCTCTTATGTTCTTACTTGTTCATGGCCGATAGTGGTTTGTTTAAATGAAACATGGTCTCTCGTTCAGACATAAAGCTAAGCCAAGGATCATGATTTGTTTCTCACATGTGCTAGTGGGGAGTACAAAGTGGCACAGACCAGTGCATTAGCATTAAACTATTAACTAGTTTACTGTGGCATATGAACTGACTAGTATAGGAATGGGTCCTTACTGGTTTAAGTCAGTTAGAAAGCTAATGTATGGAGCATTTAATAAGTGTCATGCTGTTGAACTGTGTTTCAGAATTGGTGAAGGAAGAGCGTGCTGGAGTTTGGGGAATGCATACACAGCCCTGGGGAACCATGAACAAGCTATGCACTATGCCGAAAAGCATTTAGACATTTCGAGAGAGGTAGGTGGTCATATTACAAGTTGTTTGTGGTATACTCTTTTTATAAAAATTAAGTACGCATATACAGTGGAACCTTAGTTTTTGAACGTAATCCGTTCCGGAAGACCGTTTGAGTTTCAAAATGTTTGAAAACCGAAACTCAATATGGAAGCCTCAGTACAATGTTGTTGTTGTTGTTGTTTAGTCGTTTAGTCGTGTCCGACTCTTCGTGACCCCATGGACCAGAGCACGCCAGGCACTCCTATCTTCCACTGCCTCCCGCAGTTTAGTCAGACTCATGCTGGTAGCTTCAAGAACACTGTCCAACCATCTTGTTCTCTGTCGTCCCCTTCTTCTTGTGCCCTCCATCTTTCCCAACATCAGGGTCTTTTCCAGGGAGTCTTCTCTTCTCATGAGGTGGCCAAAGTATTAGAGCCTCAGCTTCACGATCTGTCCTTCCAGTGAGCACTCAGGGCTGATTTCCTTAAGAATGGATACGTTTGATCTTCTTGCAGTCCATGGGACTCTCAAGAGTCTCCTCCAGCACCACAGTTCAAAAGCATCAATTCTTCGGCGATCAGCCTTCTTTATGGTCCAGCTCTCACTTCCATACATCACTACTGGGAAAACCATGGCTTTTACTATACGGACCTTTGTTGGCAAGGTGATGTCTCTGCTTTTTAAGATGTTGTCTAGGTTTGCCATCGCCTTTCTCCCAAGGAGCAGGCGTCTTTTAATTTCGTGACTGCTGTCACCATCTGCAGTGATCACGGAGCCCAAGAAAGTAAAATCTCTCACTGCCTCCATTTCTTCCCCTTCTATTTGCCAGGAGGTGATGGGCCCAGTGGCCATGATCTTCGTTTTTTTGATGTTGAGCTTCAGACCATATTTTGCGCTCTCTTTCACCCTTATTAAAAGGTTCTTTAATTCCTCCTCACTTTCTGCCATCAAGGTTGTGTCATCTGCATATCTGAGGTTGTTGATATTTCTTCCGGCAATCTTAATTCCAGTTTGGGATTCATCCAGCCCAGCCTTTCGCATGATGAATTCTGCATTTAAGTTAAATAAGCACGGAGACAATATACAGCCTTGCCGTACTCCTTTCCCAATTTTGAACCAATCAGTTGTTCCATATACAGTTCTAATTGTAGCTTCTTGTCCCACATAGAGATTTCTCAGGAGACAGATGAGGTGATCAGGCACTCCCATTTCTTTAAGAACTTGCCATAGTTTGCTGTGGTCGACACAGTCAAAGGCTTTTGCATAGTCAATGAAGCAGAAGTAGATGTCTTTCTGGAACTCTCTAGCTTTCTCCATAATCCAGCGCATGTTTGCAATTTGGTCTCTGGTTCCTCTGCCCCTTTGAAATCCAGCTTGCACTTCTGGGAGTTCTCAGTCCACATACTGCTTGAGCCTTCCTTGTAGAATTTTAAGCATAACCTTGCTAGCGTGTGAAATGAGTGCAATTGTGCGGTAGTTGGAGCATTCTTTGGCACTTCCCTTCTTTGGGATTGGGATGTAGACTGATCTTCTCCAATCCTCTGGCCACTGCTGAGTTTTCCAAATTTGCTGGCATATTGAGTGTAGCACTTTAACAGCATCATCTTTTAAAATTTTAAATAGTTCAGCTGGAATACCATCACTTCCACTGGCCTTGTTATTAGCAGTGCTTTCTAAGGCCCATTTGACTTCACTCTCCAGGATGTCTGGCTCAAGGTCAGCAACCACACTACCTGGGGTATACGAGACATCCATTTCTTTCTGGTATAGTTCCTCTGTGTATTCTTGCCACCTCTTCTTGATGTCTTCTGCTTCTGTTAGGTCCTTTGCACCTTTGTCTTTTATTATGGAAATCTTTGTACGAAATGTTCCTTTCATATCTCCAATTTTCTTGAACAGATCTTTGGTTTTTCCCATTCTATTGTTTTCCTCTATTTCTTTGCATTGCTCGTTTAAGAAGGCCTTCTTGTCTCTCCTTGCTATTTTTTGGAAATCTGCATTCAATTTCCTGTATCTTTCACTATCTCCCTCACATTTTGCTTGCCTTCTCTCCCCCGCTATTTGTAAGGCCTTGTTGGACAGCCACTTTGCTTTCTTGCATTTCCTTTTCATTGGGATGGTTTTAGTTGCTGCCTCCTGTATAATGTTGCGAGCCTCCATCCATAGTTCTTCAGGCACTCTGTCCACCAAATCTAAATCCTTAAACCTGTTCCTCACTTCCACTGTGTATTCATAAGGGATTTGATTTAGATTGTATCTTACCGGCCCAGTGGTTTTTCCTACTTTCTTCAGTTTAAGCTTGAATTTTGCTATAAGAAGCTGATGATCTGAGCCACAGTCAGCTCCAGGTCTTGTTTTTGCTGACTGTATAGAGCTTCTCCATCTTTGGCTGCAGAAAATATAATCAATCTGATTTCAATGCTGCCCATCTGGTGATGTCCATGTGTAGAGTCGTCTCTTGTGTTGTTGGAAAAGAGTGTTTGTGATGACTAGCTTGTTATCTTGGCAGAACTCTATTAGCCTTTGCCCTGCTTCGTTTTGAACTCCAAGGCCAAACTTGCCAGTTGTTCCTTTTATCTCTTGACTCCCTACTTTAGCATTCCAATCCCCTATAATCCTCAGTACAATAGGGAAACTCAAAACGGAAGCCGCCTCAGAAGTTCAAGGACTGGGGTTTACATATTTGTGGATAGTGTATACAGGAACTTATTCAGTATGGATATGAAATTATGAAATGCTTTTGATTGCAGGTGGGAGATAAAACTGGAGAACTAACAGCTAAACTTAACCTCTCAGATCTACAAATGGTGCTTGGCCTAAGTTTCAGCACAAACAGTTCAATGATGACAGAAAATCAAATTCTAGATCATAGCGTGAATGGTAAATATAAACTTCCATGATTATTTATTAAGATTTATCTTAATTAATCTTCAACACTCATAGATAGGCTGATACTTTGTGAGATATACCTCTCATTTTACTTGGGGAAAGTTTAAGACTATATATTTGCAATGCAATAGGGAAAAAGTTTTGCAATCCTTAATCTTCAATACTGGGTCTGTTCTTATATTCTGGTTTTAGAAACTGTTTTGGGGGGAAAAACAAGCCATTTTTCTTTTATAAGCACACCTATACAGTGGAGTCCCTCAGCAGAACTAGGAGATAATTATTGGCGATCCCCCCCCCCCCCCCCCGGTGAAATCCACTGTAGAGCGCCTCTCAGCCCCAACACCACACACACATTGCAAAATACCCTAAATATCTGAAAGACCGCCTCATTCCTTACAGACCCTGCTGAGATTAGCAGAGGGGGTCCTCTTGGTAGTTCCTCCACCATCTGAGGCTTGGGGTGGTTGTGGCCTGTGACAGGGCAGTCTCTGTGGTGGCCGCTAAGCTGTGGAACTCCCCACTGAGTTGTATCTGGCAACTTCATTATATAGCTTTCAGGGAATGCTGAAGCTGCACCTTGGATTTTGACACTTCAGGTTTATGTTTTTAGGAGCCACCTTATTTTTATGGTTATAAGTTATTTTTATATTATGCTGTAACCTGCTTTGGGACCTTCAGGTGAAAAGTGGGAAATAAATACATAATTAAATCTTACCTTGCATGTAGGTGAGTTCTAATTCAATTATTAGTCTCAAGTAGTAATGATCTTTGTTGGTCATTAGACTTTAGAAGGTCCAGGTAATTTACCCTCATTGTACTCGTTATGAAGCTTTCCTTCAAAATAAACTATTTTTCTATCTTAAGGTGCAAGACCCCGAGTAGGACGCCGCCATAGTATGGAAAACATGGAACTTATGAAGCTTACTCCTGAAAAGGTTGGTGACTGGCTGAACATATTTTATGGGTTGGATCCGGACTACATTAGCTCCCACTGATTTTACAGGAAATGGAATTCAGCTAGGCATTATTAACTTAATATGGATTCAGCACATTAGTCTTAATTGTCATTCAAGCTATAGGGAGAGGGGATGTGGAGGTTGTGGCACTCCCATTTACGTGCCTGCACAGTGCTGACCTGCCTGCTGCTTTGTCCCCCTCTCTTTCCTGGTGAGTGGTGGGGGGTCAGGTCTCCGGCAGCAGTGCTCCTCACTGACCAGTCCTCTGCAGTGGCAACCTTTGGATGTTAGACTAGCCAGAACAAGTTATGCAGGAGGTGATTTTGGTCAAAATGGGAGAATCAAAATCTGTATTTTTAACTATTTCTGATTGATTGTGAATCTGGCAATAAATGGCACCACTTGTGTGTGCATCTATAGCCTTCTCCCCCTCCCCTGAGGTTGTCAATACCTTATGCTGTATTTGATGTTTATGATCTGTAGACCAAATCAGCTAAACTGAAGCAGAGATTTAGTTGATTGACTACATATCAGGGATAGAAAATATTTTTCTTCCCTTTGTCTTGAGTACTGTGCGTTATTTATTAAGCCATTGTTTACAGAAGATGACTACATGGAAATATCAGAAATAGCACTGAAAGAGAGAGAAGATATATGAGTAGAACAGTATTAAGGGTAATAATGTATGGTTCTGTAATTGAAGCATGCTACTGGAAATGAAGGGTACACAAGTACATCCCAAGCAAGATGGAATGATGACTGATTGCTGTGCAGTTTGATGTTCCCATTGAAAATAGTGACCATGATTAAGTTTGGTCCATTAATTTCAGTAGGCCTACCCCAAGCAAAACTTCGTTGAATACCACCCTTAGTCTCCACACATGGGGACTCAAAGGGTAGGAGAAAAAGTTAAAAATATAGAAGTTCATCTGTTGTTCCACTGTCTCCTCTTTGCTTCTGCTTCCTGCCACCCCTTGTGCCTCCACCCCCCCCATTTGCCTGGGGTCTCTCCTTTTTGCTGCACTTGATCTGTACACAGAAATGGGATATTTAAAAATTCAGAATACTTGTGTGTATCTGTAGTTCATGAACAATCGAAGGAGGCAGAGCTAATTTAAGCAGGGAAAGTGTGATGTACAATTAGTATAATGAAGAAGGAATTGGCATCACTGCATGAACTTAATTTTAGGTCTTAAAAATTTATCCTGGACAATTAGTTTAGCATAACTAAGTAATACCTGGGATCCATACTACTTTCCTGAATGTAGTGCAGTGTCACAAAGAAACATTAAAAGCGGCAGTATCTTGTCCCTGGGAAAATGTGACTACCCTCTTGCCCAAAATTTGCATGTCTATTATAGTGAAACAGGTTGTAGTGGATACCGCTTGTAATGTTCTAACTTGGAAGGCTGCTTAGAACTTCAAGAGTGTAGGAATTGTTGCCATAGCAGGCTTCTTCCTGATTTGATATGAGGTACAGTGGTGCCCCGCAAGACGAATGCCTCGCAAGACGGAAAACCCGCTAGACGAAAGGGTTTTCCGTTTTTGAGTTGCTTCGCAGGACGAATTTCCCTATGGGCTTGCTTCGCAAGACGAAAATGTCTTGCGAGTCTTGAGATTTTTTTTCGCTCCCCCCCCCCTTTATCTAAGCCACTTAGCCTTTAATAGCCTTTTAGCAGCTAATCCGCTAAGCCGCTAAGCCTTTAATAGCCGCTAAACCGCTAATAGCGCTAATCCGCTAATAGGGTTGCTTCGCAAGACAAAAAACCGCTAGACGAAGACACTCGCGGAACGGATTAATTTCGTCTTGCGAGGCACCACTGTACTTGAATTTTTCAAGCTCTGTGGAGATATTGACCCAAATTAAACCAGCCACTTCAGTGTTAGTAGTGTGAAAATTAAGGCAGGTAGTAGTATTTTGTGCCTGAATGAGAGACTTTCTTCTGGATAGTTTCTTGATATACATTGTCCCTTGTTCTCTAGGTTCAGGACTGGAACAGTGAAATTCTGGCCAAACAGAAACCACTAGTTCCTAAACCTTCAGCAAAACTACACTTTGTAAATCGGTTAAAAGGCAAAAAATACAAAAACATCACATCTTCTAAAGTGCTTCAGGATGCTAGTAATTCTATTGACCACCGACTAAGTTCACAGAAGGTATTTGTGAATAAATATTTAATTGCTTGAAAGAAATCTTAAAATTATAGTTTGAAAACCTTTTTTAGAAGCATGTTGGTTTAACTTGTTTGCTTGAGTTAAAAACAATCTTAGCATCATGATTAATGCTCAGGATGAAGGCAATTCTAAACATACTTCTTAGGAAGCACTTCTCATCAAGCTCAGTGGATAATTTCTAAATAAGCATGGTTAGGATTTGGGTGGAAAAATCCATTTGAAAATTTTGTTGGGTTGGAGTGAGAACTAAACATTTGATTATAAAACCTGTATCAGCTGCTCAAATACTGTGCTGGCTTTGTTAGGATAGAAATCGATGCTAGCGTCTTAGCCTTCATTGGCTCTTCTTCCCTCCCTCTTTCCCATGCTATTTATTTGTGCGTAGCTTTTTTTGTAACACGGGTAGAGGAAAAATCTCTCCTATTGTCTTCAAAAGTAACCAGTATAACTTTGGCCTGACTATTTTTTTATCTGACTTCTTAAAAGAACAGCCCTGATGTACCTGGAGATGAAGGGTTCTTTGACTTGCTAAGTCGATTTCAGAGCAACAGAATGGATGATCAACGGTATTGTTTCCAGGACAGGAACAGACTGGCAATGACAACTTCTTCTGCACCATCAAGAACATTGAAAAAATGTAACTAATTTTAAAATGTGTATAATTCCCACCTTCTGACAGAATAGAATAAAAGCAGCATAATTATTTTCTTCTTCATCTTTCTGCAGCCTTTTCTACGTCCATGGTCTCACCTCACACTGATGAATTTCTAGATCTTCTTGCTAGCTCTCAGAGTAGACGTCTAGATGATCAGCGAGCCAATGCCAGTGATTTACCAGGACTTCGTCTTAATCAGCGCAACAGTCAATCGGTCCTTGGCCGCTTGATGGCCAGTAGCAATAGTGAACCAGATGATGACTTCTTTGACATTTTGATAAAATATCAGGTAAGTCTTGTAAATGGTGCTCTACATAGTATGTCATGTTTTGTAAACTTTATGCAGCATGATGGTGCCATCTGGTTTCAGTGGGTTCTTAATTTTTTTTTTATTAAAAAGTTAATGAACGCTCTCTGATAAATCTTAGCATTTTAAACAAAGCTCGTGGTGAGTCACCCTCAGATATATTCTTAAAATCAAATAGCTTGCCAAAATGCTGTAAGCAGATAAGGAAAACTTGAACTCAACTTACTGGATTTATAAGCAATCTAAGTTAGTTGGATGAGAAATAAGCAGAACATGCTCTGACTTGAGAATACAGCCCTCTGCTCATTTCTCAGCTTCTGAACAGACTTTGCCTGACCCTCACAATTGCAGATTTCTTATGAAATCTCATTTTTTTCTCCCTGTTGAAATGACACTACATGTTACTAGAATTTTGTTTTAAAAGCCTGGATTGAAAGGAGTTTTCTGTATCAATATCGGCCCAGGACCGGTATGAGGGCTAGACCACTCTGGAGTCCCTTTGGCACCAGTGTGCCAAAGGAAAATCAAACTGCAGCCGGGCACTGGTGGCAGTTTCACACGCAATATACCACCAGGTGAAGCCACCACTGCACTCTGGCCATCGTACAACTGAGGGCAAGCTAGCTTGTTCCTCCCTTGGCTGCCTGCCCTGCAGCAGAGAAGTCTAAGGGAGCCCCCACTCTGGCTCACACAAGGCAGAGACGTGGTGGGTGCTCTGCTAGATTTTGTCTGCTGAGGGGCAGGCAGCTGTGCACCCCAAAAGAGGTAGCCCACACATGCCAAGGTGGTGGTGAGGCAGGCACCTTGGCAGAAGGGGTTATCTCTTTCTCCCAGCCCAACGGGTGCACTGCATCTTTACTCCCAGGGTGACTCACCACACTGGGAGGAAAGGCAGACCCCCACCCACCAGGGCGAAGGCAGTCAGATGAGGGGTCTTATGGGGCAATGCAGTACAAAAAAGTGCCCTGTGAGCTGGGGGGACATGGGGCTTGGTCAGCTGGGGGTCAGCTTGGTTTTACACCTTTGTGCCCCCCAGATGGGCAGCGCATGTTCTCTCCACACCAGGTGTTGGGGCTGGAGGGACTTACTCCTCCCCCAGCACTGGGAACAAGCTGCATTGACGCCAGACTGTAATGTTTGGCTGGTGATACATTGTAATATAGAAAACCTGGTATCGGCCAGCCCTACTTCCCAAGCATCTAACAACTAGCTGTGAATCCTGTGCAAGGGAGGAAAGTTATTTCGGTTGAAATAAAGTTTACTATAAAGCAAGTGATATTATTAAATTACCTAAAATGTGCAAAATATTTGCAGACTATTAAACACATTTCTTGACAAGGTGAAGGAGTGGCTAACATAATATAGTGAAGGAGGCTTCAAATTATAAGCAAACTGGGTAATTCAGTTTTTATCTAAAGTGCTCTGACTTCATAAGGACAAAATGCAAAAGAAGCTCTAGAGTCTTTCCATGACATAACTGACTATTCCAAACAAAGAGCTCATAGACTAAGGGTCTAGTAGGAAGAGATGGTTTAAATATACCGTATTTTTCGCTCCATAAGGCGCACCTGACCATTAAGGCGCACCTAGTTTTTAGAGGGGGAATTCAAGAAAAAAAATATTATTTAAAGGGAGCACTGAGTAGAGCCTGTATGCATCCCAGGCTTTGCTCAGCGCTCCCTTTCAAGAGCCGCGCAGAGCGTGTGTGCAGCGCTTGCAGACCTTTCCCCGAGGAAAAGTCAGTGACGGGCTGCCCTTCTCCCTCCTTGGGGAAAAGCCCCCAAGAGCCGCACACACGGCTATCCCTAACTTTTGCAGGAGGTGGGGTAAGTGAGAGAGCCTCGCTCTGTCCCTTACCCCACCTCCCGCAAAAGCCAGGGATAGCCGCGCTCCACAGGGTAGCGGGATGAAGGCTCCCCGCTGCCCTGCGGAGGCTTCACGGGCTGCCACAGAGCTGCTAAGGAGCTTGTCGGGGCTGGCTGGGGAAGCCCGGGGTTTTCCCCCCCAGCCCCAAAGAGCAGCTCAGGGAGCAGCAGAGAAGCTGCGCGCAGCCTTCCCGCTGCTCCCAGAGCTCGTCGGGGCTGGCAGGGGAAGCCCCGACCCCCTCCCAGCCCCAGGGACCACACATTCGCTCCATAAGACGCACAGACATTTCCCCATAGTTTTTAAGAGGAAAAAAGTGTGTCTTGTGGAGTGAAAAATGCGGTAGATTAGGAAAATTTGAAACTATTTTGTTCTTGTGTCACACTTTTCCTATCATGAAAGGTACAATATGTTAGCTAATCTTTCAGATAAGCAGTTCACGTCCCTTCTTAAAATGGGTTCAGGTTGTGTTAGACTTTAAAGTATATGCTCATGCATACCTGAAAAGGTGTTCCTCTCTAATCTGGGCTAAGGCCTCTGTATCCATTCATGGTACACACTTCGGTGGAGTTCACTGCTCTGGCTGGGAAGTGTGACAAGATGCCAGATGAGTCCTTTATTCTTCTAGCTGGCATCCATTCTTCTCCTGTATGACAGATGCTGCATCAAGACAACCTCCCCACACCCATGGAAACATTGGCAGAGACTTACTGGATTAGAGACTTTAATATGCATCACTAACTTGTTCTAAGCAATATTTCCAAATTTAAGCCAACCCCCACCCCCCAAAATGACAGGCAAGCTGCTATTGTTTATTATATGTGAAAAACCAATAAAAAGAATGAGAACAAGAACTCACCACATTGTTATCCAACAGTAACCATGGAGAATAGCATACTGACATGTTCAAAAACACATATCCTATCACTTAAGATTTTCCAATTTTTTCTAGCACTTGTTTTCCAAGTGTATTTGCTGTGGAAGTAAAATAGTTTTTCCAGGATTTTGGTCTACAAAATCTTTTAACCAGCTTCAATTTGGCCAACATCTTTCACCATGTTACCAAATCAAAAAACCCCCACCACAATTCTTTTCTTCCTTTGTCACTTGAGGAACAGACATAGTTGTGCTATATTGCTGCTTCTATGAGTGAATATTCAATGTATATGCTGTTTCTGCTGGGAAAGGACAGGAAACCATGGCTGACAATATTCTGCCAAAATGTGAATGTTACTACTTTTAATAGGTTTAACATGGGCAAACAGGATGAATTGAACTGTGGAATGATTAAACAGTGGATTTTAGCTGTAACTCCTATCCTACTTGTTTTGATTTTAGGGCTCTAGACTAGATGATCAGAGATGTGCACCACCACCAATCATCACAAAAGGACCAACTGTACCTGATGAAGATTTTTTTAGCCTTATTTTGAGATCCCAAGGGAAGAGAATGGATGAACAGAGAGTCTTTCTACCCTCTGATTTGAAGAGGGTAAATTCTAATTAATGGACTTCTTCAAAAGCACACCGAAGAGAAACAGATGGATTGTGTAATACTGGAATTCCTTTTTTTTTAATAAAACAGGAAACAATGCCTTTAAGGGGAAAAGTTTATGGTACAGTTACTGCTGCCACAGCTTGAAAAAACATATCTAAAAATGTTTGTAAAAAGCTCTATAGAGCACTGTTTCAGTTTTCTCTCTGTAAATATTTTTTTGTTTCATATGGTTTAGTGTTTAACGGTACTTTTCACATGAGCTTATGGAGAAAAATCCAGCTAAAATTATGTAATTAAATAGGAAAACTCTAGATTTAACCTCAAAAGTTTTTCTAACATCTAAGAAGTATAGAATGTTCCAAAACAATTGACAAGTATTACATTGTTTTTTTTTAAAAAAACACACACAAGAAAAATAAATATTTTCATACTAGCTAAACCTGCTGTTTTGTCTGTAAGTAAATGAACTGATCCAAAGAGAATGCCGTTGGTTCTTAACTCAGATAAGTTCCTTTTGTGGTAAGGTCCTATCTCCTACCCACCCTGGAGTTTTTTCAGCTATTCTAGTTATCTGTTGCTCCCATTTGTTAGGAGAAGTCTTCCATTATTTCCTGCCTGTTATTTGGTTTTTGGGGGTGGGGGCTAGATTGCAGGACTGTCATGGCTGAAGATGTGCTCTCTCTGTCAGAGAGCTTGCTTTGCATGGTCCTGTCTCCTTGAGGGACTGGGAAGAGCAACCCACTCGAGGTTATTCTCCTACCTTTGAAGAACATGAACTTAGATATGAACCAACATTCCTTTTCCGCAACGTTCAAGCCTTCCTCATGCAAAACACCTGGTAAAAATTAGTTCTTGATCTTGGGGTAGGGGCAAGTCACAGCTAAATAAAAGTTATCCTGTTGAACCTAAATAACAGCTTTTACAGCTATG
Organism: Podarcis pityusensis; assembly: GCF_964106645.2. NCBI lineage: Eukaryota > Metazoa > Chordata > Lepidosauria > Squamata > Lacertidae > Podarcis > Podarcis pityusensis. The sequence goes on from NC_138030.1 coordinate 80,304,417, forward strand.
AATATAAAAGAAATTTCATTAGTAACATTTTGTAAGAGTTTATTTTGTTGGCAAATTTTCTCCAAAAAAATCTTAACACAAATTTTAAAAGCATTTTACCAGTAGTGTCCCTTTTAGACTTACATTATTTTCTCATTAAATGTTTTTAAAATGTGTTGATGTTGTTGTATGGAAACAAAGGTGCTTCATAAATATAATTTAGGTCTTCGAGGAAAAATGTGCCCTGATACCTAATATGCAAAGAAGTACTATAAGAATGAAAACTGACAAAAGTAGATTCACGAACATTTGTTGCTTAGCAGAGGCATTTAAAAAAATCATTTCCCTGGTATAAGGAGGTCTATCAGGAAGCAGTGTTCCTCTGTTTTTGTTCCTGTAAATGAGAAGATTTAAATGAGAAGCATACAAGCCACAACCTTTCAGATTATTTTTAATTTCTGTTCCAGTGTAGAGTCAAATATTTAGTAATCTGTAATGGGCAAAGCCACTATCCTGGTACTTTTTGTAATGGTAGAAGGATAAAACTATGATGTCTTCAAACACAGACTACAGTGCCATTGTTTTTAAATGTACAGGAGGCCAAGGCTCACTGCTATGCCAACCTTTACCCCAGCTAGCCCTTCCCTATTCCCTCCACTCCAGATGCATTTATGTTTGCACACATGCAATTTAAACTCTACATGGGGAAATGAGTTTTGGTGAGAATTGGTAATGGAAACTGAAGCAGAACATTGCTGCTCTCTTCAGCTTAATATCATATTCCACCGTGGCCAAGATGCTGTTACTTAAAGAATGCTGTCAGTCTCATTCAACACACTTGGGCAAATCGCTCTAGGCTGCTGTTTTAATCCTACGCACTTAGTAGGGCTTGTTCTCAAATAATATGCACATAACTGGGTCATAAGGTTACCATCTATACCTCCAGTACTACAGAAAGTTGTTGAATATGAGCACTGGGAATGGGGCTATTGGTTTGTTTTTGTTCCTGTTTTTATTATATTATTATTTTGGGTTTTAATTTTGTATTTTTTGGCTGTGAACTGCCCTGTGATCTGTGGATTAAGTGCGGTATAAACTTCAATTAAAGTAATACTCTTAGATCCTCTACCAACAGCATAAGTTGGGTGCTCAAGCATCACAGTACTAAAAACACAAACATACCCTGAACATCTTGTCTATGCTAATTTTCACGTTTAGTTTGTCTCTACTATGTCTTTTATGACTCTTATTATATTCAAATCATTTGTTCTACAATTCAAATATAGCATGTGTCTAATGCTAAGGAAGTGGCTTGGGCATTTCAGTCTGCATGCTCTAATTGGTTCAATAAATAATTTACTCTTCCCTTAAGTTATTAAATATTCGATACAGTACAACTCAAAGATCAAACATTCATGAGACTCAATAGTTAGATCCATTCATTTTAACTGGACTCTTAAGTAGAGTTTAGTTGGATATAATCCTTTGATCTTAAGTCTGAATGAAACAGCATTTGTCTACTAAGCTTGATTCTAGTAGGAATCAGATATCTAAATGATTTAAGACTTCAACTCAGATTTGACACATTCTTACATTCTCTGAATTTGATAAATAAATTTGCCTGCATTACCGAGCTTTTTGAAATGGCTATATAAATAGTTGAAATAAGGCAAGACAGTGCATTCTTAAATCTCCACACCCTGTTTGAGTGTAGGCAAGATTATGCAGCCTAGAATGTAACATTGTTATTCTCAAATTGGCAGATAATAAAGCAAGTCCTCAAACTGCTTCTTTGTTGGCATTTCTGTGCAGGTCTTTCCAGCCTCTGCAGCAGGCAAACGAGGGAAAGACTTCTGTGTTTGCTCAACAATGCTACCTCACTAGGAAAGGCCGACTTGGCTGAGGTGTACATCCCCTTCCTGTGATACACAAAATATACTGTATGTTAAAACTTACAGTAAAGCTCAAATGTTCTACAGACTTCTCTGTGGGTTCTTCTAATTCACATGAGTGGCTCTCTTTCTTCTTACATCCTGTTATATCCGGAACTTCTTGCTGCACACTCCTGTCCTCTTTAAAGTAACATTTTGTTTCATCTTCATTGCCTCTTGTAAATTCTTGGATGTGGCTAGGTCTGTCCAGTTCAACCAGGCTTTGATCTGTGCTGTTCTCTATTCTATCAGTAGCTTGATTACCTGGTTTGGTATCTAATCCACTCTGCAAGAAGTAACATATCACTGAATTTGTGGAACAATATTAGGTCATCAAAAATCAACAAAAAATACAAACAGTGCCATACATATATTCTCAGAAGTAAGTTTCACTGAGTTCAATGGGGCTTAGTCTCAGAAAACTGGATATAGGATTGCAGCCTTAATGGGGTATCTCAATCTGTTATTTTAGTAACGGTTTTACTGTGAAAGGTGGTCCTCTTTGGGTATACGTATGTATAATAAGTGAGATTTGACCATTTTCTCTAAACCCTGTGACAACAGATTTTGTCATACCTCAGTTCCATTCTGTGAGCTCAGTAAGACCCTCTGATGCACAGAAACAGAACTGGACAAAGAAAAACCTCTAAAGGGGACACAAATGACTCTCAATGAGAACAACCTTCTATGCTAAGACAACATTACTTTCTCCTGTGGGTGTTATGTGGATGGGAGAGCAACATGGCTGTCCACATATGAGGGATGGCTTGTTGCAATATCTTTCTTGCAAAAGCTACCTCTGAAACAAATGGGTCTAATTTGTAGTGATAAGTACAAGTGTTACGTGTGGACAACATGGCTGCTTGCCATATTTTATGAATAGGGTGTTTATGGAGAAAGCTGCAGCAGCTGCAGCAGCCCTGGTGTGGAAATGTGTAGTGCCTCATAAACCAATGAAATACAGGTTTTGATCCATCAAGAACTGCTGGAATTAGAAACCTTATTGCCTAAAGTGGTCAGGTGAAAAGAGGGAAATAGTGTGCTTATTTGCTTGAATGTGTTCATTCTATGTATGTATCCTGACAGCCCTGTGAATATTCAAAGAGTACCAAGCCCATTCAGTTGGGTAAGGAGGAGAAGGAGTCCAGAAGCTAAGAGCTGAGAGGGAAAGATAGCTAAGACATTGCGGATGTTTTTTGAATGTGCCATACTCAGTAGAACATATTCTTTTCTACTGCCCATTGTACAACCAGCTACGCAAATGCATGCTATTCCCTTTTTTGGGTAGTCTAACATCATGGCACAATGAAAATATCAGATTCTATCTATATGACATTAACCTGGAAGTAACTGCAAGGGTGGCGCTGTGGGTAAAACCTCAGCGCCTAGGACTTGCCGATCGCATGGTCGGCGGTTCGAATCCCCGCGGCGGGGTGAGCTCCCGTCGTTCGGTCCCAGCTCCTGCCCACCTAGCAGTTCGAAAGCACTCTTAAGTGCAAGTAGATAAATAGGTACCGCTTTATAGCGGGAAGGTAAACGGTGTTTCCGTGTGCTGCTCTGGTGCCGGTTCGCCGGAGCAGCTTTGTCACGCTGGCCACGTGACCCGGAAGTGTCTGCGGACAGCGCTGGCTCCCGGCCTCTAGAGTGAGATGAGCGCACAACCCTAGAGTCTGTCAAGACTGGCCCGTATGGGCAGGGGTACCTTTACCTTTACCTTTAACTGCAAGTGTGGCTGAGTTTTTATCAATAGTATCTCTCAGAGTGGTGAATGGCACTATTTAGCAGGAAGAAACTCCAATGAAAATCCTCATTATTACATATTTTTACATGGCTGTTTATTTGTATATATTTTAAATTTTTGTATATGGATGTTTCATGATGGGCTATATTTGTAATGCCTAATAAAGGTTTGGTGAAGTAAGATAGAGAATAAAACTAGATAGCAGAGAACAAAAGCTCTTCTGCCCTTTGATCAAAAAGGTAGTGCAGAGAGATAAACAGATAGATAACGGGGGAAAGGCAGTAAAAACGCTGTGGAGACTAAAAGGCTCCTCCCTTTAATATAAAACAAAACTATGACCACAGAAAAGGATATAAGCAGAAGGAGCATATAAAGACACCAGGTCTGAGAGAGAAAACAGAGAAACTTCAGAAAGAGGCAATCTACTGGGCCTGCTCCAAGCAAAGGCAGAAAACCAAGTGAGGTCTGACAAAATCTGTTATGTCATAGGGCTTCCAGGCTTCAAGCTACAAGAGACATCCAACACCCAAGGTAGAAAAGTTTCTTATAAATAACAGTCTGAAACATCTATTAAGTAAAAACATAGTATCAATTTGATATTCAAACATACTAGGAATTAAAGTGTTTTTCTTAAAGACATTTCATTTAGTATCCCGCCCAACATATTATCTATCAACTTACAGGACGGTCTTCACTGTTCTTTTTTTCTGTTTCTGTTTGTGAATTTACTTCTTCTGAAGACTGAAAAACAAGGTGAATCAAGGTCATTAAATAATTAAGGCTACAAACCCCCAGCTAGGTCTCACTGAACTGAATGAGATTGATTTCTGAGTAGACATGTTTAAGTGCACTATACATCTTATTAAACCTAACGCGTTTTAATAAGGCCAGCTCCATGCATTAAAACAACTGAAAACGGTTTTGCTCCAACTGCCTTTCGCAGCTGGATAAATGGGTCTTTACCATGAGTGTCTATTTTGTTTGGATTTTAGTCTTGCTTTAAATTTATTTGCTGTTTTTGATACTCTTATGTGAAAATTGTGAAAATAAAAAAAATCCTTCCAGTAGCACCTTTAAGACCAACTAAGTTAGTTCTTGGTATGAGCTTTCGTGTGCAAGCACACTTCTTCAGATACACTGAAACAGAAGTTGCCAGATCCTTCTATATAGTGAGAAGGTGGGGAGGGGTATTACTCAGAAGGGTGGTGGGAATGGGAGATTGGCAGATAGCTGGGATGAGCCTGCTGACGACTCTTAACGACTGTAATGGGTCTTACAGGAAAAGGCAAGGGGTGAGAAGGTGAGAAATGGCTTAGTCATGTATAATGAGATAAGAATCCAATGTCTTTGTTCAAACCAGGTTTCTCCATGGTTTTAAGTTTGGTAATGAGTTGCAATTCAGCAGCTTCTCTTTCCAGTCTATTTCTGAAATTCCTTTGTAGTAAAACAGCTACTTTGAGATCTTGTATAGAATGTCCTGGGAGATTAAAGTGTTCTCCTACTGGTTTCTCTGTTTTGTGATTCTTGATGTCAAATTTATGTCCATTTATTCTTTGGCGTAAGGTTTGGCCTGTTTGTCCAATATAGAGAGCTGAAGGACACTGTTGGCATTTGATGCCATACACAATGTTAGATGATGAGCAATTGAATAGTCCCGAGATGGTATGTGTGATGTTGTTGGGGCCAGTAATGGTGTTGTCCGGGTGTATGTGGCAGCAAAGTTGGCATCTGGGTTTATTGCAGGCTCTGGTGCCAGTGTCCGTGTTAAGTCTGGTTGTAGTATTATTGTGGGTTAGGAGTTGTTTAAGATTGGGTGGCTGTCTGTAGGCAATGAAAGGTCTTCCTCCCAGAGCTTGAGAAAGAGAACTGTCATTGTCCAGGAGAGGTTGTAGATCTCTGATGATGCGTTGTACTGTTTTAACTTGGGAGCTGTATGTGATGACTAGAGGTGTTCTGTTATTTTCTTTTTTGGGTCTGTCTTGCAGCAAGTTCTCTCTGGGTATAAGTCTGGCTCTGTTGATCTGTTGTCTAACTTCATCTGCTGGGTATTTTAGTTCTGAAAAGGTTTGCTGTAGATCTCTTAGGTGAGAGTCTCTGTCTGTAGAATTGGAACAGATGCGGCTGTAACGTAGTGCCTGGCTATATACAATGGACTGTTTGGTATGTTTGGGATGGTAGCTAGAGGCATGTAGATATGTTTGTCGGTCAGTTGGTTTACGGTATAAGGTGGTGTCCATGCGCCCATCCTGTATTTTTATAGTAGTGTCCAAAAAATGTATTTCTTGCATAGATTGATTCATTGTAAGGTTGATTGTGGGGTGAAAATCATTAAATTTCTGGTGAAAGGTGTCCAGGGTCTGTTGACCATGTGTCCAGATGATAAAAAATATCGTCAATGTATCGCAGATACAAGAGAGGTTTGAGTGGGTAGGAGTTTAGGAAACGTTGTTCTAAATCTGCCATGAAGATGTTGGCATACTGTGGGGCCATGCGGGTGCCCATTGCTGTGCCGCTGATCTGAAGGAACAGGTCATCACCGAATTTGAAGTTGTTGTGGGTAAGGACAAATTGGCAGAGTTTGGTGGCAAGGTCCGCTGTGGTTTTATCTGAAATGGTGTTCCTTATAGCTTGTAAACCATCGTTGTGTGGGATGTTGGTATACAGAGATTCCACATCCATAGTAGCTAGTATAGTATTGTTGGGAAGATTATTTAAAGGTTGTATTTTCCTCAGAAAATCTGTGGTGTCACGTACATAGCTGGGAGCACTGATGGCATATGGTTTCAGAACAGAGTCCATATAACCGGAGACACCCACTGTAATAGTGCCAATACCTGAAATGATGGGGCGTCCTGGATTTCCTGGTTTGTGTATTTTAGGTAGAAGATAGAAAGTTCCTGGTCGAGGTTCTGTTGGTGAGGATCTGTTCTTGGATGTGTGGGGGTAGCTCCTTAACAATCTTGTTCAGTTCTTTCTTGTATTCTTGTGTGGGGTCTGAGTCCAATTTTGTGTAAAAGGCGGTATTGGAAAGTTGTCTCTGAGCCTCCTGAATGTAGTCAGTTTTGTTCATGATGACGACAGCTCCACCTTTGTCTGCTTCTTTAATTATAATGTCTGGGTTGTTTCTGAGATTATCTATGGCTCTCCTTTCAGCATGGTTTAGATTTTGTTGTAAGCGATGGTGTTTTCTGGTCACATCTGTTTGGATTCTGTGGCGGAAGCAGTCAATGTACAAGTCCAGTGTGGTATTGCGTCCATCAGGAGGGGTCCATGTGGAGTCCCTTTTTGTGTAACACTTTTTCGGAGGTAGTTGGTGGTCAGTGTTCTGTTGGGAGGGTGGTTGTTTCACAATTGTGAAAATTGTGTTAAGGTGTTTTTTAGAAGGCAGTTATGAAATTAGTGCATCCCTAGTTGGTAGTTGAGGTGCCTGTCAAGAATTGTTTTTAATGCAGATTAAACCTCCTGCGTTAATAACTACAGAAAATTAAATTCTTTTTCCTCATTATTTGCAATAAAGATTCCAAACTGAATTGTTAAATTCCCATATACATCTCCTAAGAGTATAATTCTCAAACAGGAGAGGACATATTGGCTAGCCCTTCTGGCCCTGTCCAGGTCATGCAAATTACCAACTTCCTGGACCCAGGAACTACTCATCCACAGAGCTTCCATTTTGCTAGGATTCAGGCTCAGTTTATTAGCTCTTATCCAGTCCACCACTACATCCAGACACCAGACAACAGCCTTTTTCTTTACCATTCTCAAGTCAGGAATTGCATAGAAACAGAATTGGGCATCATCAATGTACTTATGACAGCTTGGTCCAAAATTCCTAATGACCATTCCCAACAGGTTAATGTAGATGATAAATAGCACTGGAGACAAAGTGTCCTGTGGCACCCATACCTCAAAATACAAGGGGCCAAGGAGAACTCATCCAGTGATACCCTCTGGAACTGCCTCTGGAAATAGGACCGGAACCGCTCAGAATAGTGCCCCGATACTAATCTCCTGTAGATGGGTCCAGCAGGATACCATGGTTAACGATATCGAAAGCTGACAAGAGTTAAGAGCAACAGGGTCATGTTTCCCTTGTCCCTTTCCCAACAGAGGTCATCCATTAGGGTGACCAAGGCAGATTCAGTTCCAAACCTGGGCATGAACGAGATTAAAAAGGATCTGGATAACCTGATTTCTCCAGACACGCCTGTAGCTGCGTCACCATAACACTCAAGGAAGTATTTGTGATTGGGCAGTTGTTGTTAAATACCACGGAGTCCAGGGTGGTTTTTTTCAGGAATGACTATACTATTACCTTCTTCAAGATATCTGGCATAACCTCCTCAGGCAGAGATGCATTCATCACACCAAGATCCTACCTAGTTACACCCCTCTAGCTAGCTTTAACCAGCCATGAACGAAAATGGTCCAAAGGGCATCTTTTTGGGTGCAGACTCACAAGCACCCTGTCAATGCCATCCGGCTGCAAAAACTGAAAATGATCCCACAAAATGTGGCTTGATGGAAACTTCACTTAGGACTGCATCAACCATGGCACCTAGCTCACTACAGAGATGAATAGGCTTTCTTTGCCACTTTCATTTCCACAGCAGGCACAATTATGTGCTTTAGCACAGGTTTAGTAATCTTTGAAGTGGGACTTCCACCATTTGTGCTCTAGCCAGCATCTAGCTTCTTTCATCGCATAAAGTCCTGAGTCAGAACAGCAAGAGCAGTTTCAGTATGGAAATAGTCCTAGGTTCTACAACACAATGCCAGAGACTGCCTCCACTTGCTTGGCCTGGGAGGCTGCTGGACAACAATATATATATAACACATCACCTGATTGCAAAACCTAAATATTACCTTTACTGAAGCATCTCCTCTGTCATAAGGTCCTCTCTTGATGGAGTAAATATTGTATGTATTTTCCATATTTTCTATAATGTTGACACCATTTTCACCTGCATCATTTGGCTGCAGATGTAGCATTTGTTCTTGTATTGCTCTGGTCCTTGAAGGAAGTGCAGGAGGTGGCTGTTTATCCCTTGGAGGAAGTGCAGGAGGTGACCTTTTGCCCCTTGGGGGAAGTGCAGGCGGCTGTTCATCTGTTGGAGGAAGTGCTGGAGGTGGCCGCTTGTCTGAGTAGCTTAACATCCTTAGCGCATTCACTGAGCTTCCAGCCCCAAAGCAGAAACCCTACAGAAGAGACACCCTTGTAAGTACTCTGACAAACTTTGTTTCCACTCCTCCTTTTAACACAGGTTTTTACATTGTTTTGTTTTGAAAATAGGCTCAAGATCTGTGTTCCTATATATTCATTAAAATAAGGTAATTTTTTCAAGAGATTTTCTTCATCATCAACTATTCTTAGTCAGACATAGTGGAAATAGTATTTCTGTAACTGCTCTATATAACAGAGAATTAAATTCTTGGACTTACTTATATTCATATAAGAATAGAGCTTTATAAATGAGTACTACTTTTAGTCAGTCCACCTAACAGAAAATGCCAAATTATGTACCACTGCTGTGGCATTCATAATAATCCAATTTTCTATTTCATAAATCTTTAAATATGGATAATTTGTTTCTTTGTGTTCTAGAATACTTCAGTATGGAGAAAGATTATACTATCCTTGAAAAATAAATTGCTATTTATGTCCCAAAATATTAGCTGCAGATGTCAACAAGTTAAGTCTTCCTTATCTTCTAACACTTCTTTCTTAGGACTAGAAAGAGCATCAATATACAATCACAGCTGCCTCTTCTTGCACAAGGAGGTGGAACAACTGTGCTAGAACTAAGATGTTATTTCTGGAACTACCTTGTCTATCACTCACAGGTAAGTAGCTAATTGTACCCTTACTTCAGTCTTACTGGTGTTAACTTGTTGAGCAAATCCATTGTTAGCTGTATCTACTATAACAATTTTTAATCCATGTGTGCAGTATTGGATCCCTCATGTGTCTGTGCATGTACATACCAAAACTGCTATTGCTATGATCACCAGCACTGGAATATGTAGCAGCAATGGAATCTCTTTCATGAGTGCTTTAATAAATTCACCAATTCCTTGACCTATGTGCTTCAACGGCTCCGTTACAAAATTGGTAAATGTAACAGCCAATGCCTAAAACCAGACAGAAAGTAAAATTAGAATGATAGTGAAGCTGTCAGAATCAAACAAAATACAAATGACTCAGTTAGAAAAAGAGAATACCTTTGTTGGAGGAACAAGCCAAATAGGATTTACTAATACGGTTTCATAATACTTTTGACAAGGATCATCTTGGAACGTCATCGAGCTTCTAAACCATTCTATAGTTAAAAAGCAACAAGTCATATAACTAACCACAAAAAAAGCAAGTATATTTTGGCTGTAAGGATGAATAAATAACTAGATGTTTTCAGTGTGTAATAAGAAGTCATATATAGACAGTGATGAGGATGTAAACGCTTTACTATACTTGTTTTATTAAAAGAAATGATACAAGATCTGGAAGGAAATGATTTTCTAATATTTACACCAACACTCAGAGTATTTTAAAGTATATTTGCTAAACTGGGGGTAAGCCCAGTCTTGAGTAGAAGACATGGCTGAAGCACAATTTGCAGAACGGAACACACCCACCCCAACCTCCCATATTGGTATTTGGGCTCTGTGGTATAAACCATTGAGCCTTGGGCTTGCTGATTGGAAGGTCGGTGGTTCGAATTCCCGCAACGGGGTGAGCTCCTGTTGTTTGGTCCCAGCTCCTGTCAACCTAGCAGTTTGAAAGCACGTCAAAGTGCAAGTAAATAAATAGGTACCACCCTGGTGGGAAGGTAAACGGCGTTTCCGTGCGCTGCTCTGGTTTCGCCAGAAGCGGCTTAGTCATGCTGGCCACATGACCCAGAAAAATGCTCTGCAGACAAACGTCAGCTCCCTCAGCCAGTAAAGCGAGATGAGCGCCGCAACCCCAGAGTCGTTCGCGTCTGGACTTAACTGTCAGGGGTCCTTTACCTTTACCTTTTTAGGTAAGCAATGTAGCAAAATGGTAAAAGGGCTAAACAAATGGCAAATGGCACTTTCTTTTCACAGGAGGAGGAAGTATCCATACCTTGGTCTGCTACCAAATAGTCCTATTTATTTGCTTTTAGTCCTGTTTTGTTCTGATTAGGTACATAAGTAAAATGTAACAGATACAGAGAAACTTGTCCCTTTCCCTCTGTATTCTCTTCCCCAGGCCCTTTTCTCCTAGCCCTACAATGGGAGAGTGTAGGAGAGAAAGGTTTTTAGAAGTTTGCTAACCTAGATTATCAGACTCAGTTCTCCCCCCAAATGGCTATTTGGTTTAGCAGCAGCACTAGAAGAGTGCACTGGGCTGAAAAGGCCAAGGGTGATGCTGAACTTCTCCAGTATTCATTTGTGTCTTCATTCCCCTTCGTCCCACTAAAATGCCTTTCTCTGTCATTTTTTTTGATGTTCAGCAGACCTGATTCCCAGACCCTAGACTATCGCCAAAAAAACTTGTTTGGGCTCAACAACAAGCAGACAATATGTCTTCTGTAGATATTTCAAGGAGCACATCTACCTGACTTGTTCAAAGACAATTACATTAAATAAATCTACCACCAGGAAAGAGATTAATTTCAGAAGATCAGTGAGCCAGCTGTATGAATGACACAGTCCAACTAAGCAAGTTGAAATGCTTGAATATACAGGCGATGTTTCAGGAATAATTATGGTTGACTCATTATATTGGCACAAGGAAGAAGTGACCCAGAGAGTAAAATCAGCAATATCAGAAATGTGTTGTTGGCATCTGTCTGTCTCGAGAGAGAATGGAGTGTGCCGCCAGGGGTGAAGCCAAATCTCTGCATTAGCAGCACTGAAGTGACCTTGCCGGAACACAAGCCTGAGCAATGTGTATGGAAGTCCTTGACTGTCTAGACAAAACCCTGCTCTCAGGCTCACTAATGTGGTCCAAAGGAAAACAAAATGTTTGGCAACAGCTTGGAAGCAGGAGTTGCTGGAAGGAGGCATACACGGAGCCATTCAACCGTCTTAGATACTCCACTCCAGATTTGTACAGGGTTTAGAGCCAATCTTAAAAATAAGCTTAAATGTTTACTAAATCAAACAAACAAACAAAAATTTATTTAACCCCCCCCCCCAAAAAAAACTGGCTGGGTTTCCTTAGCCACTCTGGGCAGCTCCCAACAGAATATTAATAATAATAATAATGCAACAAAACATCAAACATTAAAAACTTCCCTAAACAGGACTGCCTTCAGATGTCTTTTAAAAGTCAGATAGTTGTTTATTTCCTTGACATCTGATGGGAGGGAGTTCCACAGGGCGGGCGCCACTACCGAGAAGGAAATATGACATGGAAAGTTAGCAAGCAAAACAAAAACAGCTCACCTATTAGACCATCACTCCAGCGGATCTTCTCAGCACATACAGTATCAAATTTTCCCATTTTTGCCACTTCAGCTTGATGCTGAGCAAAGGCTACCTACAACAGAAACAAAAGGATTTTAACAATTTAACAAAATTGTTAAATCAATTTCATTTTGGAATCTTTTTTTAAAAAGTGGATGAAAATCCCACTGCCCTCTGTTTCCACAGAGCCTGTGGGAAATTCCTTATGACTTAATATTTTGATTTATTTTTTTTGTGTACTGTATTAATGCAATTTGATGTTACTTGTAAACTCAATTGGTAGGATTTGTATCCTAAAAGCAGGATATAAATAAATCCAACTAATATACTTCCAAATGCAGCTGCAACTTTCATATACAATAAAACTGCATAATTCAAAGCTATTAAAAGTCTACTTCTTAAAACATATGATTACTCAAAATAGATTGCACACATATGGCTCTTGAGGTCAAGCACTCTTCTTTCTGTGACTGAGCCATAAAATTACTGAAAAATAGCAGAGGGGAAAGAGTCTATTAGACCTGCTGCAGCACACTGTTAATTTTATAAGATTGGCACACAGGACAAGAAAAGTTCAAAACTACTGAACTGCTAGTAAATCATGGAGAGGGAAAGATCAATGTGCCAATCTCACTAGACTGTAACGAGAACAAACCTGACATATTTTAAAATAGTTTTGCACAAGTATCCCAAAATAGCCCCTGATTATTACTGGATCAATATCAAAATGTGCCAGATAAGAACATTTTATGTTTTAAGGGTAGCAAGTGTGGTAGCCTGAGTTTATATTGAGCCCTGTTAAGTTATTGAGCTAAATAGTGAGTGGCACAATATTTTCTGTATTTCCAGGGCACACTGATATCCACTGCCCCATTACTACTTAATAAACACTAATAATTGTTTACCTTATATAGGTACATCCAGTTCCACCCAAAACTGATGAGAAAACTTACGAATAAAACACGTTTTAGCTGTGTAAACCAACCAATGCGTGTCCATAGTTCTGTAGCAACTATTACTGAAATGCACACTAAACACAGAAGTACCTTTTAGAAAACAAGAGATAAAAAGAGAGATAAATTGCAAAAGAATTATAAAAGCCAAGACCATTTAAAATGGGAGGAACCTACATTTTTAGCATTGAAGCATTTTTAGCATTTATCTGATAATAGACAAATTTTCCATTCAGCTTCTGCTTGAGGGAATCATGAGCAGTATGCATTAAAGGGATCATGGGGTGGGGTGGCAGCAGCCTCATTTTGGTTTCTTGAAGTTAAACTGAACAACGTGGAACCATTATCATGTTGGTGGACATTTATTAAACCTCATATTCTAACAGCTATAACTTCTTTTCATTTACAATAGCTTGATGGCAGCCAAATGTGAACTGAAATTTAAACAGATGCCATTCAAATCATCACTCGGCATGAAGCGCACTGGTGGATCTCGGGCCAGTCACTACCTCTCTCAGCCTAACCTACCTTACAGGGTTGTTATGGGGATTGAAGAAGGGGTAAACAATGTGTAACAACACCTTGACCTCCTTGGAGAAAAAGGTGGGGTATAAATGCAACAAACAAATTTACTTTAGACTTTTGCAGTACATACCCCATGAAGCTGCACTCAAGACAATGCTACAAATTTTGAACTGATTCATATCCCTTTATTTTTGCACACCTAGACATAAATGTGGTGCTGAACTCATGGTAGGAAAGCAGTCATGGCTGAAATTTGGATCACAAATTAAGCAGTCCTGACCTACTACTGCTGCCTGAAAACATTAAAAGACTTTATATACTCAGCCTTCAGTGGGACAAAGCACTGCATATAGGTTTTATCTTTTTCTGTCTGGTGCAAGCGAGGTACCCATGACTATATTGGCTGTAGAAAAACACCTTACTGCAGAAAAATTATCTCACCATAAAGACATTATATGCATCAGCCCCAAATGTGTCCTCAAACTTCCATTTCCAAACTTCAGCATCATGATGCCTAAAGTTAATCAGAATATCACTGAGTGCATCATCCAAAGCAGCTGATTTCCAGCCCTCTTCATTAAGGAACCTGTTGATTTCATTAAATGTCTGTTTTGTAAGGATGATCTCAGCATCATAATGCACATCTCCAGTGCTATCATCAGGCTAAAAAACAAGACAACACAGTTGAATTGGCAACTGACATTTCTTGCAGATAATAACAAAGTAATCTGACTGTTAACCATAGCTAAGCAGAGCCTTACTAAATCACACTGACTGCTGTAGTGACGAAGTCAAAGAGCAAAGAATTCTTATACAGTTTATGTGGAGGTTACATTCTAGGGATTACGCCTATAGCCAAAATAATGTATAGTGAAAACACATTGGGTTCAATGGCGGGTGGGACTGTTAGTCTTTTTCTCCAGATGCTCCCCCCCCCCCTTTCCATTAAAAAAAAAATATTTTGCCAAGCATGTAAAGCTGAATGCGCACAAGTTAAATGCATGTAAGTCGCTGTACAAGGACTAGTCTGTCAAATAATACCATAATTAGGATTTCTCTGCTTAATATTTTCTAAGTACACATTCACCTACTCTAGTCTCAAAACCAGGGCAAGCCCAATACATTTTGGCACCTAAGACGAACCACAAAATGGTGTAGCCCCCTGCTCTGCCAAGGACGAACGGGCAAGTGAAGATCTACATCAGCAATAGCAGGTAATGCATTACTTGCAGGCCAGATGTGCTGCCTTTGTGGATCTTGTCGTGTGAGGCAGTCACCTCACCTTACCTCATGGCTGGGCCGGCCCTACTCAAACCTATTACCCAGATTCACAGGTAAAGCTGTTGATGTATATACAGTACCAACAGAAGATGGGAGTTCTGTGAAAATCATATATCAAACCTAATACTGTAGTTATAGAAGTCCTAGATCCAAGGGTTTATTACAAAACAACAACAACAAAAACACACACAAAACAACATCAACAAAAACCAACCCACCAAAAAACCAACCCCAGTGCCAAGGACTGGTTTGGCAAACCTTTTGCTGTCCAAGGGCAGCATTCCTCCTGGGCAACCTTCTGGGGACTGCATGGCAGTGGTGGGTAAGGTTTGAGGCAAAAAGTAGGTACTGTAGAGCAACAGATACGATTCTTACCCTTTTTACAGTTGGCTACATTAAGAGGTTTATACATATCTCTCCACCATCCAAGCAAGCAAGCAGGCACGCATGTAAGCAGCATTAACACAGCATAATGAGACAGCTGAGTTAAGACAAAGCACTTGAGGAAAGGATACAGCAGTATTAGTGAGGGGTGTGGCTTGGGAAGGAAGCACTGCCTGGGAAGAATCCTGAGGGCCAGATAGGAACACCTTTGAGGAGGAGGGGGGACATTCAGCCCCAAGGCACCTCTAAGAGACTTTGCCGAAGACAAAGTCTATATAAGCCTACAGAATCAAACCCATCTTATCCACGAATATAGGATGTTTTCATGTTTTATGTAAGATTACTTGTTAGCCACATGAAAGCAAAGTAAAAGAGAAAAAAATGAATAAATACATGGTTGGGTTCTATGACATACTTACTATCTTAACAGTGAATGTGCTGCTTGCATAGGACACTGCTAAGAATACATGTTAATCTTTAAATGAGCGAATGTATATAGCAATAAGAATGTTGGCTTATTCAGATACTCACAAGACCAAGTCTTCCAGCTTCAATTAAAATCTTCTTCAAATATCTCTTAAAAACATGGATGCTATTGTTTTCATATAACTTGGCTTTATCTTTCTTTTCATATTCTTCAAGCTGCAAATATAAAGTGTTTCAATATCACATTTTACCAATCTTAATTCATGTAATATATACAGTAGTACTTTGGGTTACATAAGCTTCAGGTTAAATACGCTCCAGGTTACAGACTCCGCTAACCCAGAAATAGTACCTCAGGTTAAGAACTTTGCTTCAGGATGAGAACAGAAATCGTGCTCCGGCAGCATGGCAGCAGCAGGAGGCCCCATTAGCTAAAGTGGTGCTTCAGGTTAAGAACAGTTTCAGGTTATGAACGGACCTCCGGAAAGAATTAAGTACTTAACCCAAAGTACCACTGTAATACGTATACTGTAGCCAGACAATGCCTTAGCCAAGCAATAATCCATTGTACAGTGGTACCTTGGTTTACAACCACAATCCATTCTGGAGGTCCGGTTGTAAACCAAAACAGGTTGTAACCCAAGGCGCGCTTTCACCAATGGGGCCTCCCCCCCCCCAAATGTTTGTAATCCAAAAAAAGGGACACACACTTCCAGGTTTGACGTGGTTGTAATCCAAATGGTTGTAATCCAAAGCGGTTGCAAACCAAGGTACCACTGTAGTGTGTATATTGATTAGACTAACACGTAGGCTAATGTTCACATGTAGGCTAAGGTCCATTGATTGCAGAGGCACTCTGGCCCTTAATAATTGAAATCTACTTGCTGAAAGCATCCAAAAACACAGTTCAAGATCTATTTATGTTCAAGAGATTTGACTCCAGACAAGTATTGAAACCTATTTTAAAAATGAGACTTGTGACCCATCATGCCAAATGCAGTCCATCAGCTAAGAATGGCACCTAACAGGAGCATAATGAGCTGCTTGCTTTTGATGTCGGCTGAAATATAGAGTTATCAAGCAACTGGCAGCTTATGATTTATCGCTGGTGAGCCAGGTTCAGCTTGGTGGGTCAAAAGCTATACATGCCTATTATAAACAAAGGTTAATGTCCCAAGAAACAGTCTATGTTTCTACATCTAATCTTTTGCATATACAGGGGCTGTTGTGGTAGATCTTCATAGTAGTTCAACACTCTACACATAGTAGCTAATAATACAATAACAACTACTGTGTTGCAGGCACTAATACTGCAATCCCACATTTACCTGGAGTTAAGTCTCAGTTAACTCCATGGGACTAACTTGTATGTAGTCATGCAGATGATTGTGCTGTAAATGCAAAAATCTGCACTTGTTGAGGTCAACAATGAAACTCTCACTGGTTTTAATAAAATCAGATTGTGGACCAAATAGTTAATTAAGAGTATTGATTCTTACCACCACCCATCAATATGAATGCTTACCCAATAATATATTTCTGTGAAGGTGATAGACCAACAATATCTGAATTTATGAAAAGAATATGTAAACAATATTTTCATAAATAAAGCAATATATTAAATATGAAGCATCATACATGCAAACAAACCTTAAGAATTAAAGAATCTAGTTGCTTTTGGCATATGGAAACATCCACAATATTTTCTTTTACCACTGATTTTTGGGGAACTTTCTTCTCTTCAGAATCATCCTGGTTCACCTGCAGTAACTGTAATCATAGGCATTTCTTAATATTTCTACTGTAATGTATAGACCGGAAATCTCATATCAATATGGTTGCTTCATTTTGCATATTTATTGGAAAAAGAGTAAAGAGAGAAAAGGTAGAACTCAACAAAATTTGTCACTCATTGCTGCTGAATGCATGAACAAGAAATAATATCAACAAAATAATTTAACTAATTATATTGTTTGTAGTATAAACATGCTAACCAAATATGTATTTTCCCTCTCATTTATTGGGTTCTCAGCTCACTGGTACTTTGTGTAAATCCAACTGGAGCGATGCAAGTTTCATAATATAATAATAATATAATAATAATTTATTATTTATACCCTGCCCAAATTTCCCTAAACAGGGCTGCCTTCAGATGTCTTCTAAAAGTCAGATAGTTGTTTATTTCCTTGACATCTGATGGAAGGACGTTCCACAGGGCGGGCGCCACTACCAAGAAGGCCCTCTGCCTGGTTCCCTGTAACTTCGCTTCTCGCAGTGAGGGAACCACCAGAAGGGAGTGGATACGCTCCTTCAGGTATAGTGGGCCAAGGCCATTTAGGGCTTTAAAGGTCAGCACCAACACTTTGAATTGTGCTTGGAAACGTACTGGGAGCCAATGTAGGTCTTTCAAGACTGGTGTTATATAGTCTCGGTGGCTGCTCCCAGTCACAAGTCTTGCTGCCACATTCTGCATTAGTTGTAGTTTTTGGGTCACCTTCAAAGGTAGCCCCATGTAGAGAGCATTGCAATAGTCCAAGCAGGAGATAATCAGAGCTCTTGCGAGACAGTCTGCAGGCAGGTAAGGTCTCAGCCTGCGTACCAGATGGAGCTGGTAGACAGCTGCCCTGGACACAGAATTGATCTGCACCTCCATGGACAGCTGCGAGTCCAAAATGACTCCCAGGCTGCACACCTGGTCCTTCAGGGGCACAGTTACCCCATTCAGGACCAGGGAATCCTCCACACCCACCCTCCCCGTCCCCCCAAACAGCATTTCTCTGTTGTCAGGATTCAACCTCAATCTGTTAGCCGCCATCCATCCTCCAACCGCCTCCAGGCACTCACACAGGACCTTCACCGTCTTCACAATTTGAAAGAGAGGTAGAGCTGGGTATCATCCACATGCTGATGAACACCCAGCCCAAACCCCCTGATGATCTCTCCCAGCGGCTTCATGTAGATGTTAAAAAACATGGGGGGGGGGGAGGACGGAACCCTGAGGTAACCCACAAGTGAGAGCCCAGGGGTCTGAACACTCATCCCCCAACACCACTTTCTGGCCACAGCCCAGGAGGGAGGAGTGGAAACACTGTATAACAGTGCCCCCAGCTCCCAGTTCCTCTAGACCAGGTGGCTCTTTTACACCTTTGCCGCGGCTCCGGGGCGGATACTATTGAGGGGAGGAGGCGCATTGTGCGCCCCGACACTCCCCACTGTGGTGGGCGCTGTACTGGCTGTGACGTCACATGGGGGCGGTGCGTGCGTTAGTCACGCACCGTCCCGACGTCACCTTCCCGCCCGCCCACCCGCTACATTGTAAGGGGCATGTACGCTGGTCACTGCATTGAAAGGGGGCATGTACGCTGGTCACTGTTTTGAAGGGGAGCGAAGAACACACACACACAAAAAAGGTAACTTGTTAATTTAACATTTATTTCTATGAGGAGGAGTAATTCTGAGGGGGTCAAACAAAGAAATAATTAAAAAAGTGACAACAAAGTTATTTTTATAATGACGAGTTTTGCGGCTCCCAGTTTTTTTCCCTTCAGAAACGGGTCCAAGTGGCTCTTTTTGTCTTAAAGGTTGCAGACCCCTGCTCTAGACGGTCCAGAAGGATGTCATGGTCAATAGTATCAAAGACCGCTGAGTGATCCAGCAGAATTAGGAAATAACTTTCACCTTTGTCCCTATCCCACCGGAGATCATCGACCAGCGCGACCAAGGCAGTTTCAGTCCCATGATGCCTGAATCCCGACCGGAAGGGATCCAAATGGTCCGCATCCTCCAGGCATGCTTGGAGTTGTTCAGCAACCACCTGCTCAATCACCTTGCCCAAGAATGGAAGATTTGAGGCTGGGCAATAGTTGGCCATATCAGCTGGGTCTAAGGATGTTTTTTTAAGAAGCAGTTTAATAACCGCCTCTTTCAGCGGGTCTGGGAAGGCTCCCTCACAGAGGGAAGCATTCACCACCCCACAGAGCCCATCGCCCAGCCCTTCCCGGCTCGCTTTTATTAGCCATGAGTTTCCCATATTCACTGGGAGTCCCATGCCAGCAGAAGCTGCCCAGTATCCCCTTCAAAACTACAATCTGTGCACTCAAGAGAGGATGTGCATAGAGAACTGTCCCAAGCCCTCCTGTCCACATGGTGCTACATGTACAACTGAGAGCACTCAGGGATTATAATTTTTTCAAAAACAAATGGAAAAGAAAATACCAATGAAATGTGGAAGAGTATTTGGCAGCCTTCAAAATCAACCAACTATTACTTCCTTCCAATCTCTTTTTTGTAATTACTCTGTTTGAATCTAAAGATGCAATCAGAGCTCAGTAAGACACCCCTATCAACTAATCAGTTGATCATTAGGACAGAATGGAATCGTTCCAGTAAGAAAAAACAATGCTCAACTCTAGGTTTATTAATTTGTTGCAGTATGTGTTCTGTAAGGGAGGCAATCCAGACATCCATGGTGAACAGGTTCTTTAAAGGGCATCAACTAAACCATTTACTGAACAGCAACTCAAATTCAAAATGTGTACCTTATCAGGCTTTCTCATGGTTCCTGAAGCTGCATCATAGTTCAGCATGTCTGTTGGATCAATCCAGTCATCATTTTGAGTTTCGCTACCTCCTATCAGCAGGATTACACACAGTATCAAAGGAGCTAGCATCATCTGTCACAAAACACAATTGATGGTTTTAGCAGAATCAAAATCCTCTGGGACAAATTGAACTATTTAGTGACGTAGGTAATTTGCCTACGTCATCTGGTTACTCTAGTTAAGAAACATAGAAATAGAACTTAATTTACTTGTTAAACTTGCACCCTATCCTTTATGCAAGTAACTCGAGAGTGACATATAAAGTTATCTCTTACAGTCCCCATTAAATTCTACCCGCTTAGTTTCCAAACACCTTCAAAAACTTGATCTGCAGAATAATTTTACATGAACATCAGATTAGATTAACTAGTATGTGTGGAAGTCTGAGATTGCACACTCAAATGATGGTCATAAAGTCTAGTAAACTTTACCCTAAATCATGGTTGCGAAATTCTGGCATATGTATGGACAAAGGCAAATCTGATAAAAGCAAGCTGTATTAAGCTGCAGTTAAACTTAACTCATATTACCCAAGCCTGACCACTGATATGTTTTTAAAAACAAAACCCAGTCTTCCCAATGACTGCTAGGAGTTTCATAGACCTATTAGTGCCATTCAAAGAATGATACCAATATCCACCCACAATTTAAAAAATACAGTGGTACCTTGGGATGCAAACGCGATCCGTTCCGGAGCCCTGTTTGCACCCTGAAGCGAACGCAACCCGCTTCTGCACGTTGCTGCTTCCGCGCGTGATGCCATTTTGACAGTCTGCGCATGTGCGTGCAGCGGAACCCGGAAGTAGCGCACTTTGTTACTTCCGGGTCGCCGCGGAGTGCAACCCAAAAATACTTAACTTGAAGTACATTTATCCCGAGGTATGACTGTAGGAGACTTAAGGGCCGTCACATGGAAGAGAGAGCACGCTTGTTTTCTCCTGCTCTTGAGGGTAGGACTTGAGGCAATGGCTTCAAGTTACAAGAAAGGAGATTCCAGCTAAACATCTGGAAAAACTTTTTGATAGCAAGAGCTGTTCAGCAGTGGAACAGACTCCCACAAGTGGTGGTGGACTGTCCTTCCTTGGAGGTTTTTAAGCAGAGGTTGGATGGCTATCTGTCATGGATGCTTTAGCTGAGATTCCTCCATTGCAGGGGGTTGGACTAGATGACCCTTGGGTGTTTTCCAACTCTAAGTTTCTATGATGCATATATAGGGTGGGACATGTTCAAAACCTAGGCCAGACATCAGTTGGGAAACTTAACACCACATTTACAGGGTTCTGGGTGAAATATAATAACATAACTCCTTTACTAGTGTGCCACTTGCTAGGCAACTTTCTAAGAAAGTCTGGCTGGCATTAAAAAAAGAATTTCACCGAGACTTCTCTGCACACAAACACATTATTTGTTAACAGCAGCATTTTTGGTTCTCAAAAAGATTTGCAAGTTTTGTGTCAAAGAAATGAAAGACAGTATTTCTTTTTTCCTTATTGCATAGCAACCTCATACCCCCTCTTATCTGCACACACTCCTGCCTACCTGTCTAAATATGGGCAGTGTACTATGCTGCTGGCAGTCCTCCTCATTTCAGCGCTGCACAAGAACAGAAGAGCCTGCTAAATCAGGTCTGTTTTTGCAGCAGCCAACAATCAGAAGGTCTGTGGGAAGCCTGAAAGCAGAAGCTGAGCATAACAGCAGCATTCTCCCCACTCATCGTTCCCAGGTCACAGCAACTGGGGGTTCAAATAAGTAGAGATAAGCCATTGGTAGAGAATTAACTGCAGTCAAACATAACTATGCATAATTGCATGAAGGCATTAAGACCAGAGATGTCTGTTCCTAGACTCAGCCATGTAACTGACCAAAGAATATGTGCCTAAGCAAGTTCCAAGCTTAGAGCAGGTGTTTGAAGCTATCTTTCTGTATTTTCTACCCAGTAGTATTCTGCCTGCGTTCTCTTTGCTGCTGCTTGGATAAATGAATCAATCTCTGACCTTTGTAAGCAACACATTTTAACCTTACTTAACTGCATGCAGTCAGTTCGCTGAAAGATGGGTAGAAAGAATGCTGTTTGCAAGCAGGCTAAATAAGATAAAAGGGTCTAACAACAAAGCTATAGAGCTGCTTGACTTTTGTTAATTTAAACTCTGCTACTGGGGCCTCTCTCCTGCTAGCAAGGACATAGCTAGGGGGTTGGGTCAGGTTGGACCACGCTAAGGGCACCGTTGTGGGGCGGGGCGGGGCGGATACAAAAAAATGCACCTCTCTACTCTGGCTCGGAGTGCGGGCCGTCGCAACAGCCTTGCGGGGGGGGGGCTCTCCCCAGTCTGGCCAACAGAGCGCGAGGGATTTTTTGGGGGGGGGTGATCCATCTCCTTTCCCAGAGCGCAAGGGAGCCCAGCTATGCCTCTGCCACTTGGGAGTGAATTTAACCCCGCATTTTGAATCCAGGAACCCAGATTCTTTTGTTATTTACTCCCCTCCCCCTTCAAAAAAACCCCCCACATACCTTTGGGTCACAGGCAGGGCTTTTTCAGCCAGAACTCGCCCGAACTCAACTCCGGCACCTCTCAGGTGGGCGCCACTGCCATTATAAGAGAGCAAGGGAGGCGTTCATGGGGATTTCCGGCTCCTCTTTGTCTAGAAAAATTCACTGGTCACGGAGATTTGTCTTTTCCTCCCCCCACACCATGGATAGGGTTGGCCATGGCCACCGAAAGGGAAAGCTGCTGCTTTGAAAAGCGGCGACAGGCTCACTCCCGCCCACACCCCTGCCTGCCCGAGAGGGAAAACGCTTCTCGCCGGCATTAGACGCCGTGCAACCGTCTTGGGGGGGAAATGAAAAGGGGAAGGCGGAACAGCAACCCTGGAGAGGGAAAATGCCTCGTCATCCAGGCCCGGGGGGAGGGGGAGAACGACAGAAGGAGGACCGAGGCCACGACCACTGCCTGCGGAGCGTCCCCGCCTGAGGGAAAGAGTCGACGGACTGAGGAAAACTGAGGAAACTACCACGCCCACAACCAACGAACACACAACCCCCTCCCCCTCCGCTGCATTAGCAGCGCGCGCGCACCACCTGAGGGATTCGCTTCGCCAACCGCCAACGGTTCCTCGCGCTTTTAAAAACAAGCGAACGAAGGCAACGGACCCTCGAAACTTCCGGCGGCCTCGGCTCAACCGCGCTTCCCCGGATCCGCGAGCTCGGCCGTCATCCGCTTCGGCCTGGCGTTCGGCGGCTTCCTTCGCTCGCGCCTCTCGATCGGCGGTCGACTCGGCTCGCCTGCCGCGGGCGCTCTGATAGCTGCGTGATAGGGCGGCGACGGCGAGGTTGGGATGCTTAAGTTTAGATCCGTTTAGCTCGGCAGGGTTTCTTGTCTCGACGAGATGCGCGCGGGGTGGTGCTGCAAAAGAGAGGGCAGTTCTCCTAGCCAGAGTGCAAAAGCAAAGGCATCGCATCTTATTTCGAAGTGTAGAGTGCTTTTGTTCTTAAACTGATAGGTTTTACTTTTATTGCAGCAATAACAGTGCTTAGCCCATTTGCAAAACATAGCAGGGTCCGGTGTGGTTTCATATTGGATGGGGGACCGCCTGTTGAGATATCTACATTGTAAGGGGGTTGGACTAGATGATCCTGAGGGTCCCTTCCAAATCCATGATTCTGCGAAACCTGGGACTCTTATGCAGAAGACGGAATTGCAGCTGGTGTACTACAAAACGGCTGAAAGGTGTAGTAGCCCTGTCCTCCTTGGCGGGCAGGCAGTCGCTTTAATTTAGAAGTACCCACTGATGGGGGACACGGGTGGTGCTGTGGGTTAAACCACAGATCCTAGGACTTGCCAATCAGAAGGTCGGTGGTTCGAATCCCCGTGACGGGGTGAGCTCCCGTTGCTCGGTCCCTGCTCCTGCCAACCTAGCAGTTCGAAAGCATGTCAAAGTGCAAGTAGATAAATAAGTACCGCTCCAGCGGGAAGATAAACTGCTCTGGTTCGTCATGCTGGCCACATGACCCGGAAGCTGTACACCGGCCAATAAAGCAAGATGAGCACCGCAACCCCAGAGTCGGCCATGACTGGACCTAATGGTCAGGGGTCCCTTTACCTTTACCTTACCCACTGATGGTAAATTTTGTTTAACTTCCCTCTTTTGTCACATCCTCAAGCTTCATTTAAGCTGTGTAGGTTTTGTTTTTTGTTTTTTAAAGTGTATTGTCTTTAATATAGTAAAACTTTTAAAGAGGTCCGTTACAGAACACTGTTGCAGAACAGTATGTGCACCTACCGTTCTCCATTAATCTGTGTTGTCTTTTGTTGAGTTTTCAGGGATTTGTTTTACTGGATTATTATACAGGCCACCAAAACTGAGCACCTTTTTAATGGGAGAACAGGGACACCCACAGGAGATAGACCAGCCAAGATTTTAGGTACCGTAATCCTGTAATGCACTGGTTTTCCAACTGGTGGACTGGGAGAGTTTCAGCCTGATCTAAGTTGGGTCACAACAGCAGCATGCAAACATATGTTAAATGATTAAGAAAAGTTCATGTTCAGCTCCTGAATTATCCTGTTAATGGTCTTTTTGTCAGGGAGGTGCATGCCTTTGCCAGGGTATGCTCCTACTGCCTTGATGCAAATATCTGTTTCGTCTTGGAAGGTTAAGTACCCTGAGACTTAAGCTGCATACACACTTACCTGTTGAAAGTGTGAAACCATATATCTGAATAAGGTATTATGCATACTTGCTTACAACTTGCTACTTTCAATCCACATGCATGATAGATCCTGCCATCCACAAAGGTGGGTATGGTTAGGTGATGCACACTAGAAATCCCTCCCTTTGATAGGGTTTCCTATGCTTTTTCTATACACACCTATACAAGATCTCCCACAGGAACCTGAGTACCTGTGTGTGTAGGTTATAACTGTTGTTGTAATTTGTACATTAATATTATTGGATAAGTTCAGATTTTCAGACAAGCAGAAAAAAGCAGGAACTGTCAGTTAAAAGTATTTCTATTTTTCTAGGGAAAAGGGTGCGGGAACTCACCATAAACACCTCCCTCGTTCTTTTAGAATGGCCCTTGTCCACTTTGAAATAGGCCTAAGACCTCTGGAATATGTGGTTATTTTCCTCCCTGCCTGAAGGAAAGCCACCCATTGAGTTGGCAATCTAGAAAGCCCTGGAAGAGGAGGAGCCACATGTATAAGACTAATTGAAAGACTTAATTAAGATCAGGAGCAATATTTTTAAATTTGTCCCATTCCTTGTTTTAGAACAGCATCCATAGTGCAATGTATAATTAGTGTATTACACCTTTGAGAATAGAAATGCCAAAATAATTTCTCATTTCTCTATCAGGTGTCAAAGTCTTTATTGAGTTTAAAGCACATATACATTTCTATGGTAACCTCAACTTTTTATGATAGTTAAAAAGGTCTTGCTACAGTGCACATAATTTATTAATAAGAACCAAATCTTAACTGTACTTCAAATAAATAACCTAAATATTCAAGAATTTAATTTAAAAGCATAACTGTACAATATGAAAATATAAACAATACATAAAACATAATACTCTAAAGATATTTAGAAATAAATTTGTAATTCTGTATTATATAGACAGTGCAAGAAATAAACAAAATTCAAATAAGCCTCTGAACTGGGAAATCATTTACTTTTACATTATCATGCAGACATAGCATTTCAAGCCATGCTGTTGCCTTTAATATGGTACTCTACATGCACACACAGGAGAAACAGCATGTGCAGCCAGAGGTTCCTTTGAAGACTTCATCATAGTCATTTGCACAGTTACAATAGCAAGCTACTTCTCCGCTTCATATATATTAAAATCTTCAGCAATACAATCAGTTCTGATAGAAACTTCAGAGAAATCTCTAGCTGCATACAGTTTTCTCCCATGTGTGCATGAGGGTTTGAGGGATCGTGGCTGTGGTTATTAAAATTACTGTTACCAACCATATCCAACTGCATGCTTTCTTTCCTACGGTACCTTACAAAGGTATTTTGTTGCATTCAAAAGTTTTAACATCTCTTCAGCAAACCAATAGGCTTTTTTCCCACCTAAAGCTTAGGAGTGTAGAACATCCAATCAAAACAATCCCAGTTAAAAACCAACATATTATACCTAATGGACTGTGATCAAGAGTCAGCCACTACCTAACCACCTTTCAAGTTCACAATTATAGATACTAAAATCAAAACATGAAATTTTGATGCAAAACAAATTTGACCACTAGTTAAGATGTGATGTAAGCAACGGTGTAGAATACAGCATAACTAGTTGTTGTTTTCAAAAAATCTATTTTGTGTGGACCTAGTGATATTTCATGTGAACTTGAGTTAATTATGAATCAGTTTTTATTCCTGTAGAAAATAAAATAGTCATAGAGGCAAAGATCAGAGAATGCAATAAACACTAAACTGTAAACACATAATTAGTCTTTTGGAGTGCACACTGACATTGCAAGAGCTTGTTCAACAGACTTCGGCAACAAGACTACAATAGGTCACAGCAGCATGAGATCACATGGAAAGCACTGAACAATAATACTATCACACACCAACACCTCCTAGCAATCGGGTAACTGAAGGGAAACATCTCTTCTCCATGAGATGCTTTCCTGATCAAATGCTGCTCTTTTTAATGCCTAATTTAATGTTCCAATAGTCTTAAATGTGTGTGCTTTATCTGTAGGCTTAAAAACTACTCTTTAGCCGTTATAGGTCCAGAGTTTTACAGTTCTGTCTGCAGAAGATGACAAGAAGGAAAGATCTTGTGTATGCCATCTGCACTGAATCACTTTGTCTTTATGCTCCCCTACCACCATAGTTGGGAGCTGCTTGGTAAGGTCCCCTGTGAAAAAGAAATAGAGTCATTATTGTTTACTCGAACTTTTTACAGAATCACCATTCACTTCACTTGATTGCATTTACAACAACTTTTACATCACTTCCTGATAACTCAGTAACTCATTAAGGTCGGTTCATATGCTGCCAAGGGGTAGTGAAAGAAGCAGCACAGATGATTTGTTCTTCTTTCCCCATTTCTACCTTTACAGCACAAGGCTATACATGTCTACTGAATTGCGGGGAGCTTACTCCCAAGTAATTCGGCATAATTCCAGTGTGTAAAGAACTTGCAGGTTTCAATAGCAACAACCACCTTGTGCTTCAGAAGCCCTCTGAGGCGAACAGATCTTGCTCACAAATCCCACTTCATACTTCCTAGAAGTAGTAAAGTTTGAAGCAGCAGCTACCCATGGCATTTCTTTCTCTGCTTTCTGGTAATCCATGAAATTGTCTAAAAAAATAGAAAATGAAAACTCCCTGTTGTTTTTCATTGCTGATTTAGCAGTTAAATTACCTTGCAAGTCTGTCACTTTTATTTTCATATCATAAGAACCCGTGAGAAGGTAATGAGCCCCAGGGGAGAAGCGGACAGAACGGACATCACTGGAATGAGGGTGGTAACTCTGCACCATTCGCCCTCCACGAATATCATACAGCATACAGCTAGAATCTTCCTGGCCTGTAGCTAGAAGACGACCACTAGGATCTACAGCTACTGATGCCACAGCACTGCCTGCAAGGAGAAATCCCATAAATGAAATCAGTACCATTTCTCTAGATAGTGTGTGTTGTTTACAATAAAGATTTTTTAAAGAAGTCCTTATAAAATATAGATCAGAATAAAGGTTGATGCATTTCAAGGCATCTGATACAATTCAGCATAGGGACCGGGGAAGATGTAAATAAGCCCAAAGCATGTGCTATTGAGATAATCATTATTTTTCCCCTGCCTGTGCATGCCTGCCTTTTCTTCCGTTTCTCTATGTTTATTATACGTTGTAAGTCCCTTGGGGCAGGGGCCTTCCATACCTGTTCCTGGGGGGGGGCACATGTACATAGATGATATGATATGAATAAATCTTTTTAACTGTACTATCACTTAATTGTTTACTTGTACTGTCATTTAAATTTAGATAAATACGGCAGATATGGTTGTTTATCCTTGCAGATCTGCTATAAATGTACTTTTCACTAACAGCAAACACTGGTTAATGTTTCAAACAAGTTCTTCTGTATGTTAAAAAACAATCTTCAATACCAGTATGAGATAGGAAATGGACCTAACCCTTGGCTCCTTAAAAACTGGCAATCATTGTCTTTATTTTCCTGATAAAAAGTATCAGATAAATTTTAGAAGGATTGCTAGCCTTTGCACTTACTCATTTTAAAATCTGATGTCTCTCTCTTCATCCAAAGACAATAGCGTGGGTTGCAACAATACATGAAGCAGTCAATAGTTTTAAAAAATTTAATCAGCAACATAGTAAATTATAATATGTGAAAGTTTTATAGAGGGCATTCCCCCTACACTAAAAAAGTCTGATTGAAAAGGAAGGTTTACAGCTGGCCCCTAAAGCTGAAAAGTGGCACAGCCACACCTCCAGGAGTTAGTGCTTTCTATATCCAGGGTCCTATTACTGAAATGGGCCCTTGTACCTTGTGAACAGAAGTTAATTTATGTGAATTTGTTTCCAAATATTTATGCACAGAACTCGCTATTTTCCAAGCAACAACTCTACTGGCCAACCATGGCAAGGATTTTTTCTTGGCTTCATCATTAGTAACCTTACCAGTTCCATGAAATGTTGTTCCAACAACGCGAACACAACTAGGTACTCTGAGATCCCAGAATCGTACGGTCTTGTCTTGGGAGCCAGACGCTATCATCCATCCACTCCATGTATAAAGTGCTAAAATGTGACCTGCATGTAAGGAATTTTGATTTGTATTAATTATTAATACAAATATTGATATTATTGCATTGATGATTTAAATTATTGATATACAGCGGTACCTCGGGTTACATACGCTTCAGGTTAAATACGCTTCAGGTTACAGACTCCGCTAACCCAGAAATAGTACCTCGGGTTAAGAACCTTGCTTCAGGATGAGAACAGAAATCGTGCTCCAGTGGCAGCGGGAGGCCCCATTAGCTAAAGTGGTGCTTCATGTTAAGAACAGTTTCAGGTTAAGAACAGACGTCCAGAACGAATTAAGTACTTAACCCGAGGTACCACTGTACTAACCAGGAATGCACGTTTGTCAGCAAAATGCACTTTTGTCACACAAGTAAGAGAAATGGCAAGTTCTACATGCAACAAGGGTAGTTTTGCCAAAATTTGTGAATTTACACAGTAAAGTGTACAATGCGGTACATTTTAAACTTTATTAAAATGGTTCATTAATCCAGCAACACAGACTGTTTGTTGTTAGTAAAACTGACAGAGACCAAAGGCTACCAAAGCTTGACCAGAAACGTACCAGTATGACCACTCAAAGCATGGAGGCCTTGCCCTCGCTGGCAGTCTGTTGTATAAATATTACAGTCCCCAGCTCCAGCGCTTATTAAAATGGCACCACCACTTTCAGGACCTTCCATAAAAGCTAGGTCCCTTATCGTTCCATCATGCATGCTGAATTCCAAATCTGGCCCTAAAATAGATGGAGAACAGAGTGAACAATTATCACACAGAGAGAGAGAGAGAAAAAAAATTAGGAGTTTTATAACCATTCAGGACACTACTTAATGTTAAGACACAGCAACGTTTGAGTCTAACCAAACTGTTTGCAAAAAACAAAACCCTCACCTTTCTCAATCCCACACGCAGAAAAATTGTGCCAGTCTGGTATCAGGTTGAAACGTACCGCACTGCAGAATTACTACCTTCATGTGCATAGATGGCACAGTATATAACAGTACAATAGTTTACATTTATACTACTACAACTCAACTGGTTTTTTATTTTAAAAAAATCTTCCAAAGATTTAAAGCTAAGGTTCTTAATTTTTTTTAAGCTTTCTTACGATACGATAATCTTTATTGTCAATGTCCCATACAGAACAACGAAATTGAAAATCTACATCAGACATTCAGAAACCAACAAGCCTGCTATCTCAGCCTGGTTAGCCTGCTAAAAACTCTGATACCCCATAATTAAATACAATATACTCCCATAGAGACCACCTTACACTGTGTTTAAAACCAAAATCACATTTGAATAGAAACTTTCTCAGGCAGCTAGTCCTAGTCTTTATAACCCTGTACCTTCTTCCAGAAGGCAGAAGCTGAAAGAGATCATTTCCGGGGTGCGCACTATCCTGCACTATCTCTGCAGCTTTCTTATGGCACCTGGAAGCATAGATTTGATCCAAGGTGGGAAGAGTGCACCCAATTATTCTCTCCGCAGTCTTTACAACCCAGGACAGCATTGTTTTTTCCCTGACCGTGCAGCTCCCAAACCACACACAGAGACCATAAGTTAAGAACAACAACCCAAGATTGTGGCACGTGCAGACGCTGCGACTGACAGCTCCTTGGAGAGGAGTCAGGGTTTGTTAGGACAAATTATTTATAGCCGATACGATCGCTTTCTCATCCCCTAAACAATGCAAGAAATTATATGCTCTTAAGTGTATAAAAAGGCAATTGTTACAAGCAATTGTAACAACAGTTTGTACTTACCTGTTGCATTGCAGGTGTCTGCATTGAAAGGTAGTACTTTAACATATTTGTCATTGGAACCAGTTGCCAGCAATTGTCCACAGGGACTCCAGGCCACACAATAGATTGATCCTTTGTGATGTTTGTTCCTTTTGAAACGTACCACGGGCTGCTTAGGAGTGTTACTATCACTAGGGGGGGCAAATGAAAGTAAGATGATTTTGTGCTTTTGCATGTCTGGACAGGGTCTGTAACAAAAGGCTAATAATTCTACTCTTTTGGAAGGAGAGAGTAATTAGCAAATATTTTAAAATGACATAACTGCATTTAAAATTATTTATCGTTTCTTTTCTATTAAAAATATGAACTATAGAAAGGGTCCCTCTTCTAACATGATGCAGTTTTAAGGAAAGTCTGTTTTTCTTGAGCATGCAAAAAGGCCCACCTTCAAAAGGCTTATATTAATTGTTTTAATGAGCTATAAAGTGCTTTTTAAAAAATGGTGCAGAACACAGCTGCCCAGCTCTTACTAGGACCTTCTGTAGCAAGGCAGATGCTCTGCCATTGAGCTAAGGTCCTTCTCCAACCTTTAGAAACCCTTTAAATTAATAGAAATACATTTTAAATTAAACACACAATAAATAAATGGTCTGGTGGGAACAAGATAACTTCTGCCCAATACCACTGTCTTTGTCCAATATGGGATCCCAACACACTGTTCTTAAGAGAACCTAAGAGATCTGATCATCAATCTCTAATCACTAATCTAGTTTTGCCTTTAGCAGAATGTAGGGAAATCCATACTTTTTTAACTTGTAAAATCATTTTCCTCACCAATGCACCTGCCTACCAGAAGTTCAGCTGAGACAACAGAATTTAATTAATTAAATCAGAATTTAATTAAAACACAACAGACTGCTTCTGACACTACCGCAGCTAAAGCCAAGCCACTTTGTTTTCAGATTACAGGAGTCTCCTTCAGATGTGCACATTCAGCATTAACTGAACAAAGGGGATCCGCACCTGCATCCCCATTTGCCAAAGCAGGGTGCAGGCTAGGATCCAGTTCCTGATAGGTGGGGGGGGCTTCTGCCCCCCTGCCCACCTATCAGGAAGGGCATGGCTGTTCCAGTTCCCACGCTGGGGCTCCAGTGAAGCCTCTGCTGTCCTGCAACGCCGCCACACCAAGAGGGGTGAGCAGACTTTCAGAACATTTAGGGAGCATGACAAACATTGGAAGGCAGCTACAGGAGACTTGCAAGACTATTGGTATCTTCAGATCTTGACCATTGCATTAATGGAAAAGTTAATAAGGTAATAACAATAAGCAAAAACAAACCAACAAGGGGGGCATGGGAATGAGTGCGCAAGCTCCACCCCCTGACCCTTCATGAGTACAGAAGGTTCTCTACTTCAAACAGTCACCTTCCAACTCACAGATGATAAGGATTATTGAGGATGGAGCTAGCACATTCAACCCCTATAGTTCCCCGCCACAGTACATTTTGTTACTACTGAATGTGCATGCCTGAAGAGCAGGAATACCACAACTTCCACTTTCCCAAAGTGAATTAGCCACTTCTAATATAACACTTTAAATATTGTAAAGGCAAAAAATCAATGGAAAACTAAAGACTTCAAGTAATCTTGTAAGAGAGGAAACCAGATTTCATGATTTTCAGATACAGTCACATACCAATTTCCATTTCTACTGTAGTTTTTCATGTGCAAAAATCTTGTATCTTGGAAATTGCAAGACTGCTTTAAAGTTCTTACAGTAGTTAAAAAGGTAACAGAAATAATAATCTGCCTGCCATTATTTTTCTTCTCTATCTTAATTTAACCATTATTTATTAAAGATGCAGGAAAACAGCTGATTAACAATCATTACTTACACGCAAAAGTAGAAACTGTAAAAGCAGTGGAATCATGTAAATATTTGGCTATTGGGCAGTTTAAATAAAAGCAAGATGCTAATAAGGCAACTGAAAGCTAATACAACCAAGAAGCTTTTAGTGATAGCAGATTTTTTTTAAAAAAAGGTCATGCTGCAGAAGCTGTAAAGTGAGGCTGTTGTATGAAGAGTGAAAGCAGAGGAGTACAAAATATGGAGAAAGTGGTATACTCAAGTAGTTATGGAGCAGGCACATAATACAAAGCCAAAAGAAACAAAGCCAAATGATCTGGCAACTCCAAAGTGTTTGTAAGAGGAAATACTGTAAATTTACTAGTTACTTTGTTGTCATCTTTACAGAGGAAGACTGCGAAGATCTGCCTAAGTCAAATACCAGTTTTCGAGGAACAGCAGAGGAGGAGCTAAACAGCATATAAGCAAACAAGTTATAAAGAGACTAAACACACACACACACAAAATATTCTGTAAGAGTAACATATTTATGGCTTTTTAAATTTCACAAGGTGAAGGCTGGCTTGTGATGGGTCACATTTAAAACAACAGCAGCACTACACTTGGCAACATTTTATAATGCAAACAGCCAACTCACTGAACAAACATCCCATCCTACTACAGCGTTTGCTACCGACATTTGCTCCCATTTGCCATGCTTGCAGCCACACAAGTCCACAGGGGTGAGAAAGCTAAGCATGATATATGGAGGAGTTCAAACTACTTCATATTGTTTTTTGTTTTACTCAGATGTTTGAGCAAAAGTGAAATAGCATGGGTCCAAAAACAATTTCAAGTAATTTCACCAATTTCAGTGAAACGGCTTGCCAAGCTCACTGATATTAGAACTTGCTACTGGTCACCTATGCATAGTAACTAATATTACTATGAGCTACAGTGAACCTCACAAAAATCCTGTAAATAATAAAGTAACTTATATTTGGCATTTATTTTTTGTTTGTTTGTTTATTTGCTAACCATAGTTGGACAGTGGTAGTTATTCAGGTAGGAATTTGCTGAAATTCCTTTTTTAACACTTCTGTTTCTGCTTGTTCTGCTTCCTGTTCATCAGAATATTTAAGATTGCCACTGGCAACCTCCATTTTTCTATGTACATAAAAATGTAAGGTTGTCATCGTGCAGCCCCCATTGAAGGATATGTAACCACAATCCTGAATTTGCAAGAGAGGGGGGCAAAGAGATGGCAGATTTAAACAACAGCAGAGGTTTGAATAAAGCATGACTGGAGGTACACAGAGAAGCTGTGAGGGAACAGATGTTGATCTGAAGGAGCTGTGAGGGGATGGGGGGTGTAAGGCATAAAGATTTATTTAGCTGGGTTGGTGAGCAACAAGAGCAGGGACAGCAGCCCCAAGTTCATACATAAAAAAATGGGCAGGGAGAAAACTTTATTTTCACTACGTATAAGCTTTCACTTCAATATCAACAGCAAGACATATGGTAACTTCTCAGCAACAGCACAACAGTAACTGACTTCCAGTTTAGCATTGGTTCTAAAATGATCTTGAGAACAGTGTGAACCTTTTGTCTGCCTTAAATTTCCTAACCATGCTTATAAAAATGCAATGAGGATAATGGGGCAAAAATTGTGTCACTTGTAATGCCAATGTTTCAGGTTGCTTTCCAAAAATGAAGTTATAGAATAGTGAAATTCTATTAATATAAGAGAGTTTTACATTTTTCAGAGTAGCCCTATTCGTGTGAAATACCTAGACTAATATTTTTGTAGCCCTCAAGGGGTAAAGTTCCACAATAATCAATGACATGTTAAAAAATAAGAAATGGAGAAAATGAGGGTCAGAAAAGCAGAGCAGAAATGGATACAAATGTCAGACATAACTGATGAGAGACAGATTAACAATCAATAATTACTCCTACCTTGATTCCTGGAGTTCTGGATAGGCACATACTCTTAAAGTTTTAGAATTTGAGCCAACAGCATAAAGAGTGCCACTTGGATGAAAAGCCACAGCTCTGACAGCTTGTGTATCTTCTAGGGTATTGACACAAATGAATTGCTTTTTTGATTTGTCATCCTGTTGTGTCAAAAGTTACAATACAAGTGACTATTTCTCCATAGTTCTTTACAACTAGAATGCCATACATGATATTATTCTAATATTAGGAAGAGGTTGCACATCAACTCAACATAAGAAATATGAAAGCAACACCTGGTTTGGGCAATAGTTCAGGGATTCATAAACCGTAATTTGTGAAACTGTGAAAAAGGGTCAGTGTTGAAAGCCAAAACTTAAACTCTCTACTGTTGTCCAAGTATTTCCCACGTCTCCAACACATTATGATATAATGCCACCCCCAACATGAGGAACACAATACATTTAGAATTCTGGATGTAAAAACTAAGGGTAAATTTTCACCTTCACTGGGGTGGAGTCTATTTAAATGAGATATTTGGTTGGTGTGCTTCTAAACACACTGCAATGCTTGTGGTGTGCCACTAGGTAACACTATACTACACTATATGCAGGTTTTGATACTGGAACGTTCATTATCCGAAATCTCAGTTATCTAAACACAAAAAGTATACCCAAACCTCACTACACAAACAGCTGATTCAGATATCTGAACAGCCACAGTTTGTCCACTTCCTTACTTGCATTTATTTTGCTGGCTGGCAGCAGCCATTTAGGGCAGAAACCATGGAGGGAAGGAGAGGGATTGGACAAAGTGGGGAAAGATTGCACAAATCAACTTTTCCTTTGTTTGGCTTTTGCTGATTTGCAGCAGTTTCAGGTAGAAACCATGGCGAGGGAGGGAGGGACAGACAACGGACAAATCACAGATTAGAAATGTTCCCATGGGAAATAATTGAAATCATCAGCTCATTATGTGAATGCTCCCCTGATGAACAATTTCCTGGGAATGCACTGTCCTCAGAAAGTTGGACCTGTGTGTACTATGTGGCGGAATACAAGTATGATAAGGAACTCACATTTAGGACATTTGTGGATTTACAAAAAAAATGATAATGAATGCTATATTTGCACCAGCCCTGATGCTGCAACAGTGACATGATTATACAAACTATGGCATTTAGGTAACCTGGACAAGAAGTTCAAGTTGCATCCATCTTAAATGCTTGGGATAAGCATGAGACAGTCATTTTCTAGTTTATAGCCTTAACTTTTTGTGCAAAATGAAAACACACTCATTTAGAAGGTCAGGTACTACAAAACATATTTTTAATATAATTTAGTTTCCTTTTATTAGTTATGTGAATAAAAACAGTAATTTTCCTTGGCCTTCTGGGACACATGAAGTCTTATGGAAAGGGTACCTAGCATGAGTCTTAAATATGGGATTGTCATTTTTTGAGATATTCCACAGTCATATCTGTTCTTCATGTCCAAGTGATTGGCAGTAAGACTATGACTATATTTTGGGGTACTCCACCATTGCACTGTACAGTTTCTTATTGTTTACCTGTCATTTTTTACATTTTGAAAAAAATGCAACAATAAAACTTTTTTTAGGATTGAGCCTTTTCATTGTAATGCAAGATGCTATTAAGTCCTACCTCATCACCACTTGCTCTTGTTAAATTCCCTGGAGAATCTTCATGTTGTGCTGGAATGGCACCATGCTCTGGTATTCTGTTTTGATACACAAAATTTAAATTCAAATTTAAATGCAACTTTCCCTGTTATTTATACCCATGTCACCTTCCTCTGCTTCCCTGTCCCCTTGCTTTCTTGGTGCTGCCCTCCATTCTTCTCCTTTCCCTTCTTATTCTAAATCAAGCAACAAATGTAAATATATAATTGTCTGTTGCTGGTTATTCAGCAATAAACTGACATCTTCAAATTCTAGAGTAATTATTGAAGATATTTTTATGTGCTGCCATAATTGAAGGACATTATTGAGGAATGCCCTATGAAGAGAGTTTGTCCACGTGGAGGTAATCTGCCTGAATACTTGCCCACTAGTTACTGGTTTGCCCAAGCTATGAGGACTTAAAAGCAGCCATGTTCATATAATTAAATTGTTTAAGTATTTGACTAACTGGGGGGGGGGGGCAGGTTCCCCTGGACCTCTGAAAAAGTGGCCTGTTTTGCTTTTAAAGTAGCAATTTTAAGGAGAAAAGTTTGTGGGGTTGATGAGTTAAATTCTTCAGGGTAGCAAACTCTTATCTGATGGATAACTGTGTAATGTATTTTATTCTGTTTTATGTATTTTATCTTTAGTAATAGCTTCAGGTAGACTAAATAATTAATGCTTTTTTGTACTGCTCATCAACAAAGTTCTCTGAGCAGTTCATAAAAGTTATGAACCAACTATATAAGAAAATATCAATGCAACACTCACAAAACCATTAGAAATGCAGTATAAAACAGCTACACACTAAAACAGTATAATTAAAAAGATCCCCACCTGGCACCAAAGACCACAATGCAAACACCAGACAAACCTCTCTGTTGAAGGCACTAATGCACCACAACTGAAAAAGTCCTTCCTCCCCACTTCTCCCCATCTGATAGGCACACCTGGAGATTGCCAGCTCTTCAGTCCTTTAGGTAGCCTAGCCCCAAGCTATTTAGGTCTTTAAAAAGTTAACAACAGCACCTTGAATAGGGTCCAGAAATACAGTGGAAGCCAGTGCAGATGACAGAGCCCAGTCTACTGAATATGGCGAGTGGCGGTTAGAACTGTTGTGGGCCCCAACAGATGATTATGTAACTATGTGATTTTTAACCCTGCCTGACGGAACAGTCCAGGGAGGGGAAAGTATACACAGAAAGAGGTTTTTGTGGGGCTTTGTGTGTTTTTCTTATTCAGGGGAACAGAAAGGTTAGGAGCTAATTGCATGAGGGGAAAAAGCCCGTTAAATTAAAGGAGGGGTAAATAAAAATGGATTAAGCCAAAGTGGTCAATATAAGGGCAGAGAGTTGAAAAGAGAGAAAGAGGAGTGGCTGCTGAAGAGAGAGAGCAGGCTGACAGAAAGGTATACTGACCACTAATATACTTTGAGAAGAGGCTCTGCAAACTGCTTCTTCAGGCAGGAGAGAAAAAACAGAGAGAAACACCTGCCTGCCAGAATTCTATGTTCTCCTGCCTCATCGCCAGATGAGATCATACCCAACCAGTGAATGCATTCCAACCAGAACAAATAGACTGAAAACACTCCAGGAAATGAATGTTCATTTGTTACTTGTATGTTTACTTGTAAAAAATTTATCCAAATTTGGCATGGGTGGTATCCATTACTCCTATTTTTCTGGTGCAAGAGATGTGGGCTAGCAGAAATGAACTTTCCCCTCCTCTCTTCAGCAACTCCCTGTGTGCAGCCTCCAGATCAGCTCCAGGGAAGATTTTGGTGGTGCAGATGAGGAGGAGAGGAAACTCCACTGCTGCTGCTCTGGATACAGTCAAAAGTATTCTACCCAATGACTGAGCAAGGCACAATATGTTGCGAGGGTGGCACATCAAACTGATCTGCATATTATTAATCTTAGTGCAGAAGTAGCACTGACATGCACAAGAGTGTTCCAAGTACTTACATTTTATTTCCATGGACAGGTGATTCTTCAAGAGATGGTATCTGATTAGTGGACCCAAGTTTCTGTGGTGTGCTTGTACTGAACTGTACATTAGCATTTGCTGTTCTCTGACTAGAATCTGGAAGGATGGATACGGTTCCTTTGCTGCCACTGCAGTGCTGGTTAAGTGTTTGCACATCATTTCCCAGATTGTCAATTCCCATATTTAACTCCCCCAACTTCTGAACAGACCTGCAGGATACATTAAAAAAACATAAATGAAGAGCTATGAAAGCATAATTACTATTACATTCAATGTAATGTTGTCACCAATATGGTATTTGGTTAATAAGACTTAAGAAAGGCATCAAATTAATACAAAAAGAACGTCATCACATCCTATCAGCAGATGCTGGGGAACTTACTGTGAAAGTCTTTTTGTAACAAAATTATACTGAAAACTATAATCAGATTTGAAAATGTTCTTTTTAGCGACTGTCAGCATTTATTTCAAAGTAAATTCCATTGACTCTAGAGTAAGGCTAAGATTGTAGTCTTTGCTATTGAACAAATCATAACCTGAAAACCACAAAGATATCATAGCCAACCTGTTAAGAAACTGCTCTGTAAGATTTTGCTGTGCATCTGAACCATCCTCCTGGTTTACCCCTCCTTCTAATAACATTTGCTGATATAGTTGTCGCTGTTGCTCCTTCTGTTCTAAGTGCTGCTGGTATCGTAATCGCTGTCGGTAATATTCCTGAAATTGGTCTGTTGAATCACGAAGCTAAACAAGATCGGACATAAATAAAATCATCATTCTCATTACAGTTCTTTATCACCACACCAATAAAATTTTACATTACCAGAGGCAGAAAAAAAGCAACGGCTCTTTACTTAAGTGTAACATAGCATTAAACATTTGGTGGTATATGCTCATTCTGTCTTTTACCTCACCTGGAAAACACGAAGACACGCCTGTAAACTTACTGAAAGTGGTTTTTTTAAAAAAACAACATAACATAAAGGCTTGGAAAATCATGAACAAAATTCTAGAATGCATAATTTGATTTTAAATGGAAATCTCCCATGACTAGACAACAAAGGAAACACATTTCTACATTTGCTGCTGCCACATACTTTGTGTTCACTTGCCAGCTCAAAAATTTTGATCAAAGCAATCAAGTTTTAAAATTTATTGCTTCGTAAAGGTAGATACTGAATGGAGTGGGAAGAAACATTTTGCAAGCATGTTACAAAGAACACTGCAACCTCACCAAGCATACCAAGAACACATGTTGTCCTATAGACTTTCCCAAATTAATGGCAGGTCTGCTTATATGCCACAGTCACAACTTTTATCTCATTCTGTACTGCGAGCAGGCAAGCTTCAACAAACAACAGGCATGAAGTCCTAATGCATGGGTAGGCAAACTAAGGCCCGGGGGCCTGATCCGGCCCAATCGCCTTCTAAATCTGGCCCGTGGACGGTCCGGGAATCAGCGTGTTTTTACATGAGTAGAATGTGTCCTTTTATTTAAAATGTATCTCTGGGTTATTTGAGGGGCATAAGAATTCGTTCATTTCCCCCCCTTCAAAATATAGTCTGGCCCCCCCCCACAAGGTCTGAGGCCCCCTGCTGAAAAAGTTTGATGACCCCTGTCCTAATGCTAAGTAGTTCCAAAACAGAACTAGCTTTGGAGCATGGAGGCAGATTGCATGCTTTGTCTGGTTCTGTGGCTCCCTGCTCCCCATTGGTTGGCTGGCTTTAAAAAGAAGACTGAAGAGGAAGACATCCCTCTTGTGCTGTGTGCTGTGCCACATCTCAGCCCTCATAAAAGAGCAGGAATTTTAAAAATAGCAGTACTGAGTTTCTAAAGAAGAGATGTTTTCTGGATTTCAGTGGAGGACTGAACTTCTGTAGAAGTTTTATCACAATGGACTGGATCAAGAATTGGAGGTTTCTTAATTCT
Organism: Podarcis pityusensis; assembly: GCF_964106645.2. Taxonomy (NCBI): domain Eukaryota; kingdom Metazoa; phylum Chordata; class Lepidosauria; order Squamata; family Lacertidae; genus Podarcis; species Podarcis pityusensis. The sequence continues at coordinate 80,344,597 of NC_138030.1, forward strand.
TCCTATACCATGACTGCAGCTCCTGAAAAGCTACTCCTGACTATGGTGAGGAAGAGCTCAAGGGTCATTTCAGCAGAAGGGATAAAATTGGCTAAAGCAGCAGATGCACCTTTGTGAGCAGAGATTTTCATTGATCCCCTTCTCACTATAACCCCTCCCCAACCCTCCTGGGAGACTTTGGAACAGATGCACAGGTCTGAAATGACATGGAGTGGGTTGCAAAGCATTATTCTCCCCCTGATCCTATCCACTGTGTTATAAATTGTGGGAATGGTTTCCCCCATAATGACATTTTCTTCTATATACCCTGGAGAGAGTGCGTAAGCAAAAACATCAAAACATCCACACAAAATAAATTTTTAAAAAAGAAATAAAAAGAGACAAGACATACACTACTGTAAATCAATAAAATATTGAATAAAAATAAATTAAAAATAATAATCATAATAAAAACATCCACACAAATCTACTACTAAATACTGGGACTGCATGCCATGAAATAAAATTGCTGCATAAATATATTTGGGACCCCGCAGACCCCTTTTTACATTTATATGGCAACCAGTAGAGTATCTTACAGAGGGACACATTCACACACTTTTTAGATGAATCAAGAATTAAGTATGCAGAATGCACAGCAAGCATTTTTGCTATAGAAAAGCAAGCTTCAAAAAAAATCACGTTGCACAGGAGTTCCCACTACAGTACGCATTGCCTATGAGCTGCCGAAGCGAACACTACAGTACGCATTTTGTTATTACCAATCAAAGCAGGAAAATTCAAAGGCCCTTTATTAGGTGGAAGCAAAAATATTCCATTACCTCATTTTTTTCTTGCTTGGCTGGTCCTTGATTCTGTGTTCCATTTGCTGGCTCTTTTTCTGGAACTGAGTTCTGGCACACAGTCTCACTGCCTGACAAGGGCTGGGGATCCATTGGCGTGTCACATCTTTCATGGATACAGAGACCAGGAAAAAGCGTTTAAAGTTTTCTTTTATGTTAAACCATTTTGCAAATACATCTTATATATACAGATACTCATGATTTAAATACATGCTAACCATTTCCCAAACTTAGGCCAGAAAAGAATATTTCCACAACTATGACAGCAACATTTCCCTTCATGCTCACAGTCCTTCGCTGGTCTCACAGAACAGCTGGGTGACAAAGAAAGTGACATATCTAAAATGTTTTAACATTCCAGACTTTAAAAAGTAAAAGTATGGGGGGGGGGTAGGAACTGAGCTTTACTATCCCTCAAGACAACAACTGGCAAAATGTGTTCCCCTGAAAATAGCAGAGGGAATTGGAGTTTGCCACGTGGCTCAAGACCCATAGCAAACTAAGGGAAGCAATATCTCTCAAAGATGAACAATCTAGTGCAGGAGCAAATGTTATTGTGAGAGGTCCAGAGGGTACTAAAAGAAAGTAAGGCTTGTCCATACTTCCACTTGTCCTGATGCTTTCTCCCTGAAAACCCACTCTACCAATTAATCAGAGCAAAAGTCATTCAGTTTACACATGGATTGATGTTTGCTCCGATTCAGCAGTAAAGAATCGATTTTCATAGGGAAAGCGGTGGGGAAAAGCAGAAAACTAATCAGACCTATGCTTTCTAGGTGTGGGACAAGCGAAGTGTGGGCGAGCATTAAGTGAAGTGTCCCACTAGGGCTAGAAAAGTGATGTCAAGATCCTTTAAGACAAAAGAAGTATCAGCAACAGGAGAAGACCCATCGAGGCACAACATATAAATTACCAATAATGCTGATGCACTCTATTGTTAAGTGGGCCACAAAAGTCCCAACTAGATTCTAACATGCCTACAGAAAATTTGGCAGAGATCGTTTAAGAGACTCAGCCATCTGTTCAGTAGTGTCAGCATGTGGCAGCCCTGGTTTTAACACTATTAAAAACACAAATAAATATATCATAAAACAGAACAAAACAGCCTCAGGAAGTTTTGGCACTACCTAAATAACAAACAGTTTCATCTTAGAAGTGTGCATGCACATGAAAGCTTATACAGTGGTACCTCGGGTTACAGACACTTCAGGTTACAGATTCTGCTAACCCAAAAAAATACTACCTCTGGTTAAGAACTTTGCTTCAGGATGAGAACAGAAATCGCGCCACGGCGCTGCAGCGGGCCCCATTAGCTAAAGTGGTACCTCGGGTTAAGAACAGTTTCAGGTTGAGAACAGACCTCCAGAACGAATTAAGTTCTTAACCCGAGGTACCACTGTACCCAGAACAAATTTAGTTGGTCTCCAAGGTGCTACTGGACAATTTTTTACTTTTTTTCGACTGCGTCAGACCAACACAGCTACCTACCTGAATCTAGTATATCTTAATCTATCTACTTTCCTCCTTTCATAACCTAGGCCTCCATGACTCTGGCTTTAGCCAATTCTCTTCTGACCTAACCATTCACTCCACATGAAAGAGTTCTTCCTGTGCTTTTCTCTGGTATCCTCAGGAATATATTCTCATCCCTTCTATATTACCTCTCTATGACCTCATCCTATCCCACGTATGTCAATACTATTTATACACCAATAAAACCAAAATAAACACTCATCAACATTCAGGTAGGTAGCCGTGTTGGTCTGACACAGTTGAAATATATAAAAAAACAAAAAAACAGAGAAAGAGAAGCAGCTATATCCACTTTTTGACACATCCTCTGCTGGTTTGAAGCCGAGAGTTGTCTGAAGATGAATGCAGACTTTAGACCAAAAAAAGGTTAGCCACCCCTGCATTAGAAGTTAACACAAATGTGTAAGAAAATGGAGACCTTAATGCATTATTTTGCAGAGCAGGTTCAAGAACCAGTTTCTTATTGTAACTAAGGTCTAATCTATACTGGTGGGTTATAACATTATAAATGCATTATATAAATGTGACACCAGGAGGTGCTGTATAGCAGTCAATGAAAAACTGCATTGAGAGCTATACAACTTTTTCTTTTCTTAGCGTTTTTTTAGATCAGTGTAGAACCAGCCTTAGTGTGGTAAAGGGCAACTTACCGCTCAGGTGACTCTTCGTAAATACTGTGGCAATCTGTATTCTCTAACATTAGACTTCGAGTAAGATTCTGTACTCCTGGGTAATGGAAGTTAGCGAAGGAATGTGACATGGGAGATGTTTTTGTCCCAAGATCTGTGATGCGTTTTTCATTAATTGTCAATCCACAGGAGAGTCCATCCAAGGCAGGGTTCAAGGAACGCGTCATGTAAGCATCAGCAGACTGAGGTCTCCTCATGGGTGAGGATGGGTAAGGAGAAAGTTTACTGATGAGGGGAGTCAAAAGGTCAGCATAGGCGGCTTTTGTAGGTTTTAGGAGTTTATCAACATGAATATTCAGCATCTTTTGTTCAAAAGCGCAAGAAAAAATAGTAGAGGGCAGATTCTGAAGCCACGACAACAAACTAAGGTCCAAGTCATCACACCCATTACCACATAAAAGGTCAATGCCGAGCAACACTTCACTCTCCGTAATTTCTTCTCCTGTTGCTTTACTCTGACAAAACTCCACACAACATTCATACAATAGCCCCTTCATCACAAGCTGAAACAAACGATTGTTGCTTGCTTTAAAGCCAGCCTCACTTAGTTTTCTATCAGCAGGAATGAACTCAGCTACCATGACGCAAGCCTCTTCAAAACAGTGAACTCGTGCGGTGCTTGGGTTCCAGTCTTTGAATTCTGCATGGTTGGTCAGACGAGGCAATGTGAGAAGTAAACACAGTTTGCTATAGTCTTCTTTAGAAGGACAATATTCTTCCAGAGCATGTAGGCACTGTACAGCCTCTTTCATTGTAAATTCCAACTGAAAAAAGAGAGTACCCCTATTTCAGGCTAAAATAATGTTTTTTATCATAAATAGCTGCACAAAGATACAGGCAGATAAATTACTTTGCTATTCACCTATTAATAATTGCAGTTTTATGAGTGTCATCTTTCCCCGCATATGAAATTACAACTTCAACTTGTGTGACCAATAAAATGCTGTTCAACCGAACATTTTTCTATGATGTCTAGTGCTGGCACAATTTGTTTTCTAGATAGTTTCCTAGGTCAAGTTTCAGACATCTTGGTATAAGTACCGTTTCTTTAAACATTGATTAAGGTTTGATACCTAGGTCACTTTTCCCCCTACTCCAACTTGCATTCAGCACCAGATTTATCCACCTTGGCACCTTAATTTTACAAGGCACAGTTCAGCCCCATGATAATGGGTTGTGAATCACTGTATCAAGTGCTCTTCAGTTTTTACTTTCTACACAGATATCCTTGCATTACAGTTCTTAAAACAAAAATGTAAGACTTGAAAACAAACTTTAAGAAAAACTTGATTGCCTTCTAAAAAGCAGAATACATTTGAATTTTATAAGTTTAGCTAGAGTGCTGTGATTAGATCACAAGGCTTACATGTTGAGGCTCATCTTCTGCAGACATTGCATTGTTTACACATAAGGCTTCTAGAAACTTCTGCTGCAGTATGATATAGCGAAACCTATGCATAAGAAAACAGAAATACAACTGATGTAACAGTGTAAATTAATGTGAACTTTGGTACAAAATTATAGCAGTTAACTGGGACTGCTGTTCCTGAAATTTTGGAAGATCATGTTCTAACACAGGGTTGGGGAAGGTTTAGGCATGCACGGGTTTCAATTTGAAACAGCAACAAGGCTGTTGCTATTGTTGTTAATTTATTGAATTTATATACCACCTATTCCCAGAGGTCTCAGGGTGGTTCACAGAACAAAATCAAAATATGAAATCACAAAATAATCAAAATAAAAACAACAGCCCAATAACCCCCCTCCCCAAACAACCTCACATTTTAAAAGGGAATAGGATGTTAATCAAATCAACCAAATGCCTGGTTAAAAAGGAACCTTTTTGCCTAGTGCCTAAAGGTGTATAATGAAGGTGCCAGGCGAACTTCCCTGGGGAGAGCATTCCACAGACAGGGAGCCACTGCAGAGAAGGCCCACTGTTGTGTTATCACCCTCCAGACCTCTCGAGGAGGAGGCACATGAAGAAGGGCCTCAGGAGATGATCTCAGGGTCCAGATATGTTCATACTGAAAGAGGCAGTCCTTGAGATATTGTGGTCCTGAGCCATTTAAGGATTTATAGGTCAAAAGCAGCACTTTGAATTGGGCCCGGAAACTAATTGGTAGCCAGTGCAGTCGAACCACGATCAGTGTAATATGCTCAAACCGTCTTGCTCCAGCGAGCAACCCGGCTGCTGAATTCTGCACTAGCTGAAGTTTCTAAACCATCTTCAGAGGCAGCCCTACGTATAACGCATTGCAGTAATCTAACCTTGAGATTACCAGAGCATAGACAATAGGAGTTAGGCTATCCCTGTGCAGATAGGGGTGTAGCTGGGCCACCAGCTGAAGCTGATGGAAGGTACTCTGAGCCAGAGGCCAACTGAGCCTTGAGCGACAGCAAAGAATCCAGGAGTACCCCTGGAGCTACGAACCTGCTGCTTCAGAGGAAGTGTAACCCCATCAAGAGCAGGCAATCTCCCACCCATCCGGTCTAGGGAACCACCCACTAACAGTGCCTCAGTCTTATCTGGATTGAGTTTCAGTTTGCTGGCTCTCATCCAGTCCATTACCGAGGCAAGACACTGGTCCAGCACTTCCACTGCCTCACCTGCAGATGGAAAGGAGAAATAGAGCTGAGTGTCATCAGCATACTGCTGACAACGTACTCAGAACCTCTGGATAACCCCACCCAGCGGTTTCATGTAGATGTTAAAACAATGTGGGGATAGGATTGAGCCCTGTGGAACCCTACATTGAAAATTTCACAGGGCTGAAAACCATTCCCCAAGCAACACCCCCTGGGAAAGACCATCCAAGTAGGACTGGAACCACCATAAAGTGGTGCCACCCACCCCTAGTTCGGACAGTCAGTCCAGAAGGATACCAGTCGATGGTATTGAAAGTCACTGAGAGGCCGAGAAGAATTAACAGGGACATGTTTCCCATGTCTCTCTCTCGACAGAGGTCATCATACAGGGCGACCAAAGCAGTTTGTGTGCCAAAACCAGGCCTAAACCCCGACTGAAATGGAGAAATGGATCCAGAAAATCAGTTTCTTCCAAAAAGCGCCTGGATCTGGTTTGCGACCACTCACTCCAGAACCTTGCTCAGGAAAGGGAAATTAACAACTGGCTGGCAGTTAGTTAGGTTTCCGAATCCAGGGAAGGTTTCTAAAGGAGTAGTTTTACCACTGCCTCCTTCAAACAGGCAGGGAACACTTCCTCTTGTAAAGAGGCCCTGATCACATCCCTGGCCCAGCCAGCTGTTCCCTCCCTGCTGGTTTTTATCAGCCAAGAGGGGCAAGGGTCTAGAGCGCAAGTGGTTGCCCTGACTGATCCGAGCACCTTGTTCACATCCTTGAACCTTACCAACTGAAACTCATCCAACACAACAGGACTAGACTGTGCTCTGGACACCCCATGAGATTCATTTGCTATAACAGCAGAGTCAAGGTCTGGGTGGATGCAAGCGATTTTATCCTCAAAGTGCTTTGCAAACAAGTCACAGAGAGCTGCCGTTGGATCTATCACCTCCATTGGGCCAGCCTGTAAAAGGCCCCATACAACCTGGAAAAGCTCTGCTGGGCGACATAATGAGGATGCAATGGAGGCAGCAAAATATGCCTTCTTTGTCACCTTCACTGCCACTAGGTAGGCTCGATAATGAGCCCTTACCAGTGTTTGGTTACATTCATTCAGATCTTTCCTCCACTTGTGTTTAAGCCGTCTCCCAGCTTGTTTCCTCGCCCTAAGATCTGGAGTATACCAGGGGCCAAACGGGCTCCACGAAGTGGCAGAGGGCACTCAGGGGCGATCATGTCAATAGCCTGAGCCATTTGGGTGTTCCAGAGGTCAGTCAGGGCTTTGACAGGGGCACCAGTCATCTCAGCCGGAAAACCTCCCAGAGCCGTTTGGAATCCCATTGGATCCATCAGCCTCCAAGGGTGGACCTTCCTAATAGGTTCCCTGCCTCTGTGGAGGGGAAAAGGTGCTGACAGCCTAATTTCAACAGGAAGTGATCTGACCATGACAAGGTACTGATGTCAATATCCCCCACCTTCAAATCACCCTGTTCCTGCCCAGTTGAGAAAACAAAATCCAGAGTGTGGCCTTCCATGTGCCATGGGCCAGTGACATGTTGGGACACCCCCATGTTTCCCTCAAGTCAAGTCTTCCTTCATATGTGACAACAGGCATATGGCAGGCAGAGGTGTGGCTGGATTGGTTGTGTAACAGAGTTCTTCATGGGGAGCTTGATGACATAGCCAATCCTGCAGAAAGCAGAGTTGAATCCACAGCCCATCAGCTGAATTCAAGCCTGCCAGATCAGTTCCCCATGGAGAGGGGAGCTTGGTTGCACAGCTGATGCCTGCAGAAAACAGGGCTGAAGCCTGTACTCAGTGCATCTGAAGCTGAGTATACAGCCAACAAAGCCCCTTGTGCTACTGTTCCCCAGCACCTAACAACCAGCTGGCTGTAGGGAGCCTAGGAAGCACTGAGCAACAGACTTTGACAGGTGGGTGGGCCAAGCCAGCTGTCAATCATCATCATGGCATTAGGTGAATTGACAAGTGGGTTCTCCTGCTCACCTGTCAAAGTTGGCCCATGCGGGTAGGGACAGATAAGGATCTAGCCCACTGCACCAAAAACGTTCTCTAATCGTTCCTTTGTTATCCCAAATCCTAACTATGAGAGCTTATCCAAACACTGCTATTTTGTTTCTACTTGTATAATGGAATTTTAGTGAGAGCTGTGATGAAAATGTGTTATTCTTATAGAGTTAATTGAGAAAAGCTTGTAAGGAAGAATGCAATGCAGATATAGATACTGCAACAGTTCTGAAACTGTATGAAGGCTGAGTGCATGTTCAATTGTTGTGTTGCATAAATGGGATTGCCATGGTATTGAAAAATTACTATAAATTTACCTTTTCTTATCAAATTTGTCCATGCACTCCAGAGGTTGGATGAACTGAAGAACCTCATCCCACTGACCATCAAGGATCAATTGTCTTTTAAGAGAGAGAGAGAGATCTATTGAATTCTGCTGGACTTTCAATTTAGTTTTTAAGCTAACCAAAACATCCCTTCCCTCAACTACAGCAGCTGACCAATCAGCTTTACAAAGTCAATGCTTTAGAAAGTAGTTAAGAAGATTATTTACTAATTTAAATAGATAAAAGTAAAACCTTTTTACAGGAAGTCAGAGAAAATTGTCACCCTCCTTTTTCTGTTAGCAGAGGTGTCCGCTGGATCAAAGGACTGAAAATCACAACTGGATACAATATAATTTGTATTGCCTTGTGCTGAACAGTATTATCTGGTAAAAGTTGGGTGGCTCAAAAATGTAAACTTACAATAATCTAATAATATATTGTATTTATGCACGTTTCAGATACTTATAGGAATAGCATTATACTTGGCATGTCTTGCAGCCAAGTGCTTAAAAGGGGTTATGGATAAATTTTATTCAGTGCACATACAGAAATGGATAACAAGTCAGTCAAGATACTGTAAAGCCCGAGATGGATCAAAGCATTTTAAAGGCATGGACCTGAGTTTAAACAACAGCAACAAAAATGTGAGCTTTGTTTAAACAGTATCCTTAATACTATGATAATTATTTCTACCTTAAGAAAAGCATATCATCTGAGAACAGTCCATTGATTACTCCACTTTCTTTCTCCAGAGCCAACATACTGATATGAAGTTTTCTTGAATTCAAGAAATCCAGTATTAGCTTGACTATTTCAGCTTCTTTTACATTCACTGTCTCTTCTGCCGTCATTGTGAAAGACTGGAAAGAAGAAAAAGCTACATATAAAATTGGGATTGACCTGCATCTTGTTAGCAAACAGACACCATCAAATGCATTTTCTTCTTTGTTTACATGAAACATGCTAGAGCTTGGTAGTAGGCTTAACCACTAAAGTTCATACAGCTCAATGTAGCATCACTAATAATTTGGCCCAATTGTACAGCTAGCAGTTCAGCTTCATACAGAGGGCTACAAATATCAAGGAAAGATTATGTTTTACTTAACTATGTTTTAGTTTACAAGCGTTTAGTAGCATAAAGAACATTTGAACAACAGCTCCTTTAGAAAAAAACAACTCAATATGTGTTAAAGCAGAGTATCTGGCTATTCAGAAAGTGGACATTTTGTTGGTTACATTGGGGGGGACGACCCCATAACAGTACTCTACTTTATAATTATTAATATTATTAAGCAAAAATAATTGGTAATTTTACCATGAATTATCAGCATGATTGAATAACATAACAATCTTGCAAACTGTTACCTGCATTTTATCAAAGTGCCACTTGCATGCTATGGAGTGTTTCTGCCTACATTTTTGTTTCAGCAAATTAATCTTTACGATCCAGGCAAAAACATTACTTAATATAGACTTCATGTGATTTGGCCTTTCCTATCATATGCTCCAAATCAAACCCAAAGATCAAGTAGGGGTGCACTATCAATAATACCATCTGTGCATTATGCACAAACAAAATGAAACAAAAAAGAGAAAGGGGGGATTTTCAGTGGCTGCTGCAACATTCACTTTCTTTTGAATATTATTTTATGATAAACTATGTAGAAGACTTTTTCTGTTTAAGTTCCTGCAGAAGGTTAAAGGAAGGAGTAAAAATCATTGTATTTATTCATTTTTTTAGATTTGTAGCTGCTTCTCAGTTACTTTCTCAAGAATGGAACACAGATTGAAATCTTACACTGAGTAATACAAAATGACCATTTTGACCACACTTCTCCTTATCACTTGACAGGATATAAACTAGTATGCCAAGTATTAATATACATACTGTTTTCATTTACCATTTGCTTAATGAACTGTTTGTATCTGCCAACTGTATATGAATCTGTATTTGAAACTTAGTCATTTGTGTTCTAACAGTAAGGTTTCAAATCTCTTATTTAAAATTCTGTTTGAATAAATGTTTCACAAGTCCCTCTGCCCAGCACTTGATACTGTCCTAAACCTCTGTATATAGAAATTTTGAATTGGTTTCTTGCTGTTTTTCCTTCTTCCCATAATAAAGTGACATAAAAATGGTGATTAGCTGTCACTTTCCACTCCACATACACACAAACATGTGCATTTGTCACTTACGACATGATTTCCTACATGGAAATTGTATCTGTGTAGGAAAAGAGTCTTGTGTGAAGTATTCCCAAGTGTGTTCATAAAAAGTCACTATTATGTATTTCATCTACACAGATAGTCCATAAGGAGGAATCTCTCCATAGAGTCAGTGTTTGTAAAATGATAGTGAGAGGTAATGCTCATGGTATGCCAGACATGAGGTTTTCATCCTTGGCATTTGTACTATTCTACTTCATAGTTTCCTGATTATTCTTTCCTTGGTTTAAACAGCATATCTAGCCCAGCAAACATACTGTTAATAGGTACTGAGCAATACAATACAATACAAGTACTGAATCTTTGTAATCACAAATAATTCTTCATGTTTGAAAGGACTGCACAGTATTACAAGAAGCATGTACATTTTGCTTAAGGCTGAAGACAGATCTAGAGAAAAGGGATCAAATGGTAAGCTGAAAGGAAGTACTGGAGAAGCTGCTTCTCCACTAGCAGATGGATGGGGCCAGAGTATACTTCTCTTTAATTCTGCAGTTGCAGCAGTTTCCCCACCCTGACAAACTCTCTGCTGCTGCTCCTTCACTGGCAAATCGACGGAGTGGGCCTGGTCTTCCCTCCTTCCATTATGTTCTACCTGAAGAGTAGGGAATGTAGCTTCTTCAGCAGTCTTTAATCCTCTGGCAAACTGGGGTCACAGTGTGCTTGCCTTCAGTTCTGCAGTGCCAGGACAACTCCCATGATTCATTGTTAGTCACAGACATGACAGTTTCCAGCACTGCTTTCTCCCACCCAGAACTTCAGACTCCCAATTGTAAGAACTCATAGGCAGAGTTGCAATTGAGACCAATGATGTAGAGATGTGCACATGCCAATCTGGATGTGTTAATTAGTATGTCAGTTGTATTCTAGTACTGTAGTTATATTTCATTTCCTCGTTTGTGTTGCATTTTAAGTTTTGCCGCATTTCATGGACTGTCTAGCGTATACTGTCTTTGTCAGAAACAAATGTGAGCTCAAAAAGATCCTGCCAGACACAATATCAATTGTCCGGGGAGTGAGATTTTGCATTAAATAGGACTGGCTCTAATCTGCAGTCAGATTTTAAGACACAGAAGGCTAGAATAAGAAGAATCACATATTGACATACACACCCATAAATCTGAGCCTATGCTCTTGGCTGACATATATGGGGGGGGGGGTTGGGGTGGAAAGAGGGAGAGAGAAAATAAGAAGCAGCTGGGCCACAGAAGGTGTTAGTCACAGAACACAAAACAACTCTTTGCTCAGTGTATCTGGAGGAGAAACCACAAAGACTCTGGGCAAGTGAGATGTCTTTCCCTCTTGAAGGCAGCTGCTCACATTTCATCATAATTGTTTCAGTTCCCATTAAGCATTTGGGACAGACATTTGATCCTTGGAGATATTCTCTGTATAGATGGGAACCTCAGAGGAACTAAACTGATTGACAATCGTAAGTACAAAAACTATATCATATTTTATCACAGCCTCTAAAATCGCTCCCCTCCTCCATCTCAAAAGATCCCAGATTTTTAGTAGTATTTTTAATGATACTATGACTTATCAAATAATTTAACGTCATTTGCAGGAATCATGTTTAGCTATCCACTAAGTTTCTTAGGATTAGGAGACTACAAATACATCTCATGTGAAACAGGATCCCAAGATTTCAATTTTACAATTTAGAGTAGTACAGATAACATACCTCCTGTGTTAGTAATTTTATTAAATATTTATACATGCTATTGATGCAGAAGGTGGTATGATATACAATACGTTGCCAGGGAGTAGATTTACACTAAGCAGCAGCTTTAATGGGAGTGTCAACAGAAACCTTTTTACAAATGAAATGTCTTACACACTTCCCAATATGTAAGTAGAACAGACACCGATACCTTCCCTAAGTTGTATAGAAGACGGAATTTCAGCAAGTGCAGCTTTTCTCAACCTTACATTACAAACTCAATCTTCTGGAATTCCCTCTTCTACACAACAATCAAAGATGCATAAACCCTTTCTACTCTTTCACCCAGAGTAAGATTATTATAGACAGGCTCAATAGAAATTAGCAGAAGGCAATATTCTAAATTCCCTTAAGGAGGGTGCAATCATCAGTTCTATAACAGTAACTAAAAGACAGTGGTGGGAACCTCCAATCCATCTTAATTAGGCCTGCCAGGACTCAGATGTTGGCTCACCAGGCCATTTGGGGCAAACCACATCCACCTTTTCTGGCCCAACATCATAGGAAAGGTCAAGCATCAAAAAATTATTTGCATCAGCAAGTCAGCACAGTGAAAGAAAAGGCATCAAATTCAGAAAGTACTGATTTTTTTATGCAAAGAAAGAATTTGGAATACACTCCGAATTCAAGTTAAGGATGCAAATAAATGATCTTCATTTGCAGAGAGCCACATTTCCCTAGGAAAGATCCTTCACATCCCTGGTTTTAATTCAAGCCAGGCTGCAAAGGAAGAATAAAAAGTGCACTCCCGATTCCTTCTATTGAACTTAAGTCACCTGTCAAAAAAACCCTCGGAAGATGGGGGACCTCAGAATCCACCCCACCCTGATATAGGATGCAAAGAGCACTGCTGCAGCACTAACATTGCTGTGTGTGCTGCTTCTTGTGAGCTTAAAAGCTGAAATAGGTAGCACATGTTGTGGAGATTACACTGCAGTGCTCCTTCCAGCTTTGCCTAAGCACTAGAAGTAAGGCACATCAGATGTTACATAGCTACTATTGAAGTCTCAGTCTAAGAAGTTATCCTCCTCGCTATATATGGAACAGAGAATTAACATTCCTGTTTACATGTAGTGCTAAGACCATGGCTTAGCACAAACAAGCACACATGCCACCTCTTGGGGAGGAGATTGTGGTTTGTCTTTATGCGTCATCTGAATTTAGGTTCATGGTTTAGCTCTCTCAGACAAACCATGAGCTGTATATCATAGGACAAGCCAAGCAGAAAAGTGAAGTGTGAATTGGCCCTAAACACACAATCATATTCCCTTGGAAGAAACCATCATTTTTGTTTATCATAGCTTTCAATCCTTGAATTAGAAGCTGGTAATGAGTGTTTTAAGTGGTAAGGAAAAACTAACAGCTTTTATTTAAAAGTCCTGTACTAGTGACCAAGTTTTTTAATTTGATGAAAAACAGAAGTTGGGATGTTTGCCATGTTAATACTGATGGAGATATCAAACATTTATTGACCTAGTATTTGTCCCCCAATTGTTTTTATCATGCATAAAAATTGGGATAAAGATAGAAAAAAGTAACAAAGAGTAAATTACAGCACCCTGATCCAGATTAAAAGATCCTGGAGATAAACGTTAGGACAGTGGTGTTGTGTGAGCCCATAGCACCAAGGACAGGTGGGCACAAGCACTCAGGGATGGGGCATGCTGGGGGCAGAGGGAGAAGGAGCCTACCACAGTACCCCAGCAGCCCCACATGCCTGGCATGCTAAAGGAAAAACAAGTCTGACTTGGGAGTGGAGCAACTGCTGCTGCCACCCACACCCCAGCCCCAAAGGCCAGCCTGGGCATGGCTTCCCTCAATAAAAGAACTTTGTCGGGGGTGCCTGGTTGTGCCCCCTCAAAAAACTGCACCCAGGGTAATGCCCCCCAAGCTACGCCACTGTGTTAGGAAGCAGGCTTCTGTGCACACATTCTTTTGGATCAGGACATTCACACTCAAATTAACTGTACTTTCCAATGTGCACCCAAACACAGACATCTCTTATAGGTACTATATTCTTTTATTTTCAAGGAGATGCATATTTGGATGTGCATCCACAGTCTAGTACAATTATGAGTGAATACCATTTTTACACATGACTAAAGTTGAACTGGGGCATTGTCTCTGCATTTGGAAAGTTCTGTCTGTCTTGTACTGTAGTTCATTCTACATGCTAGTGTGAAGAACTCTACAGCTTAGTCACAGGGCGACAAGATGAAAAGTTTAGTTCTACCAAAGAAATAAGTCCAGCAAGAAAATAAGCTTATGTATGTGGAAGCATTTTGTAAGTAACTAGTCAACAGAATTATAATGTTACTAGAGACTTACAGGCTCAAAATAAACAACAGAAAATTTAGAGGCAATCCTGTCCTCCCCGCATTTTTCCAGCCCCCCCCCCCCCAGGTCTTCACATCTCTAAAATTAATAAAACACACGGGTGCATCAGTATATTCATATCAGGGACTATAAGGCATATGCAAAGGAGATTTTATCACATTGGGAGATAAACCACCATCCAACAAATCTGAAAGATGCAGCTCAAGCTCCTCAGTATGCCACAAGCAGCCAGCACATATGGCACACAACGTCACCAAAGTGATCCAAGGCTAATACTTCAGAATGACTGAAGGGTTTAGAATCCCTTTCTTTTTAATATACATTTTGAATTTGCAGGTTTTCTTCCAATTCTGATTACTTATTTGTTGAAAAAGCAAAGCTTTCATAGCGTATCACCACTCAGACATTCCAATATTTTTTACAGAAATGTAAGTCATATATCCTTACTCCAGATAACAGCTTATATCGGACAGCTATGACAACCAATTGACACAGATGGAAATAACTAAGGCTTTGCTTCAGTAGCGTCTTTCTCTGTGAGAGTTAAATTGTCATTGCATGCAATCTTGACTAAGCCTTTTCTAAGTAGACTAGCAAGCGTTGCCGTCATTGCATGAGACAATGGTCTAAAATAAATGCAAGCGTACCATAAGGGATACCAAAAAGAAAAATAAATTCAAGGAGCACATTGCTAAAAATATTAAGACAATAAACAAACATGCATGCATGCTGGGAGGGCTCTGCCCCAACGCTTGCTCTGCTGTCCAACCCCACCACCAGCACTTCCCAACATTAGCCCCCTAAAGCCCTTCCCACCCTATGCAACTACTAAATCTCCCTTTCACCTTCCCAACCCTATTTTTGAAATCACTTCTCTCCTCTGTTCTGCAGCTGCACTTTGTCCACAAAACTAGATGACTTTAAAAGGGGATGAGACAAATTTATGAAGGATAAGGCTATCAAGGCTAGTAGGCCACTGCTGGAAAGCTTGCTGGAAATCACAAGTGAGGAGAATGCTGGTGTGCTCAGGTCCCGCTTGCAGGCCTTCCATAGGCATCTGAAAAGGTGGAGAGATTTTCCCACCTGAAAAACTTCCTACCTTCTCACTATTTGCCATTACCAAATTTACAGTGCAATCTTATGCATGCATACTCGGACCTCATCTACACTATACTGCACTAAAGTAGTATAGACAGTTTTAAACAGCTAACCACTTTGAACAGTTATGCTTTCCTGCAAAGCAGCCTGAGAACTAAAGTTTAAGGGTGCTGAGAGCGGTTAGGTGGCCCCAATTCCCCTCACAGAACTACAGTTGCAAGAGTTTCCTGGGAAGAGGGACTGATTGTTAAACCACACTGGAATTGTAGCTTGGGGAGCAAAATAGGGGATCTCTCAGCACCCTCTCAGCAACTACACTTCCCATGATATTTTTGGGGAAGCCACAGCTGTTTAAAGTGATATAGTGATAGAATGGAAAGCCAGTGTCATGTAGTGGTTAGGATGTCTGGCTAGGACCTGTACAACCAAGGTTCAAATCTCCACTTAGCCATAAAGCTCACTGGGTGACCTTGGGCCAGTCACTCTCAGCTCAACCTACCTCACAGGGTTGTTGTGAAGATCAAATGGGGAGGAGAACTATTTACGCCACCTTGAGCTTGCTAGAGGAAAGGTGGGATATAAATACAATCAATCAATCAATCAATCAATCAATCAATAATTCTGCTTTAAATACATAGTGCAGATGGGGCCTTAGAAGTAAATCCCACTGAGTTCGATGGGACTTACTGCCAGGTAAGTGAGTACAAGATTTAAGGCTTAGTACGCAAGTAACAATTTATTTCTTAAAGGCTGCTTTAAGGTAATAAATTGAACATTGTCTTAAATCACAAATTAATAAATGTATTTTATAGATGTTAAGATTATATTTTAATTATAATTTAGTGCCTTTAGAGCTAAATTACTGGGAGTATATCTAATACTAAGTTTCTTCCCTCCGCTGTAGCTTGTGGCTTGGCTCGCTTCGTACTATTTATTCAGCAAGCTAGATGAACTGTGTGATGCAATGTGGCTTTAACACGATCATATTGCAGAACACAAGTTGTCAGGTAATTCTGCCTTGAAACAACAGGCTAGCCAACAGTACAATCCTATGTATGTGTCAGAAGAATGTACCACTGTGATACTTCCCATCTCTAGTATTGCCTGAAGCACTTGTTGGTTCCTTTCATTTCTTTGATTGTTAAACTGAAGTGTTAATAAAGAAATTACAATCTTCTTTAGAAAGGGAACAAACTGTACTTAAGGTCATCCTCAATTTGAGACAGTCCTTCAAGCCCATGATTTGTAAAATTAGTTGCTATTGTGTAATGATTTATCTCCCAAAATAGCACAGTAGAATCTAAAGTAATTGTAAACAGAAGTTCAATATACAACAGAAAACTAAAATAGATTAATATGCAAATAATTGAATATTCATTTGGCATAGTATTTATTATTATTTAAAACACCTCCTGACAATGCACAATTTTTGCAACACACAAAGACAGGCAGGCACCTAGGGGCCAAGGCACTGGTTTATTATTCCATATTTAGTCTCTCCTAACAGCCTTTTAATCAAAGGATAAGGATAAGTATTTGTGGCAAATAGGTATTAAGGCAGCATTTAAATTTTAAAAGGTACATAGATTTATTTACATTATGTCCATGTATTACTTATTGTTCAATAAGAGGCATATTTGAGGGTCAATAACTGATTATGGATAAAAAGTGCCCTTTATTTTGTGATTATAACACATATCCACTGTTTATTACAGGGGTGGGAACCTGTGGCCTTGCAAATTATGTTGGAGGACAACTCACATCAGCCCTAACCAGCAGCACCAGGATGATGGGATTTGTAGTGCTGCAACATCTGGAGGGCCACATGTTCCCCACCACTGGTTTACAATAAACATTCCACACAACTATATGTACTTAAAGGGAAAATCCCAGTGCTTTTCAGCTCTTCACTGCACCCATTCTAGTCATTCTTATAATAATATAAATAGGGCGTTCCAATCAAAAGCAAGCACTTTTACCCCCTTTTCATTTTATGGTAAGGAAATGCATATGTTTAACTCTCTGACTGAAATAAAAGGAGAAGGAGAATTGCTTTGTTTTAGCAGGATTGTGCTTTAACAATATTACCCAAGCCAGGCCACGACAGAGCAAAAGGACTCAGTGACCCACTGTTTTTTCAACTCTTTGGCTTACTAAGGGAAAACAATTGCTTCTAATTGCAACAACCAAAACCTCCATTCAATAAATAAAGAGCAAATGCTTCACATCCTCCTGCTCCATAGCTGCAGTCAATTAGCCTGCCCAAAAGGATGCATGTCAGGTGGTACAAAATTACTATATGTTCTTTATGCTAGGCATGAAAGGAAGATGGTAGCTCTATCATAATTAGCACACCTTTTCTGGTAGTGCCACAGTGCTTGGATTGAACCTAAGATATAAAAATGCAACAGTGCTGCAGACAGGAGGTAGATGCAAAAATCCAGTGTCTCGAAAACTGATCCTGGTGTCAAGATTACTGAAGAGGACAGAAAGGTTTCTTTGGTAGGTACTACAATGAGGGGAACCTCAAGGGAATATTAGCTATGATTCCTAGATAGATTTCAGCCTGGCATCTTTCAAGTAAACCCTATATGGGAGAAGTGGGGTGGGAAGAGCCTGCAGCATAACAGCAAGAATAAAACTCTCATCATCATCATCATCATCATCATCATCATTAAAATTTCTGTGCTGTCCTTCATAGGCCAAAGATTGCATAATTAGCCAAAGGCCTGGGAGAAGAGGAATGTTTTTGCCAGGCACCTACATTGGGATCTCTACTTCTTACTTTCAAGCGGCTCCTAGGAAATTTATTTGGCACCAAAATTTTGTGTATATATTTGTGAAAGAGAAAACACATGAGGAGGCTTCAAGAATAGCCAAGTGCAGAAGTTATCCGTGACTGACCAATTGGGCACTGAAAAGCCACAGCCTTTGCACCTTTACAGAGTGGTAAGCTAAAATAATTCTCATGATCAATGTTGCCCCATTTATGCCAAAATGAATAATTTTTGTTGTCAAATAGCTGTGCATTCTCTTGTTTTCACCTGCTATAATTTATTCTCCAACTATTATTTGTCTAAAAGATTATCAAATTAAATAGATGAGCAAAGCAAGAATGGAAGGTGATAAAACATACTAATTACAGCAATTAATCAGGAGATGAAGAGGAGAAAAGGCTATTCAAAAGATTACCATATAGAAATAGGAAGGGGTCACTAGCATAACAGTTATGTCAGCATATTATATTTACTTAGCCTTTCTCATGTGTGACCTATTGCTATTCAGGTCTCCAAACCAGAATATACCACAGACACATGGTACTCCAGAAAAGTCACAGGCATTCATTATTATGTTCATGGCATCCTTCAAACTAAGGTTGTCAACAAATTGATTTGCTCTTTGTTCAAACAAAGAACAAAGTATTCCATTATTGTCTCGAGCTATTGTATACAGTCGCTGCAACATCTGCAGCTGCCTGCTGCCAATATGTTTTGTCAAGTTTGCATTCCTGTATTCAGAATGCATCCATAATAACTGTCACCCTTCGTTCGTACACTCACAGGATTGTCACTAAACTAAACACATTCTAAAAGAAGCATGCGCATGCATGCATCCACGAACCCACCCTTCCTTCACTGCAGCTCAGTTGTGTGAACAAAGGATTGCAACAGGGAATTGGATACTTGACACTCAAGTTTTTCCTGCTAAAACATGCTGAAAAAGCTACTGTGCTGTGACACAACCCTTGCAATGAAATTACTCAGGAGCAGGGACTTTAGGACACAAAACTGGAATGCTTCCTCGGGAAAACGCACAATTAAAAACCTCAGAGCAGGTAAGACAGGCTATAAAAACACCCCATCTTTTTCTTTTTCTTCCTCCAGACAGTGACACTGCAAACCTGTTTCAGGCATCCTCTCCTGTCAAGCACACCAAGCACAGCACAGACAAACAAACAAACAAACAATGTCTCTTATGTGCCCAGGACAGATCTGGGTTACTTAGGGAGAGCAGCTTTGCAGGTGCTTAACCCGTTCTGGGAGGTTTGCCCTGCTAATAATGCTGCAATAACAAAGGCAGAAGAGGGAGGTGCGGGGACGAGAGGAGGAGACGTTCGCCAGAGAACGGGAAGCAAAATGCAACAAAACCATGGGCAACGGACAAAATTCAGCAGCAATGCACACGCATACAACACTTTCCCCTCGCGAGGCCGGCGGAGTGTGAGGAGAGGCAGCCGTGGCGATGAAGCATGCACTGACTCAACGAGAGACAAATAAGCAGGATGGGTTGGGGGGGGTAAAGAAAATGGTCCTTTCGCTCATTCAGCACCAAAGCAGCCCAAGGGAGGCTGTCGCTTCGCCCCTCCCGCCGCCGCCGCCGCCGCCAGCAGCGCCAAGCCCTTGCCCTGCCAACGCCTCCAAGGGGTGCCCCCCGAACGGGCACTCACTCGGGGCCTGCCCTCAGGCCCCGGGCATCCCTTCCCACCCTCCCGCTCCTTCGACCCGGTTCTTTCCCCCCTCAGCGGAGGCGGCGCCACCCACCCAAGCCAGGGCAGCCGTAGGGCCCATCCCTCAGGGAAGAGACAGAGGCTCACCTCGGGGGAGGCTCCCTCCCAAAGCGGCGAGGGGAGACCGGGGCTGGCGGGGGCGCGCAAAATGGCGGCAAGCGGAGCCTCGCCACCGGGGTAGTGGCAGGGAGGGAAGGAGGGGAAGAGGGTCCCGTCGCCAGCAGCCAACGCGGCCCTGCCTGCCGGCGCCCAGCTGCTCCTCGCCTTCCCGGTCCGGCTTGTGTAGTGGCGGCGGCGGCGGCAGCGCCCTGGCTGCGGTTGTCAAGCGGCTTCTCCAATCAGTGCCCGGCAGGCCGGCTCCTCAGGGCCCCGCGGCGCCTGGGCGGGGTGACAGCGCAGCCGCCTGACTGGGAGAGCCAGGGAAAAAGGGGCGGGCGGGCGGCGTCCCTCCGGGAGGAATGGCTCGCCTAGCCCATGTCGGGGAGTGGCGCGGGCGGGAGGCGCGACGGGGATCGGGGGTGGCAGCGGCGGAGGCGGGCCAATAAGGAGCGAGGGAATCCGGGGTGTGGATTTTCTCTTCTTCTCCTCCTCCTCCGGCAAGATTGCTTCGCATCTGTTTGGTGGTTTTTTCTTAATCGCATCTTACGGAGGGTGTTTTTTTGTCTCCTCCTTCGCATCCTCTTCCCGCCCCAGTAATTCCTAGGGTGGGTGTTTTAAAGGCTGTTCTCCCTTAACATTAATAGTGCCAAACTATTATTATTATTATTGTTATTGTTATTACTGTATTAAAATGGGATACTGTCCTTTATCCATACATCTCAAGGCAGTTCGCAACATAAACAATGCAGGATAAAAACACCAAAAACAAGAATAAAAACAATAACAAAATACACACATACAAACTAGCCGTTCCCAATGGCATGGTTAGCAACCACGTCTTTCTTCCAGACACGTGTACATTCTAGGCGAGTCCCTTAGAAGCAGGCCACTCACACAAGCAGGTTGTTGTTGTTTGGTAATTGATACAAGGCAGGGGGGGGGGTCTGTAGAGGTTTAGCCAGCTACCCCACAGGGGCCAGCCCGACATTTTGGCACCTGAGGAAAAGCAAAAAATGACGCGCGCTCCCACTCCCGCACCATGGAAGAAGGGTTGAGTGAAGATCCACGGGTGAAGGGTGGTATACAAATGTATTTAGCAATAACAACAACAGTACATTGGGAATAAGGTCTGGGGAGCAGACTAGCAGTGCCTAATATGCACCAAGAGGTCGCTGGAGGGGTGACTTGGGGTGGGGAGCTGCCAAGGAAGTAGCAGCAGTGCCAGTGACCTTCCTTGGAGGCCAGGTCTGCTGCCCCTGTGGATCCTGTCACCTGAGGCAGTCGCCTTGCCTTGCCTTCTGGGTGGGTCGGCCCTGTCAACACTGCAGTAATGTGTGCATTGAGTCTTAGACCCCAATTACACTACAGGGAGAGGTAGCCATTACTTGACAGGTCACCATTTTGGCCGTTATTAATTCACAAATTGTCATTTCCCAAACCTCTTCATGATTAATGCCCTTATTATACCCAAATTATGCTTGGTGGCATGGAGTATGTTAATTCTTAATTGGTCCCATTTCTGAAGCTAGGGATAACTCAAGGTCCAACTGGTGCCAGGTGGCTTTTTGTTGCATGCTGCACAGAAATCTCCTTCTGTGTGATTTATATATCCCCCCCCCCCATATTTGCATTAGAAGGGTAAAATTCTGATTGATGTGGTTTTGGTAAGAAATCGTATTTGTTCCATTTTGCCTTTCAGCTTCTCTGTTTGTCCTGCTCCCCTTTCTTCTGACTGGGTCAAGCTCAGACCCGGGTTGCTTGCCAGTGCTGGGGCCTGTACCACAGTCTTGGCATCACAGTAGCATTTTCCTCTATTTTTGCAGTGAAAGCTGCTGGCTTGTTGCCAGTGCATGTAATTACCATCTGAAAGCTTTCTTGATTTCAGTTTGTCCTTGTCTTTTCTCACATTTTCCACTGCTACAGAAAATCCTTTTTGCCATAAATGTAGTGACTGAATAAACAAATACTGGTAAGTAAAAGCTATTACTGCATCCAAATACTTTCCTTCCTATCTGCTCACCAAAATGGATGGTTCTGTTATTAATGAATTGCCTTAAATCTGTATGAGTTATTAAATGTCTACACTGTGTTAACAAAGTACCTTGTTTATCTACTCTTTGCTTGGAGGCACTGGGTGGGAAATACTTAATATTTAGAGCATTAAAAAAAAACACCCTATATTTTGTTTTCATAGATAATAAAAGAACAAAGCAACAGTGGAGGGTGCAGTGAAGGAAACTGTTATATATATAATATCCCAGTCTGATGAAGAGCTCTAGAGAAATTGAAAGCTTTTGTGACATTTTGGTTGGTCCTAATAAATGTATTGCTTCATGGATTATGGACCACCATCACTTTATTTGCTTTGTGTGTTTTCTTTTGTTTCAGCCTCACAGCTTGTCCCATCAAAAGAAATGCTCTCCTGGATAACATAGCATTCACTGAACATTGTTCACAAATCCACACAAATAGTTTACAAATAGTTTCGTGGTACTTACTCAACACTTCTGGAGCTGATCCAAATTCTTGTACTACCGGTTTCTAGGCTTGTCAAAACAATAAGCAATATTGATTTAAGGTGACAATTCTGCATATCCAAGCACCTTAATAAATGTGTTTACACTCAAGAGGCACTTGCCAGGACTTGCTATCTTAGATGGAAAGCTCTTTGATATAGTAAGACATGGGTGATGAAATACTACTTGATAACTTGATACGAGAGTTGAGCTGAGTTTGACTAATTACAAAAAGAGTATGCAGGTATAGTAACATATTTCAAAACATCAATACTGAAAAGGATTAGTACTTTTGCCAGGAACTCTCACTCCGTGACGCTACATCGAATTGTGAGCTTCCCCATCAACCAATCCTATAGTGCTGGGACAGGGAAACTCAGAACATGTTGCATCACTGAGTAAGTGTTAAAACATGTTTGACAAAGAAGGGGAAGAATTAACCATGGAAATGATGCTTTGGTGACAGCCCGATCACAAAAACATGTGGGACAAGCTCTGGACTTGGTAGGATTTACTGTAAATATGCAGTTTAGGATTGGGCTATAAGGATTGTGTTTATATTGTAAACAGCCCTGTGATCCTGATGAAATGTGGTGCAGAGATTTAATTAATTAATAAGAAGCTGTATAAACTGATGTATCATAATTTGCACACAAGTGCTCATAAAAACAATGGCAGAATTAGAGCTTCATTACAGCAAGAGAGAAATGATAATTTTGAGAAAGTACAAGTCCCATCTCACCTGCACCCCCGGTTTAATTAGTTGGTTGAATCAAAAGCATGAACAAGCTCTGTAGTCTGCTTATCCAGTTAACATAAGACAGGTTGTTTCTAGCATAAGGCTACCACACCTTTAAAGCACATTCTTTCCCTCAAAGAATTCTGGGCACTAGTTTAGTTTGTTAAGAAGAAGAGGAGTTTGGATTTGATATCCCGCTTTATCACTACCCGAAGGAGTCTCAAAGCGGCTAACATTCTCCTTTCCCTTCCTCCCTCATAACAAACACTCTGTGAGGTGAGTGGGGCTGAGAGACTTCAGAGAAGCGTGACTAGCCCAAGGTCACCCAGCAGCTGCATGTGGAGGAGCGGGGAAGTGAACCCGGCTCCCCAGATTACGAATCTACCACTCTTAACCACTACACCACACTGGCAAATCAAGGGTTTTTGGGAACTGTAACTCTGAAAGGGGTAAACTAGCATTCATAAATTTTGTGGAAAAGGATGTGCTTTAAAGGTGTAGTGTGTGTGTAGCCTAAATGGGAAGAAATTATCAAGCACTTCCGCAGCGCTCCTGTGGTGTGTGTCCTTTGAACAAGCCAATAATAATTTTCCGATTCAGTGTTGACCTGTGCCCATGATGAAAGCAGGGCATGTCAAATGGATGTAGTTCACTTGTAGTTAACAAAACCTTCGAGTCAACAGGTGAAAATGCTGCCTTCTGGGTTGATTTCTGTCATGAGCCCCATGGAGATGTCACAGAGAGGATGGGCCAATTATGAGGGGTTTTTTTGGGGGGGGTTAAGTAAAACAGGGAGTTGGAGCTAAATAACCCATAGGAGGACCCAAGCGGGTTGAGGAAGGTGAAACTGGGACCTCAAGGAATGCCTCTGCTGCAGGAGGGGTCTCAAGCGAGTCAGGAGCTGGATCCTGGGGAAGGTTCAAGTGGGTTGTCAGAGAGGTGAGCTACCCCTGTGATATCGGACATCTCTGGTCAGGCACCTCCTCAGTAAGCAGCCTCTGCCTGGGGACGTGACAGAGAGTATGCCAGCACAAACAACGTGACAGAGAGTATGACACAGAGTGCCAGCACAAACAAACAGGACCAGCCCACTCCCAGAAGTGTCCATTTGATTGCTCAGATCAGAGATGCCTTCACAAACTGCATGCCGGCAAAACCTTTTGCCAACCATAAATGTATACATTTAATGGCTTCAGAGGATAAAGTGAAAACACGTACCAAAAGATGAAACCGCAACATTGTTTTTGGTGCCATGCTTTTTATTTAAATGGAAGGGAAGGACTACACTGTACTAGGTAGGTAGCACTATGACAATATCTTACAGCACAGCTTCTGAAAAAATAGGGTAGCAATGCTCCACAAAAGTGGACAAGTAAGCACACGATACACTGTACATTTCTCAACGGACGGTGCCCATTTAAATTAGAAATAAACAGAATTTGGCTTTAAACAGCCAAAGAATTTTTTCTTTAAAAAAACACACCAACAGTCATCCAAAAATGGTTTCAGTAGCTACCATGACTGTCAGAGCTTGAACACCTGGCCTGGAAATTAGGATGGTTGGCAAATTCTGTCATATAAACAATAAAAACACCCCGCTCCCTCGATGAAAGCACCGGTGTGTAACTGATAATGTCACTGATGAACACCGGACTTCTCCATGAAAGGCTTTTATTTTCTTAAACAAGATCCCAAATGAAGACATACTGTCATTAGAAAATTTGCAAGCTTAAAAAGAAAAAAATAAAATAATCCTGTCCTTAGCTCTCCTAGTATGTAGTAACATTTTAATCCCCAAAGTCTCAATTTTTTAATTGTATTATTCACATCCTACCTTTCAACATTGCACAGACATCTTTTTTTCTGAACGGTAGACAAAATTCATAATACATTCAATAATTTAAAATGACACTATGTTGCCACATTTTAAAAGAAATCCTGTTTAGATAGGTGTGCATGAATCAGTCAGTGGTATGTATCATTAAATTATATTTTTCTTTTAGCAGGAATAGTTTAGTTAAAAATCCTTCCATGTGATCTCCTCCATCTATCCCATATATGTCGTAGCAGCTCACCCCCAACTTGGGCAAGTTTTAACTTAGATGTATGCTTACATGGGTATGCAATATATTTTCCCTATGCCATTAGTTGGCGGATAAGCCTCGTTGGTAGAATGCATAGACCTTCTATCTCCTATTTTTAAAATATATATAATATATACACAGTATGTTTACACTTGAAATAGAAGATGGGTTAGATATCCTGGTTCATATACATGCAAACAGTAGGAATCAGCTAACCACAAATAGATCAGAGCCACATACCTATTAAACAGGTGGGTTTTGTGTTGGGTTTTTTTTACAGTTTTAACAAATATACATAAATATAAGAACATAAGTTAAAGTAAATATTGATTGCATTTCTGAGAAAATGCTGATAAAGAACCCAGACACATTGATGCCTAAGGCCTTTTCATAATTTTTAAAAAGGGCTGTTCTCTAAATTATTTAAGGACTTATCATTCCTATACATCATCTATATAAAGAACAGAAGCAGACTGTAGTGAAGTACTACCTCTCTGAGTCAAGCAGTTCAGTGGGAGAAGTGTACAGAATTTTAAGTTTTCCTTTGTAGGATGCATAATAAAAAGTAACAAACACTTTAGACAGCTAGTTCAAAACTGTCTTGAAGTTCCAACACTTGTCACAACACTGAAACGGAACAGGTTTAGCAATAATTCAAGTCTTTTCCTGAGAATGAGGTTCCACCTAGATCCCCTCCCACCCCCCAACTAAGTCCTCTGGTGTACAAATGTCAAAAAAGCAATCACAAAAATAAGGGTAGGTTTCAAGTTTGAGCTTTTCCACCTGCTGAAACAGTCCCTTGCTATATCTGTATAGGAATCCTGACAATAAGAAAGAAACAGAAAGCAACAAGCAAACCTCCAAACAGAAATAACTTCTCTAAAGTAATCAGATGTGCAGCCCTTTGTTAATACTGAAAAAAGGTGCCCCAGTGATTATTTTGTAAATGTTAACATTGCTGTATGTGTGTGGCTCTCAGCCATTCTTGGTTTCAATACACTCAAGATTGTCATGTATCATCATCAATACCATAATTTATATTAAACAAAATTAAACTGATGTCTTGGAAGAAAAATTACTTTGGTCCATATACTGGATGGGAACCTGGTGACACATCAGAATAGCTTTCATAGAGCAGGCTTACTCAATATAATTTTCTTCAAGTTTCTCAGAAGGACTCATACAAAGTGTCTACTTTTAAGACAATTAATACTGTTTTGCTTAGGATTTTGAAATAGCCATCCAGGCCGTAATCTCAGGAAGCAATGGTAGATGTCTGCATTTGTTTAGTGGTGCTATTTTATTTGGGTCACCTGTCATGCCACAGACACGTATCATCCCCTTTGCTAAATCTCAGAATGTTAAACAGCAGTTTGGACTGAACTTCCTGTTCAGAAGAAAAATGCAAAACACAATAGTGCATGCAAAGATCTCCCGTCATGCTTCCCTGGATCAGGGCAATGGTGGATTTCTAAATATAATGACAATACCTTTATAAAATAAGTTTCCTTGTGGAACAAGCAATGACAGCCATCACATTTCCTTGCCAGAGGTTAAGACATGCTAGCAACATTTAATCCCGGACATCCTCTCCAAGGAACTTTCCTGGTGCAAAACCCTTTGAAATGAATGAAAGTCAAAAAAAGAACGGATAACTTCATTTCATTGCAAAAAGGTTTGTGCCCTCTGTTACTGGCAGGCCACTTAAAATTTAACGGTGTGGCAACTCAAGACAGAACATTTCTCCAGTGAAGATATAAAGAGCAGAAGCAAATTCCAAAACAAGCATAACACACCAAAGTATAAGGCAATGAATTTAATATATACTTTAATTTCAGTCACTACAGATTTGCAAACATTCAATAATTCAGTGTTTTAAAAACGAGAGGAAATGAACCCTATAAACTGTGAGCACATACCCATCTCCACTCTGAGTCAGTCTTTCATGAGCACACGAATGCATAATCACTTAAGTGTCAGTTTTCTGCAAGTCTTCAATACTGTGTTTACATTCCAGTTGTGCAAGATGACAGAGCTTTTCTCTTCAGATCCGAGTTCAAAGAAATCTTGTTGGCAAATAAGAACCTATTTTCTAATAGGCAGCAAATACGAAGTGCAAGTTTACCACAAACGTGGCAATGTACCTTACCCCCCTCCAAGTTACTATGCCTTTGTAGGTAAGAGTTTTTTCGGTGTTACTGGTCTCTTGCTCTGCCACAAATGGCTGTGGATGGTAATAGCGTCGACACTGGCAGAGAGCGTTTTAGCAGGTATGTGGCTGAACTGCTTCCTGTCAGAGTTGTACTTATAGAGCCCCTCAATCATCTTCTTACTGATGGACTTGGGGCCTATTCCAGTCAACTTACTGATTTCTTCTGTCTCAGGGCAGTACGTGTACAAAGATCGGAACTGGCAGCCTGAGTCGCGGAAAAGGATAAGGAAGTTGTTGGCATCTGATTTTTCCATTTCCTGAAAGGGGGAGGGGAGGAAAGAGCGTTCAAATTGTGCACAAGTTAACATCCAGTTTATGGGTATTTTCAGTGCTCCTACACTTATGACAGCAACTATTTCATGTTATTGAAAATGTAATAGCATTGTGAGCTTGGCTTATTTACACATGTATGAAGGCATCACAAATCCAACAACACAGATACAACTTTCATATCATGGACCTGAAGTTGCACATTCAGTTGCCATTAACTGTTCAACAGTAAATTATAGACAAATCAAGTGTTATACATGCATGTGTGAACAAGCAATATAGGGTGCCAAGAGTAATTTTAAAAAACTACATTCCTGGTGCACCAGAAAGTTATATTCTTATTTCAACTAATGTTATAACTATTTAAAAATCTTTAGCATCAGAACAAGCTCATGAGAAGTGTTAGTAGACAATTTCACGGTGTATGTATTCCTATTCTGGCAAGAATATTGTATTAAGGAGACAGCTTAGCTTAGCAGAGGACCCAGAACAGAGGATGAAAAGGGGGTTAGGAGTTTCAGTGCTATGGCTGCACCAGAAATACCATTAATGCACACCATTAATGTTTACGGGGTCTTGGTAAACAGAAAGACTCCCCTCTGAACTTGCAGTGTAAAGAAAACTGTCCCCCCAACACTTCCTACCTACCCACAACCTGAACTTCAGATTTTCAGTTTCTTCTCCCCGCCCCCCCTTCCCCTTTACAGGTTTGCCTTACCTCTAATATTTTATTCTTCTGACCTTCGTTTACTTTTCCAGCCAAGCAGCAATGAGCCAAGGCATTCTGGATTATATGTTTGTTGGATTTTGCACTGGGTTCTTTGTACAGCTTTGGTCCTAGAGAGAGAGAGAGATTTTTAAAAACATATATATGAATAAATGAACATGGTTTAGAGCAGGCAGAGGCAAGGAACCTTTCTGGCTCTGGGGGCCAGACCTTTATAGCTGCACTCCAAGTGATGGACTATATGGAACTGGCTGAGATGACCGGCAGAATTCGAGACCAGGGAGAAGGGTCGACGGAAGAAGATTCGAAAAAATTCAAAATATACCTTCAAAAATATTGTAATATAAAAGACTGCTAGAAAGAGGTTGAAAAATGAAAATTAGGTCGTTTTGGTAGATATGATATAAAGGATTAAGTAAAATGAGTTGATGAAATTGACGAAACAGAGGAGGTTTAATTACATTATTTTAAATTAAAATACGTAAATGAAAATAAGGTTAGAAGGACTTGCTGGAAATACGATCTGAACTAGAATACAAAACTGGGAGGTGAGAGGAGGTCATGGACATAAGTAAAGGGAAAAGGCTATGTAAAGGTTTAATTTGTTTTTGTTTCATTTTAACTTAATGCATTTTTATACTTTTTGTTAAGTCTTTTTTTTTATCCTATTTTATTGTTCACTTTTATCTTTTTACTTTTCGCTTTGTTAAGGTTAAATTTTTCTTTGTATTTTGTATGGTTTTTCTTTCTCTTTTTTGTAACTTTAAATTTGGAATAAATGTCATTTAAAAATATATATATATATAGCTGCACTCCATGGGCCAAATTTGACAGGTGGCCAGGGCAAGGAATTTCTAAAGAATTTCCTTCAAACCAAACTCTTAATACTCCAGCTTCTCAATCTTTATTATGGTTGGGGTATTTAACTACCACCTGATACTAAGTGAAGCAAGATTGTAATCTGGTACACTGGCTTGCTGTTATTACTCTGTATTACTTTTTCTCTGTTACTTACCGGCTTTCCCCACCACCACCACCACCACCCCAAAGCATCTACATGTTCTTGTTTGTAGCAAATAATTCAGCACCAACTCTTAATATACCAACCTGTATATTCTGTAGCAGAAGCCACAGAAGATGTCGTTGATGCATTTTCCCAATCCTTTTCTCCATTACGACTTCCACAACGACTTGGGGATACGAAGCCTTCCACAGATTCAGACCTAAAAGTTGCATTTAAACAGGAAAGAAGATTTGGCCAATCTATTACCAAGCATGATTTCACAATGAAAAAATGGTAGCATTTCACAACGAAAGACCTGAAGATAAAGCACTGTTAAACACAAATATGGAATCAAATGATTTAACAGCACGTAAGTTCTTCCAAATATCCAAGTAGCTTCAGGAATGAGTGGGAAGAATGTCAACTGTCCATCAGGCAAAGCTGGCTAAATTCTGAAAAATTGGCGGGTGTTTCCAGCCCCTTTGCCCTTATAAAGCTATCACAAATAAGAAAATTTGAATATGAAAGCATCCCCTCTACTTCTTATTAGTCTACACAACTTAGAGAATTTAATTCACTTGTAGATATTTCAGTGGCTTCTTAAAATTAAGGAGAGCTGAATGATTACATTTTAGAAGTGCCATCCTGTGTGTCACGAAATTAAAAGATGCCTGCTTCTTGGGAGAAAAGCAATGACAAACCTAGACAGCATCTTAAAAAGCAGAGACATCACCTTGCCAACAAAGGTCCGTATAGTTAAAGCTATGGTTTTCCCAGTAGTGACAGCTGGACCATAAAGAAGGCTGATCGCCGAAGAATTGATGCTTTTGAATTATGGTGCTGGAGGAGACTCTTGAGAGTCCCATGGACTACAAGAAGATCAAACCTATCCATTCTTAAGGAAATCAGCCCTGAGTGCTCACTGGAAGGACAGATCCTGAAGCTGAGGCTCCAATACTTTGGCCACCTCATGAGAAGACTCCCTGGAAAAGACCCTGATGTTGGGAAAGATGGAGGGCACAAGGAGAAGGGGACGACAGAGGACGAGATGGTTGGATAGTGTTCTCGAAGCTACGGACATGAGTTTGACCAAACTGCGGGAGGCAGTGGAAGACAGGAGTGCCTGGCGTGCTCTTGTCCATGGGGTCACGAAGAGTCGGACACGACTAAACAACAACAAATCCTGTGTGTGTTTATGTGTCTTGTGTATGCCATTCCGTGTGTGTTACTACAGGTTTTGGCTCATACCTAGCAATCTAATAAAAAAATGTACATATCAGCAGAAGCAATTAAACAATTCCCTGCAGCCTGGAAATTAAATATGTGTAGATCTGTTTTGTGGCGACCGTGTACGGAAACGGCTGTAAGAACATACTCAAAGTTGGTCTAATCTGAAGAGCCATGAACTATTCTTAATTATGCATTAACTACTGTCTCACTGAATTCACACTGATGTGCCAAGTCACATAAATATGATCATTTCTCTCAAATGTAAACTGGAACTGAATATTTACCTTGGCGTTCTCTTGCCTGATTGCACACTGTCGTCTCCAGTGTTCAATGATGCCAACGAAAGGCTAGATGCTGAGGGGAGATGGGGGGAACAGCAACACAGTGAAGGTGTGAGCGTAGGTAAATGCAAGGAACTTTAAAAGAATGCAGATACAGAAAACAGAGTCTGTGAATTAGATGCACCACCAGGAAAGAAAAGTCGCTAAGTTTTCTAAGAAATATTCTCTCTCTTTACTGGCCCTATGAACTCTACATCTGTAAACATTTAATGCGTATTTTATCCTCATAAGTCTTTATATAGTAAAGGTAAATGATAGTATGGTTATAGGTTGTTCTAAACATAAACATCACCATGGAGCTCTGTATCAAAAGTATGGAAACCTACTTTAAAAGTAGAGGCAATGTTGTCGTATTGGTCCAGGTCATGCTGACTCAAAATTTAACTATGTAAGGAGTGATGAACCAATCATTCTTTGCAACTTTTCTAATGTGATAACCAGGCATAATGAAAACCAGCAGTCTGGTAGCATTTAACAACCCCTCTCCCCCCAATCTCTGGGCAAAATGTCAAAGCTGGAATTGCAGCATCAAGACTCCTCCTTATATTTATTACCTGGAGGACCTTTGATTGGAGTTTTAGGTGACTCAATATGATCTCTATGAATGGATTTTGGACGTGGCTTCTTTTGTTTGGACATGTGGAGGCGAGGCTTTATGACAATGTCCATATCTTCCATCAGTTTCAGCTGCTTCCGCCTTATATATTCTTGCTTAATAAACTCTCGACGTGCTCTATCATCTTCCTTCTTCTGACGTTCTTCCTCAGACTTCCTCCTTAGAAATTCAACATCGCCATTAGCAAAGCCATCCTTCTCATAAACTAAAACCAATTTTTCTGATTATAAGTTACCCGAATGCCAAGTATCCCTGTTACATTCCCAGAACATATTTCCAAATTTTAGTGTACATATTTTAACTGTACGCTCCTGCTAAGCTTTGTGGAGCAATTCACACAAGTATTGGCATACTCCTAAAGATGCAGTTGAACCAGATTAGGGTAAATATTAAGTAAAATGCCCCTTAGTACTTCAGTACCACCTAACACTTTAGTATTGTGTACCCGTAAATATCAAAATTTGGGTTTCATGGTAATATTCAAAGAATAATTATTTTGAAAGTTTAATATTCCTTAGTTATGCAAGAAATTTATTTTAGAATGTTCACATTTTCACATTTAACTGAAGATCGGACACACAGTGTTTCATTCATTCTGAACACAGGAGAGCTGCAAATAGCTTCTCTTTGCGAGTGATTGTTGCAGTGGCTGATGTGGGTGCCTTTTTTGCTCACTGAAGGGGTGAGGCACAGCCACACCAATGTGTGGCCCTGCCTCTTTCAGCTCTTTTAGATGTGGCAGCCATTTTGTGTTATGCCACACCTCTGGGCACCCATTTTGTGACTGGCTTTCTAAAATTTCCAAATGTGTCCCACTGGCCTAAAAAGGTTGGTGACACCTATCTTAATCAGTTAGTAGAAAGTTTTAAGTGGTCTTAGCATAGGAAACAGTTTGACAACAAGGATCCCTCATAGGGTATAGCAATTAGGCATCTGATTTCTAAATTTAACTCTCTCAGAATGACTAGCATCTACAGTTGATCTTACTTTGTTTCTTCTTTCTTATATTCCAACTCTGCTTCCAGTTGCTGCTTCCGAAGTAAGGTTTCTCTTTCCCTTCTCAATCGCTTCTCCAGCAATGCCGCCCGCTTCACTGCCATTTCGTTTTCAGCCTTTTGATCATCCTTGAAGCAATATTTAGGAAGGAATGTCAATCATTATCTCAACATTGGTAGAAGACTCTATCCACAGTAGAGCCATTGAACTAAAATGGATTGCGATCCAAGAGACAAATTTAAAGATTGGTCTGAAGCAGGGGTGTGGCACCTGGGGCTTCCAGATGTTGCTGAACTACAACTCCCATCACTCTGATCATTGGTCGTGCTGATTGGGATTGATGGGGCCAAAAACATGGGGACCAGCACAGGTTCGTCATCCCTGGTCTAAAGTTACTGAGACAACTATACCAAATTATGCAAGGTCTAAGGTAAAGGTAAAGGGACCCCTGACCATTAGGTCCAGTCGTGGCCGACTCGGGGGTTGCGGCGCTCATCTCGCTTTATTGGCCGAGGAAGCCGGCGTACAGCTTCTGGGTCATGTGGCCAGCAGGACTAAACCGCTTCTGGAGAACCAGAGCAGCGCACCGAAATGCCGTTTACCTTCCCGCCAGAAGGTACCTCCCCTATTTATCTACTTGCACTTTGACATGCTTTCAAACTGCTAGGTTGGTAGGAGCAGGGACCGAGCAACGGGAGCTCACCTCGTCACGGGGATTTGAACCGCCGACCTTCTGATCAGCAGGCCCTAGGCTCTGTGGTTTAACCCACAGCACCACCCACATCCCAAGCATGCAAGGTCTAGTACTTATTAAAATTAGATTGTTCAGTTGTAGTATTATACCCCACTGGAAGCTGTGCTAGATTAACCACTCCTCTATAAAGGGTCACACTCCTCTATGGACAGAGAATGTCTGTATTACACTCAACCGCAATCCTGTAACCTATGATATGGTTTATTTACAATACATTTGCAGGGAGAAGTGAATACAACTCCACTTGCAGAGGAGCTTAAATCATTTATTATCTGCCCTAGTGTTTTATTTTGAACAATACACGATGGTGAGAAAGGCAACAGAGGTGAGTCATTCCCCAGCTCCTGCCTGTTGCAACTGTGCTTCAAAACAGCTTCTCAAGCAAGTGCTTAGCAAGCTGTTTGGAGCATGACTGTGAGGGGTGGATGATCCATGGAAAGAGTCAACCAAACACAAGCCACCCAGGTCCCACTCACCATAGACACTTCCCATACCCTCTGTTACACAGGCCCTGACCATCTGCCCACCACCACCAGAGGCAAAAAGATCCTAAATGCATGCTTGTGATGTCCTCGTTCACTTACCTTGAAAAAGAATCCACAGCACACTTTTTGGTCATCTTCCAATTGTTCCTTGTCACTCTCTCCCTCTGATTTCTCAACAGACTCTTCTGACTTTTCTGGTGGCTTCAAATCTGTGAGGGAAACTTCTATGAGGTTAACAGTTTTGGATGCAGGTTCTGGAAATCCTGGTGGGTTCAGCACCTCTTCATTTGGGGTAAGGCAGACAGTTTCTGTAATGGGCTGCGAAAGTACTTCAGACACTGTAGATTCCAGAGGCCTGGCCGGTTGTTCCTCTGGCTTTTCCTTTTCTGCCTGTTCTGCTTCTTTCTCACCTGCTGTTTCTTTGTCAGCCTCTCCCGTTGTATTTTTGACCTTCAAGCGGTTACGTTCACCATCATCTCCAAAACAAACAAAAGATCTAGTTTGAATTGATACCTGACTTGGAGAAAATCTTCTCAAACGAGGAAGGCTGTCCACAGATCGCGGTGCAGTCAAAGTGCGATTCAAAGGTGTTAATTTCAGTTCATTTGGCCTAGGAGTCCTTTGCATTTTACTGGGGAGAGTGGAATTCTTCCTAGAGGATGACTGTGGGGACTGGTGGGAAGATCGGGGAGATTCCACGGAAAATGGGGCAACAGGGAAGGGTGAGCCTGCAAACCTTAATGAAGGCTTCAGCTCCTGAACCTGCTTCTGAGGAGAAGGCTGAGGTGGTGAAATAACCCAAGCCTGTTGCTCCCTCATCTGCATAAGCATCTCTTGCTGAAGTGAGAGGCGTTGCATTTCTTGCTGCAAGAAATGCAGAGAAGAATTGAGCTTCTCAATAGATTTTGTATATTCCAGAAGGTCACTGTCATTTAAGTTTTCTTCCGAGGGGCTCACCAAATTGCATTGCTTTTCTATATCAACCGGTGTGTTGGGGGACTTCAGCCATTTCACGTGAGGATTTTCAGTGCTTGCTTTAATTGCCTCTGTGGCCTTGTTTAGTTGCTCACATGGCTTTTGGGCATCTTTTTCTTTCGGCCTACTGCTGTCAGTGAACACTTTCTCATCCTCTGCGCCAGCCGCCTCTTCTCTAAGTGGTGAAATCCCGTCACCTTTCTTTTTCACAATGTTAAGGAACGCCGTCCTTCCCATTTTTTGTCTCTGCTTCGTGAAAGCAGCCTCAACCTTCTTCTTCTGGGCTTCAATTGCTCGCCTCTTCTCTTCCAGCTTCATTTTCAGTTGCACCATTTCAGAGGCCAGTAACTGTGTGGTATCTCTTGCCTGAGGGAGAGGAGATTCCTCAGGTATTTGAGCCCAAGAAACCATGTGAGGAATGTTCAGCTCAGAACCTTCTGGTGTAGTTTTCTGAGAACTGCTGCCACTACTTCTGCTGTCTGTATGATTCAGCTTCTTAAATTTCTGCTCTGCAAAGCTGGTCATTTTAACACCTGAACTTGAGGACGCACTACTGCCTGCTTGTGATTTGGCACTTACTGAGCTTGGACAAGGGCTCAATTGTTCCTTATGGTTGATGCCTCTGCTATCAAATTCTTGAAGGAATCGAGATGGTTCTTCCATATCAGAATCCAGGCTTACAGTATAGTCCCTCAAGGTTGAATCCTCATCCATAGTCTCTGGAATGTCTGAAGGGACATGTATTCCAGTATCTACTTCTGTATTGTCAGTCATGGGACTGAGAGCACCTTTTGTATCTGCAGTAATATCGGGATTACTCTGGTTGGGTTTAATATTTGAATTCAGGATGCTCATCTCCTTGTTGTGAAGGAAAAACCCATTTGTAATTTGCTCTGGCTGAGTAACACTGGGAGATTTCTCACTATCGTGGATAATCTGCAAAGCCTGCTCAATGCTTGGTGTCTCAATCCGATTGCCAAATTCATCGGTAACCAACCTGTTTTGTAGCGCTCCATTGGGCAGGCTGTATGGGTTAATCTGGTTCGCATTCCTTTGATTGCTGTCAGCCTCTAGATCACTGCAAAATTCCGTATCCTTTTCTTCTTCAATATCTTCACTTTCCTCTTCACCATTCACAGGCTTGAAGGACAGGTTCTTTCTAACAAGTCTGGGCATACGGCTGGTATTTTGCGCAATGCCTTCGTTGCTGAGAGATCTAGTCATTCCTCTGTTTGGAGTCTCACGGATGCTGTCCTCTTTATCAAAAGAAATGTCAAATGAAACACCATGTGCTGAAGATCTAGAAAGGGAATTAAAAATGAGACTGCCATTAAAGCAACCCTCCATTTAAAATGTTGGAAATATTCCAGCATTTTTATATTGAAGAAACAATATATTTTATTTTATAGCATTAATGCTGGCTTCAAACTCTAGCAGTAAAATGCAATACAAGGTGACAGCATTATTAGCATTATCTAGTCCTACATCCATTGAGCATAAAGATATGGTCTGCACCAAATGTTTGCTCATTTCAAGGTTTGGGGCCCTCCATATATATAGTAAATAAACAAATCCCTACCTTGCCTCTTTTTGATCTTCTGTGCAGCCCTTGTTTCTCACATCTGTTGCCCCTTTGCTAGGGCTTCTTTCTGCTTGAACTATGTGATCCCAGCCAGCCAGGGATCAAGCAGTGAATATGATATTATATCGTTACAGCACTACATAGCCAATCAAGATATGACTACCTGATGTCACTGAGGGCAAACAAAACAGACAGAGTGAGGGCTGTTCTTCTTGGACTGGTCATATAGGTGATCCCAGCCAATGAGATCACCAATTGCCCTCACTCTGAATGGGCAAACACTTTTACCCTCTTTTTGTTACAGTTTCTTGAATGACTGCCAAGCAGAAGGGTGCTTTTTCCTGCAGAAAATTACTTCACATCCATTTGGCTCAGGCCCAACAAAAATCTACTAGTGTTATTTAATCTTTTGTTACATACATGTATTTCTTGTTCTGAATATCTAGAAAATGTCCTTGTGACCATTATATCATTTTTGTAAATATAAAAGTGAAAACCCTTCTCAAAAAGGAGTAGGGATGTCCATTCTCTCTTGACAATTGACAGAAGCAAACAAGCAAGCCAGGAAGAAAGACCCACCACACAATTTGAGCTACAAGAGGAGGCTCCTAAGTGGTGCAGAACTTCCATCTATTTTCCCTTTCTAAAATGCATGTGCTGGGGGAGGACATGTCGTGTTCCTTCTAGGGTAGTTTGTCCATCTTTGGTCCCCACCCTGCACTCAACTCTCGCCAGTGGCTCCTAGAAGCTGTCTGCATGGGACAGCAGCCACACCCTGGGAACAACTTTGACTGGTCGGATAAACCAGGTGAAGGGTAGCCAATGGGTCTCAAACCTTCAGTGAGTTAGGGACTTTCCCTGCATTCAAAGACAGGTTCTGGCAGTTTCAGCAGACAAGACCAGTAGTGGGTCCAAGGATCAAGAAGGCAGTTTCTGCACATGCTGTAGAAAGAAGTGAGGGGCAGATGGGGCTCATCTGGGAAGGTAGCACAGCTAGGAGAAGGAAAACTCTGATCCTAAACCTCTGCTGCCTTGTGGGATATTATTTTGGAGATGTAAGGGCTAAGGAGTGAACCCTACACAAATGCAGAGTGGAGGCCCTAAGATAGTTGGATGGAGACTTGTATGCCTCCTTCCAGCAACTCCTGATGCCAAGCGTATTGCTTTCGCATGTAGCACGTACATGCACAGGATCTGCTTACTCTGTACCATCTTCCACAAATGAGAGGTTATGGATCTTAGAAGTGGGGCCTATGTCTACAGATTTGCATCTATAGAGCTTTTCACTTTAATGATTCTGGGCGACATCCAACGACGCTTGCCTGCCTTTGCAATGGAAATCCACTTGCATAGCAGGGCCCCAACACTGGTTCTGGAGGGCCCCCCAAACCTCTGCAGGGTGAGGAGGAAAGATAAATGCAGAAGGCACACTTGTTCATGCTATATTAGATCTTGTTTTGTATGTGTACAGTGGCGCCTCGCAAGACGAAATTAATCCGTTCCGCGAGTATCTTCGTCTAGCGGTTTTTTCGTCTTGCGAAGCAACCCTATTAGCGGCTTAGCGGATTAGCGCTATTAGCGGTTTAGCGGCTATTAAAGGCTTAGCGGCTTAGTGGATTAGCTGCTAAAAGGCTATTAAAGGCTTAGCGGCTTAGAAAAAGGGGGGGGGGGGCGAAAAAAAATCTCAAGACTCGCAAGACATTTTCATCTTGCAAAGCAAGCCCATAGGGAAATTCGTCCTGCGAAGCGCATTGAAAAACGGAAAACCCTTTCGTCTAGCGGGTTTTCCGTCTTGCGAGGCATTCGTCTTGCGGGGCACCACTGTATATGAGTCCTGTGGCTTTTCAGTGTACTTCCCCATGTGTAATCCATGAACGGTTTTTCAGAGCAAGGCTATTCAATTGAAGGATTAATTCCCTTGCATCACACAACAATAGGAAATGAAGCATTATGGCAGTATGGCACCAACTAACCAATGACTTACCTCTTTTCTTTGGGCCATGTCCCTACGTATCCATCCATATAAGACATAGATGTAGATCGTCTAATGCCGCCTATCCAAAATCAAAACAAAAAACATATAAGGGTGAATTCTTTTGAAACTTTTAAAAAGAGGATTAAAAAACTTCCAGTTAACAAATCAAATAGGTGGCTTCTGCTCTTGATTCGATTTAAAGCAGACAGACCAAATAAATTAATTTACATCTCATTCAACATTTTGCAGAAAATTATCAAAGAATGCACATCTATGGCTCTGTACATTACTATCCAGGTAAAACCCTAAGCCAAAGTACTGAAATTCACCGACATCAGTTACGTTGGGAATGCAACCATTCAATGTACTTCTGTCAACAATAAATAACATGAATTGTGTTTATGCCATTAATACTCCTCCCCTATTTAAAAATATGCTTTACCGTGGAAAAAAAGAGATACACAGAGATGGGAATCACAAAAAATTAGTTCTACAGAATATTCCCACTTTAGTCTATATTACTGCTTACCTATGCCTTGTACTTTAAAAATATACAAAATGATTCAATTGAACTTGAAAAGTGTGATTCACTCGTTCCTACTTCTCTTGCTCCACTGTTTTGTGTTAATAATGGATAGCAAGGGAATAGAGTATCAGACTATGATGAGAGATCCAGATTCAAATATCCACTGAGCCATAAAACTCCCTAGGCAACATAGCATCAGTTACTACCTTCATCATAAGCTACCTCTCTGGGCTGCTGCAAGGATGAGGTGGGTCAGAAAATGAAAATGCATATTGCATAAATAAAGCTTTCCAGGATAGATCTAACATAGGAATCTGCCTTATATTGACCCAGATCCAGACTATTAGTCCAACAAGGTCAACTCTGTCTACTACACTGACTAACAGCAGCTCTCCAGGATTTCATACAGGTGACATTCCCAGCAGGGGAATCATGCCTTTCCACCCAGGCTTGCAGCAGCTAGATGTCTGTCTACCAGCCTGCACACTTCCCTGGCCACTCCTCTGCTGTTCTAGGCGGCCAGATGTGGCACACAGCCTCCTTCGGAAAGGGAACAAGGGATGGGATGAGGCACCAATACATCTCCTTGCCAAAGCTGCAAAGCATGGGGAGCAGTAATATAGCTCCCTGCCAAGGGTGCAAGGGAGCCCAGGTACGTGTCAGGAGCCAAAGTCAGGTGAAGGTGAGCAATTAAAAAAAAAACACCAGTGTCAGTGAAGTTAACTTTTTATTCAAAGAAACCAAAACAGCCTAGTGATCCCAGCAACTCTTCCCAATAGCTCTAGCTCCAATGAGACAGTTGTGCCGAATGAAGGTCCCCGTTTTCCCACAGCTGCCTAAGTCCCCTCCTCTCCAGGGCTTTCCCCCCAAGAAATCAGAGACTATGTTGGTGCGCAACCAAACTCTCCTCTGCTCTTTGCATTTCTATGTGTGTTCTGGGAGACCAGTGGGGAGGGGAGCTGGTCACAGCAGGAGGGGAAGACTCCCTGGCTTCTTCAGCAGCCTGCCTCCTCCCTGTCTCCTGGCCCCACTCCTCTCCAGCCTCTGGTTCTGGACTGCTGTCTGTCACATCCTCTTCCTGTTCACTAAGCCCTGTTGCCTCTTCAGCCTCTCTTTTCCCAGTCTGCTCCCTCTGACCACTCATCGCCATCCTACCACCAGCCCCCTGGCTCTGAGCCTTCTTCCCCTGAGGACTTCCTTGGGGGTTCCCCCAGCTGGTGCCTCCCACCACTCTTCTGCATCCAGTCAGTCCATGACATCACACACCTGATTCCCAGCCCTACTTGGAGATCCTGGGAATTCAACATGGGATTTTGTACAAGCAAAGCAGCTGGTCTACCACTGTGCTGCAACCCTTCCCCTTGTAATTCTAATAGTCTAATAATTCTCGGCACTCATATGTAGCACTCTGTAGTTTAACACTTAAAGATAATGGTTGGAAAAAAGGTTCCCTTCTTCTGGCAGAAGACCAACAAAGGAAGGGAACATTTGGATAAAACAAATCTGAACAGGGCAAAAGCAGAATCTCTCAGCTTTTTGCTATTACCTGGAGCAGGTGTATAAGGCTGCTGGTGAGCATGGCTAGCAGCTGGAATCTGATGAGATGGTGGGAAAGTTGGGCATTCCACACTGCAAACAACCAAAAACAGAACACCACGGTTAACTTCTTCTAATTTAAAATCTTGCAGCCCTGAACATTTCAGGAGACAATATCATGCTTTAAACTAGGCCTGAAAGCACGAATTTAGTGCAATTAAAATATATTTCTAGATTTGAAAGGTCAAATTTTAACTGAATCTGTTATCATATGAAAAGGTATTCCGTAATACTTATATTGGCGCAATAATTTGTACTTCTGTCTCAATTCAGACAAAGAGCTAAATATAAATTTCCTACAACACGTGAGTTATGTGTGGCATCTGAGGGGAACTATTATCTTCATTACAGAATTTCTTAAAACATCACATAACTGCGATACTATGGCATTTTTAGAAATTTTAATTCCATCTATGAATTGCGTGTTGCAAATAATATATTCGGTGCTAGTAGCGTTACAGTCAAATGTGTTTATAGCTCACTTGGAGAAGAGAAGCCAGGAGTAAAGTGAAATTCTCCCTCAGTTTCTCACAATGCCACATTACTTTTTCACAGGTGTGAAAGGCTGCTGGAAGAAAAATGGAAACCCGCCCCCCATGGAGGCACAGCTGATTGTGCATTGCCCCTTGTATCACAGACAAATCTTATGGACACCACCAACCAAACATTTATAAAGGCTAATTGACTTCCTGCTGAATAGAACACCAGATCCTTAACAAACAAGATATTTGGGCCCTACAAGGCTCTATTAATTCCACTAGCAAGTTTATAAGCTGTCTCAGCGACAAAATCAGGACTTTGTGTCCTGACACTTGGAAGAAAGAGCTTGTTGTGGTGGTGGTTTGAAAATAGCCTCGCTATGGTTGGTATTAAAGCTTGTGGTTAGGTTAACAATAATAAATAAAAAGAGCCAAGCCAAAAAAGAAGCACTGTTGAGCACTGTTGTTGTTGTTTTTTAGTTAAAACTAGCCATATAAATACCTACAAAAAGGAGGTTGGGAATTATACCTGGCTATCAGGTCAGAATCGTGTGAAACTTCTGGATAGTTTCTTCTATTGGCATTGGCAGCAGGAACAGAGGGTGCTTCTTTTGCAACATCAGCTAAAACAAAGATTGGCATTTTATATATTATAGCTGTAGAGGTAAAAGTCAACAAAAGAACAACAGCCAAGCTGGGCTCTGTATCATCAGAAGAACAAGCAAGTTAACACCATACACATCCATATAAATAACTAAATTTCTTAGCCACAAAAATTTAAAGCAACCAGTTTGACACACTCTAGAGTAAATTCATGTAAGAACCAAGACATAGGCAAAGCTTCAGTTGGTTTAGAATGCAGCAGCAAGGGTGCTCATGACAATGCAGCTGTGTGAACATATTAGAACATTTGCATGGGTTGCCAATAAGCTCCTGGGCACAATTTCAAATCACCTGCTACCTAATTTTTTTAAAGCTATCAATGCCAGGGATTGAAGCTGAGACCTCCTGCATGGAAAGCACCTGTGTGGCATTACCACTGAACTATGGTCCCTCTCCTCAAACCCTGCCCAAGCTCCTGCTGCTATTTGCACTGTGGAAAGGGGGTTTGAGAAGACATTTGCCTGTGTCTGGGCAGATGCACCTAGTGCTTGGTGACTTCCCATCCTCACCAGCTGTAAATATGACCCCTATTTTAAAACCAGTTGCTGGCCAGGGGGTTATGTACTGAGTTAACACTATTTTAACCTGACATCCATGGAGCGCACATAATTTAGCATAATGTGAAGCAACTAAGAAGAAAGGTTACCTTGAGGATGAACTACAACTCGAGGCTGAACAAATGATGGCTTCACTACTTCAAACCACCAGAACAGCTCTGCCATGAACACCAAATAATTGCTCTGTAAATTAGAGATGGAAGCTTAATTAGAAGTAAAAAACATAGAGATGAATTCAACATCGTGCCCTTTAAACTGTTCCATCAGCACAAGAACTTCAACTTGCTGGACAGTGTGATCTCTTTTCTACTCCCCACCACCCGCTGTTGTGGAGATTCTACACACACACAAACACACACCCCTGAGCTGATGGCAGGGAGGAGGCAGAAAGTTGCATTGCACTAGTGAGGCTTTATGTGGTTGAATTTGGTCCATAAAGAAAATCCACCTTTCTAGAATTGAGGGAAGA
The DNA here is from genome assembly GCF_964106645.2 of Podarcis pityusensis. Lineage (NCBI taxonomy): Eukaryota > Metazoa > Chordata > Lepidosauria > Squamata > Lacertidae > Podarcis > Podarcis pityusensis. Next base: position 80,387,383 of record NC_138030.1, read on the forward strand.
GCACATGGTTACAGTATATTAAGTCCCCCCCCCCCAATTGTTGCATCTGTTCTGTACTAAAAAGCGAATCCATGGTTAAAACAACAACAATGTTGTGTGCTTGATATGACAACTACCACAAGAGGCTTCACACTACACAGTACTGCTAAAAACCACATGTAGAAAATTCCCCAAACCAATGTTCAAAATGTACCGTATTTTTCGCACCATAGGACGCACTTTTTCCCCTCCAAAAATGAAGGGGAAATGTGTGTGCGTCCTATGGTGCGAATGCAGGCTTTCGCTGAAGCCTGGAGAGCGAGAGGGGTCGGTGCGCACCGACCCCTCACGTTCTCCAGGCTTCGCACACCTCTCCGCAAGCAGCGGGAGCGGTCCCGCTGCTTGCGGAGAGCTGCCAGCATGCCGAAGCCTGCGCGCGCTGAGAGCAGCGCGCCCAGGCTTCGCGCACCTCTCCGCAAGCAGCGGGAGCGGTCCCGCTGCTTGCGGGGAGCTGCCAGCATGCCGAAGCCTGCGCGCGCTGAGAGCAGCGCGCCCAGGCTTCGCGCACCTCTCCGCAAGCAGCGGGAGCGGTCCCGCTGCTTGCGGAGAGCTGCCAGCATGCCGAAGCCTGCGCGCACTGAGAGCAGCGCGCCCAGGCTTCGCGCACCTCTCCGCAAGCAGCGGGAGCGGTCCCGCTGCTTGCGGAGAGCTGCCAGCATGCCGAAGCCTGCGCGCGCTGAGAGCAGCGCGCCCAGGCTTCGCGCACCTCTCCGCAAGCAGCGGGAGCGGTCCCGCTGCTTGCGGAGAGCTGCCAGCATGCCGAAGCCTGCGCGCGCTGAGAGCAGCGCGCCCAGGCTTCGCGCACCTCTCCGCAAGCAGTGGGAGCGCTCCCGCGGCTTGCAGAGAGCTGCCTGTTTGGGGGCTGGGGTCGGGGGAAGCTCGAGCTTCCCCCGCCCCAGCCCCGCGCCTGGGGGGGGGGAAATAATTTTTTTCCTTTATTTCCCCCCCAAAAAACTGGGTGCGCCCTATGGTCCGGTGCGCCCTATGGTGCGAAAAATACGGTAATTACTTGTCCACATCTTTGAAGATAGCAGTAATGTGGCTTAATGAAATTTGCTCGTATTGTTGCATGCCATGAACTTAATGTGCAAGTACCAGGTTCCTCATATGGATGTCAAAGCCATAGCCTGACAGACTGACTGGACTACAACAATAAGTGATAGAAGCAGGGAATAGTAAGCAAGGATAATTATACCAGTTTTGAGGAAGAAATGGAAGGTTGAAACCCAAAATCTGTCATAAATGGGAGGCCCCAGACAGGACTGAAGGAAGAAACCACTGCAGGGGGTCCCATTCTAGAGGAACTAGATCCAGTGGTATCTGTAAAATTAATATGTCGCTATGGTTTTTGCCATAGCAAAAACTTGCCTCCAAGTAAGAACATTAAAATCCAGGATATTTTTCAAGAATGGCAAAGATGGTACAATTTAAGTTACTGTTCATGGTTTATGTTCTTTTTCAAAGACTGAGTAAAATACTTTACGATTCTGGTCAGACTACTAAATAGCTTCTGACTATCCCAGTTTGTATTCATTAAATACAGATAAATGGCTTTGAGTATCATTTCCCCTGCTGGCCACAAGATGGCAATAAAATGAAAGACTAAAGCGCTATATTTCAGCTGTCAAATGAAGCAATTAGGGTAACTCCTTACTCCTACACCTTTCACAATACAGTGTTATCTTGGTTCTCGAACTTAATCCATTCCGGGAGTCCGTTTGACTCCCGAAACCATTCGAAAACCAAAGCATGGCTTCTGATTGGCTGCAGGAGTTTGGCTTCCAAAAAACATTCACAAACTGGAACACTTCCTTCTGGGTTTGCGGCGTTCAGGAACCGATTTGTTCGGCAACTAAGCCGTTTGGGAACCAAGGTACGACTTTACATACGTCCTTCATTACCATGCCATGCAACTGTATAGCCATTCATCAACATTTTACTAAGAGCATATTATATTTTAAAACTGAAAGATGGCAGAAGGTATAAAAGAACACATAAGTGAGGAAGTAGCTGGAGTCAAGATGAGATGAAGGCCCCAGTGAGGTACTGTGTATCACTGCCAGCTTGGTTGGCACTAATGCAAAAAAACCCAAACCTCCCATGTATAGCTCCTTGGGGTGGAAGTGGGAAGAGAATGTACTACTTATTGGTCCCAGATACCAGTGCCTTCTCTAAGACCATTGGTTCATCTAGTTCAGTATTGTCTACCAAGTGTCACTCTACACTTACTGTCAGCAGTTCTCTAGATTTCAGATGGAGGACGTTCCAGTGCTACCTGGAGCACTGAACCTGGGGCGTTTTGCATGCAAACCAGATGCTCTACCACTGACCTATGGCTCTTCAGGAAACTGGATATGGTCATGGAGCAGCAGTGGAGGCCAGACCAAAACCAAACTTACTATGACCCAAGGAAGAAATACAAGGAACTAAAATTATAGCTAGGACCATCCCTGACAAGGTTGAGGAAGGACTGTTCTACTTCTTCCAAATGTTTCCAGTCGTAATACACGATGGCATCATACAGAGATTGAGCACACTGCAAAGTAAACTAGCTGGGACTTTGCAACAGGCGATTCTTAGGACACAATGATCCTCTACTGCTCAGAAAGTTGGTGCACTGATGCTCATGCTTAGGAGCGGACTAAACAAAGAGAATAAAAGCCTTATGAAATGGGCTCACATCCCAGAAAATGAAAAGAAATGAGGAAAATAAGCTTGGTGTAATGATGTCAGATTTGGACCTTTATCTGTGTATAATAGATCCTCATGACAGTGTAATAATTGGTCAAACCTTATAAGAAGCAGTGGCTCAATATCAGAGGTCTTGTTTTTCCCCCTTGTGGTATACTGTGGGTGAATGAGGAAGACCTGTGATCCAGCCTTTCTCAATATTTAAGGAAATTTGATATAGCTGCTTTGCCAGAAACCTGAATGCTCACAAAAATGTAATTAATGGGTGTTTAGTATACATGCTAACAGCGGTAGCACCCATAAAGAGTGGCAGAGCAACAGGAGATTTGGCCCTTTTGATAGCCACAACATTAAGGGTTATAGTAACTCTTTTGTTTCAGTACTCTTCCAACTCTGTGTTCCCCACTATATGATAATTATTCTGGGACCAATTGGAGGCTGATTTACTAAATCTGCAAAATGAATATTCTATTGCAGGTGGTGTGTAGGACTTACTTCTGTGTAGACAAAGCTAGGACTGTGCTGTTAACTATCTTAAATCAGTCTGGAGAATGAGTTTTTGATCAAAGAAGATGGGATGAGTAATCAGAACACAATAGTAAAATAGATATGCTTTATAGTTCATTCTGTTAAACAGTTTAAATTTAATTATTTTAAATGGGAATTCTAAGGTTTTGATAAGGCGTTTACATATTTAGGTCCCAAAGGAGTGAATGGAGTTCTTGGGACTTTATGAGCGGGAAGAATGTCTAGAAAGTGACCAACAACCACTGTTGGTTCAATTTGCATTTAATGACAAAACAAAACTTTTGCCCTCTGAACAAAGCCATAAAATTGAATCAGTCCAAACTACAAGACACAAATAAGGACCAGTGTGAACTGGTCATCATACATATTTTAAGCTGCATTTTTTATAAGCCTGCAAGCTGCCCAGAAAACCAAAGTTAAAGGAGTGGAATATAAATACAATGAACAGACAAATTCCTTTTTCAATTACTGTGCAGGATGTTTGCTGCAGGATAAGATTTATAAATATGAAAAATAAGGGGTGGGGGGCTAACTGATTTTTAAAAAATGCTTGACATCCAGAAACACAGCACAAACACACACACACACTACCCCCTCCCCCACTATACATTTCAGCAACATCATGGAAGACTGTTTTTGAGCCTCAACACTAAAAGCCATTGGCTCTGTTTGACTGATTTCTAAGCTCAGCTTTGAATGAGCCTTTGCCCATGTCTGCAGTTCCTTTGCTTGTTGTTCCTTTGCTCTTGTTGCCGCAGTAATTTCATGCAAGCTACAAATGGCATTGGAATGGGAGGGGGGAATGCTGCCTTTGATATTAAAATGAACAGGAATATTTTCCATTCAAGAGAGAAAAGAGGTGGGAGATAGCACTTCATCATTTATTGGATTAAAAAAAAACACATTATACTGAACCAAGTATTTCATGTAATATACAGGTCAGGCTCCAAAGTGCTGCTCAGGCAAACTTAAAAGGGTTTGCACTAGCCCCGTGGAATGTGCCACAGGGGGGCTCTTGTTTGACCCCCCCAAAAAAATGTATTTAAAGCTTTAAACAAGTTTTAAATCTTGTTCAGATCCTGCCTATGACATCTACTGAGCCACCTATTTTCTCTCTATACACCATACAGTATTTGACAACATTTCAAAACACTCCGTAATTTATTTAACACTAGAGGGCAAAGTTGAGATTTCCAGTTTTACTTTGCAAGCATATTCTAACCTTCATTATTCTCTATAGGCTAGCCATTGACTTAAATGTCACAAAAGATGAGGTCACAGTGCACTAAAGGAACAATCCCTTTATTCAACTACGTTAGTGAGAGCTTCCAAAGGAGTACTCATCCTTTGTTAAACATTTTGTAGTGCAGCACACGCCAGCCTTCTGGATTGCTTATTGTATAGGAGTCTTATGTTCCTATTTGGATGGCTGCTTCCAGAAGGAGGTGCTGGAGGACTGTGGCTTTGCCCCATGGTTTTTATGCTATGGTGTGCTTCAAGGCCCTGCCTTGTGCCCTATCTTAAAAATTGAAGGGTTTCATTTCTCATATTCAGATGAGGCCATGGATGCGTTAAAACTAGCGCCTGAAACTGAAGCTCAACAGAAACAAGATAGAGGTACTGCTGGTGAGTGGCTTGCCTGACTCGTGAAGTGTCAGTCAACCATTTCTGAATGGTGTTGCATTCCCCAGAAAGAAGAAGAAGAAGAAGAGTTTGGATTTGATATCCCGCCTTTCACTCCCCTTCAGGAGTCTCAAAGCGACTAACATTCTCCTTTCCCTTCCTCCCCCACAACAAACACTCTGTGAGGTGAGTGGGGCTGAGAGACTTCAAAGAAGTGTGACTGGCCCAAGGTCACCCAGCAGCTGCATGTGGAGGAGCGGAGATGCGAACCCGGTTCCCCAGATTACGAGACTACCGCTCTTAACCACTACACCACACAGGAACAGGTCTGCAAATTGCGGTTTTCCAGGTTACCCCTTAGTGTTGGAGGCCCAAAAGGTATACATGGCATAATGTACCTGTTGTAACCTTGACAGGGATAATCCGTCCCACCACACTGTTTTATGCGTTGGTACAAAACAGAGTAGTGAGATGACCAAACAGGACTGGTGGGAAATGGACCATGCTAGTTTTGAATCAGTTACCGTATTTTTCGGACCATAGGACGCACTTTTTCCCCTCCAAAAATGAAGGGGAAATGTGTGTGCGTCCTATGGAGCGAATGCAGACTCCTCGGCTTCAGCGATAGCAATGCGAAGCCTCCGAAGCCTGCGCTCCGGAGGCTTCGCGTTGCTTCCGCTGAAGCCAGGAGAGTCTGCTCTTGGAGGCTGGCGGTGGGGGAAAGCAGCGCTTCCCCCATCGCCAGCCCCAGAGGATGGGGGGCAGCGGGAAGGCGCGCGACGCCTTGCCGCTACCCTCCAACCCGGCTTCGAGGCTGGCGGTGGGGAAAGCAGCGCTTCCCCCATCGCCAGCCCCAGAGGATGGGGGGCAGCGGGAAGGCGCGCGACGCCTTGCCGCTACCCTCCAACCCGGCTTCGAGGCTGGCGGTGGGGAAAGCAGCGCTTCCCCCATCGCCAGCCCCAGAGGATGGGGGGCAGCGGGAAGGCGTGCGACGCCCTCCCGCTACTCTCCAACCCTCCTGCGGGCTTTTGCGGGAGATGGGGGAATTCCCCCACCTCCCGCAAAAGCAGGCAAAAGCCGCGCGCTCTTTAAAGGGGCTCCGCGGCTTTTCTAGGAGGTGGGGGAATTCCCCCACCTCCTAGAAAAGCCCGCAGGAGCCACGCACCCTTTAAAGAGCGAGCGGCTCTTGGGGGCTTTTCCCCAAGGAGGGAGAAGGGACTGACTGGCCGAGTCAGTCCCTTCTCCCTCCTGCGGGCTTTTGGGGGAGATGGGGGAATTCCCCCACCTCCCGCAAAAGCCCGCAAAAGCCTCGTGCTCTTTAAAGGGGCTCCGCGGCTTCTGCTGGCTTTTCTAGGAGGTGGGGGAATTCCCCCACCTCCTAGAAAAGCCTGCAGGAGCCGCGCACCCTTTAAAGAGCGCGCCGCTCTTGGGGGCTTTTCCCCGAGGAGGGAGAAGGGACTGACTGGCCGTTTCAGTCCCTTCTCCCTCCTGGTCGAAAAGCCCGCAGGAGTCGCGCGGGGCTCCTGTGGGCTTTTGCGGGAGGTTGGGGAATTCCCCCACCTCCTGCAAAAGCAGGGAGAAGGTCTTGGAGTAGCGGACAGGCTGCGTGCAGCCTGTCCGCTGCTCCCAAAGCTGCGGGGGGGAAATCATATTTTTTTCCTTGATTTCCCCCCCTGAAAACTAGGTGCGTCCTATGGGCCGGTGCGTCCTATAGTCCGAAAAATACGGTACATAGACTACCAATCTGTTTCCAAGCACAATCCAAAGTGCTGATTTTTATCTTTAAAGTCTCTATATAGCTTAGAACCTGGGTTCCTGCCCTTTCACAACAAACTCGTGTGGACAATGTGGCCAGCAAGTGGAGGCTGTTCCATGTATAGGTCATTGGGTGAGTCCTACCGTATCACCCAAACAGGACTCAGGATGTGTTCTTTTCTACTTAGACACATTGGTAACAGAACACTTTTTCCAGGAAAGCTCACATGGCACAGTCTGAAGGTTTTCCAAAGCCTGGTGAAAATCTTTATCTGCCTAGGCTTTTTACTTTGTTATTATGTCAAGACTGTTCGTTGCTTGCTGGTTTCTTTTTTAAAATGATGATGATGATGTAAAACACTCTGAAAGTCTTTGAGCAGTGGAGTAACAATAAATTAGCAGCTAAGGGACTGAATGAATCCCTTGCTTCTGCCATGAATTCTCTATGAGGTTTTATTCACATCACTTTTCTCTCACAACTATACAAGAGAGATAATTTTATGGAAATCTCTTCCATTTGAAGTCAGACCATCCCCATCCCCATGGAACACCTGCTACCTACTGTAGACTTTAAAAATAATAATAATCCTGCAGGCATTTTAACTGAATTTTGATTTTATATTTCTAACTGACTTTCTTTATTGTATTTTTGTACATCACTTAAGGGATGGTTTGTAGTGAAGCAGTATATAAATTGTTTAAATGAATAATTCTTACAGGGCTGTTTTCAGAATTAGCATAATGCATGCAAATCATTTAAATTTCATAGTACGATACATATAAATGCTAAATATTATTATGGAAATGTTAATTGTTATAATCAAATAGCCTTTGATATTTTACAGAATGAATGGATAACAGGTAAATTCACTCCCCTTAGATCTGGCCATGTTCTCATGTACTGAAAGTCACAGCTGTTAAAGAGGCATATGTATATGAAACTCAGTAGAAAAGTAATTGTGGATTTATAATATTTATGTTTGAGATAGTGGATATGAATCCAAACTACTTCAATTCTTTTCTTGTGGACACCTCTATGGCTCCATAAAACACAAGTAAAAGACAGGGTGGAATTCAATGAAGTGCTAAAGAAATCATTCTGCTGTCACAATGATTTCTCCTTGCACAACAGAACGTTCTCCTGCTCTTCTGCCCCTTACCTCCCCCTAAATCTGTTCTAGGGTTTCTCTCAACACTCTAAAGCAGATTTGGGGACAGCATAGGGTGTATGTAAGAGGGTGGAGAGGGGGAAAGACCGCCTGCACAAGGCAAAGAGTTGCTCTTTTCATGCAATTGTCTAGTTGAATTCCACCCACAATACTGAACCCTGGAAGAACACACACAAGCCTAAGAAATGTTTCCGGGTTCCTTTGCTATATGTACACTTTCAGACACAGATGCAGGTCCTGAGGTATCAATGATGTATTTTCATATATTACAAATGGGAATTAGGGCTTTCATAAAAGGTATGTCTTCCAAAAGCAACAAAGAAAGCATACTGTATAATATGTGTAATTTCATCCCTCTGCCAACCAAACAAGCTTGATTAGTCCGCAGTAAATCTATAGATTTTAGAAAGGACAAATAATGTTTCATTGACACAAGACCTAGTGAGGAAACAGTTGTAGCAACAGCTACTTTTTAAAAGAGATAAATCATCTTTTAAGAAGTATACCAGCAGGCTGTCTTGGCTTTTGGTCAGTGAAGCATGCATTATTGTACCTGATGCATCTAAAATCCGGCTGACCGACTTTCAAGAAAACAGGGTTCAGACTGGAGCTCTTTGAACATTAATGTTTCATAAGAAGTTGATGCATAGCAGATACAAGAATTCAGACTATTATGCAGGGCTCACTAACATGCATGCTTCTTTGGCCAGCAGAGAATTTAAAAGAAAACTCCTACAACTGTCTAAAGTAGGACATGTGTTACAAAGAAGCAGTTGGAAAATGATCCAGTTTCTTCCTCCTTTTACTGATTCCCTTTGAAAGCAATTAACTCTCAATGGCTAAACATGACCTACTTCACAGTGCATAATGGAAAACTGCAGAGATCGGGGGGGGGGAAATAACTTTCATGCATAAAAACACCACATGCATGCCTCCTTAGGAATGAATCAAATAACTTGCAATCTACCGGGTATGCAAATCACAGGCATAAGCTGCATTCTGATTTTTCAGTCTGCATTTTCCAGTTCCAGTCTAACAAGATGGGAAATGAGAGGTTTCTCAGATCACTGGAGGACCACAACTGGTTTGATGGAGCACAAGCTGTCAAAAGCCCCCCTGGTGTACAAATGTATCCCAAGGATTCCTAATGCTATTTAACATCCCTAGCATTAAAGGAGTCTACCCTCTCTTTAAAACTCCACAAAATGATTAGATGCTCACTGGTTCTTTCTTAGGGCCCAGGCTCTGCTCTCAAAATCTCACCTTGGAAACAAACTGTTTGGAGCGTAGATCACTTCTTTGAGACCAGGCTTGGCATGTAACCAGAAATTTGCTATATCTCATCTCAATCCTAGGCAAACGCATGCAAAGCTGGGAGGACGACATGCGGGCACGGAACCACTGATAATGTTATCAAGGTGGTTTTGCTGAATTGCACTCATAATCAAGCCTTGGCAAATAAGCATTTCAAGTCCAGATCATCAGAGACGAATCAAGTTGTCCTATTGTTACAAATCTTTCAGTCCACACGCAGATTTTTAGAAAATTACTCATTAAAATGATTGAGGCAGTGAATTGTGAATTTAATAAGTAATTAAGCAGTTATGTTTGCTATTTGAAAAAGTGGAATAAACTACACACAAGCAAATACAGTTTATAATCCATGGACATAAATTATTCTGGGTGCTGTTGGATGCTCTCTGCACCAAGCCTAACTGCTAAAGGCAGAAATTGTACGCACTGCAATCTGCACATACTGCAGATTTGATGTAAGCCAGTTCCCCGCTAACAAGAAGTGGTACATTCCTTAGAGGAGTAGTAAAAGAAAACAACACGAGAATAGCAACAGTGGATCGAAGCAGTCTGGGTGAGCAGGGTAAGGAAGAGAGCGAAATCAATATATATCAAGCTGTGAAAGCAGGTTGCGTCCTTATATGCATTCCCCTCAGAAATTCAATTAAATCAGAACCATCAGAGGTTTTTTTTCTTTCTTTTGCCCATCAAATTATTTTTAGGCCTGCACTCCAAAAACGAAGTGCTTAAAAGGTTTTAATGTTCCACTGGCCATGACTATAGGCCAGAATGATTTTTAAATTGTTATTATTATGGTGCTGCATTAACTTTGAAGCACTACAGTATTTTAATAGGAAATCTTATAGTGAAATCCTACGGATTTCTACACAGAGGTATGCCCCATTGAATTCAACTGGACTTATTCCCAAGCATGAATAGGATTGCAGCCTGAAACTGAGGTAACTAAGACATTCAACTGCATCCAAGAGATATTCCAGGAAATCTGTAAAGCCATCTATGATTGATTTTATTCTGTTTACAGAGCAGCTCAATTTTACACATCCTTAACAGAACTCAAAGCACCAGCTAAGGGCTTGGGAAGAAAACCTGGCAACTCTTTCTGTTTAATGTTTACATCCAAGTACATATTTATTCTGAAAAGGTTGAAAAAACATAATTGGAACTCAGTTCTAAGAACTATCCATAACATTGCTTTGAGGGGGTGAGGAAGCAAATAGTAAGCTCTCAAATTAATGTATCAAAGTACATTTAGCAAAATCTAGTCACATTTATATCATAATGTTAATGCAATAAGCTAGTAAAATCCACTGCGACAGCAAGCCCTTTTACATCAAATCTAATCTACTGTTGCAAGCTACTATGGCAAAACAAGTCAACTGGAACAAACACAACTAAAAGGTATTTTCCAGTGATTTCAATGTGGTTTAGTTTAGTTTATTGAGGATTTAGATATACTACAAAATCCTGACTCTACTGAAAACAGTGGCTAAGTTTCAATCAGATGAGGAAAGCCGTTACTTCTCTGTGTAAACAGATCTACAGGGCAATCCTATATATGTCTACTCAGAAGAAATCCCCTCGAGTTCAATGATATGATTGCAGCCTTACTGAAAGAGGTTACTATCATTAATGGAGCGGATACCCACATATGTTACTTAACGATAAAAATACGTTATTGAAGGAAATTACAAACAAAAAACGTTAGCTCTTTGGGTAATCAAGTTCTATCCATACTTTCTTCTGAAAAGTCACTCTGAAACAGTTGTTGTGCACAGAAATATCTGCTTTGGATCCATGAATACCAAAAGAGGGAGAAGACACTGCGAAGAGATGTGGGGAATCATGTGTACACCCTGCTCCTAAGCCTGGCTGCATGCTAACCACAGTTAATCACCTCACAGTGGAATCCAATATGAGTGTAGATTCCCAATAGATCCACGTCCGATCCACACATCATTCTGGGGGTTGCAGATCAAGTGAGTCACTCAATTTCCCTCACTCTTGCTCAAGGCTGTCACGTGAATTAGCTAGATTTTTTTAAACTGATAATCAATCACAGTCAGTCCATAAAAAAAGAAGACTTTGGAGTCGTCTTGCCCAAAAACTGCAACTAGACATTCTGTTTTGGCCACTGTGACCTTGGTTTAAGGAGCCATTTGGTGCCTAGCTTTATATATATATATAATGCCTGCTCATGGCTTCCTGTGTAGAATTACTCAAAGACACTGCAGGATTCTTTTTTACCTTCACTGAAGAAGCAGCGTAGAGCATATCCTCAAGTGTAAAATGGCAACATCGGTTCAAGTACTCCTGACAAAATTCCTGTATCAGTTGCAGATTATACAAGCTGTCAGCTAGTGACATGGTTTCTTTAAAACATATATCTATAAAACGAAGAAAAATATGATTTAGGCATTTTATGAAACCTGACCCAACATCCACCACTACCCCCATCTCTTTTGCTCATGGCAAAATAAGATTACCCATTTGTTCTTAAGTGTGTTCAGAACAAAATGGAAACTGCAGTTCATTTCAAAGAGATTTATGTTTGCTGCTAATGTATTTCTGAATTATACAGGTTTTATTAACCAGTGATTGTGATTGTGTGTGTGTGTATAACAGTTGCACAGTACAAATACTTAGCATTTCTTCATATTTCATCTTAATATCTTCACACTGGTGTTTACCCATCAAATTTGGAAATAGAAACCAATTTCAAACTATGGCTTTCAAATCAAGTTTGGAGCATTAGACATTAGCCACAGTCAATCAATTCTGACATCATGGGAAGTACTAAATTTACAAACTGAAACTGCTCAATAGGTGAAGTGGCTCATTCACATTCTCCTGAACTGGTCTGGAGCAGAGATGGAGGACCTGTGGACTTTGGTTATGAATATACTCCAACTACTATCAGCCACAGCCAGGATGACCAATTGTGATGATGGGGACTGTAGTCCAAAAACATATGGAGAGCTACAGGTTCCCCATCCCTAGGTAAAAGTGATAAACATTGAACTTAAAAGCTGTTTGCTCACACAAACATTTGGAGTAAGCCTTTAGATACAAGGGCAGGTACTACTAGTGACACTTGGATTCTGGTTCAATACTAATGATAAATATTAAAATTTTAGCATATAATACAGTACTTTTCCAAAGTGTTCAGGGTTCTTTATGTACACTCTCACAGAATTAATTAGATTTGAACCAAGAGCTTTTTGGCTCACCTTTCCTGCCTGTTGGCTGTGCGAGCCGAAGGGCCAGTGTGCCTCGCATAGCTGATGACTGGGGAAGCGGCTGCTGCTGCTCTACCCCGCATGTCAGCTGTTAGGCAGGAGGCCTCAACAAAGGCTCGCTGCGCCTCTAGCTCATTAGGAGATCCTCCCCAGAGCCTGAAGAGAATGTCCTCTTCAGGTTCTGGAGAGGGTCCCCTCATGAGACAAGAGGACTCTCCAGGCACTCCTCATTTCCAGAATCCACTTCCAGGATCCCGGCACTGCAACTGTGCGCAGTTGTACACAAACAGAGTTTGCGTAAATGGGAAAGTGCCTGTATTAGTATATTCCATGATGTATAGAAGACCTCGCAATTTGTGCTCCTTGATTCCACACACTGTGTAATCAGTCAACAGGTGAGTTGTTTATGAAAACACCTTTATAATACCGTTTTCTTTTCTTTTCTTTTCTTGTCTTTTCTTTTAATGGTTATTTAGGATTAACTAGGATGAACAAGTATAAAATCACTATCTGGGCTGTTACTAATGTGGTTATTATTTCAACCCAAGAGTGTAACACACTGCATGTATTTGATGAATAGAAACCCATGCTGGTTTAAATAAATACATAACATTATTTTGGGTGCTTATATGCTTCCAAAAAGTTCACAGGGTAGACTGCAAAACCATAATACAGTTAACAAGCAGAGGTATCATTAAGAAGAAATATTCTTACCCTCCAATCTGACTATATCTGGGCAGTAAAAGTGGATCAGGGCAGCTAAAGCACAGCCATCTGTGCCATCCTTCAGCAGATTTTCCACCAATGGGATACAGGGCAGCTGCTTAAGTAGGGTTTGTTCCTTCCTGTAACGAGCCTGTCATGCAAAAATGAAATAAAATAGACATGCCCAGAAACATATCTGAAAACAGATTGTACTGCAGATGCTGTAACCAATTAGCCAAAAAAAGGGCTAGTTCCAAACCAGACATAGTTATATTATTTTATATAGATTTAGCATTTATAAGCAAAATATAGATTCATTTTAAAGGAAAAACCAATGCCAATTCCGTTCAGAGCAGTGCCAGTTGCACACATATGGCATTTCAATCAATATGGAACAGTTCACATAGTACTTAGAAAAGGAATGTCCAGCTTCAGTAGAATAATGCAATGGGAAACATAGAACGACAAAGATAAGGCACAAATCCTACTCATCTGAAACCCAAATCTGTACATAGCTGTTTCAAAAAAACTGTGTTAACTAACAACTATAGTCTTTACAGAGGTCTTAGAAAAGGGAAGTCATTCACACAACATAAAAGAGAAATGAGTTTGCATATGAACAAACCTATTATTACAGTCATGTAAAACCTGGGGTAAAAAACACAAACACCAAACAAAACCCTTTGATTTCCACATTGCAGTTATTTTACGTACACAAATGCAAACACATACAAATCATGATGCACAGCATAGAGTGTTCCCATATAATCTACTTCTGCTGCCCCTTTGGACAGAAATCTACCAAACTGGTAAAAGAGGCACGAGAGCAATGAACGACTGGACCACCATGACATGGGCAGAGCCATTCATACAAAATTAAACTGTTGTATCAAAGTGAAGCAGTTGGGCAAACTTACAGGAACCAGTTTCCAAAACCATTTGGAAGGAGACTTCAGATGAAGCAGCAGGAAAAAGAAGGGAAAGCAAAGAGCAAAGGAAAGATGAACATTTTGATCAGAGTTTACAATTTAATTCCTTTCAAGACATTCTCTTCAAACATTCTAATTTTTGCACAAAAGGAATGATCCATAATTGCACTGTGTGAACACTCCCAGTGCTTTCATTAATTGTAAAAGTGGTTAATAAAAGGACTCCTGCGAAAATAATGACTTGGTTTTTGTACTTTTCAGCATGTTTTAGCAGAACAATTATCACTTAGTGAAAAAAAGAAATCCATAAAATGGTGCCTTTTATCCATAAGAAAAGTAGCACTGTTACATCTAATCCATTTTTCTACCTAGGTAATTAATTCAGTATTAGAATTCATGACACCGGATTATCAAAGAAGCAGCAACACATGAACCAAAGGATTACATAGCAGTATTCCTAAATGTGCCTATTTATTGTGGTCAGAAACTGCTATGTTAAAATATCCAATGCCACTTGGTAACATGATTAAAGTGTAAGATTTTAAACTTTTTTTAAAAAAAGAACATAGTTTTGCCCTGGACTATGTTCGTAGTGACAAAACACATAATAAAAAGCATTCTGGGCAACAATACAAGTCGTGGAGAAAACACATAAGCAGCAGTAATATGAGGTAGGTGTTAATTGGTGAGAATAGTAAATCTATAAGAAGACCAGATCCAGAAAGATGTATGAACAGTAAGTGTGGAAGTGTGTGAAATTTTCTGAGTATTTTAATCCCAGAATTTGCTGCTCACGAGACTCCCATGTCTTTTGAAAAGCAATTTAGGGAACTGGCACAAAAGATTCTTAACTGAGAAATTATCCTTATGCATTCAGGCTATCTTCTTTCTTAAAGTAACCCTTTAGACAAATATTTTCAAACTTCTTTTTGCTCTTAAAAAGAGAAGCATGAGGGTTCTATGGAGGCAGTTTATGAGAGAAAAACAGGTATCAAGAGAAATCTGGTTGCATGGATGAGTGAAGTATGTGAGCATCTTTGGATCGTGGCCAAAAGAAGCCCATAAATCAGGTGTGGGAACCTTTGGACCACCAGATATGGCTGAAATACAACTCCTATAATCCCAGGTCATTGGACATGTTTGTGCAGGCTGGTGGAAGGTGTTGTTCAGCAACATATGGAGGGCTGAAGGTTCCCCACAACTGGAATAAGTGATGTTGAAGTTTATTGGATCAAAAGATTGTTCTGGTGATGAATGCCAGTCCCCCACGCCCCAAATAACAACAAACTGTGTGTTTTGCTTTTAAAAGTACATTCAACTGAAGATTCCATATTGTGTTTCTACAGAAGATAATTGGAATTGGTTCATAGGCTTTGATATTTTTAGTTAGAGGCCTTTTTTGATACATAAACTGAAATGTACAATTTCTGTAAATGTTCATGCAAAAGGTGTCACTGCAAGATTTACACACACACACACACACACAAATACGATATTCACATATGTTTCTGAGCAACAAACATTTGCACTGTGCCAGATACAGGTTTTGCAGGGCACTTGGGCAAGACAATCCCATTCCCTGAGAGGGTCCACATTCTCCTCACCATGGCTGCCTATTCCCTTCCCCACTCCATCTGAGCCCAATCTGTACAACTGCCTAGATGTAGAATAAGGCAAGTAGAGGATGCTGCTGTGTCTCCTCACTTTTCGCTGCAGCTCAGCTTATATGAAAGATAAAGAGGGGAGGAAGCACAACTTCCTCAAGTCCCCAACCACTGGCTGTGCTGGCTGGAATAAAGGTAAAGGTAAAGGTAAAGGTACCCCTGCCCGTACGGGCCAGTCGTGTCCGACTCTAGGGTTGCGTGCTCATCTCGCTCTAGAGGCCGTGAGCCAGCGCCGTCCGAAGACACTTCCGGGTCGCGTGGCCAGCGTGACGAAGCTGCAGCTTGGCGAGCCAGCACCAGCGCAGCACACGGAAACGCCGTTTACCTTCCCGCTCTAAAGCGGTACCTATTTATCTACTTGCACTTAAGAGTGCTTTCGAACTGCTAGGTGGGCAGGACCTGGGACCGAACGACGGGAGCTCACCCCGCCGCAGGGTTTCGAACCGCCGACCATACGATCAGCAAGTCCTAGGCACTGAGGTTTTACCCACAGCGCCACCCGCATCCCTGCTGGCTGGAATACCTGCCTCCAACAACTGCAGAAAGCAGCTCTGCAGCTCTTTCCAATTTGGGCCGAGAGGGGTGAAAAATTACAAATCCAAGTGAAGGTTAAAGCCATGACAAGGTCCTCCAATCACAGTATCACAGTGTATGTGGGGTATGGGGAGGTATAAATCTATGAACTGGTGTGACTTAACACACTAGTGTTTCTTAACCTGACCCAGTTCTGAGTCAGTTAATTACAGTCTCCAGTGAAGCAAATAATTTAGCTCCCCCGTACACAATGAAAACAAACTGGGGACAGGGGGAGGACAGGGCAAAAGAAGGGAGACCAAAGTCATCAGAAGTGACAGCTGCAATTATGTGCCTATGTCAGCAACTTTAGGAAAACTGGTGCAGAAACCTAATGTGATGGCTGCACAGCTGTGAGTGGCACAGTTTAGGAGAGAGCAAGGAAGGGCAGCACACACCCTCTTGAGATGGAGGAATCCTTGGATCCCAAGAGAAGACCACTTTTGAAGACTGCAAATATGAAGAATCAAAGGACTGACATGGGTGTCCATGGGGGGTGCCAGTGTTTGCCACAAAGTGTAACTCACCACGCACAACTCTTTAAGCATCCACATATGTGCTAGGGAACCCCTGACTCAATCAAGCACCCGGGTGCTATGAATGACTGTCTGTCATCCAGAAGTACTATGAGAAATGCTGGTGTAACAAGCCACTATCATATCTGCTGTGTAAGCTGTGATGCACCCCAGGTACAATAAGGGAAAATTTATAAACTCTTTAGATTACTTGGTAATTTAGCTTTGGTGAAAGAGATTAGCATCATTTAAATACTTGAGTTAAAAAAACACAAACACTTGAAGTTACAATTCTCTGTGGAAAGAGAAGTCACCACACTCTTTTATATTTCATATAAAAGCCATTTTAATTAATAGGGGCAGCTAAAGAACCCAAACGGGTAAAGCTGATGGGTTCTGATTGCATGCAATTCCCTTTAGCTTCCCTATTCCTACAACAACTCATTTCACTTCTTTCACTAGTTTGAAAGAAAACTTGTCCAAGAGTAATAATCTAGGGCAATCGAAAAGCAGGTATGGCAAGGAAATCTCTACCTTCAGCACAATCTTTAATAATAAACGTATAACTTTACAGTGGTGCCTCGCAAGACGAAATTAATCCGTTCCGCGAGTCTCTTCGTCTTGCGGTTTTTTCATCTTGCGAAGCACGGCTATTAGCGGCTTAGCAACTATTAACAGCTTAGCGGCTATTAACGGCTTAGTGGCTTTAAGAAAAAGGAAACAAACTCGCAAGAACTCGCAAGACGTTTCGTCTTGCGAAGCAAGCCCATAGGGAAATTCGTCTTGTGGAACGACTCTTTCGTCTAGCGAGTTTTTCGTCTTGCGAGGCATTCGTCTTGCGGGGCACCACTGTATCTATTTTGTGTAAATATACAAACTCCTCTAGCACCTTAGTTAGAAGCTTACAACTTTAATGTGTAATAGTCTTTCTAAGAAAGAGCTTACTTCAAATGGAATTTTAAATGCATCTTTGAATTAAACGTAAACATTTTTAATGCAAATAAATAATGCAAATAGCAGCTGTTGAGGGGTGGAGTTGGAAAACTGATATTGCAACAGGTGGGGAAGGACAGTTTAACACTTTCCTCCTCTGCCATGGTCGTGATGGAAGTTGTTCCTTTGAAGCTATTTGTATTGGAAGAAAATGTCCCATTGAAAAACTGGTTGATCAGAGTAATTTAAAAATGAAAGTTCTCTATGGGAGGAAGCCACAGAAAACACTAAGCCCAAACCGAGGATCAGCCCCACCAATATTTCCTGAAGGGCATATATGACTCCTGTTCACAGAGGACAGCCTCTGTTCTCATTAGCACACTATCACAAAGGCCTAATTACATTAGGTTTTAGGGCTGGGCTGAAAGTTGGGCTGTGCAGAGGGTGACCACTCTCGATATGCTACATTCTGCTCTCATCAGGGCAACATTTTGAGCTGAATCCATAGCACACACAGAGCAAAGGGTTTTTTGCCTACCCCTACATTGTTTTCAGTAACAGTGTTTTGTGGTTCCTTTGTACCAAATGCAAAATTTCTGCTCAGTTTCCCAGAATTTCCCCTGACATCACCAAAACGGAGCCAGGTAAGCAAAATAAGTCTAAATGAAACTCTGATGTTTAAGTCTCTATTCAAAAAGTAATTTTACAGCTGTTGGGAAATATATTTCAAAAATGAAAGTTGGTTGCAGCTGTACTGGGATGCTTATTGTGCTAGTGCATTTCTTAGACATACCTTTTGACCTCCTGGAGTTTCCACACTATGATGTTCTTTTAGCTTTTGCTCCTGCTCCATGATGTCTTTTAGGTGTTCGTTTACCTAAAAATGACAAAAAGAAGGCTTTCAATGAATTTTGCACTCTTCCTGAGGTGAAAAGGACAATTAATTTAATACTTTTTGCATGTAAAAAAGACATATTGATATAATTTCATTATGTAATGAATCATAAATATTTTCAAGATAGTACAGTTTGATTTATTCTTATTATTATTTATACTGCCCTTCATCTGAAGATCACAGGGCAGTTTACAATATAAAAACACAAAATACATACCATAATAACAAACAATAACAATAACCCCCCACATAATCATCTTAGGAAAACAAATACCCTATGTTATATGAAGAATGTATTTGTAGTATGTCTTACCTTATTTATCCAGAACATGACAGCATCTTCTATGTCATAGGGCAGATCCGTAGCTTGGAAGAAGGAAGAATACTGCTGCACACATGCAATCACCTTCTCAACACTGATCATTTCGACCGTATACGCCATCATAAGGGTGTCAATCATTGCCAAATGAGCACTCTGCAAAGAGATGTTATCACAGGTATTTTGAGACTACTTGCCTACAAAAATTAAACCACTGCTTTTTTTTTCCTTAAGCAGATGTGTATCTGAAGGACGTCATTCGCTTAAGACAAAAAAGTATTATTTTTTGCAAGGTGAATGGTCTTAAAATATATTTTAATCAACTGGAAGCACATCTAAAAGCACAAAAAAAGACCGTAAGATCTCCCTCAAATAATTTAGCAAAGCGTGCCAATATGAAACTCTTTCCAGCGGCTACCTATGGAAGAGGCTCTTTAGGAACATTGGTACCACTTGGTATTGAGCAATAAAATAGCACTTTGAGCATCCTAAATTCTCAACAGTCATCTGAACAACTCTTTTAAGTATTACATCCTTTAAATGATGTAGCAGTTAAGAGTACTGGATTATGACTGGGCCAGACCTTGGTTCAAATCCCCACTCAACCACAAACCTCATTGTGTGACTTTGAGACAGTTCCTATCCACACATGAGCTTCTCCTGCAGAGATGTTTTATCCACAGAACTAGCAGGCGCAACAGCCATTGCATCTATTCCAGTAGTCCTAGGGATTCCTGGGCCCAAACAAATGTGGTGTTGCAAGCAGGTCCCCATGCAGAGGCCTAGCTAGGGGTTCATTACCCTTGCTTCTTGCCTGACCTCGCTTCGAGTACCGTATTTTTTGCTCTATAAGACTCACTTTTTCCCTCCTAAAAAGTAAGGGGAAATGTGTGTGCGTCTTATGGAGCGAATTCAGGCTGTGCAGCTATCCCAGAAGCCAGAACAGCAAGAGGGATTGCTGTGTTCACTGCGTAGCGATCCCTCTTGCTGTTCTGGCTTCTGAGATTCAGATTTTTTCCCCCTTGTTTTCCTCCTCCAAAAACTAGGCGCATCTTGTGGTCTGGTGTGTCTTATAGAGCAAAAAATACGCATAAAATGTAGTAATTTCTAATGTGGCTATGGCAGTAAAGTGATGGGGGGGGGGATGATGCAGTTCCTTGCCAAGGGCACAAGGGACCCTAAGCATGTCTCTGTCCCTGTGCAATTTGCTTCCTGAGACCAATTCACAAAGACATCATTATGTCTCCGCCATGCCAGTCCAACAGGACTGTCGATTTCTTAGCCCATTTAGAAGAGGGACATGGAACCTGAGACATTTCAGTTGTTCACAACTTCCATGCTCCCCGACCTCTGGCAATGCTGGAATTGGGGGGGGGGGGTCCACAATATCTGGAGGGCCACAGACTCCCCCACTCTGATTTAGATATTCGATTTGTACAATCTTGCGTCCACACAGTTTCTTTGGAGACCTGTGGATTGACTAAGTAAGAGCAAAAGGATGGGATACAACCCTCTGTTCAACCTTTCCTCCCACCATGAATTATTGCAGTTTCCACTTTTAAATATTTAATGCAAAAGGTTTTTTTGTTTTTAAAGAAACAAACACAAAGCTGCAATTGGATCATTTGTAGTTAGGCTTGACTTGATCTGCCAAATAATCTCCAAAATCTCCTGTAATTACTGCTTACTTTGTGCGAATTCCAGAAGCTTCAGCCATGCTGGAGATTTAGGTCTGCACGGTAAGAAGCTTATTGAGTCTTGAAGTACAATTATTCTCAAGCACCATAGCTAATGCTTCCTCTGTTTGCCGCATGCTATTTGGGAATTAAATCGCTTTGCACAGAAGAATCTTGTTCAAACATTCATTCACACAATCTTTGTCACAGTACACATATGGTAAAGGTTTGCCAGGTCTTCTCTGCAGTACACATGGTAAAAGCACACTTACATTAAAAGGTGTTAACAAATTAGCTCTGAAGGCTTTATTTCAAAACAAGACAATACTCATTTGAGTCAAGGCAATCCAAATTCAACTATATAGGACTTATACTATGATCTGCAAGTTACCATTAACTAGATATTTTAACTGAGCATTACCACCATAACATTTTTTAAAAATGGTTGTTTCTATCATTTCAGAGCAGATTATGTCTGATATTTAAATATCTTTTTGTAAAAAATTTTTGCAACTACAGCTTTCTTTACAAGCTACTTAAAATTCAGGTATCTGAAATTACATTTTTGTTTCTATTTCTCTTTATATTGTTTTATCTAAAACAACATTCCTACAGATATTAATATGTCAAATAACAGAGGGGGGAAAACATTCCTCAAGAAGTATAGAAGAATGCAAGTACAGTCGTACCTTGGAAGTTGAACAGAAGTCCGTTCCGACTTCCAAAATGTTCGGAAACCAAAGCGCGGTTTCTGATTGGCAGCAGGAAGCTCCTGCAGCCAATCGGAAGCCGTGGAAGCTTCGTCGGACGTTCAGCTTCCAAAAATAGTTCACAAACCAGAAGAGTCACTTCCAGGTTTGCAGTGTCCGGGAGCCAAAACATTTGATAACTAAGCTGTTAGAAAAACAAGGTACGACTGCACATATTACACACACCATTTTATTGCGGTCCATAGATCCAAAATACACAGTACAACAATAGTATATATCAGCAGTTATTAAGGTGTAAGATCGCCCTTGCTAGCCAACAGAGGAGCTTTAGCTTCTTGTCCTTTTGGCTAAGATCAAGTGCAGTACATATTACAACTACAACATAAAATAATGGATGTATATGGTCACAGGAGAGCCTAGCCTCATAGGAGGAAAAGATCTAACCACACAACACTCTAACTGTTGTTGAGACTGGAGCCTGCAAAGGATGCCGAATCTGAAGCTTAAAGGGTTTTTAATCAGTGATGTAGCCTATATAACTCCAAGTTTTGCCTAACAGGTGGGAACCATGACGGGTGTGGCTAATCTGCAGTACTCCAAATATAGTTTGGTTCCGATTTGCATCAGCCCCAGATGGCACAGCCCATGATCAGAGATGATGGGAGTTGGAATTCCATTACATCTTTAGAGCCACAGGTTAGCCACCACTGAACTATGGAGTAAAAAACCAAATGGCTTACTGCATAGCAACAAGCTGCAGGGGTAATGCAATAAGACCTTCCACTGATGGGGATTCTGGTGCTGCTCCTCTTTCTTGCCGGAAACCTGTGTCTCTTCCAGCCTCGACTCTAGTAGTGGGTGGTGTGGTAGGGCACTTGGTGTGATGCTCACTTGACCTCTGGGCTGCTTGCAT
The DNA here is from genome assembly GCF_964106645.2 of Podarcis pityusensis. Lineage (NCBI taxonomy): Eukaryota > Metazoa > Chordata > Lepidosauria > Squamata > Lacertidae > Podarcis > Podarcis pityusensis. Next base: position 80,409,570 of record NC_138030.1, read on the forward strand.
CCCTGCTGTTTACAGGAAGTGGAGGTACAAGGCACAACTGAAGTCCGCACAGTGCAAATGCGCCAACAATTGGTCGTATGTTAACTTAGCATGAGGCATGTAACTACTTGATTAGGTTTTTTGCTAGCATTCTCCTCACCACCCAGCAGCAACATCTTGCTATGCTTTTCCATCTGATCAGAAATCCAGGAGAGTTAAGGTGTGGTTCTTTCTCCATTTGGCTGAATAGCTCGCCAAGTGGCTACTTGCCTCACTAACTGCTTTCTCCCCAGAATAAACCTAGGCACACCCAAGAAAGAAAAAGAAGAGAGAATACACATAATATTTCTAAATGCTTTCGGGGGGGGGGATTGCACTGCAAAATCGCGTGAGACCATGGCAACCAAAATGGCTGTCGTGCTCTCACGATAAAAAAAATGGGATGTCCTGGTCTGGGACACTTGCAAGGTATGCAATCCCCTACCCTGCCCTTTCCTGTATTTTGTGGGACCAAAGGTGGCAACCCTACTCAGACGGTTATTGTGAGGATAAAATGGGGAGGGGAAGAACCATGCATGTGACCATGAGATCTCTGCAGGAAAAGTGGGGTATAAATGTAATGTACGAATCATAACAAATGTTAGATGCAGAAGAATTTTGCATGTGTACACATTAAATTATCTGTATGTGCAAATGAAAGAGCAATGTGGATAAATGCCTATGCATCTGTTTTCTTGCACAAGATTGCCTCTAGGGAACATTTGTTCTTGAAGGTCAATATAAAGATAAAGCATAAGTAGTCTGGATAATGCTGTAGCTGGCATTATGTGAGTGCCACTTGCGTTTCATCTTCACAAAAGACGAAGAACGTATTTTACAGCATTATGTGGGCCACCCTCAATTTTTAAAGACTGAACTAGTGAGTGGGGATATTTGTACTACAAAGGGGCTTATTATGGTCAGTTGAGTCCAAGTGGGTGATATCTTAAGTTACCAAATCATTCAAGCTTCATAAACAGAAAACCTTCCTAATAAAGTAACCAATTTGGCAATTATTTCTATCAGTCAATTAAATATTTCCCCTCCCCATACCGCCACCAGAAACACCAAACAACAATAAGTATGAAGTAACACACACTGAAAAATGTGGTGTTCTATAATCAACAATAAAAAACCCAAAGAGTCAAATTCCACTCTTGTGAAAGATTAATTGCAGAACTTGCATGTTGACAGATTCACAGGAATTCCATTTAGCAAGAAAGGTAATTACACTATTATTTAAGTCCCATGGAATTATTTTGTACACAGTGCCAAGTTTGGAAATCTTATTTTTTTATTTATGTTGTTTGCAATCTTCTCCATGAAGCATACAATTATTGGAAATAGAAAATGTCTATTTTTAATTTAGAATGAGATTCTCTAGATCAGGCTGGGGAAACTGTAGCCCTCCTGATGTTGATGCACTGCAAGCATCCCTGACCATAGGCCATGTTGTCTGGGGCTGATGGACCCATTAATTATTCTATAGCTTGACCAATCTAGCAGTGCATTAAGTACAACAATGCATGTTTAAGTCAACTTTGTTTTTTCTACTCTAGGGGCTGCACCCCTGCTTGCTTCATTTGCCAGCCACACCTACCCTCCACTCCACCTCCAAACCCAGCCAACCCACCCTAAGACCTTGGCAAAAAACCCTTTATACTGGGCAGCAGCCAAGCAGGTTGAAGAGTTGGCCAACGTGCAGTGGCAGAAAGCGAGTGGCTTGCTCTTCCTTTGCCCACCTTGGGCATTCCCTCCTGTCCCTGAAGTCAGCACAGGGAGCAGGCTGGGCATAGCCTAAGAATTCGACGGGTATCCCTAGGCATGCTCCCTAACCCTACATGCTACTGACACATTCAATGCCTGGGATGCAGTGGCATCAACGGCAGCAAGGGAACTGCAGGCTGGCTAGCTAATTACCGCTTCTGACCACCTTTCTCATTACTGTGCTGCTCCTTCTGTACCTGATTTGGCCATTTGTGATGCAGATCTCCAGGTCACCTAGGGAAGAAGAAGGTGACCGGGGGATCTGGCCTTTCCCCATGCACCAAGGCCTTCCTTTAACACTCTCCAAATCATTTTTTCCATTGTCACCTGCTGTTTGCTTCTCACCCAGCTTGCATGGGAGAAAAAGGCCCACTTCCTTGCCCACTCTCCCCTACATATGAACACTCACTCAGACACCAGTGTGACAATGGGCCATATAGCAAATCTAGTACAGAGAAATTTCCTGCCCCAAGTAATAAGATTACAGCAATATAACAACATCAATGATTAAACAGAACATTTATTAACAATCAAGTCAAGTGTTGGGCCGTAGCTCCAACTTTCTTATATAAACAAGTCACTAATCTTAGCCCTCTTGGTTATATAGCCATCGATAGCATCAACTTTTGAGATCAACTGAGTTGGTCAATTTCTGAGTATAACTTAGTCAGATACTACCCAACGTGTTGCTGGTTTCACCTTTTGAATTAAAGAACCACTGTCTCTCTTTCATAAAAATTCATTTTGAAATATTATCCTCTCACAGTTCTAGGTAGTTTTACAGCAAATTTGATCCTGCTAGAAGATAACCACAAGGGCCAAATATTTGATCCACCCATCTTTGATGTTCTCCTATTTCTCTGATGAAATCAAGCGTCCAAGTTTAGGGAGATAACTGTGCCTTCCACTTTTCCTCATTATGTTTCAAGCAATTTCCTTCCCAACCCACTTTCAGTATCAGATCCAGGCTAGGGATAAAATTGCTTGAAGCATGAGATCACACAGCAAGGCAAAGCAAGAGACATGGTAGGATCTGGCTGTTCTCAGCACGGGCCCCATTTCATGTTTTAAAAAGAGATTTGTCCCCAGCTATGCATGTGATTGAGTGGTCAGACACATTAACACATATATTGGTGGCACAGAATGCGGATGTTTAGTTGAGAAAAACGGATCTACCAGAAAGATCATTACTGGGAAATTTTTTGAACTAGGCGCAACATGGCTCATAGCAGATGTTATAAGTTGTATGTGTTTTGTTTCTCAATTTGATCCTTTTACAAGGTTTTGCATAAATAGTGCTATTTTATGCATTGTGACTTGCAGTTATTTTTACTGATAATAGTTTAGTAATTATTTATTGTAACTGTTAAGAGTGAATTTCTGTTTAATTGTCATTTGCTGATGTTTTGAGAGTTAATTTTATTGTGTACTGTTATATTCTAATAGATTATTGAATATTACTTTTTGGCATAAGTCATTCCATTTTAAAGTTATGTTTTATTATGACTTTTTGTATTGGATCAGATTATTGTAAGGTGTGTGTCCTTTGTTGTGTATTTTGTTACTGTACACTTCCTTGTGTATAGTAATATAGAAAGATGATATACAAACTAGAAGTGGAATGGAATTCTCTTAAAACAATAACAGCAAAGGTTACTCCTGAGAGATCTTGCAAATATTTTGCAGAGCACAAAAAAGCATAACGGGGTGTGTGTAAAAAGACCTTTAATGTTTCATACAATTTTATACACTGTCAAGGTTCAGGCACATATGCTCATGTGTCAGAAAACTGGAAAGAAAATAAGCATTTTGTTTTTCCTTCTCTTGTATCTCAGTAACTTTTATACACTGGCTTAATTTGTAAGTGAGTCTAGTATGAGAAGAGTAGATCTGATAAATGTACACTTGGGAATTATGTCACATTCCAGGTGATTGCTTAGCTGGCATATAATTATAAGCAGCAACCTGATTATACTTTGTAAAAAGCATTAGAGTTATGTCACTGCCACTTAAGCATGCTAAGTAACCTGAGGAAATTAAGCAGGTCTCCATAATGGAATCTAGAAGTTGAATCATTGCAAACTTTAAAAAAGTAATAGGTAAAATTTACTGTTATAAATTAGATCTGTTACTAATGGAACTTCAAGTAGTCATCAGCGGGAAAAGTTTGAGAGCCACTGTTTTATTATGTTCAAATGTTTCATATTCATTCTCTCAGACATCCCAGCTATCAGTCTGCATGGTAGGTCAGTACAACGGTCCTCACATTACAGGTTTGGTGGCCAATCCAAGAGAGAATAGCTTGCACTGATATCACTAAGTGGCCTTGAGAAGAGGTGAGACTGACTCAAAGATTTCTCCGCTCACAATATTCGTCAGGTACCTGGAAGTGGTTATAAGGTGGCCAGGGAAGCATTTGAGACAATCCAATATTAAATTAAAGATGAAATGCCTTTCAATGCCCTGGCTCCATCTATATCATGGTTTCCCAAATTTTGGGTCTCCAGCAGTTTTTGGACTACAACTTCCATCATCCCTAGCTAGCAGGACCAGTGGTCAGGGGTGATAGGGAACGGTAGTCCAAAAACAGCTGGAGACCCAAGCTTGGGAAACACTGATCTACATCAATACTTTGATGAGAATGAGAGAGTTACTGAAGGAGTTTCACATTACGCAGAAGGAAATTAGCAAGTGTCACACATGCATGATTGCGGCTTGTCTGAGAATCCTCAAAAAGTGACCCCTCAAAGGATCAGTATCCATCAATTGAAACTGCCACGCACAATCCCTTGTGGGCTTCTGCTCCACTTTAGTACATGTTAATCCACTGCATGCGGGGGGGGGGGGACAACTTGCAGATACTGTTGGTCTTGTTGCTATGCCAGTTTAGCACCACCCTAGATGCTTTTAATTGTATTTTTACAAACATGCTGTGAACCACCTGAATGAAGATTGTAGGCCACTGGCTGCCCACGGGCCACAATTTGGAAAACCTTGCTTTCATGTATGCAAGGATGCAAAGGAGACAGTCTACTTTGTAATGACTTCCTACCAGAAATATTTCCACTCTTGGGACTGTAACCCACAGAATTCTAAAGATATTTGGGGGCGGGGGAGCTGTAATACATACATCTCTAACATATACCAGAGGGATCACTAATGTAATTGTTTAAAAAATTGGCAGGTTCTCTCTTTTCACCTTGTAAGCCTATCACCATGGAAACTAAATGGTTCTTAATAGCATCCCTTATGGCAACTGCTGTTTCTTGAGATGCAGGTGGGGGACTATACTGAACCTTTGTTTTTGTTACTGTATGCACTTTCATCACTTCCACACAGTGTTGTTCTGTGGCTAATACTCAGCTTAAAATAATCAAAGCACTTTTATTAAAAGGGGGTAGCTTTTCTTTAAAGAGAGAGAGAGAGAGAGATTTAGTGTCAATATTAAAAAGCACCACTGTTGTTGTTTTAAAAGAGCTCTTGTTTTGAAATCAGACAGTGTGTAATAGAATTCCAGATTCATAGCACATAAAAATGAACACACAATAGAGAAGTACTTCTGCTGGATTGAAGGAAAAGAGAGAAAGAGAAAGAGTGTGTGTGTGTGCGCGCGCACGCACACACAGTGAAGAAGGCAACATACTGAAAGGGAAGGTATTACGGGTTTTTGGTTGACGTCTACAATACATAGCAATACATAGTTTTGCTGATCCATAAGCAGGGCACTGCTGGATCAGAACACAGGCAGTGGCCAACCAGATGCTCCCAATGTTGTAACTTTAGCTAGTGTGCAGTAACAGACTTAGGACAGGAAAGCTTAGGTTTAAACCCAATACAGTGGTACCTTGGTTCCTGAACTCAATCCATTCTGGAAGTCTGTTCCAAAACGTTTGCAAACCAAGGCGCGGCTTCTGGTTGGCCCCAGAAACAATGCCGACAGTCGGAACAGACGTTCGGCTGACAAGCCATTTGGGAACCAAGGTACCACTGTATCAGCTTTGACATGGAACTCAATGGGTTGCCTTGAGCATGTCGCTGTTTTGCAACATAAACTATATCACAGGATTCAGCTGAGGATTTAAAGAACAACAGCAAACAACAACAAATGACTTCAAGAGTGTCATGGTGAACTGCACAGAGGGAGGGGGATACAAATCAAAAGTTTATACAAAAAAATGTTTCACATAGCCCAAACACACATTTAGACAAGAAATAGTGATTACAACAAAGCTGTTTGTAGGAAGGGCTCAGTTCAACCTCCTGCTTCCTCTACCAAAGAGAATTGACTTTGTCAACAATTTGCTAACCAGGGTTATGCACAAGCATCAGCTAAATCAGGCAGGGACAAGTATCTGACTGCGTGGGGCTCATCATCTAGCAAGGGATGTGTGCTGATGCTTACTTATTATGCCTCACTGGATTGAGACAGCTACATATAAAGCAGCTCTTGGCAGGACTGGATTTCAGATATAAATCAGCAAGCTTAATACAGTAAAACTCATCCCACAATGCCATACAAATGTCATGCAGCACTCACACAGTGCTAGCTTTTCAGCTGGGAGTCTAAAATTAGAAAACTGCTGGTATCTCTGAAAATCATTAATAGTGAAATGTATCTCATCTCAGTTGCTCTTATAAGCTTCTGTTCAAAAGGAGCTTGTAAACAGGACTGTTCATTTGTGTATCTGCAAATCCAGGAAATGCTATTTTTAAAGGCAGGAGGTGAGGCACACACTGCAAAATGTAGGCTTCTTTGGAATATATATATTTCACACTGGGTTCTTTTATTCAATTTTGAAATACTCATTTATTGCAAGTACTTTATTTCTATAATATTCTAAAGTGCATCCAGTAATGGCACATTTTAGAGAGAACACAGGCTTAAGGAAGTTTCTAGGAAGCAAAAGAGCAACCACATAAGGGCACTCATTGTTTATAATTGGCTTTGAAAGAGCACAGCCCCAGCACCACACAACAGTGGGAAGTGACGAGATGGATTCTGTCAGACTCTGCTTTGCACAAAGATCCAGGTTAGGAGGTCTCAGCCGGGCATTTCCGACGCTCCAACTTAAAACCAAACACATTAGTGGCATGAGAGAAGTGGAGATGGACAGGTGGGGGGGGGGGGAATACTTATCACATAAAGACTTGTGTCCCCTTTAGTCATTACAGTAATACAAACCCTACAGAGTGATAAGCTGCTGACTAACAGATTTACTAGAAAGCTGACCTGCACATTTCCTCATCTAGTGGATAAGGGACTGACTGTGACAAGCTGGCAGAGCAATGACAGCTAGACAGAAAGGCCCAGTGACTGGGAAAAAGCTCAAGCACTGCGGGAGGAGATGAGACGGCACTGTTACATCAGTACATTGAAGTATCTCGTGGTTTGAAATGATAATTAGATATAAAGCCACAACGAAGGGCTTATTGGGAATCCGGAAGTTAATGCTGCTTTAGAGAAGCTTTATTCGGGGAATGCTACTAAACATTACGAGGAATGGGCAAGGCTACAGCTCAGGGATCTCTTGACTTTCCTGAGCTCCTTCACCTACTCTTCACCTGAGTTGGAGAAGGAAAAGCTTCCTTTGGGCAGTAAAATTAACTCTCATTAACATGCTACAGTCCTCTGGAAGAGTTTCTGTTCTATTTACCTTGCCTTGTCTCTCTAGGGTGCTGAACTATTTGAAGTAGAAGTATAACCTCGATTAGAGAGGCATGCTCAATCTCTTCACTACAGAAATTAAATTATTATTATTATTAATTGTAGTAATTATGTTAAACTTTTAAAATGCTCTGTCAAATCATGGGGGGGGGGATTTCACAAAGCTTAGGATGAAAATGGACTTATCTGCAAGAGCTGTATTTGTTTCTTAACTCATGCCTGTGCTATTCATATATAAAAGGTGTGTGCATTTAATTAATTAATGTGGATAAGGGGAGGTGAACCTTGCCACCCTACCATTTTTCTTCTAGCTCAGCTCTAATGCTGAAAATGAGTTGACCTGGAAGTAAGCATATGGGTACCCAAAACAGCCGTACACAGAGTCAGACCCTTGGTCCATCTAGCCCAGGATTGTTGACCCCCAACTGCGAAAATCTCTCCAGCATTTTCAGCAGAAGTCTTTCCCATCACCAAGAACAAGGTCTTGGATGTGCCAAGGACTAAACTTGCTTGCAACAGAGGTGTTCTTCCACTGCCATAGCCCTTAAGGCAACAGAGCACGGGGACATATTGAAGGGGAAAGCATCACTGATTGCCCCTTCTGGTATGGGAATTAGACATCTTCCACCTCCTGCTTTTTCTGATTATCACCAAGAAGACCCTGACCCACCTACAAAACGTCAGCTGTCAGTGCGGTAAACAGATCAGGGCCTCCAATAAGGATCTAACATACAAGTGCTGCATGGAACACACAGGGAAAAACAAACCCATATTTCTACAGCCAGTCCTGGTGTGGAGCTCGTTGAAAAATTAGGGTAATGTTGACTACTGGGAAAACAAACTGCTTGACTTTGCTCTCTGTAACTTACTGACTTTTAAAAGTATCCCAAACCCATCTGACACCTCAGTCCAGATACATTCCCCATCTCCTAACATATTTAATATTAAAGTGATTTTTTTTTAATTGCGGCTTTAAAGTGGTGGCACTGAAGTCTGATGTATTTCCTAGTTTGGGGAGATGGGAGTGGAGTGAACAAAACCAAGACAAAATTTCTTGTGTGGGTGCCCTCAGCAAACCACTTTCCGATATATTAATTACAGTAAGCACTGAACTGTAGATAACAGAGTTTCACTTATATACAGAGTTCAATGAGTACTGTACATTAATTAGGCCCCAGAGAGATGGGAGACCTTTTCACTATTTTACTCATACTGTATAACTAAAGGATTGACACACAGAGGGTCAGATTTTTAACATTCACAAGCCTAGGTATTTATTTAAGCTTAGGATGTTGGAATGCAGCTGCAGGATACTGGAAATCAGAGATATTGATGCCCTTGTAGTTATTCACTAGAGCAGTCTTTCCTACTGTTCTAGTTTGATTTGTAATCTAGAATAAAGCTACATGACGCAATTCAGTGTGTGTTCAGAAAGCCAAACATCAGACACAGAGCTTGCTAATATACTGGAATATTAAGCAGGTAGCACCAGTAAGAACACAGCATTGCTCATTCCAGTGTAACTGATTAGGAGGTAGGTTCTCATCTCAGTTCTGCTTGCATAGCTTTATTGATCAGAGCCACACAGACAGAGAAGATATCTGCCAGTAGCTTTGCAGCAAGTGTGCCTTATTTTCTATATATAACTTGCCTTATTCCCATGAAGAAGCCACGAGAAAAGGGAAACACAGCTTCATAGGTGGTTAAGTGTGACTGTCTAAATCAGAGCTTTCTATGTTGGTGACACACTTTTTAGGCATGCAGCATTTCAAGACACAGCAATTCAGTTTTACTAACAAACTGGAGCTTCAAATAACCCCTTTCCAGATCCCGAAGGAGCGTGGGCAGCATTTGCATGGCACACACTGCAGCCAACACACTAACGTGTCACGATACACACTTTGGAAAGCTTTGGTCTTAATAATAATAATAATAACAATAATTTTACATTTTTTTCAGAACAAGCTATGCCTAGGATTGTGTTGACTGCTCACTTGAAAAAACAGGTAGCTACGATTCTATATGCATTCAATCCCACAGAAACTCTGAATTAATCAACCTGTGTAATTATGCAAATTGAATAACTGGCATGCTCTTTTATTTTGCCAGTCTTAAAAGAGAACAATTGCAGAGCACAGGAAATGCAGCCCAACTACTGGAAATGTTATTCTGCCACCTTTGTGACTTCTGACGTTTCAGCAGAGACTGCTGACTTATTCCCAAGCATATTTTCACAGCCACAAGAGACAGAAATTTTTAAGAGAGTTAAACCCATTATGACGTTCTGTGCTTTTTCAGCTCTCAAATAGAACTGTGGTACACACATGGCCCTTTCAAACCCACCTCTGCCCTGGTGAAAGAAAGCTCCATTCCTCCTTCCCTGAGAGAAGATTGTACCTATCATCTCACTCATCTCTCCATACTGATCCCTGACCATACCTTGTCGAGATCCAACTACAGCCATGTAACATACAATTTGATCGAACACCAACAGTAAGGGAGTATAGCCATATGCAGGCACATCTGTTTTATATGGTCCTTCCTTTCCCCCCCCCCCAAAGAAAACCTCAAAGAAAAGTGGTATATAAATTTATTAAATAGATATAATAAATTAACGCCCCCAAAAGTGGATATGGGCAAGTACGTATGTTTACACAAGGCAAGATATATGGTCATATAATGTTGTGCAAAGCAAAGCAGCAGATAAATAGAATCAAATCAATTTAATAAGCTCAGCAAATTGTCCTGGAAAAAGGAATACTGGAAGACAGAGTAATACTGCTCTCACACAGGTTTGCCATTTTATGCCTATATTCTGCTAAAAATGCCACATCAGCTTTGTAATCTTCAGACAAAGGATAGTTCTCAGTGCTAATTGCATTATAATAAAGCTTCCCCTTCTTCCAACCATTCTCACATTAACAACAAAGCTAATTGCCCCTCTGAGAAATGAGAGGCAATCTGTAGGTAGCATCCAGTATAGCGTAATAATTCTTCCTAATGCATACTCTTAACCTGGATTACTCAAAACAGATTTAGCAGATTTTTGCCTCGCCTTAGGCCTCACTAACAAGATAACAGGGAAAAGCATATGACATTTAGGCCTTTTAGCTAGTGCAGGCAAAAAAATCTAAGTAATGCCAAGGCTTTGCATGATTGAGATGCTGTAAAATAATAACAATAAAAGGTTGGTAACCCACGCTTTGTAGATTTGCTGGTGTACAGGTGCTGAATACCTATGGAGCAGCATGAGTACCACTTCAACCTTTATTGTGGCAGTGCACACAGAAGCTACCAAATTTATTGGTTCCTACAAGTCAATCCTTCTAATTCGAATTGCTACATATGGTGGCCTTATTCCTTTAAAAACCACACACACCACTCTTGTAGTAACTGTTTACAAGTCTCAGAAGGAATACGGTCTTCACAGTCCTAAAACAGCAACAAGATTCTGGTTCTCTCGTTAACTGTAATACTACCATGATTTTAGTGTTACACAAATAAGCCTCTAATTCCCTGCACTCCTTTCTCTCCATAGTCTATCTTGCAATTTCTCTTCTGCAGCAAATTATAGCTTTCTCGGTTCCAATGCAACAACAAACTATGGTTTGCTGCAAAAGTGAATGTGGAGGTGACATAGCGAGAACATGAGCCCCGTGCTCATTCTTGCAACGTCAAAGCAACAGTTTTATGCTATGTCTGAACTGAGCCACACTTTTTAGGGAACATATGAAAATCTGAAGTAGTAAGAATAACACCAACGTTAATATCCAAAAGAGGTACCAAATTTGTTAAGTCACACATATCATCTCAGAAATAGCTCGGAAACAGGGATAGGGCCATAGGTCTGTGACACAGCACACGTTTTGTGTGCATAAGGTCCCAAGGTCACCCCCATGCATCTCCTATTGACCTAGAGTAGCAAGAGCCCTCTGTGCCTGAGAACCTGGAAAATCACGCCTAATCAGAATAGACAATACAGTAGAACCTCTATTTGTGACCATAATCCGTTCCAGAGGTCCATCCAGAGGTCGAAACAGGTCACTGGGAGAGGCGCCGTTGTGCGCAGACACGGGCGGCGATTGCCCGCTTCTGCGCATGTGCAAACAGCAATTGCCCACTTCTGCGAACGGTGACTGCAACTCCTGCGCATGCGCGAATGGCAGCAAACCCGCCGGTTACTTCCAGGTTTGCTGCGGTCGCGACTTGGAACAACAGTAAGAAGAGGCAGCGGTAAGTAGAGGTTCGACTGTACTGAATTAGACAGACAGTGTCTAACTTAAGGTTTGAGACGGCTCCCAGTACAGTGGTACCTTGGTTTGCAAAGAGTCTGGTTTGCAAACGTTTTGGGTTACAGACACGTCAAACCTGGAAGTGCGTGTCCCGGTTTGCAAACGTTTTTTGGATTACAATCCTTTTTTTTTATTTTTATTACAAACAACATTTTTTGGGAGGCCCCATTGGCGAAAACGCACCTTGGGTTACAACCTGTTTTGGTTTACGAATGGCCCTCCGGAACGGATTATGGTTGTAAACCAAGGTACCACTGTACTGAGTCTACATCTATACCAGAGGGCTCTTCCCTGCAGGGTTGCACAGTGGCAGTACTCACCAGGTTTTGCAAATGGCAGCACCCGCCTGCCTGGCACTGAGCGCTGGTGGACGGAGGGGAAATAAAGGAGGTCAAGGCTGGGCCACTGGCAGAGGACCCTGCCAGCTTCTTTAGGATGCTGCATGGTGATGCCAGGCCTGGCTCTGACTCTTCCTCCTTATTTAATAAATTATAGATACTGCTCGGTTGTAATAAGACCTCTAAGCACTTTACAAGAACTAGTAGGATTATCAATAAAAATCAGTTAGCAACAAGTAATTAAAGCATTTAAAAGATAATTAAAATCTGTGTTTGTGTGTGTGTGTGTGTGTGTGTGGATAGGCTTGCCCCCCCCAAAAAAGGAAGCTTCAAGAATGTGCAAGGCATCTTCCAGAAAACAGACAGCAGGTGTTCCTCTCTTGATGTGGAAGATAGTATCCATAAAGATGCAATACCCATCATGCTGAAAAATGAGCGTTGAGTACCAACTCACTTAGAGAGTACAGCATGCACTCTGTGCAACAGTCAGTGCAACTGCTTCTTTCTAGGGCATTCCTCTTCCAGGAGAAAATATGTGGCATACACAATGAACAACACTCATGCATTCCATACATTTCTGTCTCTGAAAGGAAGTGGGGTTCTGAATCACCTCTTGGTGATGGAACTACACGTGTAGGGTCAAGTTTTCACTCGTACGTTTCCTTGCTGTTTAGAAGGACACATATTCTATTCTTTCCCATGAATATGGGCAACTTCTGCAGGTGTGGGGATCTGGATCAGTCAGATCTCTAATGTAAGCATTTACATTAATATCTCTTTATAATCAGCGGCATGCAGTTAGCCATTTACTAACCGGTGGAAACTGAAACTACCACCCAGAAACACCATTGTCAACCTTTTAAAAGGTTAGAAAGAAGCCAGACCAGTAAGCAGCTTTACATGTGTAACCTTAGTTAGCGGGTGGCGCTGTGGGTTAAACCACAGAGCCTAGGACTTGCCGATCAGAAGGTCAGCGGTTCGAATCCCTACAACGGGGTGAGCTCCTGTTGCTTGGTCCCTGCTCCTGCCAACCTAGCAGTTCGAAAGCACGTCAGTGCAAATAGATAAATAGGTACCGCTCCGGCGGGAAGGTAAACGGTGTTTCCGTGCGCTGCTCTGGTTCACCAGAAGCGGCTTAGTCATGCTGGCCACATGACCTGGAAGCTGTACGCCGGCTCCCTCGGCCAGTAAAGCGAGATGAGCGCCGCAACCCCAGAATCGGTCATGACCGGACCTCAAGGTCAGGGGTCCCTTTACTTTTACCTGTGCCACATGAAAGCACACCCCTATACTTACTTTTTGGTCCATTGATTTCATGGGTCTACTCTTTGTATGACTTTGCTGGATATCACCCAGTACCTTCATAAGATTGCTTTAAAGCAGTGTTTCCCAAACCTGGGTCTCCAGTTGGTTTTGGACTACAACTCCCATGATCCCTGACTACTGGTCAGGGAAGATGGGAATTGTATTCCAAAAACAGCTGGGGACCCAAGTTTGGGAAACCCTGCTCTAAAGTATGTTGGCAAAGATAAACGATTTGCTCAAAGGCCAGCTGGTGAGCATCTAACCTCAGCATGCCTCCTCCCAATTAAAATAATAACAATCCTGTATTTCAGGATACACTACCAGCAGAATGCCACCTTTTCTATCGAAAATATGAATGCTTACCTAAAGACAAATTAAGAGTCGAATGTCACAACAGTATTATAGCATGGTATTTTACAAAAGTTTAAACTACACATTCATCAATAATGGTAATTTCTTACTACACTGAATATGTGTAAATGGCTTATTATGAATGAGCAGTGTATTAGTGCACACTGTCTGATCATTTCCTCAATATGATCGTACCAAACTCAGTTTGAGATAAAGGGATCCTACTGCTGAATAAACTGAAGGAATGAATAATTTAATCTGGCAAAATACGTTTCACAAATTTAAGGTTTTGTATACATTGTAATAGATGGGACACCAAAAAAAAAATATACATCTGCTTTAAAAATAGTGCTGATTAAAATGCCGTGAAAAAGGTTCAGGGAAAGGATCTGCATTTGTGTTTTGGTCTAGTCCCCAGCACGAGGATGCACTCTTTCTGATTAGAGAATAATACAGGCTGCATAGTGCTGAATAATAATTAACCATTTTTACAGCCACCACCTCCTGCTACCCATAATTGCAAGCAGACACACAACAAGGTTAAGTGAAAGACACAGAGCTAAAGAAATAGCCATATAAGAAAGAAGGCTTTTTTATTTATTGACTTATTAATTGATCCCAGTTAATAAAAGCGTTAACTGCTAGCCATTTCCGAGATAGGTACTATGAAGTGCTTTATTGTACACCTCAGATAGGCTAAATTTTTTTTTAAAGGCGCTGATCCCCAAAACAAAATGTAAACAAGATTTGTCTGATAATACAATACTATTTCTTCATCCAGTGAAAAAAGAGCACATGCAAAGAGACTAGTTGAATTGAATCAAGGTTTTGCTGTTAGCATGTAAAGCCCTAATGACCTAGGATCCGAGTACTTTACTATTAATTACATTATTATTGCACCGTTCCTTGAAGGAACTCGAGGCGGCATACATAGTGCTCCCCCTCCCCATTTTATCCTGGCAACAACCCTGTGAGGTAGGCTAGGCTGAGAAGCAGTGACTGGCTCAAGGTTGCTCGGCCAGTCCCTGCCTGACAGTCTAACCCAGTGAGCTTCATGGCCAACCAGCAATTTGAACATTGGTCTCCAGGTCCCAGTCAAACACTAACCGCAACACCACATTAGCTCTAAGTGTTTAAGCAGTGCCTCCCCAGATGTTGTTGGACTACAACTCCCATCATCCCTGACCACTGGTCATGCTTGCTAGGCATGATGGGAGTTGTAGTCAAACAACATCTGGGGACCCACAGGTTGAGAAACACTGTGCTAGATCTTCCAAGCTGTGCATTAAAATCAGCATGGAACGATGCCTGCTTTTTGTTCCATTTGTACAAAGTCCTAGGAGGCCAGTAACACAAGACAGGGCATCTCAGTGACTATGCCCAACTTAATAGAATTTCCTCCTGGGTATTTTCAGGGGGCATGGATAGTGAAAGCGGCTCAATCCCTGGTATCTGCACAACTTAAATTTGCAGTATTGATAGCAAGCTAGGACAGTGGGGAGTAAGTCCCATGTTTCTGACCTCTCTCTTCCCAAGGCAAAGCTGTTTAAAACCTCAGAAGAGCACTTAACCATTATGACATAAACCTTGCTTGAGACACAGAGAGCAGCTGCCAAGTTTCTGTGCACAGAATAGATTAGCAAAATCCAGATTAGAAAAAATTTAGTGTACAACTAAAAAAAGCAATGCTTCATCCTGGTTGGTAAATATAGTAGCCCTTAAGCATTTAATGTGGATCTCTTTCTCCACCTCACACGCTGCTTTACTGATGCATAGATACCAAAGCTAAAACAAAACAAAACAAAACACTAGAAGTCCCATACCATTTCAGCAACACTTCCAATATTAGGAATGGAGGAAAGGAAATCCCGCTCTTTCAAGAAAAATAATTTTTTCATCCACTTTAAGAATCTAGTACTGCCTGTCTTTACTGGCCACCTAAGTCCACTGCGAGGTTCTGGCTTCCCCAACCTGGTGCCTTCCAGATGTCTTGGACAACACTCATCATTCCTGATAACTGATGCTGTTAAGGCTGATAAGAGTTGTGCTCCAAAATGTCTAGAGGGCACCAAGTTGGGGAAGGCATACCAAGACTGTTGCTCCTTTCCTGAAATTATTTCCTGTTCCTCTAACAATCTTAACAACAACAACAAAAGTATTCTGACAACTTGCATCCAAGCACCAGCATTATACCCGGTGAATGAATACATGCAAACAACATTTAATTTGCTTGATTTACTCTGGCATATCAGGTTCTGTGCCTAATTTTGTGGAACACACAGGCCTGATAACAGCTTGCAGCCTGCTGCTGTCAACAGGGTTCTTGAATTAAAGGATGTGAACAAAGAGGCAAAAATTCCCACGTGCAAAGTGTTGGTAGCAGTTGTCCAAACATCATCATTAGCACAGAAAAAGCCAAAAGGTCACTAGTACACACTAGTGTCAAGATGACATATGAAATGGATGTCATTCATGCAAAGTTTTCTCCACCCCCAGACCTCCTTTTCTGTCCGCTTTGAATTCCTGCCTTGTTATTTTACTCTTGTTCTCACTTGAGGGAAAGAGGTTAGTCGGGAAACAAGCCTCAGGCACTTCCCATAACCTAAGTATCCAGCACTCCTTGTTTTGCTTCACACACACTAAAGAAAGAAGCCTACAACTCACGCTGATTTTCCTCCACCCTACAAGAAACCCCATCGGACACAGCAGAATGCCAGACAAGTTCATCAAAACCAAAGCAGGCGCACCATGGAATCCATAATGTATGCAGCAGAAGAATGGACATTCTAGGCTACATTCAACCTCTTGATGTATGATAGAAAATAATCATTATTAATAAAACTTAATAAATATTTTAATTAATTAAAATACCCCAGATCACTGGGCTTAGAATGGAATTAGTAGGCATATGTGTCAAGTACAGGGATAATGCAGTCAACAGCTACTTCAATGAATCCACAGGACATCAACCTAGAAGCAATTCATCAGCTTTCACTTATAACCTGACCACATAAAGACAGAAGAGAATGGCAGTACAGTAGATGTATCACTTAGTAAGAACGTTTACAAATTCTCCGGAAAACCAAAGACAAGTTCCAAAGGTTTATACTAACTTGTGGATCACTTAATAAGAATGTGTTTTACAGATGTATACTGTTAGAAGTTGTGCTGTAGGTAGGGAAATACAGGGTTTCATAAAGTATTTCAAATGTATCTTAAAGAGGCTGCCTTAATTGTGCAATGAGGGTGACAGTAGGGAATGCTATGGGATTTACAGGGAAAGTGTTTCGTTCATATTGCCAAGTATCTTAAAACAAGGAAAGTATAAATAGGTACTGGGAAACAAGCTTTCTAAGTTGTATGGTTCCTTATATTCTCAAGTTTCTGCAATTTGCTCCCCTTTCTCCCAGACCACCCACATTTTGTAAGAATTCAATTGGATTAAACCTTTGGAAGTGAAATTTGTGAGTGGTCATTTTACTGCCTAAATGGCTCACTATGCTTTATGTTTTATTATATGTATGACCCACTGAACACATGCACATGCTTTTATGTTTATGCTTGCAGTTCTGTACATTTGTAATAAAAATAAATATAAATTTGTGGTTGTGGTTTTATTCCGGTCTTCCATTTTAAACTGTGAATTGTTTTTTATTAGTCATAAATATTTCCTTTTATTACTTCAAGCCAGTGTTTTTCCGAGACTTCACACCCTTGGGGAACTCTTTCCACAGTGATTCATCTTGCCAAGCAACTCCTGCACGTTGGCGACAAAACTGTTATGTGTTACAAAGAATTCTGGCAATGAACTCTGTTCAATCTGGGTTCTGTGCCAGGCTTGCTGGGTGAAGATGTTATCCTACAGTAGGATACCCTCCAGATGTTATGGACTACAAAACCCATCATCCCTGACTATGCAGGCCGAGGATGACAGACGTTGTAGTCCATGACATCTGAATGACATCAAACTGGCTACCCCTGTCCTATGGAAACAGAGTGCACCCTAGATTCTATGTTTTGCTGCTTTCTGGCCTTCTGAACTGATGCCCTAGTAAATTATGCTACCTATTATGTTACAAAAAAGCTATTTCACATGCTTGTGATTTTTAATCTAAATCTAAGACTCTATATAACTAGGCAAAGTATAAAGGTAAAAAGGTAAAGGTACCCCTGCCCGTACGGGCCAGTCTTGCCAGACTCTAGGGTTGTGCGCTCATCTCACTCTATAGGCCGGGAGCCAGCGCTGTCCGCAGACACTTCCGGGTCACGTGGCCAGCGTGACAAGCTGCATCTGGTGAGCCAGCGCAGCACACGGAACGCTGTTTACCTTCCCGCTGGTAAGTGGTCCCTATTTATCTACTTGCACCCAGAGGTGCTTTCGAACTGCTAGGTTGGCAGGCGCTGGGACCGAACGACGGACGCGCACCCCGCCGTGGGGATTCGAACCGCCGACCATGTGATCGGCAAGTCCTAGGCGCTGAGGTTTTACCCACAGCGCCACCCGCGTCCCAGGCAAAGTATACTTTTATATAAATAAAATACAATGGGTTGTATTCAAGTAAGTCAAACTCTGAGCAGACCCACAGTTAGTAATGATGAACTTATATCCACTGATTTCAATGTGTATGTTCCAAGCATAACTTAGGTGGGTAGAATGGAATATAAAAGTCAAATGTTCTTACTATCCAGAGCCAATATGGGGCCCTGCAGATGTTGTGAACGACAACGCCCATCAGCACCAGTTGGTACAGCCAATATTCAGGAATGATGGGAGCTGCAGACCAGCACCATCTGGAGGGTGCCATGTTGTCTGCCCTGGTACCCAAAAAACAACTTTCTGAATTTCCAGAATTCCTGAATCTGAATATTGTGAACAAGTGAGAGAAAAACTGAAGAAATAGGTCTATCATATCTATTTCTTGCAAAGTAAGATGTGACTTCAATTTATGGAACGTTTTTAAAAGCTAATTCATTACAAACGTCAAACCCAAACAGAAATGCTGCTAACAGCCAGGTATACGACTAATGCCAAAACTCTAATGCCAGAACTCACCATCTGAATGGGTTTCTTGTGCAAGTCTCTCTCCGTTACTAGCTTCTCTTGGTCAGTGACATAGAGGCCTTTTTGTGCCAAGGCTTGTATAACTGCATCATGGCCCAAGAGCGGTTTGGCAGCATCACTCTTGAGAATAAGACTCCCAGCACGACAGTAGAATTCAGCAGATAGCAGCGATTTAACAACAGGAGGTTTAATATGTTCCTGGTCATACTGATCCGTATAAAATGGTTCTCGAAGATCCTCTGGTACATTTTCTACAAAAGAAGAGGGGAAAACATTTGAACTACATTATTTGTAATTATTTGAATTATTATAGTAGGAAGTGCAAAATTCCTACTATTTTATCATTTTTAGGAAGCGAAACACTCATATTACAAGACTGCCTTTCACTCCCCACCCTGAAGAACTTCCCAAAGCCTAACCTGGGGGTAAGAGGGGTAAATAATGCCAACTTTAATTATGCACATTAGCTCCTGCAGAGCTGCAATGGGTCAAATCAATGTTTTGGTATGCAACTGCAAACCTTTCAATTGGCTTACACCATTCTCAGGTCAAACTACACAGGATGTCAGAAATCCATGATTGAGACCCCATCCTTAAGGTTTGCTAGCAGGCAGATGCTTTGAAGAAGGAACAGGTGGTAGTAGGACTGGGGGTGTTAAAAAAGCCCTTCTAGCTGCACCATTTCCCCAACAGAATTAGCCCCAGAAGCTGTCCCTAGCTCAGTGGGGAAATTTCAACCAGGCATCTGGAATGGGGGGAAACTGTTCATATCCTCCTCCGGTGCCACTTCCCCACCCTTGTATTTTACCACTAGCCTGGTAGTCACAACGCATAGAATTCTACTGCATACTCCATCCCTCCTCAGTGCCCAGCAAAGACAGTTTGCTAAAGAAGGAGAGCTGCTTCCTCTGCACACAGCAGCTCTCTGTTCCTCCTCTGCCACATCCAGCAAGCTAGTGAAAAAAGTGTGGAAGCTACTAATATTAAGTGGCTGATTTACAAGGATGCACTTCCCCGATCTTCAAAGCAGCTGAATAAGGCTGTCAATTAGTTGTTTTTAATGTGAGGTATTCCAATTATTGCTTTCCCACATTGTTCAGTCTGCTCCTCAGGGACACCATCCTACTTGATGGAGCAATAAGGAACTGACAAGTACTGAATGAGTTGCACAACATATGGGGGGGAACCCTTTTAAGTTTTTAGCCGCAACCTAAAGCAATTATTTACTGTTTGTATATTGTGGGGTTTGGCTTTGTGCTTCCTCCCTGGCACACAACATAGAATCACAGAACTGCAGAGCTGGAAGGGACCACAAGTGTCATCTAGCTCAACTCCCTGCGATGCAGGAATGTTTGCCCAATGTGGGGCTCAAACTCACAACCCTGAAATTAAGAGTCTTATGCTCAACCGAGCATTTTTTAAATGTGAAAAACTTCCAACCTGTGCCAGTTTATTAATAACATCTTTATCTATTATTGCACATTTGTGGAAAAAAGATGGCATCAGGGTATCTATTCCAGGCTGAATCCGCTAACTTTGGGGTTTGCAGCAAATTTCTGGGCAACCCTATTAATTTTGTTCATTTGTAGAAATTAAAATTATACAATAAATAATAAGCTGAATTTTGTGAACAGCTTTTGTCAAACGTGCCTGACATGAAATTGGAATATTCCTTAAACAACATGTGGGCGCCATCAAATAGAAGAGGATGCCTTCACCCCAATATGGCTCCCTTTTATCACATACACAGCCCAACAAGACAACAACAAAAACCCACTGACAGTATGCGAAACAATCTGATTAACTTGACCCAACAATTCTGCCTGCCACGCAAACAAATCTCACTGCAGCCAACTAAACACAACCAACCATGCCCGGGGCCCCCACCCAACCTCTCTTACTACCAAGGAAATATAATAAACAAACAGAAAGAGAACCTACCTAAATGACGCTGACATAAAAACCCCAATACACACTAAATATAAAAATATAAGTTAACCACTCCCCCCCTTTTCTTCTTCCCCCAACCTTATTCTGTATACAACACCAATGTCTCACATCATATGTAACTGATATATGGAAAAGACTTCACAACCTAAGAAAAGAGATAATGCACGTACTTTTGTAAACAAAGAAAATCTTTAATAAAAATTATTTTTTTAAAAACAAACAAACAAACAAACAAACAAACATGTGGGCCCATTTAGACAGTATGTCAATGTCCAATCCTGCCAATAAAGAATATTTTCTTCCTTCAACCACTATATCTGTGCCAGTACCCAAAATAGTACCAAAAAATGGCTGTGGAACATGTCATGAACAAGCTAACAACAACTATGCTTCTTATTGATTGAAATGTTTTTGGAGAGATCTACCCAAACCTGCAGGTGAGGTTGATTTTGATACTTGGCAGTCGCAGATTCAATTAACAGACAATCCTGAAATAGAGAGAGGGCATATAGGGAAGCTAAACTACTCTGACATGACGTGTCCATGCAGCTGCTGGGAACTCTACAAAATAATGCAACCTTCAGAGCACTTGCATAAACTAAATGCTATAAACTGAATTGACCATTGGAGGGAGGTTAGCAGAAAGAAGAGGGTGTCTAAAAGACAAGACTGGTTTGGCGTTGATCAAAGAGGTTTATTAGAGTGTGCTGGGTTGAGATTTTTAATGCAGTTCTGTCTGCAAGACTATTTAAGTCCCAAAAACAAGAGCTTCCATATTATGTTCATGGCTGCTGTACAGCACTCATTCTATGGGTACAAATAAATTTAAAAAATTAAAAATTGTCCAGTAGCATCTTACAGACCAACTAAGTTTGTTCTGGGTATAAAGTTTCGTGTGCATGCACACTTCTTCAGATACTGTATTTTTTCATTTATTTAGACTGCGTCAGACCAACACGGCCACCTACCTGAATCTAGAATCTATGGGTACAAATACTGAAGCTAAGTGGCGCCAAAATAAATAAATAAAGGAAGTCAGCAGCTAAGTTCTACATCTTTTGTCAGTTAATGGAATTCAAGCCCAGAAACCAAAATGATGTGGAGGACTGAGAAACATCTGCCTCCTTCACTAGCTCACCTTGAAAATCAAGGGCAGAACCATGGCATTTAACTTACTTGTAGAAAACAGAACTGCCTTCAGAGTCTCATCCTGCCCACTTTGTACTCAGGGTCTAAAAGGAATTCTTATTTATTTATTTATTTAGCCAGCAAAATCGCAAGGTGGTATTACAAAGCTCACTTTGAACTTGCCCTACTTGGAGTGAAGTTCTTGTCTCACCCCACTTTAAGTAGGAGGTTACACAACGTCTTTCTCCTAATGGTTTGAGTCTTTACCCAGTGCTACTTTTCTAGAAAAAGAGGTGCTGTAGCTCACCATGAACTACTCCCTTGTTCTCTTAGAATGGCAATGGCACTCACCTAAGAGGGGCCGGAGCTGAGCTCCAGCTGAAAAAAAAATGCCCTAGTCTTTATATGAACTCCTGGCCACAAGCTTTGAGTAAAATTAGAACAGCCATCTTTGTTCCACATTTGTCTCTACCCATATATCATTATTCACTGCACAAATTAAAGATCTCTACCTAAACAGGAAGAGGCTTTAGGTCATCTCTTTATACTATAGGAATGGTCAAGACGCAAATCCAATAACAACAAACATTCATATACTGCTTTAGTGAGTATGAAGTGTCCCAAAGAATGACAGTAAGCCCTGCAGCGGACGGCAGCATTATCCCACCATAATTGCCTAAAGCCACCCGGTGAGATTGTACAAGAAGAAATTTGAACCCAGTATTTCCTGATTCAAAGTTTGGTTTTAACCTTATGTATGATATACAGTATGTGACTGACACAGCACCCGAAATCCTCTTCACCATCCACTTACTCATGCCAACCATTTCCTTGAAACATCAGCAACCGGGTCAGAAGCACCCTAGCTATGCAACAACAGCAGCAAGGATACTTCTCGCCAAACATTGGAAAACTCAAGATTTACCCACACTGGAAGAATGGCAGATACAACTGATAGACTACATGGAACTGGCTGAAATGACCGGCAGAATCCGTGACCTGGGAGAAGAGAGGATTGAGGAGGACTGGAAGAAATTTAAGAACTATTTACAAAAGTATTGTAATTTGAGTGAATGCTAAATAAGATGCTAGATTAAAATAACTGAGCACCACTAAATTTAGAAGTTTTTAAGAAAATAAGTAAGACTGTGAAAATTTAGCTCCTTCCGAGAATTATAAGATTATGAAATATAGAAGGGATATAAGAATTTAAATAAGATGATAAATTGCTGACAAAATGTTACAACGATGAAAGTGGGAGCGGGAGATGTGAGGAAGTCCAAAGAAAATGTGAAAATATGTTAAGATAAATGTTATATTGTTTATTATGTTTATTTTTATTGTAAAACCCAATAAATTGCTTTAAAAAAAAAAAAACAGAAGCACCCTAGCTATTCCTCGGCAAGCATTTGCAAAACACAAGTAGGGAAATGTAATTCGAGGAGAATGGCTGAGATTTCCTTTGCCGGCAGAAGAGGCACTTACGAAGTGTCAATCGGGAACATCATAAAACATGTTCCTACTCTGCTGCAGATACACTGGCACGAACATTCAGGATAATGCAGGTCAGAATAAACTGAAAAATACACACATCCACCCACTCTGGCACACAGGATAATGAACACAGTACTATTTTTACCTTCCAAACTGCATGGCTTTACATAAAAATAAAATACAATTGCACTGGTGTTGTTGCTGCCTACTCTAATATTACAGCTATACTACCAGAAGTCAGTCATAGGTGACTACTTCTCCTAGGTTTCAGTCAAGCCTTCTCCCTGACTTGCCCATGTTTCTATTCCATAGTTTTTGTTTTTATTCTGGAACATTCAATCATGTACAGTGGTGCCCCGCAAGACGAATGCCTCGCAAGACGAAAAACCCGCTAGACGAAAGGGTTTTCCGTTTTTCGATGCGCTTCGCAGGACGAATTTCCCTACGGGCTTGCTTCGCAAGACGAAAATGTCTTGCGAGTCTTGAGATTTTTTTCGCCCCCCCCCCCTTTTCCTAAGCCGCTAAGCTGCTAATAGCCTTTTGGCCGCTAAGCCTTTAATAGCCGCTAAACCGCTAATAGCGCTAATCCGCTAATAGGGTTGCTTCGCAAGACGAAAAAACCGCTAGACAAAGAGACTCGCGGAACGGATTAATTTCGTCTTGCGAGGCACCACTGTAAACTGCAGTCCGATGTGGTACAGCCTAACACAGGTTTTCTTCCTCATCTGCCATTTCTGAGAATTAAGCTTCTCTTTCAGGCAGATTCATTGTCTGAATTCAGATTCAAGACTAAACATGCAGTTTAGAATTACAAGGAACCCCAGTGAGACTTGAGAGTCATATGTTTTCCTGGCAAGACTACAAAGGTGAACTGAAACTTTCTGTTTTTGATTAACTACAGTTTACTGTTTCACCTGAACCAAGAACCATGGTTAACCTTAACTATGTGTTGTTGAAACAAGCCAGCTTCACAGCCCATTGTTGGCTATTTAAGCAAACCAGAGCTAGCTAGCTAGCTAGCTAAATAAATAAAATATTATGTATACCCCGCCCATCTGGCTGGGTTTCCTCAGCAACTCTGGGTAGCTTCTAACAGAATATTAAAATACAACAGTCTATTAAACATTAAAAGCTTCCCTAAACAGGACTGCCTTCAGATGTCTTCTAAAAGTCTGGTAGTTGTTTTTCTCTTTGACATCTGGTGGGAGGGCGTTCCACAGGGCAGGTGCCACTACCGAGAAGGCCCTCTGCCTGGTTCCCAGTAACTTGGCTTCTCGCAGCGAGGGAACCACCAGAAGGCACTTGGCACCGAGTCCAGAGTTGGGCAAAAATATTCCTGTATTGCAGGGGGTTGGGCTAGATGACCCTCATGATCCCTTCCAATTCTACAATTCTAAGATTCTATGCTTTTCTTCAGATTTTAACACCAAATCAACTTAAAATGAAAAGGAGAACTTTCACTTGCCACTTTATCACCATACTGAAGGAGATGCGAGTTTTGAAGTTTTTAAAAAGAGATTCAGAATAATATTCATAGCCCCAATGAAGTGCGTTGAGATTTACTGTACAAACATTGCTTTGAAGAAAGAACATGGATTGCTTATCTTCTACTATCAAGTCAGAAAACTGCTACTTCCTTTATAGGGAGAGAAAACAGCTTGGTGAGTTACAGAGCCAACAACAAGCAGGAAGATCAACAAAAATGTCAAAGCCTTTTTTAACGTATGTCTCATCTTTCCTGCCCTGCCTTGCTACACTAATTAGATTTTCTAAATTATCCTGTGATTCTCTTTACCATACCATTTTGTTCCTTCACAAGAACTGAAAATGTACTTTCTGTTACAGTATCTTTCAAATAGAAGCAGGTTTGAAGAGGTTTTAAACATGTGCTCTTGTTTATATGGCTAATTTTATTAAAAAAACAGGACCCACTGAATTTAATTTTCTCTTCTGCAGAACACATTCCAAAGTAATCCCATTTCTGTAGATTAAGTTGCTTAAATTCACAAAGATTTGACTCAGAATAAGTATTAATGAACTATAATGACTATTCACCCTGCTTCCAAAAAATTTAGATACGAAAATTAATTGGCTTAATACTACAGCAGCTTACTTTCACTAATACTTCTGAGGTAATAAAAAGAATTTGTACTTGCATCGTATGAGTATCAAACTTTATTTCGGTCACAGAGCAGCGTAAGATAAAACATACAGATAAAATGAACACATAAGACTTAAAACAGGTAAGGAATAAAAACTAGTAATTAAAAGGTGATTGTATCAAACATACTTAAAAAGATAGAAACAGGGACAAACAGTTAAAAGCGACTATAAGGGAGGGAGCGTGAAGGAGCCACAGGTCTTGCATTTGGGGCCTCATTTGTGGCGCAAACCATCCTTCACTGAATAGCCATCATGACAGCGCAGAATCTAACAACTGAGTATGTAACATCTGGGTTTTCATCTTGAAGTAGCAGGGAGGTATAAAGTTGTTCTGTGCGACCTGGGAATTTATATAGTATAGGCAAGATGAACCTATATCTGTATAAGTATAGGCAGTGAAAAAAGACATATTCTGTTGTTTCTAGTTGCCCAGAGCCACATGGGCATTTTCTCTCCTCGTAAGATGTCTTCCTAAAGCGGCCTTCCTGAATGGCTGAAGGGAGGGAATGGCAGTGGGCCAGAGTGAAAGCCTTTCACTGTTTTGGAATTTCAAGGTTGGTTATATATGACATCTGGGAGGTGTCTTCTGGTTTCACTGATTAAAAATTTCGGGGACATGGCTAGATCTGCTTGGCATTTGGGATCTTCCAGGTGCTGTTTGATGGTTTGTTTGTTTTTTGCTTGTTCATACCCCATGTCAAGTAGGATCTTCAGGGTGAAGCCTATAGTTATTTTGTTTATCACTAAACGTTTCCGTGTTGTTTGGAAACCGTTCTTAAAAGGGAGCAAGGCCACCAATGCAAGGTTTGGGCCTTTTGCAAACCATGATTTTGGTTTTCTGATAATGTAGTTCTAGTTTGCTCTCCTTGCAGTATGCTGCCAGTGTTTACATGCTTCTTTTAAGGCCTAAAGGAATTCTGGAGAGGATTGCTGTGTCATCTGCATAAAGCAGCACAGGGATATGCTTTCCTGCTAGTTTCGGAGGGTGGAAGCTCATATTGTGGTAGAGGGGTACCATATCATTTATACAGAAATTGAATAAAAATGGGGCCAATATGCACCCTAGCTTGATGCCTTTCTTGGTTTCAACTGCATTAGTTAGATGGCCCTGAGAGTTACATCGTATTTTTAACAAGGTCTCTTCATGTAGTGTGCGTATTAAGTATAGCAGGTGTCTGTCTAGTGTGGAGGTCTCCCATAGCTTAATTCTGGATATAGAGTCAAAGGCTGCTCTGAAGTCAATTAAGGCCACATAGACTGAGACAGTGCTACTAGATGAGTACTTTTCTATTAGGCGTTGAAGAATGAAACATTAGTCGATAGTTCAGCGGCCTTCTCTGCAATTATACTTTCTAGTTCCAGCCAATCTTGGAATTTCTGTTGTAGATGTCTCACATACAGTTTACTTATTGTGTTAAGGAGATTGATTGGTCTACAGTTTGCGGGATCCTCTTTCTTGCCTTTTTTGTATATTGGGACAATGACTGAAAGTCCCCAGTCTTTGGGAATACATTGGTAAGTATCAATACATGTGAAAAGTGAGGCTAGGCTAGGGGCCCAGAAATCCAGGTTGTTTTTAATTATCTGTGCTTTCCCCTGTTTCAGTTGAGCTACCAGGCTCTTGGGTGGCGCTGTGGTCTAAACCACTTGGGTTTGCCGATCAGAAGGTCAGCAGTTCAAATCCCTGTGACGGGGTGAGCTCCCATTGCTTGTTCCCAGCTCCTGCCAACCTAGCAGTTTGAAAGCACGTCAAAATGCAAGTAGATAAATAGGTACCGCTGTGGTGGGAAGGTAAACGGCATTTCTGTGCGTTGCTCTGGTTTCGCCAGAAGTGGTTTAGTCATGCTGGCCACATAACCCGGAAAAAGTGTCTGCAGACAAACGTCAGCTCCTTCGGCCAGTAAAGCGAGATGAGCGCCGCAACAGGGGGCCTTTACCTCTTTACGAGGCTCTCAATCTCTTACAGGCAGGCCCCACTTTGGGAGGTTTGCTATGTTTTGAGTGATTTGGCCTCTCCCACCATCCCACCTTGTAGAGTTCCTGAAAATGTGTCTCTCATATCCTTGGCGGGATATAACATTCTGTCATTGGCAATCTGTTAGTTTGGGAGAGTCTTATGCATCATATAGATTAACAAAAGCTCGAAGGTAACCAAATCACAAGTGACTACAGATTTGCACTAAAAATAAACTTATTTTGGGGGGTAATCTTAAAAAAGGAAAAAAGAAAGAAAGATGAGAATGCTAGTTTATACAGAAGAATACACTGTCCAAATTACTTAATGACCTTCATTTCTTCCTAGTGCAGGCTTCATACTGTATAGGAACACTGGGCATAGAAACATTTCTACTGTAGCTTTCTTTCAACAATGAATTTTGAATTTAAAAAACACACATTCATGTTATGTCACTCATTCATAAGTTTGGAGCTGTGAATTAGGTTTGTACAGCTGAGTCTGTCCAGTTGAGTTAAGCATAACGACATTTGGGAAACGGTAAGTCTGCTCTGATCTTAGTATAAGTTGATGGAGTGAATACCTAACCACTGCAGCTCAGAAACCATGTGAATCCAAACCCTTACAGCAGATAGCACTCCTAAGGGATAACTAGATGTGATGGTGCAGCTGTGTGTACTCATCTATCACACTCATGTAAAAAGCAGAGGCTGGGGAAAACTGTGAGGAACATTTTGGCACTTTGTAAGGATTCCAAGCACCTTAGCAGTAGACAAGGCCCAGCCTTCTTCCTAATGGTTCAGGAAGAAGATCACTCCTACAATCACACTGAACTGGGGGCGCACAACAAAACAACACTCCAGCCTTATTCTTGAGCTTGGAGCTGCAAAGGAAATAAAGGATCACTCCCACATTTTCAGTGCTTCTGAGGCCTTTTGAGTTTATCCCAAACACAGGAAAACTACTGTGAAACACCTCCACCCTTTCCTCAGCTTCAAGCTGAAAAAGAGAGCTGGGGGTTGTTGTGGTGCATTTCCAAGTGCACAGAGTGCTTCATTGGAAATGATAACCCATTCCTTCTCCTCAACCTTCTGGGTTGAGGTTCACCACGCTCACTAGAGGGAGGGGTGGGGACATTTACCCTGGCAAACCTGGATAGAAGATTTGCAGATCTCTGGTAAATTGATTTGGTATGGAGAAGTGCTTCCTTTGGTCTGTCCTGTACCTCCTGCCTATCAATTTGATTAGATGACCAACCATATCCTAGTCCTTTAGGAGAGACATGATTCTCTCTCTTCTCATTCACTCCCTCACCCACAGCTTTCTTTTTTCCAGCGTCTCAACATCTTTTAGACTTTCATTGCACAAAAGATTCTTCGAGTCTTGATCACTTAGTTTTCCTTTCCTTTGTTAGCTCTACGGTATCGTATTTTTTAAAACTGAGGGATACTTCAGAAGAAGGCTGCAATCTGGCATTAAGAAAATAATTTGAAGCTCCAGTGGACATGCCTCAAACAGCTTCTGGAGATACAGATAAAAAGAGGACGTCTTGGGTCATGAAAATGAACAGTTTACACTTAGGAATTCTAGCTAACCTATTTCCACTTGCATAAGTACCGTGGACATGCACCGTGGGTTTTAGCTTTAAGCAGCATATAATAAATACAGTGGTACCTCGGGTTACATACGCTTCAGGTTACATACGCTTCAGGTTACAGACTCTGCTAACCCAGAAATATTACCTTGGGTTAAGAACTTTGCCTCAGGATGAGAACAGAAATCGTGCAGCAGCGGCGCAGCGGCAGCAGGAGGCCCCATTAGCTAAAGTGGTACTTCAGGTTAAGAACAGTTTCAGGTTAAGAACAGACCTCCAGAACAAATTAAGTTCTTAACCCGAGGTACCACTGTAAATAAATAGATAGACAGATAGATAGATAGATAGATAGATAAAATATAGCATGTAGCAGTTGTGAACAAGAAGCATGGGGCTCCCACCTTAAGTTTACAATAAGCCAGTAACTGGGAACCTGATACTAAATTTGGTAAATTAATGTTCTGCTTTCTTCTCTGCTATCCCAAAGGGCTATGAAGTAGGGCAGTAAAGCTAATGAGCAGTTTTAACTAGCTATTTGTGCACATACTGGCTTGCCATAAGTATAACGTTGGTAAGATTATCAACTGAAGTTAGTAGGAATGACTTTAAGATGGAGGAGAGATAGCATCAGGAAGTAATTTATGTTCCACTTTCAGAAAGCATTTACCACAAAGAGGCTGAAGTCTTGATTATAGAAACACAGCCCAGTTTTATGTCGCTCTGAAGATTCTGCGGTAGAGGCAGAGGTTTCCCCTGGGAGCAGCCTATACTACACAAAGCAGGCAAAGTTGGACAGCTCTGCTGCTTATTTCTTTAGTCACAGGCAACTAAGATGAGACACAGGCAACTCCACCTCTGCTCTGTCCTTACCTCAATGGTAAGTGGCACTCCTGAAGCACCTCTGGCTCTATATAGAACAAAACATTCCCAAGTGCAAGATACAATACAGATCTCTGGATCTCTGCCCCAAGTTACTGGCAAGAAAAATGAAGGTTTAAGAAAGATCCCTCGCTTCTCAATTTAACCAATAATTAAAATCCTTTGATGCTACTAAATATACACAGAGCAGTACTCTGCAGAACCATAAAGCAGTACGATATGATCCTAAAAATACAACAATCAATTTCTAAAAGCTACAGCAGACATAATACAACTAACACTATAACAAACAACAACAAACCTTAACAGCAGCAAGACTAATAATAATAATAATAATAATAATTGTACTTATTATTCTTATTCTTATTTATATGCAGCCCATCTGACTGGCATTAAACTTGGCAACCATAAAACTAAGTGTTACATATTAATGGCCTGTCAAAATACAACTCTGAGTTTTGATGGAAGAAACACAAGAGGAAGCCTAATGAAGTTCAATCAAGAGAGTATCCAGGGTTGCACCACCACAAAAAGGTCCAATTTCTTGTTCTCACTCAATAAAGGTTCCACGATGACACTGACAGCAAAGCCTCTCAATTTATCTTGATTCCATGGCAGATCTACCATATGGGAGCAAGTGGTCCCAAGCGAAACCTTGTTCTAAACATTGAAGGCAAATAGGTGGGGAAAGAGCTCACATGGTCTGCAGGCTCATGAGATCTTGTCAGAGTGGGCTGCTTCAGTCAACAGGTGGGGAATGGGGTGGGGAACACATTTTATTTAAAGAAATAAATCTACAAAGTCCACAGCTCTCTTTATACAAGTTCTCCAAGAAGAGGGCAGCTAAAAGTAAAAACAAAATTTAAACAATAAAATTGTAGCTGATGAATAACTACAAACCATCCAAATCATTCAGCAAATAGGTAAAGCATTAATTTCCAGGATATTTATAGATGGAAGCAAAAGGAAAAAAAGGGGGGGTCTTAGCTGTCCATGTTTTTTCCTCCTAGATTTTTTAAATAAAAAACAAACAAATTTTTATTGGCTTTTAGACAAATGTAAATACAGTAACCATTAAACACTTATCTAGCAGTACAGCTAAGGGTGTTTGTTTTATCCATTGACCCTAGACATACACTTACACATTCAACATTCAAACATATGCCCCTTGTTGGACTCCTCCAGCTCCCATCACCACAGCCACTTTTTCCAAAGGTGTCACACCACCTTATACTAGTCTGGTTCAGAAGAGGTATGTAGGAGGTATCTTTTCCAGAAAGAGGAAGAGCTGCTTTATCATATACAACTGAGAAGACGCACACCTACAAATCCAGGAGGATGCCCAGGAGGAAGCCTTTCCAGCCTGCAAACCTGCTGCTTACTTGAGTGCAACACACACCTTTCCAGTTGAAATTGGTTTTGTGTGGGGTTTCAATTTATTTACCTTACTCAGCTGACTACTAACCTCAGGCAGTTGTTCAAGGACAAGACTGCCACTGCTGGTTCATACAGAAATGAAATATATATTTAGCTTTGAAAAGCCCTCAAGGAATTCCGGGGGGGGGGGGCGGGGAGAGACAACAGAACCACCCTAAGTACACATAGGGGCAAATATTTTTATTTATTTTTTGGCTTCTGCTTAAAGTGCACAAATTTTGTAAGTACATAGCTCTTTTTTTATTATGATATGCCCCAGTGGGGAACATCAACATAGTTAACTTGCAGAACAAAGAAGAATAAAGCTATAGGATAGTCTAATTTAGTTGCTGAATCGATGTAACAGAAACAGGCAAGTTTCTGCAAAGGCAGTGGCACACCAGAGATCCACAAAGTCAGATTGATATCCAGGAATAATCTACAAGACGGATGTAGAAGAAGCAGCTCCCAAATAAACAAGCACAAATCATCATCAAGGATGTACAACCCATCCTGGACAACGTCCCTTTTACAGGTCTTGGGGTGGTAAGTCAGTCCTTGCTTACAGACACCCATCTAACCTAAAAAAGCTACCCACCAGCAACAATAGGCCACAGAAAAGAGGCACAAACACAAGCATCAGACCCTGCAATATAGCCAAACACCAGTTTTCTCCCCAAATCTATCTCCTCAGCAATGCTATTATAGATCCTAATAATGTTAATGACAATATCAATGATTTATTCATCTGCTCCATTTTCCACTGTTACATGCTACTATCTGCTGGCAAATGAGACAAACAGCCCAGTCCCTACATAAAATACAAATCTCACAACAGAAATGGCAATATTCAGAAAACAGCATCCCAAGAGACACTGCCACTGACCTTAAGGTGGCCTTTCTCTAACAGTGGAACTTCTAAGGAGAGCTGCTGAACTGCAATTTATCAAACAATTTAATTCTATCAACTGTGACTTGAATTAGGTTAAAGGTTTTTTATCACACTACATGCGTTAATTAGGATTTTTGTGCCATCATTTACACATTCTTTGTGAATGGTCATGAGTAAAATAGGCCATGTACTGTTACTTCCTGCATTTAACTTCCCTCTGTTTACAATTGTCTCCACAGCCGTGTATATTTATATGGACCACTTCTGGACAGCTCACAGAAATAATTCATGGATCTGATGAGTGGAATTCTAAGTGTATGGATTCTGCACCTAGCACCATTGGTAGGTTCCAGCAAAAACAAAGCAGATTCTCCAAAACGGTCATCTGCCCAACTCTATTTTAGACCAATAACAATATTCATTTCCAGACTATCGCCCAATTACTTGTAGTGCTGAATGATTTTTAAATAAGATACATTAAAATCCTGATTTGAAGTGACAAGCAGAAAGCCGATCTGCTGAAAGGCAGCCTATTTAAAAAAAAAAAAAAAAGGATACAAGACCACCCAAGCGCTTACAAGCGTGATTACTTTTCTAGCCTTTTGGAACAAAATCAGACATGACATCAGGAGGTGCATACTTTTCGCTGTGGGGCAAATTCTAGCTTTGAGGAAAGGACAACTTAAAGCTCAAGTGGCACAGGAGCAAAGTAATTGCAAGCATCATGTCACCTTGCTACTAGTGCTACATGGTTAGATGATGATAACAAGGTAAGAGATGCATCTCAATAAAAGACAAAGTTAAGAATTCTACCTCCTGCCTCACTCAAGATAGGCCAATATCACACACATACTTGTGCAGCTATCACAGTGCTGCCAATCTGGGCCCTATGAGTAACATTCATATCGGCATGGCCTTTGCCTATAGAGGGGCAAATAAAATACAAAATGGTTCTGAAAACATGATTTACTACACCGGTTGCTTTTAGTGTGATAAGGTAGTAAAGTTTACAGTTAGGCTGGAATGAGGTGGCGAGATTTGCCTGTCAACCATGCATTTGTCTCCATGACAGCTGTCCAACAAAATACATTTACTCTGCTCATTAACTGTTTGCCTTGAGGTGTTCTTCCAGTAACCCTATCCATCCAAACACCAAGAAATTCTACTGTAGTGCATAGCTTTGCCTTCTTTACGCACTTAATAAAAATTGTATAATTTTACTAGAAGCAATGCATGGAGCTATAAGCTAGGTGCTTGTTGGCACTTCATCTAATCCAAGAGTTGACCCCTAATTGCTTCCACATGTTACATAACAAAAAAGGTTACTTGGGTTGTTATAAATATTCATAGCATTGATATTTTATTTAGCATTTCATAATTAACCTATTATACATGCAGATACTTTTCTTATATATATTTCTAATCATAAGTATTACTATTTATTATAATTTTAAAGTAGATTAAAAACAAAAGAGAATACACTTTTAAAATGTAGCACCGAATCTGTGCAATACATCAACATAAAAGGCAGATCAATGTGGAAAAAAAGTTTCTTGATGGTACAAAGTTTGAATTCCACACCTTTGCTGAATGCAGATTGCAAGTTGTGATGTCCCCAAGCTGTAAGGATGTATGGCAGTGTGTCTACCAAACATGGGGGTAGATATTTACATTTAAGTGAAAGGAGTACTTGACTTGGATCCAAGATGTTCTAAGTTAAGGCAAAGCAAGTAATTTGTCAGGCCCTAACAGTGCATGTCCAACTTAAACTGCTTTACACCAGACACACATTCATTTTGAAGGAGCCAGGTTGAAAATACACCTCTGGAACTCATCTTCAGAACCTTTTCTAGCACACGGTAATGCAAGTATTTCTTTAAAAACCGACAAGAAAATCTTCTAGTTTATGCAAAAAGCCATTGATTGTCAATTAAAACCAATCTAACATTATGTTGGGACAGAGCCAGTAAACCAACTTACTCTGCTGAATTACAGCAATCAACAGGTACTACTGAAATGTATCAGAGCCACAAGATCCCTGAATGAATACTGCATTTTTCCTCAGTGGGATATTCAAAATAATCAACTAACGAAAAAGTAACTAAACTTTATTTGCTTTACAGAAATGACAGTGTTCAAAAAATACTAGATTGTGGGTTGCTAGTGAAGTCTAATTGCAATTTATACAATCAGACACATAGTTGAACAAATGTAACTTTTTTTTACTATAAATAACCTTTCAAAGGGTTAATAAAGTGAGGCTTTTTCAAGTTGTCAGTGCCAATTAACCTAGAATTGTGAAATAAGAAATGGGCTGCAGCTGTAAGAAGCAATGCTAACTCCTGGGTCAATATGTTGGACAAGACAGATAAGCTCCAAAGACTAATTTTTGTAGGCCTGCTACAATTCAACTCATGAAACCACACTTCATATATAAAACTGTCATTACTTTTGTATTTGTAGTCTTGGAGTACAATGTCTACTTTCAAAAACAAATAGCCTATTCAGTCTTCAAAGAAAGGGAGAGGAACCTCTGGCTTGTGGGCTACGCTTAGCCTGCCAGGGGGGTTCCCTTTGGCTCATGATGCCATTTCTCCCCAAGCCATGCCTACCTGTCACTCAGCTGACATACCTGGGTGATGTCAGCTGATAGGCGGGGGGGGGGGGATGAGTTCAATCATGCTGACTGCTGGTGAAGCAAACCCCTGCAGAGAGCAAAACTGAAGTATCCACTAATTAGCTGGTGAGCAGAGTTCCATCCTACCAGGTCCTACTTCATTTGTGGAGAACACAATGGCAAAGAAGACCCCTCTCCCCACACTGCAAGTCAACTCTGACAGGTGGGCCTGACAGCCCATGTATCAGTCACCTGACATCATGATGACATCATCTCCACCTCTGGCTGAAAGGCAAATGGATCTTTTGTGGCATATGCATTCGCAGGCTGATGCTGGAGCATACAGTTGCAGCCAATTATCAGACTGAGCAACCACGTTCGCCCGTCACAATAAGCAGCCCGAGTTGCTGTCTTATTGTGGTTCACTGTGCACAAATAATGTACTTGTGCACGCGGCCCAGCCATTTCCACTTCACTTCTTTCATAAGCGCAAGCAAGAGAAGCAAATCAGAAAACTACAATAAAGACAGGCTTCCTATTACATCCAAACCCGGGATCACAGTTTCTTGCTTCACAAGAAGCCAGGATTTCTAAGCCAACAACAAACCATGACTTAAGGCTGGTGAACAGTTATGGCTTTTACAAAGCAACAAAGTTTAAAAAGGGTACAAGCCAATACTTAATTTAAATCTGCACCCTTTATATAATGTGTCCAATAAAACTTTTAAGAAGAATACATATAAAACCTGCAGGTCTTACATCCAGTATTTGGACATTAATAGAAAATTGAACTTATTTGCGGCTTCCTGGTTTGCTTCTCCCACATGTAGCAGGGGAGGAGTGAAGAGGGAGCGATTGGGAAGTGCGCAGCAGCATGCTCCTTATGCACAATAAACCATTAAAGCCAGTAAATCTAAACAAAGGTACAGTGTAAGTTCCTCTTGTCCCACTAGGGGAATCAAATAAGCTGTGCACCTTTACAGGCAGACAACCCATTTTAGGTATCAAAAATAAGCCAGTGAACTTTTCCATCCCTAAGAAAAAGTGCAGAGGTTAATGGGTCTTCAGGTTACCCAATTGATGGAAGAGGTCAAGAACAAACATATGCAGTACTACTGAAACACAAACCACTTCACCATTCCAATTCAAGGATCAAGGAAAGGATTAATTGAATAAAGTCACTTGAAACAATCAAAACAATGGCAGACACTATACAAACAGCACATTTACACACTGATAACACTGGTCAACAACAAATTTGTTGTCTGCGTTTTTTCAGCTGATTTAGGACGAATCTGATGCGCTGAATCCAAAAATCACATTGGTTTTGCTCAGTCAGGTCAAGTTTTTGAGTTATGGTCACATGTCATTTTTTTACATTTTTATTCACATGTACGCTTGTGTGGAGCATTTTAGAAGAAGTTGGTGGGGGTAAAATGCCATGTTGAATAATTGTTTTGATTGGAAATGATTATTTTAATGACAAGAAGTATTCAGATTCGATAGTTCTGGGTGATTATGTCAAAAAGGGATCAGTTTGAAGCCATAAAACCTCAAAATCTTCCACGAATTGGTGCGGCAAAGCATAAAGTTGGGGGATCAAAACCCCTGGCTCACTCGAGTATACTGAAGGAGAACTATGAAGGGGTGAAGTATGTGCTGGAGAAAATTGGTTATGATCAGCATAAGTGGTTTATTTGTGTTGACCTGAAGATGGTGAACTTTTTGTTGGGACAACAGTCTGGCTTCACCAAGTACCCATGTTTTCTGTGCATGTGGGATAGTAGGGACCGTGCTCAGCATTACACGAAGAAGGACTGGCCTGTACAGGAGGAATTGGTGCCTTGCAAAAAAAAGGAACATCATCAACGACCCTCTGGTGGACAGAGACAGAATACTCTTCCCACCGCTGCACATCAAGCTCGGCTTAATCAAGCAATTCACCAAGGCTCTGGACAAGGATGGTGACTGCTTCACTTACTTGTGCCAGGCTTTTCCAGGATTGACCATGGAGAAGTTGAAGGCTGGCATCTTTGATGGTCCTCAGATCCGTCAGCTCATCAGAGATCCAGAGTTCGGAAACTCAATGAACGAAGTGGAACTGGAAGCGTGGAAGGCATTTGTTCTGGTAGTGAAGAACTTTTTTGGCAACAATAAGGCCAGAAACTACGCAGAACTTGTCAACAACATGCTGACTGCTTTCAGAAACCTGGGCTGCAACATGTACGTCAAGATGCACTACCTATTTTCACATATGGACCAGTTTCCTGAGAACCTGGGTTCAATGAGTGACGAGCAGGGGGAGAGATTCCATCAGGACATGAAAGAGATGGAGACCAGGTATCAGGGTCGCTGGGACGCAGTCATGATGGCTGACTACTGTTGGACTCGGAAGAGAGACCTCCCTGCCGCTGAGCATCCCAGGAGTTCCAAGAAACGGAAGTTCAAGCCCTGAAGTTTGAAAAATGGTGAAGCAACATGCAATTTACATGTACTTACCTTTATCAATGTCCTCCATTCAGTTTACAGTAATCAATGTTTCTATCAGGTAATCAATATATGTTGCTGGAAAAACATTTTTTTCTCTTAAAAACATATTTAGGATGATACGTGTTGACAAAAATCAGCTGATAATGCCACAAAAATGTAACTGATTTTGTCACAAGATCTGATTTTTTTCAAATCAACATAGCACAAAAACCTGACCTGATGGAGAGAAACGGATGCCATTTCCTGATTCAGCAATGCAAAAATACCCTAAATCAGTTGTAGAAATCTAGACAACATTCAAAAAGTAAAAAATTGTTGCCCAGTGTAATTGTTTCTCTCAGCAGGAAGCAAAAATGTCTATAAAGCAAATTATGGCTTTCTCTGTGAAGAGGAGTAACAAAATCCATTTGAAATAAAGGATGCTCTTACTGTCTTTGCTGTGTACACTGTTCTTCAACATTCTACCTAGGTACAAAGAGGATATTATTTCACTCTTTCATACTGTATGTCTTATTCCCAACTTTCTGTTCCATCTTCAAGTTAATGTGGAAGACTTACTTGAACCTATTTGATTGATTAAGATTACTTATATGCCACTTTTCCAGCATCAGCTGTGCCCAAGGTGGCTTACAACAAACATTCAAAACATCCTATAATAATTATATGAAATGGAGAGCATGTCAATAAATTTAAAAATGGCAAAAGAAACAATTTAACAAGCATAGAATAAATCCAATATTACTAAAAAACAAAAAAAAAATAGGTTTAAGTATATAAATACAAAGCAGAACAAGAGCTAATTGACAATTAAGTTTCTGGTACTGGTCTTCCTGCACTCCCAGAAGCCTGGCTTAAATAAGAGTTTTGAAGGGAGGAGTTCTTTTACCAGGCTAAATAGCGTACAGCTATCTTCCATATTCTTACTCTAGAGGAGGCTAGCAGCAGCAAAAGGCAAATGCTGGAGAACATAATGATGGTCAGCCGCTTCCCCAACCTCCTGAAGTGCCAACTGCTGGTACAGTTCTTACTGCACTTCAAAACACCTAAGCAGCACAGTTCAGAGGGAAATGGTCATATCACCAAGAAAGATGACTTACAACAGGCTCCCATATCCCAATTTCAACTGCCTGCAATCTAACATACTTCAGTGTCCCATACTTATTCCACAGGCAGTTGCTGTAGTTAGATCAATGCAGTAAGCTAGCACCTTAGCAGAGTTAAAGATAAAAGATTGCCTTGCTTGTGTTCCCCCCACCCATAACAATAAATTGCATATCCCCATGTTGAAAATAAATTATTCTTTAATTATTCCTGATCCTATATGCATGTCTGCTTGGAAATGCTCTCAGTGAATTCAGTAGGACTTACTGCCCAGAATGAGCCTTAGGGCTCATCCACACATCTTCTCTGTACTTGATTACTGTACTCTTGGTGACTAGCAACTGAAAATGCAGGAATGCCGTTTCACTTGTTTACCAGACAAGAATGATTTCAACATTACCACAATGTGTTAATTAAGATGTTTTCATGATTGTACCTGCAGGACTGAATCTTAAGAGGAGTGGGGGAAGAAGAATGTTACACCATTTCAGAAACTTCCCATAGTTAGTTGTCTACAAATTTCCAATAAATCAGCATTTTCTTACACAAACCCATGATAATTAGAGAGTAGGGAAAAAATATGTTTTGCAAAGCACTGAAAAAGTCTGCAGCTTCCACAACTGAAACAAAACAAAACACTTATTTGATGGCCTACGATAGGACTTGCTATGGTTTGGTTCATGTCTGGGTAACCATCTGAGGCACCCCAAAGGCCTTTTGTCATGTCACACACTGCCAGTTTCCAGATGACATGTTTAAAAAAACACACACACAAAACCCTCACATATTTTTGCCCTGGTACAATATGCAACAATGCCCTGGCTTCAAATGCAACAGTTGCAGAATTGCAAGGAAGAGGAGGAGGAACCTTTTCCTGTTATTCTACAGACAATATTATGGGATTGCTACTTCACCTTTCTTTTGGAAGAATCATCACTGGTTATTAATGCATGCTATTTAAGAATAACCCATTCAAAAGCTATATATATGTGTGTGTGTGTGTGTGTGTGTGTGTATAGCCTAAAATCCTTTGTTCGGAAAGCATCTATTGCAAATAACAAAGCTAGCCTTCCACAAGGCCTAGATGATAAGCAGCAGGAAGTCTCTCACCTTTTAGAGAGTATTCAAAGAATTCAATACAATCAAGCAATGGGAATTCCTCATAGGCTGTGAAAGGTGACAAGTGTCATGAAATGCCCTTCTCTCCGGAGGGAACCTCCAGCTCCCACTGACCCAAATGACTGCAGGCTATCCTCAGATGTCAAAAACTAACAACGCCCATACATTTCTCCCATTTTCTGTGCCAGCTACTAAATGGAAAAAGGTGTATATTTTATGACAAGGGGAGGAGGGAAGGGGAGGAGGGAATTGCCTGCACACATCATCTTGCAAGATCTGCATTTTAAGAATTCACAGAAATACAAGTTGCCATTTATCTTTCATGAAAACAATAGCAGCCCCCCCAAAATGAGATTAAATATTGCACAAGCAAAAACACAACACACACCCAGGTTACTTGTCATATATACCACCACTACCCCCTTCCCTGGCACAGTCCCCCAACGGCTGGATGATTCACCCCTGTAAGGAGAACCAAGTCAAGAAAGACGGATGAGGAAAAGGGAGGTGATAAGAAGACATGCTAACCTACCTGTCCCGAAGGCTTTGGCCACCAGCCACGCTAGATTACAGGCGATTTTCGCTCTGTTGAAGTCGTAATGATCAAAGGGTTTGATGGCAGGGACAATGAACGTCTTTCTCATTTCCTTGACGTCTGCGGCATCCCCCATTTTCCTTCCCTCCCCCCCACACCCCGGGCCCACAGAGCCTTAATTTTATTTTATTTTCAAAAAATCAATTTACATGATTCACCTTCTAGAAGGCAACCTTCAATATAGAGAGAGATATATTATATATAGATGTATATTTTAAAAATCTAGTAATATATAGGTCTTCCTTCCTTCCTCTTTTTAGGAGACCGTAGCAACGGAGGATGGAGGCGGTGCAGCGAACTCAGCTGTGTTTATGGGGCGAAATCCCCCCCGCCACCGCTTCCCCTCCCGCTGCATAGGAATGTGAAAGAAATGCCCTCTTTTTCTCCTTCTCCCCCACCCTACGCCACCCCACCCCAGGGCCCTTTGTCCGAATGCCCTTTTTCCGATTCCAAACAAATAAATTGCAACCGCAGCCGATGGCCAGCTCGGAGACTCCTCGGGCGAATGGTGAGGATTATTGCTGCTGCTGTTATTATCAATTATTCTGGTTGCTTCTTCTTTTTTGAAAGAGAGTCTTCCCCACAAGCCTGAAGAGGAGGCTCCTGCTCGGCTCGGCTCTCCCCTCCGAAATGCAGAGGGGGCGGGGAAAAGGGGCCAGACTCTGGAGGGAGGCGGCCGGGATTTTCCTGCAGCGGCTCGGGAGGAAGCGGCGCCCAAGGCAGGGAGATGTCCGGGCGCTCCAGATACGGCTCTCCAAGCGGGAAGGCGAGGGAGGGACCCGGCGGCCGAGCCGGCCGCGGCGCTTGTCAGTGCTCCTCCCGGCGCTCTGAGGGCCGCCTCGCTTTCTCCGGCGTCGCCCCTATGTCGCCCCCTTCCCAAGCTTCGCCACAGCTCCCCTTCCTCCTCCTCCTCCTCCTCCTGCCGCGCTCAAGACTGAGGAAAGCAGCCGCGCGCAAAGACGCATGCGCGCTCTCCTGGCTAGCCGCTGCCCCCTCCTCATCGTGCGCGCTTCCCCGGCTTGGGCGGAGCTGCCGGGAGAGGAGACGGGGTGGGGTGGGGTATAGACCAAGGGGGAGGCGCAGAGGGGTGTTGCCTCCCCCCCCCACGTCCCGCACCGACGCCCGGCTTGGGGAAACGGAGGGTCACGTGGCCGGTACAATGGGGCATTCTTGACGCGCGCGCTCCAGCTCACCATCATCTGGTTCCAGGGCGCCTCAGCGACCAGGGCGGAGGCTGGCCCACCACCAGGGCGCACGGGGTGGGGTGGCAAATCGGGAGGGCCTCGGGCAGCTGAAGGCCTGGGGCAGGCGGGGTGGGCGCGCGGCGGAGCCCGGCCGTTCTCTGCACAAGAACAGGCTGAGAGGAAACAAGGCAGCTCTCGGGCATGCATTGGCACCGGCGATGCCCCATGGTAATTATAGACTTAATAGGCTATAATAGTCGCCGCCTTTTGGGTAATCATCATGTCTATTATTAGCTCACCTACTTCAAGAGACGTTAGCCCTGCTATGGGGGGGGGTACTCCTCATTTTGTTGACGAGGAGCCCCCCCCCCCCCCAGATTTCTACCGCAGAGTCCTGCCTTCAGGGCATCAATGACTGGCAGGCCCATTCTGGAGCTTGCTTTTTTTTTTTTTTTTTTAAGTTGCATTTGACTGCACTGTGGGAAATGTTGGCCAATTCGTGAAAAATAAGTATTTTTTAAAAACGCGCATATGTGTCTACATCTTAGTGTCTGGGCCACGGAGCAATTGCAATTGGTTAATTATCCGTTTGTTTGTTTTTGTTTTTTTTAAAAAGCTTCTCAAATCCTTGCTTTTCTTCCAACACAGGACATGCAGTTTGCATGTGGGAACTGAAGCTTTGATTTTCACTTGGGCAGCGATAGGATTCTTGGAAAGCACATGTGTCAGTGAAAATAAAAAAAATCCTTCCAGTAGCACCTTTAAGACCAACTAAGTTAGTTCTTGGTATGAGCTT
Source organism: Podarcis pityusensis (assembly GCF_964106645.2). NCBI lineage: Eukaryota > Metazoa > Chordata > Lepidosauria > Squamata > Lacertidae > Podarcis > Podarcis pityusensis. Next base: position 80,451,740 of record NC_138030.1, read on the forward strand.
TCGTGTGCAAGCACACTTCTTCAGATACCATGGACTTCCATTTCATGCGGCTCAATGTGGTGCCTTCCATGGTTCCAGTTACAGATAGGTAGCCGTGTTGGTCTGCCATAGTCAAAATAAAAAAAATCCTTCCAGTAGCACCTTTAAGACCAACTAAGTTAGTTCTTGGTATGAGCTTTCGTGTGCAAGCACGAAATCGTATCTGAAGAAGTGTGCTTGCACACGAAAGCTCATACCAAGAACTAACTTAGTTGGTCTTAAAGGTGCTACTGGAAGGATTTTTTTTATTTTGACTATGGCAGACCAACACGGCTACCTATCTGTAACTGGAACCATGTGTCAGTGAGTTATGAACCTTATGTAAGCATTTGTGCAGAAATAAAACTGCTTGCACTTTTGCAAAGCTAAGCCAGCCCGGTATGGTTGCAATACAGCATGTTGAGTTTCCTACACTGCAGGGTGTTGAATTAGATCACCCTTGGGGGTCCTTTACAACTCTATGATTCTATTGTGAACGTAAAATCTTTTTAAAAAAATTATCTGAGAAAAACATGAGTGGCCACTATCACTAGTGCAATCTCTTAGAGTCAATGTAAGTTACCCTGATAGATGGGGCAATTAAAACATGCCTTAAATTTGGAACTAGGCATGTTTATCACTAACTGGGCTATCTTGGGAGAGAGCCAGGGAGACTTATTCCATGTACCAGGAAAGAGTACAGTACTATACGTATGTTATATAGCCTTGCCCTCTCAGGCCAGAGCAGGAAACAGCTACAAGTACTTAATTCTAGGCATGCAATAGTGAGGGACAAACTACACATTACATCCACATGTGTATAACAAAGCTCATAACTAGTATTCCAGGGCATACTGCCTCTGACAGTAAAGGTAGAATATAGCTAGTAGCCATTGATAGTCATATCGCCCATGAATTTAAAGCCATACAAGTTGGCAGCCATCAGTATATCCTGTGGGATCAAATTCTATAGTTTAACTTTGTGCTATGTGAAGAAACACATTCTTTTGTCTCTCCTGAATCTTTCACCATTCAGCTTCATGGCCCTGGGTTCTAGTATTATCAGGGAGAAAAACCTCTTCCTAGCTATCTTATCCACACAGTGTATAATATTTCACACCTATCACACAGACACCCCTCCTCCCCCCCCCCCCCGTATTAAGAATCCCCTTGATCATTTTGGTTGCCCTTTTCTGAACCTTTTCCAGCTCTTAAAGTTTTCCTTTTTTAGGTAAGACAATCATAATGGAACATGGTATCCCAAGTTATGGCCATGCCATCGATTTGTATAACAGCATTATAATTCTGGCAATTGTATTTTCAATCCCTTTCCTAATGATTTCCAAGATGGAATTGGTCTTTTTCAGAGCTGCTGCATACTAGGTCAACATTCTGACCTTGAATTCTACAGCGGATAAAACACATCCTCAATTCCCTATATTATCAGTTTGGGATGAAATGTCACACAGCCCCTAAATCCCCTCTCCTGCCTTGTTAAGTATGGCTCTCAGTCTGTGAACCATCATATTTTCTAGAGATGTAATTTTCCAACTCTGCTTCATGAAGCTCTGGTGTTAATGCAGAAATATCACCATGCTTTTAATAAGAAAATCAGTAATGAAACAAAACCTGGATCACTTCCCTGGATCACTTGCCAGACTACTAGTCTTCCCCTGCAATACATTACCATAAGGGAGTGTTGGATGTGTTCAGCAGTGCACATTCATGAGTGACAGTAGTGAAACCCAAGATGCCTAGTCACTATTTCATGTGAATTGAGTGTATGGACATGCCTCATTAATATCTGCAATGTGTGTAGAGATTATCTGGTAGACAACATTAAGTAGGGATAAATGTTCCCAGAAGGTATATGGTTTGAAATCCTCTGTTCAGTAGAAGGTAACCAATTACTGTCATGTGGAGAGATTGTGATTGGGCCTCTGAGCAAAAAAGTTGCACATCGCATGTAAAGGTCCTTTTTCAACACTTCATTTACATTCACTGTGCAAGAGTAACCCATCATCCCACTGCTTGGTTCATTGGTCAGGAGAGTTGGCCACTGTAACCATCATAATGACAGAAAAGGGAGATAAGAACGAAATAGAATCACAGAGCATCATGCCTTCAGTGTTAGCCAAAATCATTGATCTTAGTTCTGTAACTCAAGGAGAAAGCAATAGTAGCAGTGCTGAACATTGCTTGTTTATTTTATTTATTAATTTATTAAACTTATTAGTTGCTTGTCACCCCAAGTAACTTACAGCAATGTTAGTGTGTATGTATACATAAACACACACACACACACAGAGAGAGAAATACACACTGCCATAAGGGAAAGGGGGGAAATCATACATCAATATATTGTCTAAAAGAGCTTTCCAAACTTTTCATATTGGTGACACACTTTTTTGACATGCATCGTTCTGTGACACATTAATTCATTTTTACTAGCAAACTGGAAGTTAAACTAACCCATGCTTCCACAAACTCAGGCCTCCAGATGTTTTTGGCTTACAACTCCCATGATCCTTAGCTAGCAGGACCAGTGGTCAGGGATGATTGGAACTGTAGTCTCAAAACATTTGGAGGGATGAGTTTGAGGAAGCCTGAACCAACCCTTTTGCTGTGGTCTAAACCAATGAGCCTCTTGGGATTGCTGATCAGAAGGTCAGCAGTTTAAATCCGCATGACGGGGTGAGCTCCTGTTGCTCTGTCCCAGCTTCTGCCAAACTAGCAGTTCAAAAGCACACCAGTAAAAGTAGATAAATAGTACTGCTGTGGCAGGAAGGTAAACGGCATTTCTGTGTGCTCTGGCTTCCTTCAGTGTTCTGTTGCACCAGAAGTGGGCCACATGACCCAGAAAGCTGTCTGTGGACAAACGCCGGCTCCCTTGGCCTGAAAGGGAGATGAATGCCGCAACCCCATAGTCGCCTTTAACTGGACTTAACTGTCCAGGGGTCCTTTACCTTTTTTTTACCAGCCTTGGGAGCAGCATGGGGAGCATTTGCCTGACACACCTACATACTGCAGCCGACACACGTAACAGTTTGGAAAGCTCAGTTCTAACATAACATTTATGGGGGGGGGGGAGAACCACCTGCCTTATAAATAATAACAAACAACATTAACTATACTTTAATAATAAACAAACAATACTCCCTCCCACTAATTAGCAGATAAAGAACTATTTTTCCCCTTGGAAATTCCCCACCTGGAAGTCTGTTAGTCTGTTATCAGGCCAGCTGTTGCAAATTGGAAGTGGGTGGGTGCACCCTCCTCTTCCAAGGCATGATCCTGCATCTCCTCTCTCTCCAGGAGGGAGCAGTAGCAAGGCAAAACAGGAAACTAGTAGCAAAAGTTTTACCTGGTTTACAGTTTGTCTGGCTACTGCTTCCCTCCTGCTGTTGGGGCTGGGGGTGTTGTCCACCCTTAATTTAGAACAGCAAAGGAAGGGGAATCAAGGAAACTGAAATAAAAAGTCACCTTTTGGTCTTGGTTTTTGTGTTCCCAAAATAAAAGGCCCCAGAAACTCTGTTCTCTGCTAGTACAATGCAGTATAAAGATTCATAATTCGCTTCTCTAGCAAAGCCTGCAAGAAGCAAAGTACAAAAGGTTATAATGCTATATGCACATGGAAGAAAGTCTAAATTGAACTTCAGGACTTGCATAGCAATCCTAGGCATGTCTATTAGAAACAAATACTCTTGTTCAGAGATTTTGTGTAGACTTCAACTGATATTATTTTATATCTTTGTTACAAATTTTATGAGTTCCCTGCTTTTTGCCAAGGTGGAATTTCAAATTGACTGTAGCACTTTAAAAAAGCTGCACGTAAGTCCCATTGAAATTAACAGGTCTCAAGTTAGTCACAATCACAACTGATTTCAACAGGATTTAAACTGGATTATGACACCTGGAGAGGACTGCTGTGGATTTCAGAATTCTACAGAAGACAGAATTATTTCCCCATAACTACTTGCCTCAATAGCACATGGGGCTGAATGTCTTTTACTTGCAGTAAGTGGGACCCGCAACGAAATATTGCAGGCTGGAGTGCTCCTATAAAGAGTCCTATAAAGAGTCCAGCCATCTAGCTATGCCTTCTTTGAGTATACTTCATCCCATCCCTCCATTTTTCTGTTGCTTCTTCCATACACACACATCAGTCTTTGTTGAGCTGTCTTTGGTTCCCCCCAATCCTTTGGTTCCCCACCTCTCAAGCCTGCTGATACCCCTTCCTTGTTTGTGTGAGGTGCTATTTTGCCTACATAAGGATTCATGCTTAGTGAATGAATTCACTCTTAGTATGTAGCATATTGTAGTATGTACAGCAAGAACCACTGTCTGATTAGATCTTATGAAAGGGAAACTGCCATGGTCCATTTATTAAGATGTTTTGCTTCAGCAGCCACTACTGTTGCAGAGTAAATAAAACAGAGCTCAGGAAAACTCAGTACTTTGGCAGTGTTCAATGGGGTAAGACAGGCAGGGACAGGAGAAGACATTCTTTGAGAATGGGGGTATAACGTTAAGAAGAATGTTCTTATCGGTGAAGTGTTAGGTGGTGTGCCACTGCATCTGGTCATCCTAGCTGAAATTCAAAGCTATCGACAAGTAAAATATGTGCAAAATGCTGCCTTTTTAAAGGAAACATAGCAATTCTTAGAAAAACATGGAAGCAAATACACACTTCCAGAAGCAAACCCTTGCAGAGTAACAGCGGCATGGATTTGCTCACAAAGAATTATCTGTGATAAGCAAAGGTCAAAGACATTCACCTTTGCATGAAATATTTCATCCCTACAAAACGTGACTGTAAAAAGAGGAAGGCAAAACAGCCAGCTTTATTAATTTTGTAAGATCAGCAGCTGAGGAACAGCATTCTGTGGCCATAATTCAACTAAGCAGTGAGAATGATAATTTAACTTGAGAGTGATACAACTGAAAACATGGCTTTTGCAAGAGTAGGCAGGAAATAATGTTGAAGATGGAACTGTACCACTTCTACCAGTCAGGCTTATCTGCTAATAGTAGGCTTTTACAAGCAGGAAGAAAAGGTGTAAGTGACCAGAACATAAGATTCAGGTAGGTAGCCATGTTGGTCTGAAGCAGTTGAAATAAATAAAAAATTTTAAAAATTGTCCAGTAGCACTTTAGAGACCAACTAAGTTTGTTCTGGGTATAAGCTTTCACGTGCATGCACACTTCTTCAGAACAACAAGAATCATGTTACCTCAGTTTTGAGAAAATTAGCAATCAAATTTTCGCCAAACTTACATCAAAGTATTTCCATTATTGTAAATATGAAGGTCGCTTCAGGCATGACTTTCCCCTCCTACATGGAGTTAAGACAAATATTTTGTGTGAAGTGGCCATTATAGTAAGGACAGGTCTACGGAACCAGGAGAGTCAAGAATTGAGGCTTACTGCAGCAGACACAGGAGGAGGGGGACAATTATCTGGTAAAAAAAATGAAGAAAGACTGGGAGCCCCAGAGGAGGTTGGGACAGTTTGGGAAGGTGGAGTCAAAACACATTTCCTCCTCTCTTTCGGGCATGGTCTGCGATTTTATGCTCTATGTCCAAGCACTCTTTTTTGCTCCATAACTTTCCCCATGAAAACCAGATCTTTTAAAGCTCAATCAGAGCAAGTATCCATCTGTGGGAAATCTTAATTGATGCTTGCTCTGATTCAGCTTTAAAGAGTATGTTTTGGGAGGAAAGCCTGGAACAAAAAAACCCTACCATGCTCAGACATGGAGTGTTGAAACACAGACCTCTGCCTGGAAAGAGTGGGGGGAAAGGTAAGCAAGTGTGGCCAAGCCCACAGTCTGGTGACTCGGGCGTGGAGGCAGCACCAACTATGGCATGTTCTTGACAGAATCTAGCAGGACCCGGTGCATCCCAGGTGGAGCCAACAAAATTTGGAGTTCACCGAGTTTTCAGACCTGTGATGATAACCTGAGAAAGGGCCAACTCCAGGTTTGAGGGGGCCCTCAGTAAAATGCCCTCCTTTGGACCCCCTCCTCTATTGCTGGGCCCTGGTGGCAGCAGCAGAAGATCTACAATCAGTGCTGTTATTTTTGAACTGCCATTCTAATTTCCATGATATCCCTGACACAGCATCACACCAGGGCATCATGGGAAATTTAGCTCCCAGAACTAGCCATCCACTGTGGAGGCACAGGGCAGGAGTTGCCACAAAAGTGCTCAAGGATGCTCTGTACTGTACTGATGCTGGGCCTGACCTGAAAAGTTGCAAGTACAGTATTGGGGATATCACTGTGAGATGGGTATGGGGTAACCTACAATTACTTTGTTTCCCACTGTGTTGGGATGTCAAGGTGTAGTGTAGAAGTGATAGCAACCTCATGAACCTAGACAAAAGTATGTAGGCATTTTCCTTTGCATACAGGCATCCAAGGATTCAACCACTGAGTAAAGGAATAAAGGAATTGATGAAAGCATTGCCAACACTTGGGGCATATTTGGGACAAAGCAAGGTATGATGGGGAGTGACGCAAGTGGCGCAAGTGACGCAGAGCCTAGGACCTGCTGATCAGAAGGTCGGCAGTTCGAATCCCCATGATGGGGTGAGCTCCCGTTGCTCAGTGCCTGCTCCTGCCAACCTAGCAGTTCAAAAGCACACCAAAAAATGCAAATAGATAAATAGGTACCGCTCCGGCGGGAAGGTAAACGGTGTTTCCGTGCGCTGCTCTGCTTCGCCAGAAGCGGCTTAGTCATGCTGGCCACATGACCCTGAAGCTGTACGCCGGCTCCCTCGGCCAATAAAGCGAGATGAGCACCGCAACCCCAGAGTCGGCCACGACTGGACCTAAGTGTCAGGGGTCCCTTTACCTTTACCTAAGGTATGATGGGGGGGGGGCGAGTGGGTCTGAATCACCATGCTAGGTTTTAATCCATTTTTGTTTGAGAAGCGCCAGTTTATACAAGAGTACACCATGTAGCACAAATGCAAAATTTATAAAAGTGTATTGAATATCAAAGGCCATGATGTGCAGATAGAGGACAAAGTCATCCTCCCTGTGAAGGTTACTAGCGTTTTTTTTTTTTAAGTTTTATAAATTATAAGTTTAAACACTTAATGCTCCATGTACCAAGGATGAGACTGATGTAATTTGAAGTCACTGACCTGGAGCCTTGGCTATGATTTCTCAAAGCAGCAATAAGTCCCAAGATTTTCTGTCTGAGAACCAGAAACATTTTTAACCTAGATTAATCATTCTAAGCTTAAACAAACTGAGGGCCCTCTTGCCGTACAGGCAGACTGGGGAGTCAGATTGGGTGACCCATTTCAAGGTGTGCCTGTCATGATGGAAGCAACATAAAAAAAGTTTGGTCCTGACTCTGCTCATTAATCAGGGACTGAATGGGGGATATGTAAGCAGACTGAAAAGTTCAGCTTGTCATCTTGACTCAGATTTATTTATTTTAAAACTGCTTTTGATTTCAAAAACCATCATGCAGAATTTGGTTATGCAATCTTAAGAAGTATCCAAATGCAAACAAACAAGTTTCCAAAATATACGACAGATTTTGTTGCACTTAGTTTTTAGTTTTTGCAACATCCCTAAGAAAAGGAATCGTTGAAAGGTAGGATTACATTAAGTAATTTTAAAAACATATCTGGTGATCACACCTAGTGCCTTTTTCTCTTCAACATATTTTGGTGGTGGCGGTGGTTGTTGTTGTTATTATTATTATTATTATTATTATTATTATTATTACTACTACTACTACTACTATTACTGGAACACCCAAAAACTTACAGCTTTACATAATTGGTTGGCTATAGGTGCCATGGTTCATGTGTCAGGTGCTGCAAGAGTATGGGCCAGCGGCAATTTTGAATCAGGACTTCTGCAGGCCATGTGTATATCTATCCAAAGTCTTTACCATTCCAGACTACCGGTATATGTCATCCAAATGAAATCTGCCATTAGTCTTGGCTTTCCAGTGAATTTTGTGGCCTGTTTGAACTTGGAATAACTTCCCACTTCCATGATTTGTATTCATTATTATTAACATGCATTAGAATCCCCGCTTCATCTATATTAAGCATGGATCTAAAAGAGTGAGGGAAATCCTCTTTTAAGCAGCCCTTGAGCACTCTGCACTGTAACAGCACAGCTAAAAATCGCCAAGGAGTAACTAATCCACTTTAAGTGATCTTGTATTTGTTCCTCAAGGGTATTTAAGATTGCCACTATAACTGCAAATAGGCTGGGTGCCTGAAAAACAACAGTGCCCCATTCTGACACACCTGTTCATAACTGGGGTGCTGGATATGAACAGTGTGATGTAAATGAGGATAAGTACATATCCAACCCTCAGTGTTTTTATATAGGATGAGCGAGAGACCACAAATTATTGGGCATCATGTGCCTTTATCTATGTTCCTCTCTTTCCAATAAAGTAATTCAGAGTGCAGTGGTTTGTTATGCTTTGAAGATTTACCTCCCTACCACCTCTTTGCTGTTACAGCCAGAGAGTCTTTTTTCTCTGAATCCACATCAAAAGGAGAATAATGGAAATCCTTTACTTCAGCCTGCCACACTCATAAATCACTTCGGCTTTTAAAATCAGTTTCTAGCTATGAATACTAAAAAATGTATTAGGCCATACATTTATAAAATTAAACATTTTCTGATTAATTCCCAGCAGTTTGTGCCAGGTAAACATAGTTCCAGCCCGATCATACAGCCAGGTTAGGCAGCTGCCTAATGTAGTTACAGTGGTGCCTCGCAAGACGAAATTAATCCGTTCCGCGAGTCTCTTCGTCTTGCGGTTTTTTCGTCTTGCGAAGCACGGCTATTAGCGGCTTAGTGGCTATTAATGGCTTAACGGCTTAGCGGCTATTAACGGCTTAGCGGCTTTAAGAAAAAGGAAAAGAACTCGCAAGACGTTTCGTCTTGCAAAGCAAGCCCATAGGGAAATTTGTCTTGCGGAACGACTCAAAAAACGGAAAACTCTTTCATCTAGCGAGTTTTTCATCTTGCGAGGCATTCGTCTTGCGGGGCACCACTGTATATGATAGAAAGAGGGAAGAGGGATTAAAAAGAAATAATCTAGTGTGGGGGGAGTGGGCTCCATTAACTCTTCTCTCCTGGTGCCGTGGCCCGAAGCATTATTTAAAAAAAATGAACTGAAACAAAAATTGGCAAAGTCGAAATCTGCAATCCTGTAAACTGCCCTGTGAAGGGCAGTAAGTAAGTAAGTAAGTAAGTAAGTAAATAAATAAATAAATAAAAGCACTCACTAAAGAGAAAGTCTTTAAAAATTCGGTTCTAAATTAATATGTATAGCAGGCATAGGCAAACTCGGCCCTCCAGATGTTTTTGGGACTACAATTCCCATCATCCCTGAACACTGGTCCTGTTAGCTAGGGATGATGGGAGTTGTAGTCCCAAAACACCTGGAGGGCTGAGTTTGCCTATGCCTGGTGTATAAGATCAGGCTGTTAGTTTTATACAGGAAAGTTATTCCAGTATGGAATGTCTTTCATTTCTGCCCCCAAGTCAATTTATCAACCACTGGAATAGAAATCCAAATGCCATGTTTGCCCGAGGCTTTTAAAGGTAGATGGCTTTTGTACATTTCTAGTGAGGAAATGTAAGACAACTTGCAGGTTTCTGAATTCCTTTCATTTTTAAAGTGCACTGTCCACTTTCCAAGATAGAATATTAAACACACAAAACTTGCCCCTATACTGTACTAGCTGTTAAAGGCACACAAGGCCTGGGGGGGGGGGGGAGATTGGCAACCTTAATTGGAACATCTATGAAATAAGGCTAATAGTGCAATCCTATATATGTCTACTTAAATAGATGTACAATTTATTTCAAGGGCGCGTACACCCAGGTAAGGGGATAATAAAACCCACTGAGAACAATGGGATTAAGTTCAGAATAAGTGTACAGTGGTACCTCAGAACTCGAACGGCTCCGTTTTGGCTTCCGAACGCCGAAAACCCAGAAGTGAGTGCTCCAGTTTTCGAACGTTCTCCGTAACACAAATGTCCAATGCAGCTTCCGCTGTGCAAAAACCTAGCTATCGGCCAGTTGGAAGCCGTGCCTCGGAACTCGAATGTTTTGGAAGTCGAACGGTCTTCCAGAATGGATTGCATTTGAGTTCCGAGGTACCATTGTACACAATAGGATGTTGCTATAGGCCTGTAATTCTATGTACTTACATGGAAGTAAATCTGCCCTCAACGCAGTTAAAACTTCTACGTAAAATCTATAGGCTTTCTTTTAAACTGCTTTGAGGTTTTTTCCACAACCAAGCAGTATAGAAATTTTATGGCATAAATAACTCTTGAGGTCCCCCCCCCCCCATCAAACAGTATATAAACTAACAACAACAACAATATACTTGGGACTAAGCCCCATTGAATTAAGTGGGACTTATTTAAAAGTATTCCTGCACAGAATCTGGGCACACTGTAATATCAACTAGCAAAATTTGTGATACACGTATCACTTTCATGTAAATCCCAGTAAAGAAAGCAACATGTGGGTGAGGAAGTTGGCTAATGGTGAGATCATGGAGTCTGCATCTTGTCATAGTCTTAAGACAGAAAGTAGGAGGAAGGAAGGGGCCTTCCAATGGAGCTGTGTAAGGAGCTTTGCAGGATTCAGATTGAACCTAACACTGCTACAGAGAAGGAACGTACGATGGTTGTTGCCTCTTCTTTGAAAATATACAATCCAACTGTCAACTTGATTTCTCTCCATTCTTCCATTAAACAAACAAGTATTGTTTCCTCTCTCTCCATTGCTCTGTTTATCACCTAGCCTAATGAAGAGTTCCTGATAACCCAAAGGCTTGCACACTATTTTGTGACCTTTTGTTGAGCCTAATAAAGGTTGTGCCGTAGTATGGATTTTTTCTTATGGGCCAACACCACTACCTTTACTGTTTGTGTATTGGATAGAAACGATTTTGCTCGGAGCCATGTAATATTTTATTGATCTCTATATAACACATTGGGGGCGGGGTTTGAACGGTTTGCTTCATGAGAAAACTAGGAATCACTACTGCAGATGATGACAGATCATGAGGTACAGCAATTGCTGCTCTGTTGGAAATATTAAAAACTATATTAAAAAGCAAGGGGGTGTTTGTCCATAAAAAAGCAGCTCCAAAAAAACAAAACGTCACAAAATCGTGACAAGAGTTTTAATTATCCAATACAGTGGTACCTTGGTTTACAACCATAATCCGTTCCAGAGGTCTGGTTGTAAACCAAAACAGATTGTAACCCAAGGTGCCCTTTTGCCAATGGGGCCTCCAAAAAAGGGGGGGTTGTAATAAAAAAGGGGGGGCTGTAATCCAAAAAAAGGACACACACTTCCAGGTTTGACGTGGTTGTAATCCAAAACGGTTGCAAACCAAGGTACCACTATACTCATCATCAGGCAAGATGTTACACTATGAAATGGGGGTGGGTTATGAGGACAAATATAAAACAATAAAATACAAATACTAGGCTGGATGTTGCAGCCGTAAGGTCAGCCTCCAGACTCACTTCCAAGGTAAGAGATTGAATAAGTCTCTGCTCAGTGCTGAAATACCAAATTAAGCAGCTAGGATTCTGAAATAAAGAAGCAATCACCACTCCTCTTTTTTTATATAGATAAATAAAACCTAGCTGTTACATGTCTCCCATAATTTAAGCAAAAAGCATGAGGTCCTGGTTGGGCAAACAGCAGAAATTAAAGCTAGAGGTGAATTTTGGATGGCTTTCCAGGTAAGAGAGGCATAATACTAAAACCTGGGGTCATCCAGGGTACTAAATGTTGGAGGATTAAAAAAAGACAAAAGGAAATACTTCTTCACACAGCACATAGTTAAACTATACAAATTCATGGAGGATAAGGCTATCAAACACTACTAGCCATGATAGTTAGATAGTATATCCAGGATCAGAGATAGCATGCCTGTAAATATGGGTTGCCTGAGAACTATTGTGCTTGCTTGTGGGTTTCCCACAAAGTTGTTTTCTTTGGTAAATGGGCTACTGGACTGGATAGGCCTTTGCTCTTATTGAACAGGGCTCTTTTATGATATTTTTAAAATGGGAACCTTAATATATATATATCAATAGGAGCAAACACAAAAATTTAATAAGTTCATTGGGTGAGATGAATGAAACCTTGAATGTGTCCTTTCGTAACATTTTTCCAGCTTGCCATGCAAATAAGAGATGTAGAAATGTCATAATTCACTGTCATTATTTTGAAATAGTATGCAGCACATTGTCAAAAATAGAAATGCATTCCATCAGGAATGAATCACCAATTATTTGAGAACAGAAAGCACTCATTCATTTCATTTCCCTTGGACAAACCTCAAACACATACTGTACTAGAAAATGTGTTGACCGCTACACAATAATCACAACTACCACACACCTTTTATCTGTAACAGGCAGTGTTATTAACCTTCCTCATGTAATCCTTGAAGTACTTATGGGATCTTAAATAAATACCAAAGTGAAAACTGCTGCTAAATTGAATGTTTCAGCCTTAGCCTTACTAAATTTCAACATCAAGTCATTTCCATGTCAGGATACACTGCTGCCTAATTTTGTTTCTCAAAATTAATCTTTTAGGTCTGTCCCTATCATTAGGCAAAGTGAGGCAGCTGCCTCAGAATGCAGATACTGTCACTGCACCCCCAGCTTTCACCCAAGTCTCCCGACTGTTGCCATTCTTCTGAACTGGTGCTGATGCTTGCTGCTGAGCTACTGTGTTTCACAAGATCAAATAATCAAATGGACAAACCATTTCCAACACACCACTATCCGACTATCAACTCATCTTCTAAAACACTTTATGTTTTATACTGTATACTGGTACAAAACTGAGTAAGATAAGAATGGATTTCTAAAACAGGTAAGATCTTGTTTCCAAGTTTTACTCCAGCTGAAACATATAATTTTCATCACTGCAAATAGAGTTAAGATGACTGATTCAAATAATCTCTATTTCCCTCTTAGAGATGGGTAGCTTAGCCCATAATACACAACATATTATGAATGTAATCCTCCACCCTTGCAGTGTATTTAGCTGACAAACCATTTGATACTTGCCTTAACCTGCTTTTCTAGGATCAGCTTATTCTGGCTTCAAAAAAGCCTCACTTTTGTGAGGGGATAGTTCAGAACGATCTAATGCCCAAACTTGCTGAGATTTGTTAACGGAAGGCTTTGATACTTTTAGTGGACTGACTTATTAAAGCTACTCTTGAGCTAGGTATAATACAGATAAAGTATGGCACAGGCAATGCCCGGAAGACGTTGACACATTCAGGCAATGGGGTATGAATAAGAGAAAGGGTGTTTCCTCTGGCTAATTTACAGCTAAAGGAGAGCAACACTTGAGACACCTTTTTTAAATGTAGTTTTTCTATTATTGTTACATGGTACTGAAAAACTACCTGACATTCTTCCAAAACAAACTGTATAATACTTCTGCAAAAGAGATGCTATACCCCCAAAATACATGTATGTCAGGGCACTGAAAAATATTGAGATTTCTAACTTCACAAAGGTCATAACTAATCACTATTGCATTTTCTCTCATTATTGCAATATTGCATTGTTGGAAATAAAGAATTTGAGTCCAAAATTGTATCTATGGTTTCCACTTAATTATAAATAAATCTAATGTTTGGCGTCGTTCCTCTCCGTTTCACAGAGTTCGTAAATTTAGCTATTACAGTATACTTTCACATTTTGTTAATCCATGCATCCATCTGCAGTATTTTTGGTCATTCCCAATACTTTGCATACAGCATCTGAGCAGCTGCTGCAATATAAGCTAGGGAGTTTTCAATGTTCCCTTTTTATTGTATCTTTTGCATAGGAAAATATAATGATGCATCTATTTTTGAAGATTTCTTGCTGCAAGTAGGAGGGAAAATGCCAGAGCAGGGGGGTGGGGGTGGACAGAGTTGCATACTTGTCCTCACTTTTCCTTATCATGTGAGGAATTTAGAACACCCGAATAGGGCTAAATTGTGACCATTAAATATGAAGCACTTGGATATACAAAAAGTAAGATGAAAAATATATCTATTCCAATGGCCATTACTCCAGGGGTCAGCAAATTTATTCAGCATGGGGCCGGTCCACTGTCCCTCAGACCTTGTGGGGGGCCAGACTATATTTTGGGCAAAAACATGAACGAATTCCTATGCCCCACAAATAACCCAGAGATGCGTTTTAAATAAAAGCACACATTCTACTCATGTAAAAACACACTGATTCCTGGACCGTCCACGGGCCAGATTGAGAAGGCGATTGGGCCACAACTGGCCCATGGGCCTTAGTTTGCCTGCCCATGCCATTACTCAGTACGTTATAGGAACATACATACCTATTGTACATTAATTTTGAAACAATTAACTTCAACTTTTTTTGGCTAGGATCCAAAGAACCTCTTGAGATGAAAAAAAAGAAAGAAAAAAAAGAGAAAACTCACTGGGGAAAGAGGGGCTCTGTCCATTAATATTTTTGCTATGCAAAAAGCATATTCATTCTATTTGTGATCTGTCCATTTTTCTTGTGAAAAAATACTCATTTCTCACAGGTCAAAATCCAACACAAGGCACAGAAGCTCTGTATTCCAGGGTCCCAGCCAGACTGTCATCTATGCCAGCTAGACAGGTACATTTTGCAGATAGTATCTACCCTTAGGTTACAATTTATCATCCTAATTAGCAACTTCCTCGTGCAGTATTATGCCAGCTGAGTAAGTGCACCTGGAAGGTGTACTATTTGACTCATTAAATATGAATTGCTGTTGATTTTTTGCTTGACTATTAAATAATTAATTTTAAATTTATACCGTGTTAAAACTAATATCACCCCTCTGAGCTGTTATGTTTTAAAAAGAAGAGGGAAATGATACAGAAGTTATTGGGGAGAAAGGAGAGCAAGCTAGGAGAGTAGATTCTCCCTATGCTATTTAACATCTATATGAAGCCACTGAGAGCTGTCATCAGGATATTTGCAGTGATGTGTCATCAATATGCAGATGATACCCAGCTCTATCTCCCTGTTCCTTTATGAATTAGGAGAGGCTGCTGAGGTGTTATGACTAGTGCTTAGTAGGCAGTGATGGGCTAGATGTGAGCCAACAAATTGAAGCTGAATCCTGAAAAAGACATGTGTTATGAGTTCTGAGTTCTTGAGTCTGGGGACTGGCGAGATGACCAGTCCTGGACAGAGTTGTATTCCACTGGAAGACGCAGTCCATAGCTTGCAGGTGCTCCTAGATTCAACTATGTCACTGGAGTACTGGGATTGGAGTACTTTCCCCCAGCTCCAGCTAGTTTGCCAGCTATGGCCCCTTTCGTACAGAAATGACTTGGCCTCTATACGCCATGCTCTGGTAACTTACTGACTGTATTACTGCAATGCACTCTATGTGGGGCTGGCCTTGAACAAAAACTCAGGAAACTTCAACCAGTCCAAAATGCAGTGCCAGATTACCGGCTGGGGTTCCATTTAGATCTCATATAACCTCAGCTTTAAAACAGCTGAATGGGTTGCCAGTTCGTTTTCAGGCCCAGTTCATGTTAGTGTTTGGAGCCCTAAAAGACTTAGGCCCCCAATATCTGAAATACCATCCCCTTCTCTACAGACCCTCTGGGTATTAAGGTAAGTAGAGCGGGCCATCTTGGCATTTCCCTTGCCCTTAAAAGCTTGGCAGGGTGGTGGTGGTCTGGGACAAGACATTCTTTGTGGCAGCCCCTAAGTTATCACACTTCCTCCCCATAGTCTTGCATCTGGCAACGTTACTTACACAGTTTTCACTGAATGCTGAAGATGCGTCTCTTTATCCTGGCCTTTGACCTCTGTATACTTACCTTTAACCTTTGATAAAAACTGTTTTAAATGTTGTATTTACATAGTTGTGATCCACCCTGGGATCTCAGCGTGAAGAACAGGTTAACAAATCAAATTAATAATAAATGTACAGTGCAGTCCTATGTACATTTCTCAGAACAAAGTCCTCTTGAGTTCAGTGGGACTTATTCCATGCTTTCAGAATGGGACTTGCTTCTGAGTAAACTTACTTAGGATTCCATTGCATCTCTGAGGCTATGGACTGGAGTAGCCAACCGTTTCCACTGTAGATGTTCTGTGTGAAAATGAAAGGACTAGACCCTCTCTCAACAATCTAGCTCTGGCAGATGCAATAAAGTACATGATAATACTTTAATAAAATCCACTATGCAAAGACTAAACCTAATCTATATATATATATATATATATATATATTAGATTTATATACCACCCTTCATCAAAAGATCTCAGGGCAGTTCACGTGATAAAAACAAGAGATAAAAGCAGTTCTATTTTTCTAGAAAAAGGTGAACACCTCCCTTTTTCTCTTATAATGGCAATGGCGCCCACCTGAGAAGTGCCGGAACTGAGTTTCAGTGAGTTCCGGCTTAAAAAAAGCCCTGGATAAAAGTACCAAGAAATAGTTAAAACAGAAACAACAAAACAATAACTCCCCTCCCACAAACACATTTAAAAGGCTGTAGAATATTTATCAGCCCAAGGCCTGGTTGAAGAGGAATGAATGTGCTATAAGGAAGGTACTAGACAAACCTCCCTGGGGAGAGCATTCCACAAAAGTAACAGACTCAGTCAAAGAAAAATAAAATAAGCATTAATAAGGCTAAATTAATGTAATATTAAATATATGGCTGCTACTATTTAATATATACAGAGCATCATAGCTAAGTTTAGTATATATACAGTGGTACCTCGGGTTAAGTACTTAATTTGTTCCGGAGGTCTGTTCTTAACCTGAAACTGTTCTTAACCTGAAGCACCACTTTAGCTAAGGGGCCTCCTGCTGCCGCCGTGCCGCCGGAACACGATTTCTGTTCTCATCCTGAAGCAAAGTTCTTAACTCGAGGTATTATTTCTGGGTTAGCGGAGTCTGTAACCTAAAGCGTATGTAACCTGAAGTGTATGTAACCTGAGGTACCACTGTACCTGTATTTAGAGCATGGTTTTTTTTGCTTTTCCCACACTGAATGAATTTAACATGTCCTGGCATGGAGACGTAGAAAGCAGTTCCTATTGGCTTCCTTCCTATCATGCCACTGCTAAAGGAACAAGTAGGCAAGTGAAAAGGAGAAAAAAGTGGCAAACATATGTTACTTAGAGATAAAGGGTGGGAGGTGCAA
This sequence comes from Podarcis pityusensis, assembly GCF_964106645.2. Taxonomy (NCBI): domain Eukaryota; kingdom Metazoa; phylum Chordata; class Lepidosauria; order Squamata; family Lacertidae; genus Podarcis; species Podarcis pityusensis. The sequence continues at coordinate 80,468,995 of NC_138030.1, forward strand.
AACAAGGTCCATTTGTAAGCCCTGCTAAACTAAATAAGCCAAGAGCGATAATACGGGTAAAGAATATATAAAGTGCAGTAGCACCTTTAATTGAATCATTACAGCAATTGTGGGTTTCCAAGGCAACAGCTAGCCTATTTCATCAGATGCAAAAACTGAGTATGGCAATGCCTTAATTTATACAACCGGCTTTCTAAAAGTACAAGAACTGCACAAGTGTACAATCTATACAGAAATTTGCTCCAAAAAGATGTGTTTTTGGAGCTAGAAAGCAAGAAACCAGTTGAACATCCAGGGTCAGCCAAGGCATTTTGCTGCCCGAGGCAAATGAGAATATGTCACTCTCTTCCATTTAACTACAAGTCAACCAGATGGGCAGTTAACTCCTAGTTCAACAATGTGGACAAATTAGTGTCCTCTCCTATTCTCTGAGTACATCAAGCCATCTTAGAGGTAGGTGCACTCATCCTTACGCCTCACACATACTCTCATATGCTGCATGAAGCAATCACTTTGCCTAATGGTGGGTCAGCTCTAAGAACAACTGATGGAAGTAGACTCGTCAACAAAAAAACATATGCCATTATGCTAGTCTGTAAGCTTAGAAGATTCTTTGTTGCTTTTACTTAAACTTCAAAGGAAACCAAATGCAGATCACTACATCATTTATTACATTGAGTGACTACTGATGACCAGCTCACCCAGTGGTAAATGTGAGGAAGCCATGCCACTTGATAACTGCCCCCCCCCATTACATTATACATTATAGACATGATTTTTAAAAAAACTAATTCTGATTAGTAGACAAATCTGTGGTAGACATAGCTAAAGGAAGCTGCTTGTATTGAATTGTCTGCACTGAGTGACAGCAGCTCTCGGTTGGTTAGAGCATGCTACTGATAATGCCAAGGTTGCAGGTTTCATCCCCGTATGGGAGAGCTGCATATTCCTGGATTACAGGGGCTTGGACTAGATGATCCTCTGGGTCCCTTCCAACTCTACAATTCTATGATTCTATGAAAGGGGAGTTTTCCCCAGCCCTGGTTGGAATTAGGTTGAAGCTCAGTGGCAGAGCATCTGCCTTTCATTCCAAAGGTCCCAGGTTCAATCCCGGGCATCTCCTGGCGGGGCTGGAAGAAACTCTACAACCCTAGAGAGCCACTGCCAATCATTGTAGACAATGTTGAGTTAGATGCACCAAATGGTCTGACTCGATATAAAACAGCTAACTATGTTCTGCTAACCTGGGAACCCCTTCTTCCACTGATCTACGGCCCTAGAAAATATTAGCACTTGATAAATTGGTCATCTGTTTAGGGTCAGTGTTTCTCCAACAACTCTAAATATAGGAGTCCTAAGCAAGAAAGATAATGTGCCTTGGTCTGTGAATGAAAAGGCAGTGACAACCCAGTTAGAAAGTATATGATCAGTGAGCAGAAGGGCAGTCAAGAGCTTGATCTGCAGTAGAAGACTTAATCATAATCATATACTGTATACTAACAGCAAACTCATTCTCCAAGTGCCAAAACCATGTAGCAAAAAACCATGTCATCCATGAACAAGGGGGAGGTACTGGCAGGCCTAGGTAAACCCATGTATTTTATAAAAGAAACCTCCTAAGGCAGAACTCCGCAAAATAGTCTAATGAAGACTGAGCATTCTGTACTCAGTAGCCACAAAGAGCAAAACATCTGAGGATCTATGCTTATCTTTTCCATCAGGTTGCCTCAGAAGGAAAGCAAGAAAGTTTGTGCTTAAGAAGTTTATCCTGAGCAAAGTAGTGTCATACATGCCCAACTATCAATTCTAACAGACTCTTCCATCCTTCAGCTTCACCTGGAAACAGCCATTTCATCAGGCTGTGGAAGCTAAGGAACAGATTTGAAGCAGGTAGATTCCTACTTTCATTCTACTGCTTCCATTTCAGCTTAAGAAAAAAATGCTCAAATTTGTTTTGTTTTACTCTCCTCTCTCTCAACACTGTTTACTTTTGTGTTGTGTCTTTTAGGTTGCAAGCCCAAAAGCAGGCCTGTCTTTTTATTACTGATTTTTGGAAGCCACTCTGAATGTCTTTTGGACTGAAAAAGCAGAGGGGGAAAGCCTGAAATACACACATAAATAAGGAAGCTAAAGCAACAGTCCAGTGACAAGAACACAAGCTAAGTCAGATGGCCCTATAGTGTCCAAACAGGTACAATGACCATTATGGAGATACAGTGATGCTGAATTTCTTAAAACCTTTGCTTCAAATCTGCCTTGGCACAGGCATCAAACATATGTGCTATGCACGCAGTGCAGACCTAGTATGTTACTCAAAATATCTCACTGTGTTCAGCTGGACTTCCTTCCAGGGAGTGTCCATATTTTACCTAGGAGTAGGGGCCATAGAACACAGTGTGCCTTACCTGTGAGCAAACTGTGTATGGTTAGGTTGTTAAGTCTACAAAAGATCAGTCCCAAAGATTGCTTTCCATTTCATTCTGACCAAGCAAACAGCTACCTTTTGCAGTCCCTCCTTCCAACTGCCCCTTTCACAACTCCTCTTTTCCTGGGGTTTCCCCCCTTTCTTCTAGCTAATCTGAACGTGGACTCAACTTCTGCCAGTATGACTGGGGCTGAGGAGACACAGCAGCCCACACTCATTGCAATTCCTCCTTGTGAACCAAATAACTCTTATTAGAATAAACAAGTTCCGTTTTAAATACTGAAATACTAAATAAGATGGATAACAATGTGTAATACAAAAAGAAGCATGAAATTAGGTTAAAAGTGTGTGAAAGAAAGTAATAGAAGTGGAAAGAAATTGCAATTGAGTAGATTAGAAGTCTAACACAAAGGTGGGGTGAGGGGTGATGGATGGTGATGGGAAAAGGAATTATCTGTGGGATTGAGTGTAGGTATGTTTGAACATTTTTAAGGATTGTATGAAATATATGTTTGTATGCTTGTATATTCGCAATATGTGTGTATTAATGCTGAATTATTTTAATAATAAAAACTTTTCAAAAATTAAAAAAAAAATCAGAAGGCTTTACCTTCCTCATACCCAGTTCCTTCTTTATTTTGCTTCCATACCCAGCTACTTTCCTTTTAAAACCCCCAACTCCAGCCCCCCCCTCTCTTCCAAAAGCCAATCATTCAAATCACTTTCGGTGGGTGCGGGCGGAATGGGCATGACCATCCCGAAACCACTACAAAGGAACCTTAACCCTCTGCTTCGGTTTCCACCACCCCGCAGCTCCTACCATGCACATTCAAACAGGAACCGGAAGTACGGCGCTAATTGTACGTCTCTTCCGCCCCGGTGCTGAGTGCCTAGAGCGGCCACAAACATTGCAAAACCCACGGAGGACCATCTGCTGCGGCGGGAGACCATCAAGCTACGGTATCTGGAGGCGTCAGGGTCAAGGGAAGTGGAGGGCCTGTCGGACTAGAGCCCGGAGGCTTTTGCTTCTGCACCACGACCACGTAGGTGATTGTGTTGCATCGGGAACAGTCGCTTTGCTCGCTCTTAGCTTTGAACAGAATCGTCCCAAACTGCACTTTTGGGGTGCTGTGGTTGTTTGTCCTCATTTCCCCCCTCCCCATAGACTTCTATGCGAGCTTGTCTAGCCTGTAGATAATACGTGCTTTTGGGTGAACCGGTTCTAGTAGTTCGGAAAAGCTTGTGCCACAAAAACTAACAAACACCCAGCTCTTCGGGGCTGTGTCGTTCTTTGCTGCTAACAGCACAAGCCCTGCGTTCGTCTGTTCAGAAGTAAGGCGAGGCTGCATATACACGCCATGCATTCGAAGCATGTTTAAATCTCATGCCCTGGAAACCGTAGTTTGTCAATGTGTCAAGTATAGTTTCCAGGATTCTTGTGTGGGTGAGTGATTTAAAGGTACCTCACACAGTCTAAGCCTTTCTAAGAAGCAGTATGTTGTCTGGGTTTGAGGCTGCTATGGCGATTTCGGCAGGGAACAACTTGTCAGCCTTGTGCAGTGAATAGCTCCCTCGGGAGCTATTGTTTGGGTAAATTGTTTTAAGAATTAAAAACCCAAATTATGAATACATAAGTGAATAGCGCCACTGTGCAGATGACTGCAGCTTCATCGTGACCTGCTGCAAGAGAACGTTCTCTGTCAGGAAATGGAAAATTACAGCCTGTACTAGTTGAAGCTTTCAGATAGCCGTTGCAGTAACTCCCATTTGGATGGCATTAATATATTTTGTTATGCTTCATAATTAAGATTTGGACTATTGGAGTGCATTTTAGCAGTCCCTGAATTATTCTGAAATCTTACTTTATCAGATGTGAACAGTAATACATATTCTATACTTTCATTACAGGCTGTTGAAGAATGTTTGTTCCAAGGTCTATTAAAGTCAAGAGAAATGCTGGTGATGAGGGGACTTGTGTAACTAAGAAAAATAAGCCCTCTCCAAGTGAATCCTCACTTGAAAACATCACAGACTTCCGAGATGCTAAGTCAGATACAAAAGACATGCCAAGCTCAGAGAGTGACTTGTTTGAACCAATGGAAAGAGACACTGAGGTGCACATCTCTTTGGATTCAGCTGTAGCTCTTACTGAAGCAACATTGGAAAATGCAAACAATGAGGACTCTTCTCTTGCTGAGGATCCCATAAAATCTTTCAGCAAAATGCAACGTTGGCCACAGCCTGGGGAACCTGTCTGTGTGGCTTGTGGTCGTTATGGGGAATACATCTGTGACAAGACTGACGAAGATGTTTGTAGCTTGGAGTGCAAAGCCAAACACCTTTTACATATCAAAGAGGAAAAGGAAAACTCAAAATCTGCTAGCAGTTGTGAAAAAGCAGAGACTCGGTCCACGTTACTTGATGGTACTTACGTCTATGAAGAGAATCCATTTGTGCTAAGCCTTCAAGAGGAGCAGATTGAAAACTTAAAGCAGCAACTAGGCATTGCTGTTCAAGGTCAAGAAGTTGCAAGACCTATTGTAGAATTTGAACACTGTGGCTTCCCTGAAATTTTAAACACCAATTTGAAAAAATCAGGCTATGAAGTCCCAACTCCTGTCCAAATGCAGATGATCCCAGTTGGATTACTGGGCAGGGATATCATGGCCACGGCTGACACTGGCTCAGGAAAAACTGCTGCTTTCCTGCTTCCTGTTGTAATTAAAGCCTTGGGAGAGGTAAAGTTTAAACCTGCATTTTCAAAAAGCTGTGGGAATTGTGCAGCACGCTCCTGTACATGTTTACTTAGAAGTAAATCCCAGTGCATTCAAGGGGATTTCTCTTTGGGAAACTCTGCATTGAATTTCAACCTTAGTTACACTGAGAATTCTAGAGAAATTATTTTTAGCTGTTTGTTTCTTCTTTGAACTTATGTCAGTTGACTTGAAAAAAGTGAATGTTTGGAAAACAGTACAGAATATCTAATATATTCTTTCAGCTTTATATCTGTCAGTTGACCGGATAAACGATACAATTACTGAATCTGTCAATTGTCCTAAAAAGGTCCTCAGTGTCCCTGCTTACACCTGTTGCTCAAGAGTTCAGCTGCAATTCTGCAGTGGGGATCTTTTTATACACATTGAGGCTCCCCATGTGACTTCAAACCCTTTCAGGCTTCTAAATACACAGGCAGCAGCCACAAGTAGAAAAGGTTTTCTGCTGCAGAAATTACAGCTGAACTCTTGAGCAACTGGCACAAGCAGGGGGCAGTGACCTAAAAGCCCTGCCCCACAGCCCCTTTTTCATTTGCTTTACCTCTTCATACGGATAATCACTGAAGAGTGCTCCAGTATTCAGAAATACTCTGTAACAGTTTGTCCACTTACTCTTATTTCTGTACTTAACAGTCTTAGTAGGGTGGGAGTAGATTTCCACAGTTTCTAATGTTACATTGTGACTATTTGCTGTCGTCTCCATTGACATCCGAATGAAAAGGATGTTGTTGAGCTAATCTGAGATGAATTACAGTAACTGTTCTCTTATTTTCCCCTAATCTGATACTTTTAATTGAGAATGCAGATTGGCAACTCACAACTTTTTTCCACTTTCTGCTTCAGGCAGAAACCCCATCTGCTCTTATTCTGACGCCAACAAGGGAGTTAGCTATACAGATAGAGAAACAAGCTAAAGAGCTCATGATTGGACTGCCCAACATGAGAACTGTTCTTCTGGTTGGAGGATTGCCATTGCCACCTCAGCTTCATCGCCTGAAACAAAATGTTAAGGTAAAACCTGCTGCTGTGATTTTTGGGTTTTTAAAAAAATATATGGCAAAGAACTAGAGGTGATACTGATTTCTTTGTTTAAGGCTTCCAGAACTTCAGCTCTTGTTGAAGAGATTTGGTCTCAAGTCCTTAAAAAATTGCTTGCCCCAGTATCAACCATATTGGGCTTTACAATTGGCAAGGGAGGCCTTATTTGCTGTTGGGTGCTGACTCCTTTATAGTGCCTTGCCAGTAATAGTTCCCTGCTTATGGGATGCCCTCCTTGGTGAGGTGCACCTTTCACCCTCATTAACCTTTAGGTAGAATTCAAAAACATTCCTGTTTACCCAAGTATTTGATGACTGGAAGATACCGGTTCTTGCAGCCTTGAAAGTATTTAGCAGAGAGGATATTTTATTTTATTATTACGGGGGGGGGGGGAGTATTCTTTTTGACCTTTTGTTGTTTTCCACACTGAGTTCTTTTGGGAGGAATGGAAGGATAAAAAACGACAAATAATAATGATGAAGCACTGATCATTGATTTTATTTCTAATGTTGATGTTTTTGCCTCCACCCTCTTTCTGTTAGGTTATGATAGCTACACCAGGAAGGTTGCTAGAAATTCTAAAGCAAAGCTCCGTTCAAGTCCATAATATTAAAATTGTTGTAGTGGATGAAGTAAGTATACATGGTGGGACAAAACACAAAATATATGTGTGAGTGTGCATGCAGGTATTACTTAAATATGAAATAACAATGGCTGAAATGGCTTGATTTCTGTCTGGTGACCACTAGTAGATTTCAAGCACATGCAATGCGTATGTACTTTGGCTAGTGCATGGTATGCTTGGAATGCAGTTCAGATGGTGTATTGACCCATTTATGTGTCAGGAAGGAAGAGATGAGAGCACACCTGAGGATTAAGCATCTAGGTCATTTTTTTTGCAAAGTGGGAGCAGCCACTGCAGACACTAGTGTGCATTTTGGACAGTAGTGAGTTGCTGGCAGGAAAGAGAAGCATAAAGTAGAACTGGAAGGTGCTGCGAATAGGCACAGTGCAGGGTTGGGGAACCTTTTTTCAGGGCTGCATATCCTTTTGAACATCCTTCCAAGGGCTGCATGTGGTGGGTTAGACAAACTCATGGAGGATAAGGCTATCAAAGGCTACTAGTCATGGTGGGAATATAATTTGTCTCCAGGGTCAGAGGCTGCATACCAATCACTGGGGGACGACAGCCAGAGTGGGCTATTGCTATCATTTCCTGCTTGTAGGCTCCCTAGAGGCTGGCCACTGTAGTAAATGGGATGCTGCACCAAATGATCCAGCAAGGCTGTTCTTCTGACTATGCTGGCAATGAAAGTGAATTAATCTTTTATTTCCTCACCTCTGCTCCTACAGTGGAATGTTAATGTTTACTGGTCTCTCTCTCTCTCTCTCTCTTAACATAGGCTGATACCATGTTAAAGATGGGTTTCCAGCAGCAGGTTTTAGACATTTTGGAAAATATCCCCACAGACCGTCAGACTATTCTGGTGTCTGCCACAATGCCTTTCGGCACTGAACAGCTGGCCAATCGACTTCTGCAAAATCCAGTGAAAATAACCATCGGAGAAAAGAACCAGCCATGTTCCAACGTTCGCCAGATTATCTTGTGGGTAGAAGAACCGTCCAAAAAGAAAAAGCTTTTTGAAATATTAAATGTTAGTATCCTTGGAAGGGAGAACCTGTTGTTTTTCTTCCACAAATTGTGATTCTTTGCAGATTTGGAGGAGAGAAACTGGAAAATGGCTGTTTAACTGATTCAGCTTTGTTCTTGAGAGCTCCCCAGCAGAGAGGCATAAACACGTCCCAGCAATTCAGTTTAGCCAATGCTTTTGTTGAAACTTGTGGAAGAAGAAACAAAATGTTTATTGTTTCAATATTGTTGGTGATATTCATTAGCTTATTATTGCATTTTCAGTACTTTATAATCTGTGATTCTGAGAGGCATTTAAGTAGCCCAGTGTTGACGTGTTTAGAAATAGGCAGGATCCAAAGCATCATGGCTGGGATCCAATGAAAAGTTCCTTTGCAGTTCTAACCATCTATACTCAGAATTAAGGTCTATTGAATTCAGTGGACCTTACTCCAGGTAAAGGAGGTCGCGGTAGCAACTCTTACCTATGTTTTTTCTCCAAACAGCAGCCCTAGCATGTTATATGGCAAACTGCTTTTTAAACTGAGGGTTAAAAGCAGTTTGTGATACGGAATAGTGAAAAAGAAAAAGCATCCAGTTCTATTATCCTAGTGCAAGTATATTGTTTATACTCTCATCCTCTTGCCAGAAATAGGATATTTTATTTTGGTAAATACATTGTGCAAGCCACATAGAAATAATCGTGCAAAAGCTGCAGTAATGCTAATATCACTGACGAGATTCCATTTTTAACAGCATTTCAAAGATACGTGCACAATCTACTTTAAACTTGTTAATATTACATAAGCTTGGCAGACTTGGAAGGGCCACGTTACTTTGTTCAGCTCTGCCACCTCCCACAGCTCCCTCAGTTTAGCAATATGCTTAACATTCCAGTACGTACCATACAGAATTCTAGCTGTAGTCATGTGAGACAGCAAAGTTTCCTTCTCATTAGAATTTTTGTTTTATAAAGGTCAACAGGAATGTTCAAAAAAGGGTAACCAAAATGATCAAGTGAGTGGAGCAACTCACTTTGCAGTATTCTGGGCTTTAGAGAAAAACCAAGTAAGAGGTGGCATGATGGAATTGTGTAAGATTATGCATGGCGTGAATAAAGTGGTTGGAGAAATGCTTTTCTTCCTCTCATAATTGTTGAAAGATTCAGGACAGGCAAAACAAAGTACTTATTTATATGGCTCATAGTTAAACTCTGGAATTCGTTCCCACGGCAGACAGTGCTAGCCACCAACTTGGATGGCTTTAAAAGAGGATTAGACAAATTCGAAGAGGTGAAGGCTCTCAGTGGCTACTAGTCACAGTGGCTATGTTTTGCATCTGTGGCTGAAGGCTGTATGCTTCTGAATACCAGTTCCTGGAAACTGCAGGACCTCCTGTGCTCAGGTCCTGCTTACAGCTTCCCACGGGCATCTGACTGACTGCTGTAAGAACAGGATATTGGACGAGATGGGCCATTGGCCTGAGCAGGCAGACTTCTTATGTTTCTGGGTCTAAGGACAATCTAATATTACTCTGCCTCCAATTCTTACTGATGATTTTTAAAAGCTTCCATGGCTGAGTCAATGAATATTATAATTTAAGTAAAAAAAATCTATATTTGCACTCGAAACCATCCCTTAGTTTGATAATAAAGGATATATATCTAAAATGTAAAATTGGGACACGTGTAACATTTTTTAAATTGACATCGTTTCAGTAGAATGTATGCACACTAATTAAGAGAAAGAGTTGTAAGTGTTGATCATGCAAGACTTTAAATGAGACTTTGCTTTGTTTTAGGATAAGAAACTGTTCAAACCTCCTGTGCTGGTATTTGTAGAATGCAAACTGGGTGCAGATCTCCTGAGCGATGCTGTACATAAAATTACAGGCTTGCAAACAATTTCTATGCATGCTGATAAATCACAGATAGAAAGAACTGCCATATTACAGGTTTGTAGATATCTCTGATGCCCATTTTCTAAAAGATTCCTATTCTTAAGGCCGTAGTCCTGTACACATTTACTTGGGAGTAAGTCCCATTGAACTCTGCTGAATTTACTTCTGAGTAGATGTGTATAGGCTTTTACTGCTGAATTATTTGTGCTTTCTTGCCACATTTTTGAAACAGGTTGCAATTTTCTGTGAATTTCATGAATGCTTTGTATAGGTTCAATCCATCACAATTCTGTTCTATGCAGCATTCTGGATTGCTGCACAGATGCTGCTCTCCAACCAAATTAAGCTGTACTTTGTAAGCAGCAATGCCTCTCTCCATGTGAACCTACCCAGACCCTGAGATCATCATCTGAGATCCTTCTTTGTATTCCTCCTGTACGAGAGGTCCGGAGGGTGGCAACCTAAGAATGGGCCTTTTCTGCAGTGGAATGCTCTCCCTAGGGAGGTTTGGCTGGCGCCTTCATTGTACACCTTTAGGTGCCAGGTTAAAATGTTCCTCTTTGACTAGGCCTTTGGCTGATTAACATCCGATACCCTTTTAAATGTGGCTGTGGGAGAGGGTGGGGGGCTTATTGGTTTGTTTTTGTTTTTATTATGTATTTTGTGTTTTTTATCTTGTATTTCTATGTTATGAACCGCTCTGAGATCTACAGATTTTAATAAATAGAATCATAGAATTGTAGAGTTGGAAGGGACCATGAGGGTCATCTAGTCCAACCCCCTGCAATGCAGGAATCTTTTTGTCCAACATGGGGCTTGAATCCACAGTCCTGAGATTAAGAGTCTCATGCTCTACGGACTGAGCTTTCCACAGAAGAAATAATAATAATAATAATAATAATAATAATAATAATAATAATAATTTGCTGACCCTGTTGCCATGCTCATTCTGAGAATTCATCAGTGGTCTGGGAAAATTACTTGATCTGATCCACGTACAAATTTTAGGGCAACAACCATATTTCATGAGGGTATATTGAAAATAGTGGCCAGCAGGGGGAACAGGGTGCCTGGGGCTTTTAGTGTGCAGTAATATTTATTAGTAAGGCTGGCTTTAGATCAGGGGTGGGGGTCCTGCAGCCAACCAGACAATGTTTGGCTACATTTCCATTAACCATGGAGGCTGTGACTGATGGGAGTCCAACCACATTTGAAGAGCCACAGCTTACCCACCTAGTTTTAGATGCAGTTTATCATTAATGTTTTTAAACATACTTGAACATTCAGAGAAGCAGCTAGACTGACTGTGAGTTCAAGTTCAGAGTATATATATGAGAGGAGCTAGCTTTTAGTTCTATTTAAATACTTTTAAGTTATTCTTCTTCCTTTTTATTTTTTTGCTTGTTGCCCTGTTGCTCTTTTTTGTTTCCTTTTGAAATATTTTCAGAATTTGGCTTCACTGTGAATTCTGCAGCTTAATTTCCCTTGTTGGAAATCTTGTCTTGTAACTTTTGATTACAAGACAAGCAACAGAATTCTTAATGTTAAATATTTATTTCTAGTTACATCCTGCACCTTAACAACAAGACCATTTTAAGGAAGCTGAAATAATGTTTCTATATGCTTTGCATTAGGGATTATTTCAAGGCAAGTATGAAGTTGTAGTAAGCACTGGAGTCCTGGGACGTGGACTTGACCTTGTCAACGTTAAGCTGGTCGTGAATTTTGACATGCCATCAAGTATGGATGAATACGTACACCAGGTAAATATACTTTTCTGCTGTACTATTTAATTTAATAGTTATTGGTTGCATTTTAGCTCTATAAGCTCTGTGAGAAGCATACAAAATAATGGAAAAATATTTTATTATAAATGGTTAACACTGCTACTCTTCAGCAGCCTCAGGTGGAATGACTGGTTGCTCATCAGAGTTTCCAGAAGGGCCAGAAAGTAGCAGAATCTGCTACTTGAGATAAGAGAGGGAGGTTTTCTTACTGTACAGAAACTAAACTTTGATTGTAAACTTTGATAATATGAGGATTACAGCTACCTGAGGGATTCTTTTGGTTTCATGAGACAGATAATTGGGCCAAATTTAAATACAGTTGTTTATTTTTAGGTTGGAAGAGCAGGTCGGCTGGGTCACAGTGGAACTGCAATCACTTTTGTGAATAACAGCAGCAAGAAACTTTTCTGGGATGTTGTGAAGCGTGTTAAACCAACTGGCACTATTCTCCCACCCCAGTTATTAAATTCTCCATATCTACATGACCAGAAGAGGAAAGAACAGCAGCGAAGTAAACAATCTCAGAATGGCCTTGTAACGAGTGACAATCTTATGGACGTTATTAGAAAACACAGCAAAAGCTCTTCTCAGAAGTAACAAGTGATACTGTCCTTCTAAATACAACTGTTTTGTACAACTTGTATGACTAAGTGATGAATTTTTAACTTTGGAGGCATAATCTAACCAAATTTTAGCAGTTTGAAGCCTTACTGATTTTGTTCGTAGAGTTAAAGCAAAAGCTTAATATTTTTCCTTGAAATTTAATGGGCCTTCTGCAAGGTTATTAGCCTGAAAGAGTGACTTAAGTCGTCCAGCAAGCTTTGTTATGAGAATGCTTTTATACTTCATATTTTGTACTCAGTATTAAGTAGTAAAGTACGTAGCATCATGAACTTTAAACGGAATATGCACATCTTAAAGATCTGGGTTTCCCTTGCAAGAAATGTAACATGTAATTCACTGTTATATAATAATAATAATAATAATTTTTATTTATACCCTGCCCTCCCCAGCCAAGGCCAGGCTCAGAGCGGCTTACAAGCAATGATAAAAACAAATTGAATGATTACAACTTAAAAACAAAATTAAAATACAACATTAAAATATGGAAACATTAAAATATTAAAATGTAGCCTCATCGCAGGAGGAGAAGGAAAGGAAAAAAGAAAGAAAGGGAGGGAGGGAGGGAATCAAATTGGCTCCAAGCCAAAGGCCAGGCGGAACAACTCTGTCTTACAGGCCCTTGCTATGGGACCCTAAGCAGCAGACATGTGGCAACTGGTTAGCCTCCCATCCAGTTACCATCCAGTAACCCAAAAGGTTGTGGTCTCATGTCGTTGCAGAGGACAAGTATGATGATGAGACCAGAGCAACCTGAGTTGGTTATAGCGTTCCATAAAGATGGTTACTGGGCACTCAGACCCTTTTAGTTCAGGCAACCAGAATGACCAGTACTGAGCACAGCAAGGGTGAAAGAGTTGATTCCGGATGCTCTGCACCTCTTTAAATTTAGACCTTGTCCAACTAAGGGAGGTTAGCCATGTGCCTGACAAGCAGAGGTGCTGTGGGTATGTGAGATTCCAGTCTCTTCTGAGTTTGTTTGCTGTGGTGGTTGGCAAGAGAGTATTGGAGGCATTGAGGAATGACCAAAAGGAGGACCAAGGAAAGAATAAGAAAGAGTAGACTCAAGTAATCTGCCTTGGTAGTCACACCCACCTTGTGGAACGCCCTCCCATCAGATGTCAAGGAAATAAACAACTATTTGACTTTTAGAAGACATTGGAAGGCAGCCATGTTTAGGGAAGTTTTTAATTTTTGATGTTGTGTTGTGTTTTAATAAGTTGGAAGCAGCCAAGAGTGGCTGGGGGAGCCCAGTCAGATGGGCGGCAAATAAATATTTATTATTATTATTATTATTATTATTATTATTATTATTACAGTCTAACTGTTAGGAAGATCAGCTAAAATATCCCCCTTTGTAGCCCAGAGGCTTTCTGGGGAAATTGAATTATAGCTGGATACTTGAAGATCACTTTCCAGTCAGCCCAGTACTACCCATGGTAAAAATAGGGCCAAAAATCATTAAAAAATAATAATAATACAAGGCCATGCAGAATTTATAATACTGGCTTAGATGGTCTGAGCTGCTATAAAGCAATTTCACATGAAGTGTTCCTTATTTCCCTGCCCCTGTTTCAAATACAAATCTCTTTAACTTTTTTAAATAAAAAAATGTTGGTCACATGGAAGTCCTAATTCAACTGGTCAAATGACATAAACTCTCATCTATGAAACCTCATCCCACAAAAAAAGTGTTAGGTCCTGCTTTTTACAAAATACTCTAATTCTTCTCTTTTGTGATACATTTTTTCAGATGAGAAATTAATATTTTTTTAATAAAATATTTTTAATTAAAGTTTTCAGGTTTTACATTTCTACATTAGCATCCTTCATTCTACCCATACATTCAGTGACTTCCCTCCTTCCTCTTCCAAGTTTTTTTATTTATTTATCCATAATTCTTGCATATTCTTGTATATCTATCTAAATCAGTTTTTCCCCATTTTACACCCTTCCCCAAATTCACCCTGTTGAATTTACCTTGATACTACCAGGGTTTTCAACTGTGTACAATTATTTTCCACATACTCAGCAAAAAAGTTCCACTCCTCTTTAAATACCTGTTCTTCTTGCTCTCTTATTTTACTTAGACCTGCTAACTCTGCATATTCTTTCACCTTAAATTGCCACTCACTCTCCATTTTGGGGCTAACAAAATCTGGGCCGCTGTTGTCACATACCTGGGTACCTCCTTCTGAACCATTCCTAACAGGAATGCCTTGGGGGTTTCCAGCACAAATCAGATTCCGATTTGTACATCTTAGCTAATTGGCTCAATGTTAAATACCATCTATGAATCAATTTCATATAATTTTCCTTCAAATAAATTAAATTTGGACACTTAATTGGTTTAAATAAATGCTTTCCCTACATTTTGGGGGTCTTTTTTTTTAGCAGAAAATGTCCATTGTTCTATTTTTAAAAATGGCAGGGCAAAGCTGAAGAGGTTTGGAACAAATGGCAGCTTGAAAATGAAAATGCGTTTATTAACCAAGATGAAACATGGCTTGCTTCATTCATATGTAACTTCTTTCAGTTTCAGTCAGATTTAATCTGTAAATCAGATTAATGCAGACAATATTGTTGAATGATCATAGTGAGATATATATATATATATACACACACACACACACACACACACACACACGGTATATATTTGGTACAGCATACTCTAGTAGGGACTTTAATAATGCATATGAAATTGGTATCCAGGTTAATTTCGTTATCTTGTTCTTGATCATATGTTCACCTTTTGTGTTTTATATGTAGAACATAATACAAAGTAAAGACAGCAAGAGTAATGAAACATAGGAGGAACCAAAATGGTAGTAGACCTAGGCCTGTAGCAGAAAGGAGACGATCATATTCCAAGAGCTCTTCTGTAGGTTTAGACTAGAGGTGCCAACTTGAATAAAATATTAGAAGGGGGGGGCGCAAGGAAGTCCTATCCCGCATAATCACATGACGTGGTGCATGGACACCATTTGAATGGCAACGCCCATCAACTTTAGGGGCCCAGTCCCCTCAAATGTTTTATTGGGAGGGGGGGGCAAAGGGATCTCAGTTCCTAGAAGTTTGCTCCTATGGTTTAGACTTTATTTTTTGAATTTATATTCTTCCCAAAAGGAACCCAGGGTGGCAAACACATTTTTACTGAAACCATGCAATTAAAAATAAAACCTTAAACATCTGAAAGCATACCTAAAACTGCTTTTGGTATAGCCAGACATTAACCCTAGGTGAGAACTAGTCTAAATGGCAAATTGGGTAGATGCTGTCAACAGTACGTAGCAATTTCAAGAAAAGTGAGCAGCGCAGCAGGTGTGACTTTTACTTTTGTATAGTAGGCTATGTTCAGCTCTGCAAAAGTTCAGGTTTCTACAGACCTTTCCATTCAGGCGAGCAAGAGGTGTCATCACAATTCAAGGTCACATTCCAGCCAGGCTAAAACACTTGAGAAGGGTGGGGAGCAGGGCTGCACAATGGGTGTGGCCTGGGGGGGTGTGCCTCAGGGTCACATTCAGCCTTCTGGAAGAAGGTACAGGGTTATAAAGACTAGGCCTGAGAAACAGTTTTTAGCCAAACGTGATTTTGGTTTTAAACGCAGTGTAAGGTAGTCTCTGGGACGCGGGTGGCGCTGTGGGTTAAACCACAGAGCCTAGGACTTGCCGATCAGAAGGTCGGTGGTTCAAATCCCTGCAACGGGGTGAGCTCCTGTTTCTCGGTCCCTGCTCCTGCCAACCTAGCAGTTCAAAAGCACATCAAAATGCAAGTAGATAAATAGGTACCACTCTGGCGGGAAGGTAAACAGCGTTTCCGTGTGCTGCTCTGGTTTGCCAGAAGCGGCTTAGTCATGCTGGCCACATGACCCGGAAATTGTACGCTGGCTCCCTCGGCCTATAGAGCGAGATGAGCGCCGCAACCCCAGAGTCACGACTGGACCTCATGGTCAGGGGTCCCTTTACCTTTAAGGTAGTCTCTGGGAGTATATTGTATTTAATTATGGGGTGCCAGAGTTTTTAGGGGGTTAACCAGGCTGGGATAGCAGGCTTGTTGGTTTTGAATGTCTGATGTAGATTTTTTTCAATTTCATTGTTCTGTATGGGACAATGGCAATAAAGATGTATGTATCGTATCTTGAGACCGAGGTTACTCAACCCTGCTGTGAGGTCAGGAGTTACCATTATAATTATTTATAAAAATTTGTATACCTCCCTTCATCCCAATATCACACAGCGGTTCACAACATACAAATACATACCGAGAACACATGAGCTAACTAGCTTGACAGTGAGTAGTACAGTAGTCACTTCCCTCTGGAAGTGGATAAGAAGTTCCACACTGCTAAGTTGTAGCTCATTGGTGAGCTTTGCAAGACATGATCTCTGCCCAAAAGGAAAAGTTCCCACATTTGGGCATTCCAACATCACTTGCTGGGAGTGCTGATGCAGGCAAGCTGCTACCTCAACCAACTTTCTGTCTTCTCATATTAAGAGTCACAAAGCGAACTGGACTCCGTGGCAGGTTTTGAATAAACATTCACAAACTTTTTATTGATAATAATCAGCTAAATAGTTTGAGGATCTATGCAACTTTGTAACATGCAGAAAACAGCATTCTCAGAGAAACCAAAGACAGGATCTGAGGGAAGCCGGGTGGGGGTGGGTGGGTTTTGTGTGGGAGGATGGGGGGAGGGAGGAAAAATGGGGGGGGGGGAATAAGGATGATATGTTTTTGGATAATAGGTTTTGTTTTAATTTTGAATAATTTTTTTTTTAAAAAGAGTCACGACAGGATTTTGAGGAGTACTAGGAGGTACCAGCAAAGGGTGGGAAAACCCGACTGAATAGCTGTACGTGCTGTGTCTGAAAGGTTTGGCTGCATGTTGGTTTGGGCTGCCCTGGGCAAGTGACCGACAAACTTAATAAATAAAATTTAATAATAATCTCAGCAGGAAAAACTGAACTGAAAACAAGAAGACTTTCCGTAATGGAGACACAAACAGCACCCGCATCTAGTATCATTTAGTTGAGATTGCATTTCAGGGGGTTGGACTAGATGACCCTTGGGATCTTTTCCTGCAATTCTATAATTTAAGAATGGTTAGATTTGCAAGCACGAACGGTACTTCTTTCCCCCCACCCCCCTTGCTCCTCCCGGTCTATTAGTGTGGCGGCCTTCCGTTTAATGCTCTTCCCACTAAGAAAGGAGCGGAGTCTCCATTTAAACGCCACCCACACGCTCTGCAAAAGCCGACGGCGCCCTGCCTTCTTCTCCCGCGCATCCGTCACCCCGCAAATGGCCGCAGCTCCGTTGAGAACCGGAGATGTCACGAGCAGCCTCGCTTGCTCCGGCTTCCCTCTCGGAACTGCGTGTGACATCACCCTCCGTCTCAACCAATAGCAGGCGGCGGCGCCGCATTCGAATGGGGAGTTTAGGAGGCGCCGCAGGAGGGCGGGCTGTTGGTCGATCTCCTGAGGACAGGTGAGTCTCTGGACAGGTATCCTTCCTGGACAGGCATCAGCTGGCTCCGAGAGATCAGGCCGTCCTTTTCCCCCTGGGCTTCCTGCTTTAAAAATGCGGGACGTGTGGCTTTTTTGGTGGCGAAGAGGGTTGGTCTTCTGCTTCCTGCAGTCTAGTCTCTGTTTAAGGAAGGGGCTCCTTTGCTTCTGCCTACTATTTGATGCGGAGGGAGGACGCTATTCTTGCAGGGACCAAAAGCTAAGCAACGTTTACTTCAACGGATATTCTTAATAGGTGCTCTTCCGCCCCGCCCGAAGGCACAAACATTGTGCAGCCCCAAAGGCTTGCTTTTAATCCTTCTCTTAAACTTCAAGCCAGATATTTCCTGGTCACATTCACTAACCGATTATAAAATTCCCACCGCACCCTGAAATGGAAGAAATATTCACTCTATACACAGACTTCTCTACCAGGTGGAAAGTAGTCATTCTCTCTACATACGCTGCTTTTCTTTCCCAATGCTTACTTAAGGTGGCTTTATAGTTTTAAAACAACAGTAACAAACAACACACACACACACACACACAAATTGTATCTTCCTGTTTCAGCTCCCTGCCTTGTTGATACCTGCAGCAAGCATTAGTATCACCAGAAAGAAGTTGGCTGATGGAATTTGCTAGCTTCCCATCTCTCACCTGCAAATTAAGTGTCAGTAGCTAAGCTGAAATGTCTTCCACCACTTCACTTGGCCAGTACTTACTCCACTTTGCACTACCCCCTCCCCCCGCAGCAGCTGAGGCTGAATATGAACAGGATTTGTATAAGTTTTGAGGTGGAGAACCAGAATTGGACTGATGTCTGGACGTGGGCAGAAAGAAAATGGGTTCCTCTTGGCAGCTTGACACCCGCTTTCTCTGGGTAGAGGATTTACATGAGATGGGCAGGAAAATGTTATTTCCCTTTGGCAACAATATTGCCAAGTAATGGCAAAGGCTGGGTGGGGTTAGAGATCAGTGACAGATATTTTAGTAATGCTGTCTATGGACTTCTGCTTCAGACACAGACCCTGGGAATTTCCTCCCCTCCAGCACCAACTGTCAAACACTGATTTAAAGTGATGAAAAAGACCTATGTAAATAATGGCTTTAAATCAAACCATTATCTTAAAATGTTGAGTGATGTAGTTCATGTGCCTTTTTTGCACTGTATTATATATACTTAGAAGTAAGAGGCAATGTAACAATGGCTTTCTGTATGCATACAAGGAAACCAAGCAAGGTAAGATGTCAAAGATCAAGATTCCTATGTTCTGCATTGTAAGCCAAGTACTCTGAACCCTCTTGAACAAGTTATGTTAATGACTGAGCAAAACAATTATCCATGAGATGGAAAGATGCTGTTGTGTTTTTAATTCTAAATATTCATAATTTGCTGCAATACATGTAATATATGAAAGTAAGTAAACTATTTTGTTTCCATTTATCCACCTTCACCATAGAAAGGTAGGGATAAATTCAGTTGTCTTTGACAGAGTGATAATTAACTGAGTTTTAAGAGAAGTATAAAATTAATCACTTAAGTTATTTTTTAAATGTGGCATTTTGTGTAAATTGAAGTTTAAACAAAATGAATTTGATGCTAAAATATCATTTAAAAATCTGTTTAAAGTAATTATTTTAAATGTTGATTTATCCATCCTACAAGGAAGACTTTACCTTCAGCATAGGTATGGAAATAGGGTCTAGTATATTACCAGCATGACAGTAGTTGAGTATAAATAGAAAATAATAAAGGCTTCTTCTTTTTTAACAGATCCCATAGTGATACATTCTGTGCTGTAGAGAAAATAAGATTACAAGTCAAGTATACTCTTCAGGAAGAGCTTGTATGATAGTTTCAGTCCTGCAGTTGCAGCTTGCTTTAGGTCTCAATGCCTATTTATATTGTTCCTAAGAAAAGCGATATTAGTGCACCTGGTGGTTCTTCACAAAAGCATCCTCCAGAAAATGTCATTGCTAGAAACAGGTTTGCACAGACATTTACATCCCACACACTGGAGAATGAGGGAAGCAATCCTCAGTCACAGCCCTTGAGTAAGACCAAAGAAATAAATACGACCTATGTGCTTTCAGCCTGTAACAAACTGGCTGACACTTCAGCTGCTTCCACGACTGAAGGCAAGCTGACACTCCAAAGAAGAACTGTGACGAGCAAAGAACAATCTGATACAAATACAACACATGACAGTGAAAATACACGAGTGGAAAAAAGATTGACGCTGCAGCGCCGAACAAGGACTGAATCAACTGAGAAGCACAAAACAAATATTCACGAAGCCAGAGCAGAAAAAGGAGACCCTCTTCCCCAGAAGAGTGGCAAAACATTGTTTCCACCAAAAATTAGCAGCAGTGACCCTCCATTTGTTAAGACTGGCCTTTTGTCACTTCAAGGCCTCACAGATGGAAAGAGAAATCCTGTTATGAAAAGTGATGTACCTTTTAATCATAATGGTTCAAGTGCTACTGGTGGCTACACACCTTTAAGATGCAAGACAGTTGTTGGTGATTCTCAGAGTAAAAACAAAATTCCTAGACCATCACTCTTAACAGTAGGAAAACTTGATGAAAGGACGTCTATATTAAAACTAGCTGAAAAGCGTAATTCCAGTAAGGAAAATGGAACTGAAAGTCTGCAAAATAGATTTATTAAGAATGAAAATCTGGAAAAGCAGAAGACACCAAGGAAAGGGTCAACAGAAGGAATGAAATTCACCTCCAGATGTGGAGCTGTTCAGCATGCCAAGACTCCTGCTGCCCCAAGCATAAAGAATAAGATTCTGTGTCCTCAAACAATATCAGCCAAGAAATCTGGTACTAATGAATTTACCCTAAATAGAAGGTTGCAAGAAAATACCACATATACTCAACAAACAGCTTCGCAGAAAGAAGATACTCTAATGCAGAACATATGTGGTAAAGAAGACCCTTTCAAAATAGAAAACAGCAAAGTGACTGTAGCTGTGAGAATACGACCTTTTAGTGTCAGGTATATAACCATTATTTTTTTGGACTAATTATGAAATTATACAAGTTGTTACCATGATATTGAATAGTATAACATGCTCTCCAACCACTTAGATATATTACCCAGTTTAATTTCTGTTGTGTCTGTATACAAACTGCTGCGCTTCTTTTTAATTCCATTGTCCACTTTATAAGGGATCTGTGTGTTCTAACTAGGGCTGAGACAATTTAACAACTCTATGAAATAAATAAAATGGGATGATAGTTGATACTTCTTTAGCTCAGTAGCCCACCTTGCAAGGGAAGCTAATCCAATTCCCTTTGCATAATTCCTCCTGGACTCCATTTTAATAAACCTCAGATTTTGGGGGCAAGAGTATAGTCATATCCAGCACTGTTGTTCCCTTGTGCAGCAGACTTCTATTCCTCTTTCCTGCAGCCCACCATGCAATCACAAAATCTGCTCCAGGGGGTTGAAGGACCCTCTGGAGCACAATTTGAGGGCTCACTCAAGAGGACAGGAAGGGGAAGTCCTGTTGCAAAAGTGGAACTCTGCATGCACAGTAATGTCCAGCTTTTTGTCCCCCTGTATATATTTTTTAAAGAAATGCTATGCAGCACAGTGGCTTTTGAATTTTTTATCGGTCTTCTGATTTTTAGGCAACAGATCTGCAGATGCTAGCTTTGCATTTTAGAAACTGGGCACTTGCCATGGAGTTTATATTAGTAGTTAATTTAGTCTTTGATCTTGGAACTATATGCTTTATAAATATATAAATTATTTTCTTTGGCTGTTTTACTGTAATCCTGGATTTCAACAAGTCCTATGAATTTTGGTGTTTGTTGCACATGTTAGCATTGGATCCTAAACAGTATATTTATGAATTATTTTGATCTAGGTGTATTTTGTACATTAGTTCTATGAATGCCTGATGTAGTATACTGAACTTCAATACAGTCTATCTCTATGCTGACATTTTACATATAATGAAATTTTAAAAACTTTTAAGAAGATTCATATAGAAAATTCATATGGCTGGTGCACAATTAACCTGAAGACTGTCACATATTATAATGATTTAGTTACAACATCAATTAGACAATTTAGATTAAATTTGGTTTATAAGATCAGTTACAAACCTGAATGTGTTCAGTGTTTTGTCGTCCCTCACCCCCTATAACTAACATTTATTTTGTGCCTTTATTCAGAGATAAGAATGAAGAAACATTACAAGTGGTTTCCATGACAGGGCAAGAGACTGTTGTGCACCATCCAAATACAAAACAAATCTACAGTTTCACTTTTGACTTCTCATTCTGGTCTTTTGATAAATGTCATAATTTTGCAAGCCAAGAGATGGTGTATCAGTCTCTGGCAGTACCTCTCCTAGAAAGAGCCTTTGAAGGATACAACACCTGCCTTTTTGCATATGGACAGACTGGTTCTGGAAAGTCATACACGTAAGTTGGATTGGAAGTGTTCCTTTTCTGTTGCTGTTGCTGACACCCAATACATGTCATATCCAGATGCTTTTTTGTTGTATGTTTGTTTCTTAAGTGAATGAGATTATTACTGAAACGGAAGACTGACTTGAATGAAGCCAAACTAACAGTACAGAGAACATTTTATTTAAATCTCTCTGAAGAAAATTATGTTAAGTGAATGGAGATGTTTTAAACAGAAAAACCACCTATCTTCAGGACTGTGATTATCTAGTGCTTTAGGGTAACAGTAACTAATAGACTAAGATCCGAGGAAGGGATTTCCTTGTTCAGATCTCATGTATGCTAAGGGTACCTGACGTTCCCGCAGACAGTCCCCGGATTTAAAAAAACAGTCCCCTGACAAAATCCTATCATTTCTACTGAAGTTGAAAAGTGTCCCCGGATTCATTGAAAAAAATCCGGTAACCTTAATGTATGCTGATAACTCACTAGGCTCATAGGAAGCTGTTTTATACCAAGACAGACCATTCCAGTGTTTCCCAAACTAGCTGGAAATCTGGAAAACTAGTCTAGCTGTTTTTGGACTACAGTTCCCATTATCCATGACCACTGGTCCTACTAGCCAGGGATGTTGGGAGTTGTAGTCCAAAAACAGCTGGAGACCCAAGTTTGGGAAACGCTGATCTAGCCTAATAATGTCTACTACTGACAGCAGCTCTCCAGGGTTTCAGGCAAAGTATCTCCCTCAGCCCAACCTCAAGATGCCTGTTTGAACCTGGGATCTTTTGCATGCAAGGCAGTGGCTCTACCGAACTTCATTTTACCTTCAGTAAAATGGTGACAGTAATGTTGGCCTACCTGGCAGGGTTGTTGGAATAATGGCTGAGATGACACTTGTGAAGTGTGTAGAAAGTTCAAGATAAACGTGAGGTATTATTATAAATAATATGGATCTAATATCTTCTCCTAGCAACTCTGTGTTGTGAACTGCCCTGAGATTTGCAGATGAAGTGGTACAAAAATGTAATAAATAAAATAATTAACATGGAGTTAGGTGACCAGAAGCTACACGATAGCCAAAGCTTGCCATATGGCGTGTGGATTGTCTCATCTTCAAACCATGCAGTTAAGAACACCATAGTCACCTTTCCTAGCTAATCCGTTTTAAGAATCTTACTAGATTTTACAATATTATGCAGAAATTTTCTTCTAGTTGTCTTTTAAAACTGGTACTCCCTCTATATCAATGCCTCATTAGGAAGTGTGAACGTCGTATTCTGCAGGGTTGTAACCCAAGCCTATAATTGCAATATTTGTCATTACAGTATGATGGGATTTGATGATGACGAAAGAGGAATAATACCAAGATTCTGTGAAGATCTCTTTACTCAAATAGCAGAAAAAGAAATGCAACAGGTATTGTTGCAGCATTACTTTTCTTTCTGAACTTATTGAGGCGGCTCCAATTTATTTGGGAGTACATGGAACCACCTTTGGGTTCACTTTTGGGCATCACTGTTGTGGAGGCACTGTTATTGTGAATCAACACTTCCACATAGACGCACTACATGTGATTGCAATGATTTCCATGGTGGCAGCAGTGCTTTTTCGGAAGTACCCTGCAACAATTGCATGGGCGTTTTGTGAACTGGGTGATAAATGCTGTTGAGCTGATTGGCTCAATGCTTTTCTCGAGGGCAGGCATGTGGAGGGGTACAGAATAGTACTATATATATATATTACCGGTATTCCCTCAGAAGTGATTGAACTGGGTAAAAGCCGACCCAGAAATTTGCCCCATCCTTGTGGCTGCTTCATTCAACCCATACTCACCAGCAGGGTGGGATTTCATCACAGCTTCCATGTGGCTGTGTGTAGGAAGCAAATTACCAGAGCAACATATTTCTAAAGTACTTGATATTCCTGTAGTTTTGGGGTGTCTTTTTTTTTTTTTTTACCATAAAATAAAACCAGAAATCAATATGTACAGACTACAGCTCCTCTGCTGGCTAGCAAGGCTGATCTTACACCTTAATAACTGTTGATATATTCTATTGCTGTACTGTGTTTCTCGGGTGTACGGGCAGCAATAAAGCTGTTGCTTTTTTTTAATTAGACTGATTTTCATCTTGAGATGAGCTATTTTGAAGTCTACAATGAAAAAATTCACGACTTGCTAGTCTACAAAGCTGAAAATGGACAGAAGAAACAGCCTGTAAGTAACTAATTACGTTCTGCATATTGACGTATTGTCAGTGTATAAAACAGTAACTCTCTGGATGTGGGCTAGCCTCATAACCATAAGGAATTAGATCCTTTCTGTTCTTGGCTCTTACAAGCACAGAAAAAGATGGGCATCTGTTCAAAGGCTAATGTATGAGCCTCAGTGAGACTATATAGGGTTGTATATAGCCGCTTTCAACCCCGGCGGCATTTCTGCAGCCCGGCACTCTCAGCCCCGTATAGGTCTTCCAGCTGGCCATTTAAAGAGCTTCTACTTTGACTTGCAGACTTTTAGTTTTACTCACCTCTGTTTTGTTTTGATTCCCTGTTTTTGTAGGTTTTGCTTCTTAAGCTGTGCTTGCATACTATTTTGCACGGTGTGATGCTTGCAGTGAAAAGTTTTTATTGCTCTTCATGTTTTTTTAAAATAAAATGTATTATAAAGATGCATTCTGTTTTCAGGGTTTTCAAAAGTTACTTTGTGGCAAAATAAAACAAAAACCATTTGTTTTGTTATCTGTGGTTTACTAGGGTTTTCACATTGTTATAATAAAACGCTTCAGTCTCTTATTTCCCCTCTGTCCCCAGGCCCTTTTTAGTTTTTTCATTTGTGATGTCCAGTTGTTTGGCATATTATTCAGCACTCAGGTTCACATGTGCAAATATGGATTAGGATGCCAATGTCACTGCTGTTCTGGGGTCCCAGATTAGCAAACACTGAGTTGGAGAAGTTTCAGTCCTTCTACTTATGGTTAATAACTTGTTAGATAGTTCCATAAATGTGCTCTAAATCTCTGAAGCTTTTAAAGCTGATCAACACTGACTTTTCTGATTAACAGCTTCGTGTGAGAGAACATCCTATCTTTGGACCCTATGTGGAAGACCTGACTGTGTAAGATTTCATTTTATGATTTTTTTCTACAAATGTCTGTTTGCTGACTTAAAATAGACCTACAGTGGTACCTTGAGTTAAGTACTGAATTCGTTCCGGAGGTCCGCTCTTAACCTGAAACTGTTCTTAACCTGAAGCACCACTTTAGCTAATGGGGCCTCCTGCTGCCGCTGCGCCGCCAGAGCACGATTTCTGTTCTCATCCTGAAGCAAAGTTCTTAACCTGAAACACTATTTCTGGGTTAGCGGAGTCTGTAACCTGAAGCGTATGTAACCCGAGGTACCACTGTATTAGTTATTCACATAACAAGAAGCCTGCAGTCAAGGAAATTGTTGGGTTTTTCAAACAAATTGTGAAATTAAGCCCCAACCAAACTGGCTATTGACACTACTTTTTCACAGTATCATTTCTCATTAATTCCCTGTCCCTCAGTTCTCTGCTTTCCCCCAGAATGCAGTTTCCTCCACCTACTGTCCTCTCAGACACGTTTCTGTTCCATTGCCTGTCCTCCAGCCTTCCTCCAGCCCCACTTCCCCTTCATTTTCTTACTTAGTTTTTTGGTCCTTAATCTCCCCCATGCAAACAATTCTCCTCTTCTGTCTTCTATTAATCTCAAAGATATAGTTTGCCCATTTCTTACAGATGGGTAACTACAAATGTTCTGATGCTAACCATTCTCACATTCTGTAACACCACCTCAATCATACTGGAGGTGTCGCCACCACAAGCAAAACATAATAATATTCTCTTGTAAACTCTGTTGAGCCTATAATAAAGTGTGGGTTTTCATTCCTTCAGGTGTACATACTTGGACCATAATACTGCTAGAATTGTGTGGTAAATCCATAATTTCTGAGGTATCTGTAGGCTTCATTGAAGCTTCTTGATGAATAATTGTAAGCTGAATGGTTTGTAGGACTGGGTCTGTGTTTATATGTGTAGAACTTGGTTTTTCCCCCTTCACAAGAGATAAAAATTATTATTTTTCTTCTAGGAATGTTGTTAGCTCTTACTTGGATATTCAGGTAAGGTTGTTGTTGTATGTATCAAAGCACGAGACTTAAAAAGTCACATGTAAAAACTGATTTCTAGTTTTCAGTGATGGCAAATAAGAGATTATACAGTAATTGAATTCTTCCACACAAATAAGTATTGAAATAGTTGAACTGGCAATCTTTGTGGTAGATCCTTGTACTGACAGAAAATTACCGTATTTTTCGCTCTATAACACGCACCCGACCATAACACGCACGTAGTTTTTAGAGGAGGAAAATCCGTAGGCATGCCACCCGTAGGCATTCCCTCCATAACATGCACAGACATTTCCCCTTACTTTTTAGGAGGAAAAAGTGAGTGTTATGGTGCAAAAAATACGGTACTTGCAGGATCAAAATTTCTCCTTTTACCCATTTCTCCAGAGTTCCTGTGAGAAATTGTAAAAACGTTTGTTTTAATTTATAGTATGTTTAATTGTCTGATGTATATCTCTTAATGATAGAAGTTTCATTTAAATATAAACAACATGAAAAGCCACCAACCAATTCTGCCATAAAATCAATGTTACCAATACAGTTGGTAACTGTTGCAGCTCAGATGAAAATGTCAACTCCAAAATAATGAGGACTTGGGTAAGCTTTTGGGTAGTGATTTGGCCATTTCTTCACACTTAGTGGAGTGTGCAGAATTGTGCCATAAAGGACAGTATAGCCCCTTGCTTCCCCAGTGACTTCCTGTCAGGTGTGTAGTGTTACAGAAAATCTGAAGTATTCCAAGGCGAGACCTCCCACACCTGTGCTGGAAGCATCTAGCTTCTTGCCATCCCCCAGGATCCTGACAGGTAAGATACTGCTGGAAAAAAACAGGAGTACAGCCACATGCAGGTACCTGCATACAAAGACACAATATATGGCAAGCAAAGTACAATGAATGTGTTTGTCACAATGTACCTGCTATTACAAGACATGTGGTACGTACAAGCGGTCCTCCAGAATCATCAAAATAAGTACAATTAATGATATCTTTTCATTATATCCAGCACACGGAAATTATTGGAAGCAGCAGAGCTGCTGTAGCAAACAGGACTGGAGCCTGGTGATCCCAGTTTCAAAGAGAAACTCCTTCTTCAGCCTGTGAAGTTAACAAGGTCCCACATCGGGTACAAGGTGGGGCAGCTGCCGTGTGCTGGCTAGCTGTCTCTTCGAAACTGGGATCACTGGGCTCCAGTCGTGTTTGCTACAGCTGCTTTGTACTTTGCTTGCCATATATTGTGTCTCTGTGTACTAGCTTGAACCCCAGTTTTTTTCTTTTTTGAAAGAACACTTGTAATCTTAAGGACAATGTTTAAAATTGGAAATATTTAAGGATAAGAAAATTATAGACATGTACTATATAAGAAATTATAAAAGAACCGGGGGAGGGAATGGAGGGAAGTCAAGGGATCTGAGAAATCCCAAAATACGGATTTAATATGGTATGAAAATGTTTTATTTTATTTTATTTATTTTTACTTTAATTGCATCTGTTTATTATGGTATGTGAAGATAATGTTTAATTGTGAAAAATTATTTGAAAATTATTTTTTAAAAAGAAAGAGAACCCTTTTTTCTATTTGTGTATGTTTTTACACAGCGGGTTCCTTATTTTTGCACAGGATGAGTTGGCGGGAGATGTGTGTAGAATGCCGCACCTTGGAGTGTACAGTCCAAATACATGACTAGCAGAGCACAGCTGAAACCCAGTAGGGGAGGAAAGAGCTATGCTGTGAGGTGGAGCCACTTGCTTTATTTATAGCAAGACCCTACTACTAGCAGCAGCAAATGAGTGATGGATTTCAAATGATGTGTTTATTTTTAATATTTCAATGCCCTACTTCATTTTGTCTTTTTAACTTAATGACAGCTTGAAAATCTAGATAAATCATGTGGACTCTCCTTCACTGGACATTTTTAAGCAGAGGTTGGATGGCCATCTGTCATGGATGCTTTGGTTGAGACTCCTGCATTGCAGGGGGTTGGACTAGATGACCCTCAAGGTCCCTTCCAACTCTACAATTCTATGATTCTATAAGTGGCTTTTGTGTGTGTTAGCACAAGTTGTTCTAGAAACATTTATTTTATTTTTTAAAATCCTCATGGCGCTCACAACTGTTTTCTCAAAATTTTCACATCCTCTCTTTCTATCAGAATTGGCTCCAGTTAGGAAATAAACACAGAGCTACTGCTGCCACAGGAATGAATGACAAGAGTTCTCGATCTCATTCTGTTTTCACCCTGGTGATGACACAAACAAAGGTACTGGGCATTTCGGTTTGCTTTTAAACTTACTTTTTTATAACATTTTGTAATGCAGGTCAAAAATTCAACAAAATTATTCACCCCCCTCTCTTCCCTTTTGCATAAAGGGGAACTTTTTTATTAAAAAAAAAAAAGTTCAATAATGCAGCAGACGTTGAGCAGAAAATTCACTTATTGATATAAAACCTGGGAAATAATGGTTTGGATCTCAAGGCGCCTGGCACAAGTGGAGAGACCTAATTCAAGCATCAACAAAAGTTGTTTAATCTTACATAAAGTAATTTTATGTATGGGCAGAGTGACTGCACACTATGCTCCCCGTTTTTCTTTATACTTTTGTTTTCTACTGTAAACATAATGAAAGCATTAGCTTCCTATCGATGTGGTTGCTAACTTGTTTTATGAAGTTTTAAATGTTAGAGAACTAGAGCAGGTTAAGGAGGAGATTGTCTAGGTTTCTTTTTTTTTAGGTTATACAAATATTCATGATCTCCGGCTTTGTTTTTAAACTGTTCATAGGCTGCAAGTCAGGTATAGCACAGGAGCATAGGAAACTCCCTTATACTGTGACTGGCCATTGGTCCATCTAGAGTAGTAGTGTATACACTGACTGGCAGCAGCTCCAGAGTTTTAGGCAGGACTCTCCCAGCCCTATCTGGAGATGCCAGATATTGAACCTGAGACCTTCTGCATGTAAGGCAGACACCCTACCACTTACCTACATGCCTTCCTCGCAAGCTGCATCCCTTCCCAACATGTCCAATTGTAGTCATTTCTTTATTTTAGACGGATATTGTGGAAAAGGAGGAACGCGAACATAGAATTATCAGTCGTGTGAACCTGGTAGACCTTGCAGGCAGTGAGCGCTGTTCTACAGCTCAAACCAGTGGAGAAAGACTGAAGGTAAAATGTATACAAGGTACTCTGCCGGGCCTGATATTCTCAGAAACTGGGCAACTGTCCAGCGGAGCCACCTTGTTAATCCCCATGCCAAGCAAATCGTACTGCAACACAACATGCAATATTATGGCATTGAACTTGAAACACAAAGAAGAACCACTTAACAAGTTGTTTTATATAGTGTCAGATTACTGGTCTACCGAGCGCATTACTAGTCCTTTCTACACCCACAGCCTCTTGCCACTTTATCCCATTTCTAGATCAGATTCAAGAAAAACAACAACTATAGGCCAGTTCAGCCATCCTGGGGCCCATATTCCCAGGAAAACCAGCCATGGGTTCTGACCCCAGTTATGTTTATGGTTCTTCAGTAGCCGCTCCTGAGAATACAGTGGCTGGGAATGGTGACACCGTGAACTGGTATCGGGAAGCCATAACAAGAGATGTGCCAGATTGCAATATATATGCCCCCTGTTTATGTGCATCTATTTAGCCAATTGTAAAATACTATTCTTCCTGTAACAAATGTGTGAACTAGATTGATTAAGCATCTTCCGTCTGTGCACACTTTAAGACATGGAATATTAGTATTGTTAGATACAGGTAGTGATTTGGGTATTGGAATATATAGATAGTTAGGTGACTAGTAGAATGCCTTAGTTATATTTAGGCAAATTATTTATTAATTTATCATTTATTAAATTTGTATACCGCCCTATACACTCAGGTATCAAAATAATTAATTGTAAAAGTGGCCCAGAATTGAATATAAATGATGGGGATGTCCCACGCCTCTGAAATGAACGGTAAATAGAAGTGGATATTCCTCTGCCTTGTGCAATACTGTAACTGGGTTTAGGCACCTATATTGTGGCGCCTGTAGGAAAAACTAGGACATAATATGTTGATGCTATTGACTGTTTCTCTCCTTCTCAATATAGGAAGGTGTGAGTATAAATAAATCCCTGTTAACTCTGGGGAAAGTTATTTCTGCACTGTCTGAGCAAAATCAGAGCAGGAAGAAGGTGTTCATTCCATACCGTGAATCTGTTCTTACATGGTATGTACATTATTTTGTGTGCCATAGCAGCTTTTTTTTTTAAAAAAGCTTCATTTTTTGTAGCAATCCTTTCTTTCTTGGCAGCACTGAATTATTATCAAAGTTAACAGATCTTCATAGAAACACAGCCTTTAATGGTAAAAAATGGAATTAGATCCAGTTATGTCCCACATTAATCAAACCACTCTTCCCCCTCTCCACCCATTCATTTTGGTCCTCTGCTTTTCTATTTCCTGACAATGGAACTGAGCTAATTTTCAAAGTGATTTTGATTGATCCCGGAGGGCATAAAACTACAACTGGTAGAGTACATTTACACTGGTACCTCTGGATGCGAATGGGATCCGTTCCGGAGCCCCGTTCACATCCTTAAGCAAACGTAACACGCGACTGTGTGGGTCGCGTTTCGACGCTTCTGCGCTTGTGCGTGATGTCAGTTTGAGCGTCTGCACATGTGCGAGTGGTGAAACCCGGAAGTAACGCGCTCCGTTACTTCCGGGTTGCCGTGGAGCACATCCCGAAAATATTCATCCCGAAGCTACTTCAACCCGAGGTATGACTGTACTTTATTCTCAACTGGTTATTCTTGCATATAGGAAAAAAAATGGATAATGCCTTAATATTTGGGGCCTATTTCCACTAGCACCTTCAACTAATATCTGTGGGAAAGGCACTGCTTTTAAGCCAGCTAGTGCTTAGACTTCTGAGTTCTGAAGGCCCCCCAAAACATTCCTTTCTTCAGCACTAACTGGTGGGGTGAGGCATGCATTCTTTGGCCCGGGCTGCACCGTTTCCTGAACAAGTCTTTGGGAAACAGCCCAGGCCAAGCTGAATGAAGTACAGTGGTGCCTCGCAAGACAAAAAGAATCCGTTCCGCGAGTCTCTTCGTCTTGCGGGTTTTTTCGTCTTGCGAAGCAAGCCCATTAGCGGATTAGTGCTACAGTATTAGCGGCTTAGCGGGCTTAGTGGATCAGCTGATAAGCGGCTTAACGATCAGCTGATAAGCGGCTTAACGATCAGCTGATAAGCGGCTTAGCATCAGCTGTTAAGCGGCTTAGCCATCAGCTGATAAGCGGTTTAGCGGCTTGGGAAAAAGGGGGGGGGGGAAGGACAAAAACCCCGCAGGAACTCGCGAGACATTTTCGTCTTGCGAAGCAAGCACATAGGAAATTCGTTTTGCGAAGCACCTCCAAAACGGAAAACCCTTTCGTCTAGCGGGTTTTCCGTCTTGCGAGGCATTCGTCTTGCGGGGCATCACTGTACACCTAACAGTTGTGCACCACCTTTGACTTTTGCTGCAGTCCCCCCACAGTTTTCTCAGCACTTTGGGGAGAGTTAGTCAAGAGGCCTTTGTAATGGTGCACACACCTCTGGGTATCTGCCTGTTCCAGTACTGGGAGGGATGGTAAATTTATGAGTTACGCTTCCCAACTCTGTTCTGATGAGAAGATGCCCCCTGTAAAAAACCATTGGTGTTGTCCCAGAGTCCTTTGGTCCATCCTTTCTGCTAATGCTGGCAGGAGTCCAAGGGGAAGTGGAAGGTGAATGGTGACATGTTGTTTGGAGGCAGGGGACCAATTGGGTAGAGAGGTGAATGACCTGGATCTGATTCCACAGGTGAAGAACTTAGGCATCCTTATTCTTATCTACATAAAGAATTGGATCCTGCAAAATGCTCAAAACATGTACTGTACTTTGTTGTATCTTCAGAGAATATAGTCTTAAAATAAATCCAGACTGGGGAAAACCATTTATTTTCTTTCAAATGTAGGCTGTTAAAGGAAAGTCTTGGTGGAAACTCGAAAACTGCTATGATTGCCACAATTAGCCCTGCCGCAAGCAATATAGAAGAAACACTGAGTACCCTTCGATATGCTAAACAAGCTTGTTTCATAATCAACATTGCCAAAGTCAACGAAGACATAAATGCAAAACTAATCCGAGGTAAGCCTGAGAACTATTTTGCTTCTTGCCGAAATAGCCCTATGCCAAGTTGTTCCTAGATTTCTTACAAAGTATACACTTACTAAGAGGAAGTAAGTCAAAAGAAAGCTGCATCAATTTATGGACAAATGCTTGCAATTGAAACCCACAAAAATGGCAAGAATCATTATTTTAATGGTAATGTGATGAAATTGCCTCGGTGCATTGCTCCATAGGCTTTCTATCAAAGGGAGGAACCTAATGTGCTTATTGGTAGCCGGGAGTGCAAAATACTTTCAAACAGCTCGGAGGTGATCACAGCTCCCTGACAAGCGTGTCTGTATGTTACATGTTTGTAAATATGTTTTTTTACATTCATACTGTACATTTTTAGGTGTATAGTTGATATACTGCATTTTTTAAAAAATAAATACTTGAATTTACTCAATATGCAGGTAACTTAAATTGCAAACATTGTGGGTAGGATTCATCTAACAAACCCTGTCAGCAAAAGCCCTGCACAAGGACTTCCACTTGCAAAATGGGTCTTCCCCCTGTGTTCGACCAAATCGGCTGGGGAGGGCAGAAGAAGTCCCAGAACAGCACAGAGGGGGAGGAGAGTACATCCATTCCACCTGGCAAGCTGAAATGCTTGTGCAGATATAACATTTGTCACTGTGAGACTCATAGATGCCAATCCAGAATATTTGCTAATATAAGAGATGCCATTTTGACTAGCTGCTGAACTCTCTTGTTAAATGTAGAATTGAAAGCTGAAATTGAGAAACTGAAATTGGCTCAGAAAAATGCTCAGAATGTTGACCCTGAAAAACAAAAGCTTTATATGCAAGAAATAACATCTTTAAGAGTGAAGCTATACCAGCAAGAGAGGGAGATGGCAGAGATGCAAAGGTACTGGTACTTGATGTCTTCTCAAAAATACAGACTGCTAAAGGAAGGTTCCCCTCTACTTTTTTTGACTAATCTATACAGTTAATTGTGCATTGTTGCATAAAGATTGCACATTAATAATAACTAATTAAATAAATAATAACAACAATGTTGGGGCCAGACTGTTTAACTCAAATTGATCGTTTTAACATTCACCTAAGCAATTATTGATTTAAGACTCCTCTTATATATTTCCAGTGATCTTAGTAAATTTCCTGTTATGCAAATATAATGATGGTTTTTTAATTGCTTAAACTTTGTTTCCAATAGTGTGTAAGGATATAAATATTATGCAGTGGTAACTCAATTCTTCTCTAGATTATGTATCCCTTTTGTTAGCCTTAGAATTACATTTGCGAAACGATAATAAGCTGAACCACAATTTTATTTCCCCTGGTAAATAAAGGGCCTGGAAAGAAAAACTTGAACAAGCAGAAAAAAAGAAATTTGAGGAAACAAAGGAGTTACAGGTACCATTTTTCAAGTAAATTCAATTGTGGATGCAAAATAATTGTTTTCCCAAGTGTCATTCTTCTTCCTTACCTGCATCATATTCCTACAACAGCAAATGAACAAAAAGTTGCTTTCATTTGCATGCAATATGTAATGTTCTGAATCTTTTATTTTAGAAAGCTGGCATTACATTCAAGGTTGACAATAGTTTGCCTAATTTAGTCAATCTCAATGAAGATCCCCAGCTCTCTGAGATGTTGCTATACATGATCAAGGAAGGACAAACAACAGTTGGGAAATGCAAGCCAAATTCACGTCATGATATTCAGCTGTCTGGTGTCCTGATTGCCGACGACCATTGGTAGGTGTTTCTCTAAATTAACAAATAATGATAAATGGGTCTTTTGCTCTGCACGATTCCTCTGGTTGATATGCAGCTCCACTGAAATAAATAGGCGCATTAGCTTGTGTAGATTTATAATCCAGGCTAAAACAAATTTAGCTGAAAGTAAATGGGGCAGAATTCGTGTGTTTAGGTTGACAGATTAAGATGGTGATTAGACAGATTCATGGAGGGATAAGTTTATCAATTGCTACTAGTCAAGGCTATAGGAAAGTTCCATATTAAGAGGCAGTGTGCCCTTCAATACCAATTGCTGGCAAGCAACAATGAAAGAGGGCTTATGGATTTTTCTCAAGCATTTAGTTGCCAGCTGTAGGAATTGGGATGCTGCACTAGATGGAGGTGAAAAACACTTCCTTCCCATCCCTGCTCATATAAGTCTTATGCAGCATAATTTCTCTTGTGCCCTCATGTTATATTTGTAATGCAGCATAATCGTTTTTTAAAAATCCTATTTGTTTTCAAGCGTATTGGCTACTGTGCTGAAGCATGAACGAAGCTATGATCCAAAGAAACTAGTTACGTGAATGCAAAGAAGTTAAAACTGCTTCTTCCTCTCTCCTCTCCCCCACCCCCGGCAGCAGTTTCTCATGTGGAAAGCCTTTGAAACACAGGCTTGTTTCCAAAGTAGGATGTCATGATGTGGCAAAGGGGTCAAAAATTCAATTGGGGTAGGAATCAGCTGTTTGATTCCTGGTATATGTGTGTATCCCAAAGTGATTTGTCACACTTTTCCTTACTTGAAGCTTTACTGATAATAACATATTTCTTATTTGTAGTATTATCAAACACATGGATGGTGTTGTGAGTATTATTCCACTGGGAGGAGCGAATACATACGTTAATGGAAAATGCATTTCAAGCCCTACATTTCTCCATCACGTGAGTTGGTTTGAACAGAGATTTATTTGCATGTCAAATTGGGACAGAAGTTTAAATTCATGTGTCATATGCTGGTTTAGTGTAGATTTTGAATGACTAAGCATGATATTATTTGATGTCACTCATGTGCAGAAGCGCTTGCACGCAAACACACACACAAAAAATCATTTTTAACATGCACCAAACATATATCTTGGATTTTTTTAGGGTGACCGTGTCATTCTTGGAGGAGACCACTATTTTCGGTTTAATCACCCAGTAGAAGTTCAGAAAGTCAAAAGTCTTTCTTGTGGCACTTCTCTTCCTGAGGACGGTCCAAGTGGCTTTGAATTTGCAAAGAATGAATTGCTGGCTTCACAAAGGGCTCAGTGAGTACTAGTAGAAATTCTGACTTAAATGGTAAATGTGTATTACTTCTTGTGTGTGACATGAATGTTGCACCCTAGTTTTTAGAACTTTGATTTTTGTATAGGTTGGAGATACTAAAATGAACAAACATTTACTTTCTATGTAAGAAAGGTGTCTTACGGAATTCCTACCAACATCTAGAAATCCTGTTGCCACTAAAAGCTTAAGCTTAGATAGCTTAGAGCCCACTGTTGCTCTTAGAGCTGATATGGTAAGTTTTATTGGTGTTCGTGCAAAAATTAGCATTAAATTTTGTTATGGTGCTAACAGGAATATAGCAAAGCGATGAGTGGCAAGACGAGTTACGTACATTACCTAATAGCCTTCCATCATGTTATCTTTGGAACAAATGGGTCTCCTAATAGCAGAAAAAAATTACGTTTAAATTTGAAAAACTAATCTCTTCACTTTTGGAAAAGTAGTGAGTTTCAGACTTGCATTTATACTGTAATGTAGGTGAAAGGATTGTTTAAAGGTCCTGCACAGCATATTAAGATGATTGAAGCTCCTACTTTTGGGTGTGCATATGTTTGGGGATTGGAAAGAGTATCTAAGCTGCAATCCTGCACCCTCTTACCTCAGAATAAGCCCCATTGAACTCACTGGGTCTTACTTCTGGGTAGAGATATATAGGATAGTGGTATTAATGACTTGGGATAACTAGTGTGTTTCTGTACTACTTTTCTTTTGTGTTAAAAAAAATGCTATAGAAAACTAGCCATAGCTAGTTGGATATAGGTTTTATCAGTTAACTTGGTTTTTAAAACACCCTGTAGACTTGAATCAGAAATAGAAGAAGCACGTCTGAAAGCTAAGGAAGAAATGATGCAAAGTATCCAAATCGCAAAAGAAATGGCCCAAGAGGAACTTAGTTCTCAGCAGAAAATTTATGAGAGCCAGATAAAATCATTAGAAACACAGCTGGTGAGTAATTAATAAGTATTTTAAATACACTTGATCCCATAGAAAGTGACACTGAATGGGGAGGATAGGGTTACATTGCTATCTGCATCAAAAGATGTAACTGCTCCGCTTAAGAGGCCTGCATGTACACTGCGGTCTAGATGAGGATATACATTCAAATGTGTATCCCTGCTTATACAGACGGTCTGCATTAGAGACTTCATTGAGGATGGAAAGGAATAAATAAATATGCACAGGACAGTTTTTCATGGTACATCACCTCTCTGTCCTGAAGCTGGAGGCTAATGGAGTGAAATCCACTTACATTCTAGTAGTTTACTATAACTGGTTGTGAATTGGGCTGTTAGAGAATGGCACCTAGTTTTTTTTTATTAAAACCTTCTTAGAATCATAGAATTGTAGAGTTGGAAGATTAAGAGTCTCATGCTCTTCAAACTGAGCTGTCCCTAAGAAGAAGAGTTTGGACTTGATATCCCGCCTTTCACTCCCCTGAAGGAGTCTCAAAGCGGCTAACAATCTCCTTTCCCTTCCTCCCCCACAACAAACACTCAGTGAGGTGAGTGAGGAGTGGGGAATTGAACCCGGTTCGCCAGATTACGAGTCCACCGCTCTTAACCACTACACCACACTGGCTCTAACTGAAACAATTGACACAATCCGGCTGTTATGTCTTACTACCAGCTAATTTCATTTCCTAATGACAGCAGCTCAACTGTGAATATTCTGGGATCTTGGTTCCCAACACTATCCTATACTACATATATGTATGTATGCATGTATGCATTTGGCTTATTTTTAGGTCATCTTTTAGGGCCAAGCTCTCCCAAGGTGGCTTCCAACATATAAAACCCACAAATATAGTATCTTCAGGAAGGAAAAAGATATCTTTCTTCTTCCTCATCTTTCTAAACCTCTTCCCCACTGTAATATATAGCATCAGAGTGTTCAGATTAGGTGCTGGCTTCTGAAAAAGGATGAGCATACTCAGTCCTCAGTTTCAGCTCAGCTTTAGAACTTTTTTCTTTTTAATTTGCAAATTATTTCTGCGCGTTTGAATTGTCTCTGAGTATACCCAAAGCACTGTCACTACCTTGTCTGGAGGTGGTCCAGGAATGTCTGGAAATCTGAAGAAAATAGAGTGAGAGAGAAAATGAAAGAGCTTCCAAGATTTTTGTGAAATGTGAGTGTGTGTTTATGTGAGCAAGTAAATAATACTGCTTTTTCTGGGGCAATGGTTTTGCTTGGGTCAAGCATATTTTTTGTTATTGGCACATATTATTAATTCTTTTGTTTTCTTAGGAAGAAGAATCCCGGAGGAAACAACTGCAGGAAATGAATAATAAAATAGCTGTAAACAAAATTCAAGAGCTGGAGCAAGCAAAACGGGGCCTTGAGCTAGAGGTACACGTAAACAAGAAGCGCTTGGAAATGGAGACATTGGCTGCCAGGGAGGTAAATTTTAAAAACGAAACCTAAAACCTAGCATCTTGTCTTATCAATTGGACAGTGTACCGTGATCTAGTATTGCTTCTCTGAATCTATACATTTCTATGCAGCATAACTCCAAGAAACTCTGTCGCAGGCGCCCTCTAGCTCTACCCTTTCATGAGATCGACTGATATTTGGGAAATGATAGTTTATATAACTTTGGGTGCTCTGCTGATGTGCCTGTTACAGCAATGGAAGGCATCCCTCGAAGCTGTGTTGTGTAATCACTCTTTGCAATGTAAAATATTTGCAATCATATTGGAAGGAAACTAAGACCTCTTTTTAAAATTGTGCTTGGCAAATGTGAAGATTATAGAAAATGGCATATCTGTCCCTGTGAATGGAGTATTAACTTAGCTGAGGATTAATAGTTGCAAGTTTGGTCTGAGTCACTTTTACGTAACTTTTTAAAAAAGAAAAAAGATCCGCTTTGCTGAATCAGATCATAGTTGGCTATACCTCTGGAAAGTTGTAAGCATGGCATAAAAGTGATGGCCATCCCTTGTAATTGTCATTTTGCCCCCAGCAGCTGGTACTTAGAGGTTCCGTGCCTTAGATAAAATCATCCTAGTTTTAATTAGTTGTTTTCTAAAATCAGTTTTATAAGTTTGTGCTTTCCCCCTCAAGCCTAAATGGAAGGAGCATTGTTTCACGGCTATCTTTGTGTACTGTGTGTGTTTTGAGGGTAATGGATAAGGCAAGGTAACTAATAGAATTTATTTCATTTAGGATCAACAGCCTGAACAGAATATTATGTGTATGGTCTCAGAAGCTGTGCAGCTTTTGCTGAAAAATCTCATAATCCCTTGCTTTGTGGTAGGTTTTAGAAGATCATGTCATTCGTCGTGCCAAGATTCTAGAAGCTCTAGAAGCTGAGAAGCAGAAAATTGCTCAGGAAGTGGCAATGCTTCAGCAGACTCATGGAAACAGAAATAAAGGTATGGTTACATAAGGGACGCGGGTGGCGCTGTGGGTAAAACTTCAGCGCCTAGGACTTGCCGATCGCATGGTCGGCGGTTCGAATCCCCGCGGCGGGGTGCGCTCCCGTCGTTCGGTCCCAGCGCCTGCCAACCTAGCAGTTCGAAAGCACCCCCGGGTGCAAGTAGATAAATAGGGACCGCTTACCAGCGGGAAGGTAAACGGCGTTCCGTGTGCTGTGCCGGCTCGCCAGATGCAGCTTGCCACGCTGGCCACGTGACCCAGAAGTGTTTGCGGACAGCGCTGGCTCCCGGCCTATAGAGTGAGATGAGCGCACAACCCTAGAGTCGGACACGACTGGCCCGTATGGGCAGGGGTACCTTTACCTTTTTAACTGTATGGTGGTTAACCACAAACTAACGTAAGAGTGTCTACATAAAGACTTTTCTTTCCACAGGAATCCAGGAAGGCCCTCTTCATCTCTGTGTTGAAAATATATCTTCTCCTTGCAACTAGGGAGAGAGGGCCTACTGGTTTTTTAAGGGTTTATATATTTGCTTGTAGTGTTCGAAACTCCCAGTGTTCTAGGTGCATTTTGTGACAGGGAATTTCATTAGCGCCAGCAATTTCTGAGCTCTGGGCACAGTACAGTGCCTAAGATTTCAGAGTAAAACTGCAGAGTGGAAGGAAAGGAGGACCTTTTTCTGCCTCCCCACTTCCAGCTACTCCAGCTGAAGACTGGAGAAGAGACCCTCTTAAGAATATTAGGGGGGCGGGCAGGGGAAGGACTAGACCATGTGAAGAATGAACGAAATATTTTAGCTGCAGTTCATTCATTTTCAGCTTTGTATTCTTGTTATAGAAATGTACACCTTGACATTCCCTTGTTGCGCCCATAAACTAGGTTTTAGGTACCATTTGGCTCCTAGTTTTCATATCTCAGTTTCTAACACTGTTTGCTTGGAGAGCTACCCTTTTTAAAAAACACAAAACCCCCCATCACATTTCTTATCCATTCACTTGGGAGCTTTTGAATATACTACTTTTCAGTTTCTTTCCAAACCTGTTATGAGAGCAGACTTGGGAGGGTGCAGTATGAAATTATACAGTATGGGTGGACAATAGCCTAAATGTTTTTGTGCATTCCTCATAGATACAAAAGTCATCCTGTCCTGTCCTGTATGGAATTTAAAAAGAATTTCAGAGATTACCAATTCAGTGACTGATTGCATAATTATTAACTAGTAATTACAGAAAAAGTCCATTATCTTTTTCTTTGAAAAATATATATTTAGCAGAGCCAAAC
Organism: Podarcis pityusensis; assembly: GCF_964106645.2. Taxonomy (NCBI): domain Eukaryota; kingdom Metazoa; phylum Chordata; class Lepidosauria; order Squamata; family Lacertidae; genus Podarcis; species Podarcis pityusensis. The sequence goes on from NC_138030.1 coordinate 80,509,125, forward strand.
TGGAATTCTTTGAAGCTGTCCATGATGATCAAGGAGGCCAACACTATTAGCAGTAAATTGGAGAAACACACAGTTTTTTGTAGGTAAGTATTTTAACTAAAATATTAGAAGTGGTGCTGCATATGCTTTTTATGTTCTGTGATTTGATGACTTCCTCTGAGTAATCAAATATAGCATTTCTGATAAGAACATATAGTTCTTAAAAAAGAAAAGGAAAAAAGAGGGGGAAATGTGATTCTGGAAGGACAAGGGTTTAGTGAAAATTCAGTGAGATTTCCTGTACTCGTGTTTTTTTCTGAAAAGGCTAACATAATGTTCCTGGCTAGTTGCAGGCTTTTTCATTCCAAAATCAAGCACCTATTTGTAAGGTGTTTTGTCTTGTAATCTGTGTGTAAAATACCCCACCACCACAGAAAGATAATGGTAATCAAGGGACACGTCCTGTAATTACAGATACTTCATGTTCTGGGAGTAAATTGATTTGTTTGTTCCATCAGGCATGATGCAATGGATAATAAAAATGGTCCTGGCCATTCCCTTCAAGTTCAAGTCCGTAACATCAGGCTTGGTGTTGCAACATTCTGGAGTTTGGAAAAATTTGAAGATAAATTGGCTGCAATGAAAGAAGTCTATGAGGTTTGTTTGGGAATAAAACATTATTTGCTTCCTAAAATATTGCTTTTATGAGAAAGAGGCAGTTTTAAAATTGAATTAAATCTGATTTAAAAGACACTGCATCCAGTATAAGTACCTGTCCATGTTGCCAAAGGCTGCTGACTCAGAACTGGTTGGGTGTCAGTGTCCCTGGAACCCAGTAAACGGTTTGGTTTCAACACTTCACAGAACAGCCTATGGCTGTAGGGGAGGGCAGAAGTCAGTGACCTCAAGCTGGGGATTTGGAGAGCGACAGAGGCAAGGGAGGAGGAGCAAACAGTGTTGGAACAGAGAAAGATCTGGAGGAAAAATGTTTAGAAAAGGTAGTGCAGTGAAGCATGGAGAAAGAAGGTGTTTGCAGGAAAGCCTAGCTGCTGAGGATTTAGCCAAAGGATCAGGGGTGTAGTGGAGAGAGAGAGAGAGAGAGAGAGAGAAGATTGGAGAACTTCCCCCTTCTGGTCCAAACTTCAGTCCCTATCCTGATGTTAAGGGATGGTAATATCTTTTTCTTCTTGTGCTGCCCACATAACAGACTTTGTTTTGGAGCTAGCAGCCTTTTTCCAGATTGATGAAGGTTTTAGGCCTTCCCTTGTCCAACACCTTTAATGAAACGGGTTTCTTTCCTTTCCAGACGAACAATACTAACAAAGCTGATGAGATTTTTTATGATCCCACTGATGAATGGGAACCTGATTTTTCAAATGCATCCATCTCTTCTATTTCTTCAAGGAGGTAAATAATTTCTAGGTTGAATTTAATGTTAGATTCTGCCTCTTTACAAAAAATATAGAGAGAGAAGTATATATAAATAGTGAGTGGAAAGGAATTATAACCCTTTAGGGATGCTTATAGGTAGTTCAGTAACTACACCTGCAAAAAAATTAATATTTTGGTAATGTAGTAATGATGGGAAGCTTAACTTCTTAGCCTCCTCCGCAAAACACGACAAAGCAAGAAATGCCCGTGCAGAATCTCCCATCAAGACTGATCTTTCCCCACCCCCTTCATTGAGGCAGCCAAGGTTTCTGCTGGGGGAGCCAGTACAAGCCCAGATTAATATATTTAGAAAGGGATGGTTTCCAGCGTCCTTTGAACTGTTGCTGTGTTCATCCTCCAGTAGCAAGATAAATGAATAGTGTTCCTCACTAGAAACCAGATATAAATAAATGTATGCATGAGTTTCAGAAAATTAGTGGAAGCCACAAAAGTTTAAAAACACCTGTCCTGCTTTGTTTTCTCCCCCTCCATTTCTTGGTCAATTTCGATAGAAGTTTGAGGAGGAGCAAAAGAATTTCTGGATGTTTGTCTGAGGTAAAGATGAGACTGCACAATTCATACCTATCAGGTGTGTATGCACTTATAATCATGTCACCTTCAAAAGCTATATTTAATGTAGCGTTCATTTTTAGTGGTTTGCAATTTTTCTTAAAAAACTAGTTGTTTTGTAAAGTATTCCCATATTTATAGGGGATAGTGTTCCTTTATATATTTTTGCCAGGTATGCAGCAACACGTGAGAGGGCATTCTCAATATTGGCACCCTGGTTGTGGAATGCCCTCCCTTCACAAATTTGACTGGTGAGTTTTTGGTGCCATTTGAAAGCACACTTATTTACCTACACTTTTGGTCAAACCAGATGTGGAGTAGGCAACCTGCCCTTGATGATTTGTCAGTTTACTGTATGCAATGATGAGCTGGTTTTACTGGTAATATTTGCTTACTTTTTATATTGTAACTTGTTTTGGGATCAATTTTAATGAAGAACAATATATAAATCATTTCATTAAAGAAATATATCTTGCTCTCTTTCAAGTCATATTTAGTTTTATATTATTTATTATTATATCATCATCATTATTTACAAAGAGCAAACGTGCTTTTTCAAAAGGGCTCTACTTATTTGTCATAGTTTCGCTCTGTACAGTATTTTTAAAAGTGGGGTAAGAGATCCATCAGAATGCTGACTTATTCTCACTCAATGGAGGAGTGGAGCATACAGGAAAGGGTTAATCTCTTCTAGAAGGTACAGTTAAAACTAGACTGATTTCTAGACTAGACCCCCTGACTTCTGTAAGGGAAGTTAACCCTTTCCTGTATGCTTCACTCTCAGCTAACTAGAAGAGCACTTCACAATTAAGTCCAGTTTTCCATTTTGTCTAACTATACGTATGCCTTCATCACACTGTTCTGTCATCACAGACTCAGCAAATAAATTGGGCAGCCTGGGCTCAGACCTACCTGAATCATCTCTACCTGGCATATGTAAGGAACTGATAGATTCAGCTTTGGATGTCTTGGGACAGACTACAGAAGAGGAAGAGAGCATAGCACAAAGCCTTTTAGCAACATTGTTTAACGTTTATGCTGGAGTCTCTGCTTTGATAAAGGCTTATGAGCAAGCTGAACAAAGTCAAGAGAACTGTAAGTCCTATTGCTGAGTTAGTAGCCCCTTTTTGAGTTCTAGCTTTGAACCTCATATAATTTATTTACAAGTGCACATTTCCTTCAGTCCAGAATAATTTGCCTCCTTTCTATCTTTTCAGTTTTCACTGTTAACTATACTGCTCAGTCCTGCAGCATCAAGATTAGTTCAGCTTTCGAACAGCTTGTTGTTCTAACCAAGCACTGGCTGAACAGTTTTCGAAAAAATGAAGAATTTGTAATGATTCATGTTGAAGTAAGGGAGAGTGTAAAACACCTGGGAGCATATCTGCAATTGCTCTTACGGGTAAGTTTTGTTGTTATGGCCATCCTTTAGGAATGAAAGAGAACAATTGGAAGTACAGTCGTACCTTGGAAGTTGAACGGAATCCATTTTAGAAGTCCGTTCAACTTCCAAAACGTTCGGAAACCAAAGGGCGGTTTCTGATTGGCTGCAGGAAGGTCCTGCAGACAATCGGAACCCGCGGAAGCCCCGTCGGACGTTCAGCTTCCAAAACTAGTTCACTTCCAGGTTTGCGACATTCAGGAGCCAAAATGTTCAAGAACTAAGCTGTTCAAAAACCAAGGTACGACTGCATTGGCCAAAACTGTATTATCTATCAGTGTACATTGCAAATATTATGATGTCATGTTTCTGATGCTGGAACAAGACTATACTGTTGTCACAATATGAATAGGAATGAATCATAAAGATGCATGCAACAACTGTATTTTTGTTTTCTCAGGGTGGTTGCTCAGATTTGTCTTCAGTAGTAGTAGAAGCACAAAAGAAAATAATGCAGATGTTGAAACAAATGGCAAAATACACAGGACACTTGGTGGTACTTACTGGCTCAGATCTACATCTTTCTGCAGAAAATATAAGTGATGCAAGCAACCCAAAGGTAAGAGAGACAGAGACAGAGGTGTCTGGTTCACATGTCACAGTAAGCCAAACCATGGTTTTGCAGATCTGTGGATAAAAAGATCTGATAGGGTGGGCACAAAACAATGGATAAAGAAAGTACAGTGGTACCTCTGGTTGTGAATGGCAAAATGACGTGTCGTCATTTTGCACGTCTGTGCATGCGCGAGCTGTAAAACCCAGAAGTAACGCTTTCCGGTACTTCTGGGTCGCCGCGGGATGCAACCTGAAAAGACGTAACCTGTGAAGCTAATGTAACAAGAGGTATGACTGTACCAACAGACCACTGTAGGGATGGGGAATCTGTGGCCCTTTCAGATGATGAGACTTCTAAAAACTGTAACTGGCTTAATTTTTTTTTTGAAAAATCTCTTTTTGTTTTCAGAAGCAGTTTATACCAGACATCTGTGATGGAATGGTCTCTGGACTGGAACACCTTTTAAACTGCATACAGAAAAAATCTAGGGCAATGTGGAATGAACTCTTAAAATGGTATCCACAAAATGAGGTGATGTGGGGATAATTATAAACTATCCTTTATGCATGAGGAGGGAAGCATATTTTTTACTATGTCACAAATTTAATAGTGCAGTTTTAAGCTTCACGCTGTTTATATTTGCAACTGGTGATTTTCATTACAGACTTGTGTATATATAATCAGCATTTGCACTACACTTTTTTCTCACAGCTACACATACCACAGAAACACTTAAAACACATGGCATAATGAAACTGTTGACTGCTTAAAGGTTAAATGGCTTCTTTAAACCAGTGTGTCTGCTACAAGGGCAGTAGATTAAACCAAAACCAAAACCAGAATGCTGTCTGTAGTGAACAATATTTCATTTTTTTTGTATTGGTCTTTGCTGCCTTGGCAGACAGACTATAGCATTAAGAGGGGATAACTAAAGTGTTAATCTTAAATGCATGGAAACTCTCTGTTTAATTATGCTGTAAAATTAACAAGGAATCATAAGTGGCAAAATGGGAAGCATTTTTCTTATTACAGCTGATATTTCAAAATATATCGTCCAAGATGCAAAATGCTACTACAGTGGTACCTTGGTTCTCGAACTTAATCCGTTCTAGGAGTTCGTTCAACTCCCGAAACCATTCGAAAACCAAGGCTGCAGGAGCTTCTTGCACTTAATCGGAAGCTGCAGAAGGCGCGTCAGATGTTTGGCTTCCAAAAAACATTCGCAAAACGGAACACTTCTGGGTTTGCGGTGTTCGGGAGCCGATTTGTTCGACAACTAAGCCATTCGGGAACCAAGGTACCACTGTACTGGCAACGCTCAGTAGAATGTGTAACTTTTTTTTTTTAAAGGATTTGACATCCCAGAGCTCCACTGCCACAATGCATTTCGGGTGTCCTGTTTCAAAAGTGGTATACAAGGTGGCATAGGAGTCTGTGGTTCAATATATATTTTATCTGAATAATATTAAGATAGATTTTCGGGTTTTAATCGTTATCAAGTTTTATTTGTGGTGACATGAATTCTCGGTTAGTTTGCCGTCTAAACCAATGTTTATACATAAGAGTCTATTTCACATACACAAAACACACACACACTAAGCCACACCATTGCTTAGTGTGAGCAAGCAATCATGCAGGCTTTCGTTTTGCTCCTCCTTAGGTTGTTCGTTTCCTGCCCTGTGCTAAGCCATGGGTTTAGCCAAGCATGTTGTTTGACCCCAGGCTCATTGTTTTCCTTTCCCATACAATTCACAAACTGTAAACCACAGGAGAAACACAAGAGCCCAGGTTAAAATGGCGCACAAGGCACAGTGCAGCACAGCAGCAGAACAACTGGAGTAGGAACAAAGCAGCCACAGACTCATATCTGAGAGCCTACTCATTAGCACAACCATGGTTTGCCATGACATTGCATGTAAATGAGGTCACTGACTGCTGTGATCCTCTGCATATGGTGGTACAGTAGTAGGGGCAACCTTTTATATTTTCACTTGCATTACACACATTTTGTAATGTCTGAAACGGGTATTCTGTGTGGATATCCACATGTGCAATGCCCCAATATACACTTCTCTCCCCTTTCCCTGTTGATATTAGAATATTACATTTGTTGGGTGGCAAAGGGGGATGGGCTCCAGCCACTATGCTACATCCTAAACATTGTACAGGCTGTTATTCATGAACCAGGCCAAAGTTTCTAAATATCTCAGCTTGTGTTAGAAACTGTTTTATGTTTATGGTTTAAATTTAAGTAGAATCTAATTTAAAACGTCTTAACGCTTTTCTTTGCAGGTTCAGAATCAAATAAAGACTAAAGCTATGGATTTGGCTAAAATCCTTGAAAATATAATAGCTGGTTGTAAAAAGGTAAACGGAGCTCTTTCTTAGTTACAATTTTCACTTTCGACTTAGCAGAGTAGTATAACGTTGCTTACATATTACAGTGAAATTCAAATGAAATTAAACATTTTCCTGTTATTCTTGAAGTTTGGGCACTCAAAGAGATATTTAGCCAATCAATGCCAATATGTAGACAACAATAAATGGGTTTTCCAGGATTTGCTTACATCAAGGATGGGAAACCCTGTGGGCCTCTAGATGTTGCTGCATTCCAACTGCCATCAGCCCCAACCAGCATCACCAATGGTCAGGGATGGTGGGAACTGTAGCCCAACAATATATGGAAGGCCAGAAGTTCTCCTTCCTCCATTTACACGTTATGGGTTGTATCCAACTGTCTCACTTTGCGGATGGAAGACACTTTGATCCACTTGAGGCTTCTCTCAGTGGAACACGAGAGGCTGGTGCTTCTTGCCAATCCCCCCGCCCCGCCCCATCCACAGCCCCAAATGCACACTCTATCTCAAATCTCATTGGAACAGTGTGGGAGGTAGTGTGAGGGGCCATATAGGGAAGGCGGAACTGCAAAATAATAATGATTAAACAAAAATGCCTCCCTCCCTGTTCCACTTTAGCAAAATTTTCTAAGAGGCCCATGTCAGTGGAAGGACACAATTGGATGCTACCCCATATATATATATATATATATATATATATATATATATATATCTATATATCTCTATATATATATATATATATATATATCAGTGTAGGGACACGGGAGGCGCTGTGGTGTAAACCACTGAGCCTTGGGCTTGCCAATCGGAAGGTTGGCGGTTCGAATCCCTGCGACGGGGTGAGCTCCCGTTGTTCAGTCCCAGCCCCTGCCAACCTAGCAGTTCGAAAGCACGCCAAAAAAGTGCAAGTAGACAAATAGGTACCGCTCCAGTGGGAAGGTAAATGGCATTTCTGTGCGCTGCTCTGGTTTTGCCAGAAGCGGCTTAGTCATGCTGGCCACATGACCCAGAAAAACTGCGGACAAACGTCAGCTCCCTCGGCCACTAAAGCGAGATGAGCGCCACAACCCCAGAGTCGTTCGCGACTGGACTTAACTATCAGGGGTCCTTTTTTTACCTAACAATGTAATATGTGAAGAGGGCCTTATTGGACACAGGTTGCATCTTTACAGATCTTTAAAAGACCTACATAGTTCTTGAAAAACCAAGGCCACTTGTTTTTCAAAATCAGTATGATAGGCAACCCGAAGAGACAGTATTCTCAGGGATAAAATTGTTTTTATTGTCTGTCATTTTCTGAAAACCATTTTTTAAAATTGGCACAGAAAGTAGCAGCAAATATATCAGGGACTGAAGAAGGTGTTGATCAGGAGTTAAAGAAAGCAACTAGCAAAGCTGTTGCATTCTTGGAATTACACCATTGCCTAGATCAAGTCTGTTGGATGGTTACTTCTTCATTACAAGGTATGCTAATTTTCGTTATAAGGTATTGTGATAAATGACTGGATTTTAAAAACCATTTTAAGAGTATACTTAAAGAGATACATCAGTTGGTGCCAGAGTCTCCATTTGCTTTACAATGTTTACGATGGAAAATGGTCATTGTGATCTTTTTTTCTTTCTGAGTAAACTTATTGCCTCCTTGATCAAGGCCAAATTCACATTAGCTCTTTAGTCGTGCTGTTGCAGAACTGCTTTTCTGCAAGCATTCCCACATTTCATTGGTAACTTGTAAAAGTTGCTTAGATCGTGTGGTCCTTCTCATGCTAAAGTCAGTGACTGTGATGGAGATATAGGCTTGGCATGGAGTGTACAAACTTCATATTACTGACTGAAAGCAGAAGCCAACAACGAGAAAGCAGGTTTGCTGCTAGAGCTTCACCAGAGGGTAGCAAAGTGAGTGAAGAGAGAATTTTGTGGGGACCTCATGGTGTTCCGACCAGAAACATCATTGTTTCTTCTGTATGCAGTGTATTTAAAATTTAGATCCCTGCAGTTTCTCTCACTGCATCTATGATAAGTAATATACACTTGTTTTTATTAAGGTCAGCTCTGTTTGGCTACTGTCTTTGTTCTTGACCACTTTGCCTACAAGCTAAGATTGCCTATTAGGGAATGCAACCGTCAAATTGAAAAAGCGTTCCCCATTCAATCCTTTTCTACAGTGAATGGCAGCCCTTCTCCCTTCTTAACATCTAAAGTTTAAAAAGCATGTAGTAGGATACCTAATACTTGCATGCAGTATTATTTTCTGGTGCCTCAAATGCAGCACTTTATGTTATGTCAATGGTTGATTCTGCCAGTGGAAGCCATGAACATATCCCCACCTTGTGGAACAAATTATAGTAAGGTAAACAATCATATTTCTGCAATCATTCTCTAAGCCTCCTGAACATTTTTTTTCATGAAAAACAAAAATAAGCTATGTGTATAAATCTGTTATTCCTTTCTGAGTCTCTTCAAACGATGTGCAGATTATTCACATTTCTTCCTAATTATTTTTAACTTACTGGCTTTTTTACCTTTGTTTTTCACAGGCTCATATAGAAACAGAAGTCCATTTAGGTATTTCATAGAAAAGATTTGCATCTTAACTGGGAATTTTAACACTCTCTGCAACCCATCTGTATTATCCACTGATACAGCAGACAATCCTGTTTGCACAATCCCAGAGCCTTCTGTGAACCATAGAGAATTGGACTCCGTAGCAAAGTCACTCATTATAAGTTTTGAACTTGAACAGGGACAGAATTCATCAAATGTTCAGGACACTTGTATGCAAAATTCTTGTTCTGAAGGAAAACAACTTGAAGAGGATGAGGTTCTAAACATCTGGGAACAGAAAGAAGCTCCAAAATGGGAACATCTACTTTGGTCTCTACCTAAAAGCTTAGGGGAAGCTTCACCTAGTGGAATCCATTGGGTATAAATTATTGCTTAACTTATGGAATGCAGGTAATAAACACTGTAACGGTTATGTTGGCTATTGTGTTGGCATCTGGAAAAAATGGAGCCTTGGAACAATAAGTCTTTGGGCTAGTTCACATGCTCACCCAGCCAAGATTGCCCTTCTGTGGTGAATGGAATAAGTGCAGGTCTTCCTCTTTTACTTGCATATTTAAGGCATTGTGTGAATCCATTCATGAAGTCTCAGTTCACTAAATTTTTATCTCTTAGGGTGTAACTAAAAGTTTGCAAATCATCCCATGAGAAGGGTTCCTGGTTCCCAAAATATCTTATATGTACTTTTCAGAGGAGTGGTCTTGCCTGCTCCCTCTATCATGGAATGACAGTTCTGGGCTGGGTGATGTAGTCACTGGTCCCTAAAGAAGCTGCAAATTCACACCAAAAGGAAGTCCAGTCCAAGATGCATATTATAAGCTGTGGGGCAAGTCAGAAAATTCAGTCGTTAAAATTTAATTCATTCTGCATGCATGTAATAGCTTCATTTTAAAACCATGCTCCAACATCGAAGGAGTTGCATTAACCTTGCTGGTCATATTTCTTAGCTCTTGGGGTCTATAAATGTTTAATGTTTAGTAGGCAGTTGCAGTACCTAGGCCAAATATATTTAAAGTGAAATTCTTGACAAATGGGGACATAGTTGCTTGGGTAGTGATGTGTCATTTTATACGAATAATTTTAACAATGCACCCCTGTTTTGCAGCCATTGTTTGGGCACAGTTCAAGTTGTAGAATAAGAGGCTTAGAAGAGGTCTCTTGCTGCCACTGAACCCTCAGGATGGTTAGTCTCCAAAGAGACTCATGTCTGCACCCATGCAAATGGCTTGTGTTTACCACAAGGGTGTCTAAACATGTGAGCCAATTTCCCTTTCAGCAGTAACTGCTCATTGCTGGGGGGAAGCCACTTCAAAGGACCCCAACCTTTAGGTATGATTTTCTAGGGCACAGAGGAAAGGAAATGGCAAGACTGCCCTTTGGATTCCATTTGATTACATGGAATAACAGGGTATGAGGTAAAGTGATTTAAAAAGTAACAGCTTCTTCTCAGTTTGGTGGCAATGATTTTTAAAACAAGTGAAAGGGAGTAGCTTCTGAGTATGGTAAGTTCCCTCAGCCTTAATTTTAAAGAACAAGCTTTTCATTATTTTGTAATTTATATGCAGTACTTGTTTTGGTTGTTGTTTTTTAAGAATAACATATTTAATTCTTTTTAGCAGAGCTTTTCCATTATAATTATGGTTTGCCAACAGAGTTGTTTGGACACCTGAAAGTCAACTTTACTTTTAACGGTGTACCACACAGTACAACAGAACTCGTTCATCATTCGTTAAAAGGCTTTAAAATGATCGTTGACCTGACACAAACTATTTCAGTTGTTGAGAATTTTAAAAATCCCTTAAAACAAAAACACAGTGCTGGCTTTCACATTTTTATAGTACCAGTTTTGATTGATGCTTGTAAATGTAACTCCTCCTAATCATGTATTGTCTATACACATCTATTTACATACACAAATTTGTATATAAGGTGCTTACAAAGATCAGAATTGAATTGTAAAGATTTGCAAATAGAGCATAAGGTACCTTTAAACATTATTGGTTCTTTTTAAAAAACTAGTATCTGCCTTGAGCCATATATATTGAGCTTTAAATGCTGTACAAAAGTGATATTAAACTATTCTATTCAAGTGTATGTGTTTTTAGAGCGTTTTAAAAAAACCTATATATTCATATATTGGAGCTCACCTGCTGTGTGTGTGTGTGTGTGTGTGTGTGGAGGGTAACAGGTTGACAGTTCCCTGCTTCCTGTGTCTTGCTCCTCATGCCTCATAGGATTGCTTTTCAGGGTGCCACGGGGCAGGACTCTTCCTACCCCCCTCAGAATAGGGAAGCTAAAAAGCCCTTGGGCAGTACACTACATATAGTTCTTTGGATTCCAGCCACTAACTATTTATAATACAGTGTTTTTGCATGTACTCGCACGCCAAGCAGAGTTTAATTAAATTGCTACGTTTTAGGTTTCAGAGGATTTGTCCCCTGCTTTCTTGAACGTTCAGCACTTACATTTTTTTAAGCCAGTAGATAACATTGCATTGGCAGAAGACAAGCAAAACTCTTAATGCAGGACTACAGGTGCCTTGTAAAAGAAACATGAAATACATGAAGTCACATTACACAAAGTCAAATGATTGGTTCTTTTTGCCTGCTGCCATCTAGCAGATTTTATCTAGCCTTGTAAACAAAGGCCCTTCTTACCTCTGCTGTGTGTGAAATTGAGGCCTGAGCTGTAACCCTCTCCCCTTTAATATGAATTTGTCTGATAGTATAGCCGTTTTTAACATCAGTGCCAAACGTGGTGCTTTGCAGACTCTGCTGTTCGTTTATTCCTCCTACATATATGACATAGGCCTTGCCTTTTCTCTTCTTTCCTCTTGAACTAACACTGACCTTTCCTGTCAGTGTATCTGAGTCAATTTCCATGCCGACACCGGCTAATTTTGCTGAAAACATTCCCAATCTATCACTCTTGTTCCTTTTCCCTCGGTGAGTAAGCAAGCTATGTTCATTGTTACACTCAAACTTGAAAGGATTATGGAAATAGTTGCTCCATAATAGGTTAGGAGGATGCAAAGGCGAGTTCTTATCCTCAGATCTATGTTGTATTTTGATGGGCCAGTTTTCACAGACACATCCTGTTAGGCTCTTAACAGAGTATTTCTGCCAGCTGAGACAGAATTAGATTTGGTTCTCTCAAAATTACCCCCCACCAAAAAAACTTTTATTTTGTTTCTCATGCCAATTCTCCCACACCCTGGAACCTGAAGAGATACGTTAGGTGACCACTCAAATGTGACTCTCTGGATATCTGGCTTAGAGGAGGGTTTCCCAAACTTGTGTCTCCAGCTGTTGTTGGAATACAACTCCCATCATCCCTAGCTAGCAGAAACAGAGGTCAGGGATCAGGGAATTGTAGTCCAAAAGCAGCTGGAGACCCCTGTTTGGGAAACACCGGCTTAGAGTGTACCACTGAGTCTGTTTTGAACTTTGTACCTGATCTTTACTCTTGATTCTAAAACATTTTTTAAGAGAAGAAATGGATTCCAGCTACTTATGTTCTGTGTGGTTAGTTAGTGCAATTTAAAATGCTTCAGTAAGTGTCTCGAATAATTTTCTTCAATTTCCATTATTTTGAATCACCTCCTTCTATAGCATTGTTAAGAATGTTGTATTAGGAGTCCTCTGGAAACTATATAGCTCTATAGCTCATAATTTGCATATAGGTTTCTTTTTAAAAAAAAAAAAAAAGCATTAAGAGTGAGAACATATTCTTGCTTTCTCCAAAGAACGCTAAATACAATATGCATAGCTGATGTACAGCTTCCGTCTTCACTTGGTTCAATAATGGCACCCGCAGGTAAGAGTGAGAATCACAGGTATTTCACTCTCCTTAAAACAGTTATGCCACAAGCACATGGCTATATACTGTACTATTCACTTTCTAATCTACTTATGGATACAATGTTCAGACATTTTTCTGGGCAGAAGCAAATATTTCTGTTAAGTTGGCTATTTATACTTTAGTGTTTCAAACCCCTGCAAAAAGAAAGGAAACCTTGCAGACATTTACATTGTAAATAATCATTCAAAATACAGGCCTCTCAACTTCTGCACAATAGTACAGTAATTGGAACGCTAAGAGCCGAATTTTAACTGCGTATCTCTGTCCAGGTTTTGCACAGTGCATGTATATGTCTGTAATATGTATGCAAATATGTCACACAAACATGCTGCCAGAGTTGCTGAACTACATTTGGTTCTGTCAAAGGCTTTCTTGCTCACAAAGGCAGGCTGTTGTGCACGCATTGTGCGTATGGGCCCCTTACCATCTGTTGTGCATGCGATTTGTAGCCAATGATTGTGTGAATTGACCCAAGGTCTTAACCACCCAGACCTTTCTGACTGAAAAAAATCAGTCATGCTCAGTTTATTCATTAAAATATAAGGCTCTGAGAATTCCAAATTGGCACCAATTTCTGTGCGTTTAGTTCTCTGTCTTTCTCTAAGAGAAAAAGGTTTGTAACGGAGCCCAATATAAATGTTGGGAGCAATAGTAATTCTTCTGTTTCCAACTCTGCTCTCTTCTTGGGCGACTTCTTGGATAGCAGTATATTTTGCTTGATTCTCTACAGTGTGAACAGCTGGGGGCCATTTCTTGCTGCCTCCCCCAAAATCTGAGCACCTGATGAACCAACTATTTGAGAACTTGCTCAGATTTGTTATAATGGAGGTTTGGGTTGAATTCTGATTTGCTTTAAAAACCTTAAACCTTGGGTCTGATTTTGCTTCAGGTTCAGTAGGCCCACTTTGTTAACATTCACTTTTATTTGTGGATCATAAAAGAAAAGAAGCATATTTTTTTTCAGCTGCAGGAAATATAGAAAAGTCTTAAAACAGTCATGACAGAAAATTAGCAAAAGCAACCCTTCTTTTTACAGTAATATTATTACTCAGTGCTTACAAGCCTGAGGGTGGCTAGTTGGTTATGTTTCTTTTTAAAAATGCTGAAGTGCAGCTGGTATTCCTTAAAAAATTAACTTTGCAGCCACAAAAGTTCAATCCTGGAAAAAATTACTGGGAAATGCAAGGATAGTGATGTCATGTATTTGTTTTAATGCTTATACATTCAAGGGGAAAGCATTCATCTGCTTTTATTTCAAGTCATTTTGAAGTAAAATCCATTTCCTTTTTGGCAAGCCTAGCACGAGCATTTTTAAATTTAAAAACTGGTACTTGTAATTAATGTAGAACCACTCGATGGTTATGTTTCTTTAACGATAATTGCACGGTATTGACTATAGCTTACAGCTTCATCCACCAACAAGAGTATCTTCTGCATAAGCCAAAAAGGGTCCCAAATCCAGCAATGATGGGCAATTTTATGGGTTTTACAGGACATAGGTATTTTAATTGCCTAGTACTTGAGCCTCTCTGCTCTTAAATTGGGCTTCTGAGCATGGCTTGTGCATTGTGGTAGAAGGCCAAACATTGTCCATTACTTCTTTCTCCCAGTGGTTGATAAAACAGCTCAGCTGCAGATCTGCAAACTGCTTGCGGTGTCTGTACAATATTTATCAAAATCAGCTGTACAGTATCAAGATTGCAGGAGCCAGAAATGGGGCCCAAATATTAAATAAAAATAGATTGGCGTAAAAATATACATAGTCAATTTGAATTTGTATATTGAAGACAATGGATAAGTAATTTGCTTATCTTAGAATGTCACTTTGCTTTCAATAATTTAGAGATGGGTTCAACAAGCACAAAAAAATTCTAATTGGATTTCATGGAGCGCACAAAAACATCTCGGGGGGGGAGTGGAGAGTAGTCTAGCATGATGTTGTGTGTTTATAAAGTAAGTTGCGGTTTTTTGGGGGTGGGGTGGGGTGGGGTGGGGTGGAAATGCAAGTACAATTTTTAATATTCTGCCTTATTTCAGTAGCATGCAGTTTCCTCATCTTCCACTAGATGGAAGTGTTTCACAATGGTATTACAATCTGTAGGACTTTTAAGGACTGTTGAATACCATCCAAGGTGTGAAAATTACCAGTTCTCATCCTTTCCCCCAACATATTCCAGAGGAGTTTCTGAATAAAAATTAAATCCCAAATATAACCCCCCCAAATTACATATTCAGCAGAAATAGCCCTTTCCTGAGATTATACTAGGTAATGCTATTTTCCCATATGTCCCAGAATCATCTACTCTGATGTAGATATATACAGATGAGAAAATGTTTGTATTTCTCCTGTTTAGGGTGCTATCTCCACTGAAATAAGTGGCGGTTGTGCAAAATAACTATGGTGCTCTTGCAGAGTTCCCATACTTTTTGATAGGCTTTGCACACAAGAACTTCTCTCTCAGTGGACTGTGCTCTTTTTAATTTGTACAGAAATGCTTTAGTATATAGGACCGATGTCCTCATTCCAGTGGTAACCTCTTTAGGCCAACTTAGGTTTTACCACCTCTAATCTGTAGTAAAGGAAAATGAGTTGTTTACAAACTACAGTCCGACAGAGCTGTTTTAAATAGGATCGTCATTTAAAACCAAAGCCCTGCAGTTCCTGAGCCACCAAAGCTAGGAGTTACTCAGAGCCATCTCCAACACCAAGTAAAGCACAAGGCTCTACACACACACACACACACACTTAGTTTTTCTTACTATGGCTTTACAACACTTTGCTTAGTCCGAAGAAAAGTATTGCCTCAATGTAGCTTTCTTCCCAATGGAGAATAAGCACCGCCTATGATTTTTTGCCTATTTGGGAGATCATGCTAAATGTGTGGGTTATTCATGATCATATCTGTTGAGAATTAGAAAAACAGCAAGGGGGGATTTCTCTATCAGGAAATGGAGCATTTGCACCTAATACTTCATCTGTTTAATTAAAGCACCATTCACCCCCATAACCGTCTAACCAATGAAATTTACATCGTAATTGTGTTATTAATCTTGGTGTTTCCAAATGTCTCAACACAAATACATCTACATTCTCTTAACGTGGACTAGCTCTGAAAGCAAAATACATTTCTGGCCTTAGTGAGTGAGCAACTTGCATTAATCCACAAATAAGGATATGTCACACCCTACATCAAAGATGCCATCCAGCCTGTTAACTTCAGAAAATCAAACTACATAGGACCATCTATCGAAAGGCCAAATTACCTGTTACCACCTGTTAATGTGTATAAGAAAAATCTAAAAGATGCAGATGTTTCTACAGAGGAGCAACTCCAGAAGTGGGGCAACTGTTGGCAGCATCTGGAGCTGCCTTCATCAAAGGCCACCCTATTGATACTTCTTTCATCGTGGTGTATGGTGTACTGCTCACAAAAGTTTTAGTTTTAACAGGTCAATGATTTGTACAGAATTTATTACTGGAGTGTGGATGATGTTTCTCCCCATTTTGATTAATCTTTCCAAATTGCAAACTGACTTGTGTCCTAGAGAACGTCCTTCTGAGCACTAATTTTCCATGCCAAAATAGCTGAAGACAGCATGTCCTCTTTTGTAGGTGAGCCACAATTTTGGCTGACAAGTCTCATGACAAAATGTTCCCTGAAGTTTAATACTGATGCAACTGTAAGCTTACTTGTCCAGTTGGGAGTATCGTAAGAACCAATATGTCTGCCAATGGTCTGGGGAGACATAAGCCTAAAGTGTACAGCTAGGGAAGCACTCTCGCTCACAATAAGGCAATTTGCGCAGTTTTCAGGTGTGGATGGGGGCGAAGTTCATATCTTGTTGCAATGCAAATGCTAATGTTCATCCCCGTATTATAACAGGGTGTGAGTATGTGGTTTATACAACTGTAGCTGTCTTGGAGCTAGCGAGTGGTATCATGGCCCATTAGCACTTGTGGAGATAGGTCAAAAACTGGTTTGAAGACCTGCTTTTATGTTAACAAAATGGTCTAATGACTGTATCTCTAAATGCCTGGCTACACACACACACACACACACACACACACACACACACACACTTGTACTGTGTGTTCATTCTTTCAAGCAGCCCTAGCCACATATCCAGGGTCTTTGTCTTGGAATACTTGCTCTCAAACAATATTAGCATGACCTTCCCATAAGGTCATAATATAATGTGCTGATTGCAGGAATCTGGCAACAGGCACATGGTTTGTTCTGACTTTAGGTTGGCTAAAATACCCATAAAACTACTGACAGATGTAGGAAGAGCACTGTTTCTTT
Source organism: Podarcis pityusensis (assembly GCF_964106645.2). Taxonomy (NCBI): domain Eukaryota; kingdom Metazoa; phylum Chordata; class Lepidosauria; order Squamata; family Lacertidae; genus Podarcis; species Podarcis pityusensis. The sequence continues at coordinate 80,526,186 of NC_138030.1, forward strand.
CCCTTGGTTCTGCTGGTTAGGTTTCCCTTTAAGACAGCCAACCCACTTCATCATTATGTGAAATAAAGGTAAATGGTAAAGGGACCCCTGACCGTTAGGTCCAGTCGTGGACAACTCTGGGGTTGCGGCGCTCATCTCGCTTTACTGGCCAAGGGAGCCAGCGTACAGCTTCCGGGTCATGTGGCCAGCATGACGAAGCTGCTTCTGGCGAACCAGAGCAGCACACGGAAACACTGTTTACCTTCCCACCGGAGCAGTACCTATTTATATACTTGTACTGCGTGCTTTTGAACTGCTAGGTTGGCAGGAGCAGGGACCGAACAATGGGAGCTCACCCCGTCATGGGGATTCGAACCACCAACCTTCCGATCGGCAAGCCCTAGGCTCTGTGGTTTAACCCACAACGCCACCTGCGTCCGTATTATATGAAATACTAGGCTTTTATTTAATGCTTATAGCAATGGGCCAGGAAGGATGAAACTTCATGCAGAGGGGTATGATACATGCGGAGCAGCAATAGAAGACACAGCTGTAGTGTGTCAGAAGCTTTATGCTATGGATGGGGAAACTCTTGTCCATCAGATGTTGTTGGACTCCAACTTCCAGCAGCCCCAGCCAGCATGGCCAGCAGTCAAGAGTTGATAGGAGCTGTAGTCAACATCTGGAGGGTGATAGGTTCCCTATAAAATCAAAGAATTGTAGAGTTGGAAGGGACCCTAAAGGCCATCTAGTCCAACACCCTGCACTGGAGGAATCTCAACTAAAGCTTCCATAAAAGATGGCTGTCCAACCTCTTCTTAAAAACCTCCAAGAAAGGACAGTCCACCACCTTCCGAGGGAATCTGTTCCATAGCTCTTGCCATCAGAAAGTTCTTCCTGATGTTTAGTCGGAATCTCTCTTCTTGTGAATTGAATCCATGGCTTTGGGTCGTAGCCTCCAGAGCAGGAGAAAACAAGCTTGCTCCGTTTTCCATGTGACAACCCTAGATATCTGAAGATGGCAATCATATCTCCTCTTAGTCTGCCCTTAATCTCCTCTTATCCTATCCATGCTTTACATTGTAAATAAAGATGGTTCGATGACAAATGCCACATTCCACCAACGTTTTGCTTAGACAGTGGCACAGCCAGTGTAATTGCTTAGCCACGGAACTTCATCTTTCCCCTAAGAATTATCAATGAGGTGGGAAAGACCTACATATTTGTCTTCGCTCCTGCAATGGCAATACAGTCTACAGGCATATTTATTTATTTATTTATAATTTCTATACCGCTTAATATTTTTAATAAAAACCTCAAAGCGGTGTACAGCATTAAATCAATAAAACAGTAGCTGGGCAAAGTTCCTCCGGCCTCATGAGGAGCCTCTTTAGTATAGGAGAGATGTGGCTATTTTGTATGTAAAGAGCTGTAAGATGTTGAAATTTGGTAAAGATTTTGGTAAAAATATCCAACTATCAGCATGGGAAAGATCATGGAATAAAGAATAGAAATTTACGGCCTGTTATAGGTAAAGGTACCCCTGCCCATACGGGCCAGTCATGACCGACTCTAGGATTGCGCGCTCATCTCGCTCAAGAGGCCGGGAGCCAGCGCCGTCCGAAGACACTTCCGGGTCACGTGGCCAGCGTGACGAAGCTGCAACTGGCGAGCCAGCACCAGCGCAGCACACGGAAACGCCGTTTACCTTCCCGCTATAAAGCAGTACCTATTTATCTACTTGCACTTAGGGGTGCTTTCGAACTGCTAGGTGGGCAGGACTGGGACTGAAAGACGGGAGCTCACCCCACCGCGGGGATTCGAACCACCGACCTTACGATCAGCAAGTCCTAGGCACTGAGGTTTTACCCACAGCGCCACCTGCGTCCCTTTGTATAGTGTATAAACGGCCTGTTATACACTAAAGGAAAATCTTTTGAAGATGTTTTACAGGTGGTATATAACTCCCAGCAAACTATCCAAAATGTATAAAACGAGATCTAATATGTGCTGGAGGTGTAAACAGGCAGAAGGGACACTTTCATATGTGGCGGGGTTGCAAAAAAATTAAGAATTTTTGGGATATTATATATGAGGAATTGAAAAAAAATGTTTAAGCAAACTTTCATAAAGAAGCCAGAAGCCTTCCTCTTAGACATTTTAGATTCAGATATTTCAAATGAAAAAAAAAGAGAATATTCTTATATGCTACAACAACAGCAAGAATATTAATTGCCAGAAATTGGAAAGGAGAATTAGTACCAAGAAAAGAGGAATAGCAGGATAAATTATTTGAATATCTCCAACTGGCAAAAATGACAGAGACAGTTAGGAGACAGCCAAACCGAAAGTTCAAAAAGGAGTGGGAAATTTATAAAAAAATATTTAAAAAACCCAGTGCCCTCAAGTTTAAACCTGGACATGCTTTGATTACCGGTAATTTTTGCAAACCACAATATGGATTATAAGTATAGTATTCAGATAACAGAAGAAATGGCAAAATGATTAAAGAAGCAGTTTATTAAACAGATAAGACAGACTCGCTTTGAGGAAGACGGAAGTCTATTGGGGAAGATAAGGATTGGGAATTAAGAACATGGTGGCATAAGTTCTTTTGCAAGAATGTATGGATTTATAGATGGGTGGATTTTTTTTGTTTTTTGTTATTTATAATTTTTGTTAATTTCTTGTGTGTGTTTGTTAAGTAATAAAACTAATAAAAAGCATATTTAAAAAGATGTTGAAATTTGGGTGGATTTCACATAATCTCTAGAAAGGGGAGAGGATCTTGATGTCTTGATGGACTTTGAAGAGAGGTTGGGCATTTGCAATTTAATGTGGGGGTAAACTAAAGTTAGTAATAAGATAAGTAATAAGTCTGTGGGTAATTTATTCAAGTTTCAATGTAAATCTTAGGTATTTCCATATGGGTGATGCACCTACTCTACAACAGGTGGAAAGCAATTTTTAATAAGAATCAGGTTAAGTCTTATGTTTGACAATAACAAATGTTTATAAGTAAATAATTAAAATCTGTTACCATTTCTGTTCTTTCAAGTCTTTTAACTGAAAATGTAGCACCCCCACTGATCAGTCCGCTTTTGATTTCCTTTTCCACTCACCCTTATAGCAATATAGAAATCTCAAAGGGGCAATAGTCTTTTATAATACCTTTTCTGATACAGCACTAAAGTATAAGATGAATAGCTAAATCCAGATAAAGTTGGGAGCGATCTCTGGTGAAAAAGTGGAAAGATATACATGTGCACAAACAGCCTGATAAAGGTGAAGGAGGTGGGTTGGAAAATTGCCAGTGCAAAAAGGGTCACATAAAGATCTTCAAGTGAGCACTACTAGCATTGAATTTCACGGCTCCCTGATCCAACTGTACTTGTGAACAACTAGTAATGTGCAAAAACTGCCTGCTTTAGAAGTGATGCCCACCACAATTTGCACTGAAGTATGCACCAGTCCATTTCAATATGGACACAGTGAGTATCAAGCAAATGAGGATGTTCTTAACCAAAAATTATTCTCCCAACCCCCACCCATCTCCGAAATATTGAAAGTTGATAGGAAAGTGATGGTGATGATGCCCAATGGGTTTTTACTTCTTCTTTGAACAAGAGATTGTGCCATGCCATGAAATCTGCTTGAGATGCTCCCTCGGTTTCAAAAGATGTTTGCCAAGTGATAGAATCAAGAGGAGAGCTGCTGTTCAGAAAATAGAAGACAAAAGCTGCTTTGGGAAGATGGAAATAGTTGTACTTGGGATCCCAACCACAGTGCTGGACTGATGTAAGTGAAAAAGCCAAAAATAGAGGCTTTTGCCCCACAGAGCTTGTGGTCTAGATATGAACTTTGCACGCGTTAGCAGCCCTAAAATTCACCAAGACACAGGTGGGGCTTCTATGGTTTTTATGAGGAATGTAATACCAGTGTAAGTGATACAAATGTGACTGACCTATGACTGAGCAGTGTGTTGGAGTCCTTATTCATTCTTCTAAATGTCAGCTGAGTTGGTGGCATGGAAGCAAGAATCTAGTGCATAAATTACCTAATAAAGCATGTTACAAAGCACTAAAAGCAGCATGAATTTGCAATACTATCTTTACAAAGTGCTTGAAGAACAATTCTGAGGAATGAGTAATGTCCCATAATTGTCACTACATGAATCCAACTCTTGAGAAAGGATAATGCTGTCCAAATGCGTTTGTTCTTCCTCAGCCCCTTACCTAAAAAAAGAGCTATAAATATAAATGTGCAAGTAAGGAATGATGACTGGGCTAATAAACAGGCAGTTAACTGGATAATTATTCTGAAATTATGTTTTAAGCTAGATCTTTAATTATGTAATTAAAAACAACAACACTGAATAGCATTCCGAAGAAAGACTATATATTTTAAAGTTATGGGACCTATGTTCTTGTAACTTACTGTTCACTTTCAAATATTATTTTTGGCTGCTTGTTAAGTATGTAGTGTAATTAATCTACACAGTACAGTAGAGGATGGGGAATCTTTTTTTGGCTGCATTTCCTCTTTGATAGTCCTCCAAGCATGGGGCATGCCACCAGTGGCTGTGGCCATTGTGTGCATGACCACACACAGATATACATGCATGCAAATACACCCCAGGTACTCTCACCTGGACCACAAACCATGTAGGCAAGGGGACATCACATGCATATTAACATATACAAAACACACTCACTAGACATGGGCGAACATACATATACGCATATGTATGAACACAGATTCTCTCTCTCTCTCTCTCTCTCTCTCTCTCTCTCTCTCTCTCTCAGGCTGCACACCGGATCAGTTTGGAAGTGGAGGAGAGCAGGAGAGGAGAGCAGCAGATCACCAGAGCAAATTATACCTCCCCTCCTCAAAGTTCTAACAGAGAACATCTGATAGAGAAATCAGGTTCTGGGGTTCAAACCCGTTAACCCTGAGCTGCAAAAGGGGAGATGTACAGCTCTCTAATCATGTCTAAAAGTGGGTGATGCTCCTCTGCTGTTCTCTAAGCTTCCTCCTGGAAGTGCCCTGAGAAACACTGCCAAGAAGGATGGAAGTCGATGAGTGCTTGCGCTGATACTGTTTGAGCTGCACTCTGAGCTGCCCAGCACTGCTGCTGTGCTGCAAATGTTACAACTAGTGCCAGGCACTGATACCCACCCCAGCTGGAATCTTTTTATTTGTAATGTTGCTGCTGATCTCACAAAACAACAACCCGTGATAAGGCTGATGGACAACTCTGGAAGGTCTTGTGGGTTGGTTCTAGTCCACGGGCCATTAGTTCATCACTCCTGCATTGCAAGCAGCAGTACCTCTGACATACCACCTTGAACACATCTGAAAAAAGCTATTGTCTGCAGTCCATTATTCAGTATATTCAATTTCAGCTGGGCTGACATTGCTCCGTGTGTAATCGCCGGCATATTTTTGTGATATTATTTTCATAGCTTGATCCCAGAGTCTTAATTAATTTCCTTACATACCCCTAGGATATATTTTTAATGACTCTCTTCATTCTGGCTAGGGTAAAGGTTAGCTTGTAATTTAGTCACAGTAAACAGATGGGATTTGGGCTGCCTACAATGAAAAGTCTGTAGGAACACGTACAAGAAAGTTAGACAAGCGCCACTTGTGTGAAAATCAAACAAGACGTTTTGCAAAGAGGGACGAAAGCGTCCTGCAAGGTAGAAACTTGTGAATGTGTTTTATAAACAAAACAAAAACAAAACAAAACCTAAGTATCACATTGATACTTCTACTGCTAGTGGGCAACAGTTCCTCTGCCATTTCCTCAGATGAACAGTTTTTCAAGTGGATTACAAGGCTGAGCAGTCAGTTTTTTGAGAGTTGGAGGGTGGTTGACTTGGTGGGCCTGCTGAGATTGGAATTGATTAATGGGTGTTGTGATAAGCAGGGAAACAGATCAGTGGCGGCTTATCCTGCTTTCAGCTGTCACAGCTGTGCCTCTTCACTCTTCTTCTAACCCTATCATGCTCTCCGGCAGCCTTTAAAGTACCTCTTCCCCTCTGGATTCCCCCCACCCCCTCAAATCATTTAATCAGATGCCAAGATACCCCAGAAACAGCTGGTTCTTTGGAAATTTGCTGCAGGCTTACATATTTGGTATGGGTAAGAATATTGCTAGTGGCAATTCCTCCCTGCAGAAACAGAGTGAACAGAGGGTGATAGGACCCAGAGGATTAAGTTCTATTGGAGTGGTTTTGTGAAAGGCAGAGGTCCAGAAGACAGGTGTTGATCATCTCTATTGGATCCGATATATAGTATAATATATGCATATCACTGGGGAAAAAATGCTTAAGTGACTTGCAGCTGAACATGTGAACTGCCTACACTGAAAAAACGGGGAGAAATGTTGGGGATAGAAAATATAATGATTTTAAATGTAGCTAGATGTAATGTGAAAGTAAGCGGTGTTCAATCTGTGAGGCAGCGTCATAAGGTGAGTGCCAAAGGACAATAGCAAAAGTTATGGTGCAAAGGGAGAATGGCTCAATTCAGCATGATGCTTAATTTTGTTTATAACTGTCCTACTGAGGTCGGTACAGCCACTTGTAAGAACACAGCACTCTTATGTTTCTACTCACTAAATACCCATTCTGTTGAGTTAGAAAGAACACAAATTCCTGCATTTCCTGCTACCTTTTGCTTTTGGGTGGGCATACTACTGTCCAGACATGACTACGCTGTATCCAACTATTCAGAGCAGACCCAATGAAACTGATATGTTTAAATTAGTTGTGCTCATTGATTTCCATGGGGGTTGGTAGGGCTTAGTTGGACACAGTGTCTGGATTTCTTAATTACTTTCATTTAGCAACAATCACTTCTTTACCAGAGAAGACCAAAACAAAACAAACAACTTCAAAATGAGCCAGGAAGTCCTTCTCCACTGTCTTAATCTAGAGAGGAAAAAGTAAGATGATACACACACCATGGAAGACCCAAAACTTCCTGGATTATTTTGAAGCTGTTTTTAGGTCTTCCCTTGAGCTTATATGACTCTCCAATCCCAGCTCTAACTTCAACCATTGACTAAAACACTGAGAGATCATGCTTGCAAAGAAATTTGAACAGCACCTGTGCATTTGGCCTCATACTTTTTGTTCTATATGTGCTAGAGACCTGGTATAGATGAATCTCTTGAACCCATCTGTAAGTGGCCCTGTATAGATGTAAGAAATAAGGCAATCCAAAGAACTGCTTAGGCTTATACAACAGAATGTTTATGATTACTTTTTATTTTGAAATCTCGGACCTGCCTTTCCTACCCTAATGCCAAATTTCTTCAAGGAACAGGTGAGTTGTGAGCTTGTGAGGGATTTGGAAAGCTTGGTGGAAATTATAACTCCAAAGTATAAACATGAGTAATGAACCACCTCATTTCAGAGTCATTTGCTCTGAAACTCAGTCATATACGAGCATATGATGTATCGCAGTTCAATATTATGGTAAATATCAAAGAGCTTGTAAAATGCAAATTATGGTGAATTTGTATAATTATACTGCATTAGTATTTATTTATTTTTAAACGATTTAAAGTAAGCATGAATCTTCATCACTGCCAGCATTTATCTTAATGGGTGCTTCTCTAAAAAGTCAGGTTGGAATCCAAAGAGCAAGCAACTAGTAAAGTTATCTTTGTCAAAAAGTGCCCCTCTCCCAAAAATACATAACAAACTGCTTTTGAAACTGATGGGACTGGGGTCTTTCAAAAGCAGACTGTTCTATTGCATGGTGGGAGATGGAGCGGGTGATGATTTATTCAAAGGGAAGAAACTAAAAAAAGCTCATGAATCAGCCAAGCTTCTGGGCACAATAAATTGCTCTTTAGATTCCTGCCCATGAGTTATTCAAAGTTGAGGACATGATCCATTCATAGTTAACCCCTTTGATATTCCATTGATATCAGTGGGAAAGCTAGGCATATCCCTACATTTTTTCCTTCTAAATTAATGGAACTTGATTTCTAGAGCTTCGTTTTGTCCATGTCGCACCTTAAGATTTTAATCAAATGATACAAAGATCTCCCTCACACTCAACCTAATTCAGATTGCGTACAAGCTGATGCCCAGTCGTTCACCACATATTTTTGCTGCTGTATAAGGGGCAGTGTCAGAAAATATAAGTGAGTGTGTAAGTGTCTCTGTGTGTATGTATATATTTCAAGGAAGATTGCTTGTTGGCTTTTCCGTAGCGTATGCTAACACTTATATATGACAAACCCTACTTTGGTTATTTGTAGCTCAGCACGACAGATTTGATGGAAAACTATTTCTGCATCAAACAAGCGAATAAATCTTTGGCTTTAAAGAAATATAAAAAAGAACATTGCTCTACAAAACATATCTAAGAACCTTTGTATTTCAAAATCAAGCTATTTATTTATTCAACGATACTACCATGTGTCAGCCATGTCTTGTAATGTCTTCTGTCATATAAAAGCAAACAAAGTCATATTACATTAATGACTTGTCTGAGATCATATGACTGACTGGCTATAATTCCATGCCCCTTTGCTATTATAAACATGACCCTGAATCTTAAACAGCATTTGAATAAAAACACCTACACTTTGGACATGGTTAAGAAAGTTCATGAAATTATTTACAATTTTGTTGTTTTGTGTGTGTGTGTGTGTGTGTGTGTGTGTGTGTATTGGAAAATTATCTCATGTTTCTTATGAATGTTGTTGAAACAGGATAGAAATATATTCTTTTCTTTAACTGATGTGCAGCACAATGGTACACATGTTTATGCTTGAATTTAGTATGCCTTACTTCCAAGTAACTGTGCCTAGGAGTGCAACCTTAGGGTCTGTGGGTTTTTAAAACAACACAAAATCCAACCAACTCCTTTTTACTAGATTCACAACTCCTAGAGTATTTTTGGTTTCTATGGAAGCCGCCCAGAGTGGCTGGGGAAACCCAGCCAGATGGGCGGGGTACAAATAATAAATTATTATTATTATTATTATTATTATTATTATTATTATTCAAAAGTACTATGAATGTACACACCCTATGAATAGTGGTTCCTCTTCCAAATAGTCTTCAATGTTCCGAAAAGAAAAATTGCCTCTCTCTGGTTTTTGGGGCCAAACTGCACAAACTCCTGTGTCACTTTCTTCTGCGGTGAGAAAAGCAACATTGCCACACCCTCCAACATTTCTCTGATGAAAATAGGGATGTCCCATTCCACAATGGTAATTTTACTATTTATACCCCACACATCTTACTGGGTTGCCCCAGCCACTCTGGGCAGCTTCCAACATATATAAAAACATAACAAAACATTAAACATTAAAAATTTCCCTATACAGGATTGCCTTCAGATGGTTCAGGGACTAGATAATTCCATACCCTCCAACATTTCTCCAGTAAAAATAGGGACATCCTAAGGAAAAGCGGGACATTCCAGGATCAAATAATCAGAAACTGGAACAGTTTTTCTAAATCAGGGACGTCCCTGGAAAATAGGGACACTTGGAGGGTCTGCATTGTAAGGGGATAGAGTAGAGGTGATTTTGAGAGGGACTATAGCAAGTATGGGTCAGTTAAAAAACCACCCTTCCTCTACACCAGGCATCCCCAACCTTCGGCCCTCCAGATGTTTTGGACTACAATTCCCATCATCCCTGACCACTGGTCCTGTTAGCTAGGGATCATGGGAATTGTAAGCCAAAACATCTGGAGGGTTGAAGGTTGGGGGTGCCTGCTCTACACTATAGTATCTCCAGTCTCCAATGGCTGCTTCCTATTAAGAAGGAAGTGGGGACTTGGGAGAAGATTGCTTGGAATTCAGTGTAATGTGTAGTTCAGTCCTAAGACATTCAACAAGTGTTGTTTTTTTTTCGTAGCAAGCTTTCTCAGTCCCTCGCAAAGCTACATCTATACCGTATCAACTTAAAGACATGGCCTATTTGAGGAGAACATAATAATGCCCGCATCCAGGTTAGCTAAAGTAATATTTTTGTTCAGAGTACCACAAGCTACCACAGCAAATATTGTGTTTGTTCAAGTGAATAATAGTTGTTGCAATTCCAGTATTTAGGTCCTTCGCTAGGAAAACTATTCTTTTATAAGTTCTCACTCATGGAGATTTGTACTTCTTCCACTGTTCCACCCCCCACCACACCCGCTGTTACTGCCCCAAGAGAAAGCGTCCACTTTGGAATAATTTCCTTCAGTGCGAACAGCTTTTATTCTCTTCAACAAGTGTTTATAGGAAAGTGTTGATGCTTATTAATCTGTTTCTTGTCTTACAAGTGTGCTTGTGCATGATTTGTGGCAAAACTGGCATTTCTGATAGCTCTCAATGTATTCTGCATGGTTCTACAAGACGGTTACATTGAACAGATGTGTTTTGGAATTGTTGTTCTTTGTAATTACCCTCATTAAGTGAAAGCGTGTGTCAATCAACTTTATACTTTATACACACCAATCACTTGCAAGAGATTTACATTTTCATTTTCATCTACGCATAATATGTGAAGCATATCCAAAGAGTTGAAGTATTTTATTAAATTTAATAATTTGGCAAGCATCTACAAATACTGGCAAACAATGATAGTCTCTTGTGATCGGGTTAAAGTAATTCAGAGAGGCATTTTCTTTTAATATGGGTTGCAAATTTTTGCCTGCAAGTACAAAGAGTGTGGAGTGGCTCCTCTGGTTTGCTAAGAGTTGCTGGGAATTGTAACTCTGTAAAGGGCAAACTACAGTGCCCTGAATTCTTTGAAGGAAAATATAGGGTTGAATTCAACTAACAAGTCCCACCAGTGCAACAGATCTCCTCTCCCTGCATGCCCCCAGCCCCCACTTAAAAGTGGCTCTGGGGGGCCAGGAGAGGGAACGTCATTCCATCTGGCAAGCTGAAAAGCTTTTCCTGAAGGAATGGTTGCCAAAGCACTACACTGAATTCTTCTTATGGTGTGTATGCTGCCTAGAACACACCATTGCTGAATAGGGAAAATGTACAGGGTTCCACACTGCAGCAACACCCAGAATATCCCTATAAAACCATACAACATACACACATATGCGATCTCTTTCTAAGCCAGATAGTCTGAATTATAGGTACGCTCTGGCATGAGGTATACAGTTAAGAACATAGCAAGAATATGCAGCTTCATAATGAATGTGATGTATTGGATGTAGTGGTGTATTGGAGGGAAATCACAGCGAGCGCAGCTGCAGGACATTTTTTCAAGGTAGGGGCGATGACATCATCTGCCTGAGCTTTGTGCTCTGGCAAGTGAATGAGGTGATAATGAGGCTTCAAGTTTGTGAAAGAAAGGCATAGATAGAAGAAGTCAGAGAACAAGGAAAATAAGCAGAGGCTAGGTATGTCTTTCCTTTTCTTTGTTGGGGTCCCCACTTCACACTAGCAGTTTCAATACTAAAATTTATTTACAATATGGTTTGCATTTCTAATTAAAAGCTAAAGGTCGCATTTTAGCTGGCTAAGCTCTTTTATTAAGGCTCAGTGTATTTTACAAGTTGAACCTACATAGTCAGAAGAAAGCTCCGAGTAAATTATGCAGAGGATTGTAACCATGTCAAACTCAACATGTACCACTGGGATGTGTGTGTATGTGGATGGACAATAAAAGGTGCCTGCATTTTTGCACTCTACTTGGGGGCATGGCTCATCATGACAGTTCCAATACTTCAAAATCCGTCACTCCACCACTAGCGAGGGATGTTCTGGGTCAGCATTAGTTACAATCACCCTAAAATATACACAACCTGGACTTCAGGTTACTCATCTGAATATGCATAGTGAACATAAAGGTAGATGAAGCACTAAAGGCAGGTGTCTATACACTTTTGCAGCTCATCTCAATGTATGGTGCAGATGGGGTGGGTTTGGGTTAAACACACCGAATGTGAGTGCATTTGAACCTTAAATAAAGTTCAGAGAGTACACTCAATGATGAAACAGCTATGATGCAGCAGATTCATGATATAACCCTTTAAACTTCAAAGCAGCTCCTACCAGCCCTGATTTTGATCAGAACAATAGTGGTGGGGGAAGGTTTAATCCTCCTCGAAGCACATTTTCCTGATCTAAATTGCTCCCCAAAGCTGCTATTAGCTAGGTAGTGAATAAAAAAATACAAGTATTTGTATTGGGCCTTTATTTTATTCCCCTTGTGGGACTAGTAACAGCTCATTGGTAAGGAAAAGATTGAGGAGGCAAAGGGTTAACCATTAAACACTCTGTGCCCCAGTGCTGCTGCTCAGATCAAAATTGGAGCCTCCTGCAGTGATTTAAAGGCTTTTTAATCTTTTTAAGATCACGGATCTTCAATGTCACATATGTTTAGATTTTTCAGTGAAGCAACACATTGCAATGGTTTCTCTTAACCATAAACCTCTTTTAAATGGTTTTGCACTGTCACTTTAATTATGTCTGGCATTGGGAATAAATATGTTATGCACAAATATATGTTGTGGATCTCTGACACCATTTTGTAAAAAACGAAAGAAATGCAGCATGATTAACCCATTCCCTGAGCTCTGCTCCAGTTGCCTTCCTTCCCCACCAAAAATAATCTGTGGAGTTCAAATAAGAGAGAGAGAGACAAATAATTGGAGGTAGTATTCAATTTATTAGAATTAGGTTTATCTATGAAGTTCATGTAATACTAAAACTAGGATGGCTCCTAAGATAAAGCTGAATGTACTGATAAAATTTTTTTAAAAGGCCAATTCAAAAAAGGCCAATTCAGGGTCAAAACCAAACACGATATGGGGACTCTGAGTTTGGTCAAAACAGTTGGCACTGAGGAAGAGTATTTAAATTCCCCTCTATTTTTCAAATCTAAATTGTTTCTGAAGCCGATAAGGTCCACAGAGGGTTGTGTCCAGTGGTGACCATGTGTAAGTAGAACAGACTTCCATGAGTGGAATGGGATCTTCCCTTCCTCTCCCTCTTCCTTCCTGCAGCTCACCAGGTGCTCCCAAAATTTGTTCTACAGGGTTGAGCAACACCCTAGAACAGAGCTTTCCAAACTGTGTGCCTTGACACGTGTTGGCTGCAGTGTGTAGGTGTGTCACACAAACACTCAACTGTGCTCCTCTTGGAGCTGGAAATGGGTTAGTTTAACTTCTGGTTTGCTAATAAAACTGAATTACTGTGTCGTGAAATGATGCATGTCTAAAATTTTGTCACCAACATGTATGGGGGTGGGATTGGGGGCACTGCAGGACAGAATAAAAAGCCCTGTTGCTTGAGTGGAAGTCTGCTAGTGTAACTTTGGATTCCACCCCAAATTTGTATTGTGGTTGTTTTGTCCCATACCTCTGCACCTTGGGGAAAACATTAAGTTTCAGAAACTGGCATAGCAGTAACTTCCCTCCACTCTGTAAGGTTATTTTTTAAAGTATTAAGAAAAAATGTTGGGCCATGCTATGTCTGTTTTATTCTGTATTTTCCCATTGGACAAGTACTCTTAATTTTGTGGCCATAGCACAGCATGTTTTTAAATAAACTTGAGTGTATTTCAAGCCATGTTATGTTTTATAAAGTAAAGGGTAAAACGAAAAGATTTCAGGCTTGAAGATGCTACACAAATTACACATAATATTACACAGAATAATACAAAAAATGATATATACCGGTGCATATTCGGTGGGAAAATAATTGTAAGTGCAGAAAAGAAGAGGCTGGCATTGCAATGGAAATGTAAAACTGAACAGTGTCTGTCATGTGCGGGAAAATAGACGAACCAAAAAGCCAAGCCAATGGGTCCACAAAAATTGTTTACAGTATTGTCAAGCAATTCCCAATATTGTAGCATAGCTTTTATTTCAGTATTAGGGGAAATCTCCCATGAACTATGAATCCAAGACACACAAATACTACCTCCACCCAGTATTTGACAAGAGAAGCTTGTGTCACCAAGTTCAAAACACTTCTTGCCAAATGATGGGTATAAGGTGGTATTCATGTGTCTGAGCAAACAATTTTTTCCCAATGAAAACAACACTGAAAAGCATACTGGGAATTACTTAGCAGTACTAAAACAACATTGCTATTAGCCCCTTATAGTTCTTCCCCCTATTGCTGAGCAGGAGTCCGATTCTGGGTTCCTCCACACCAAGTCCAAAACTCTGTCTGCTACAGTACACTGGCTCTCTAAAAACAATAATTTGGATTTATATTTCAAATTTCAAGCGCCCAGTGCGCTTCACAAACATTACCGTAATTGCAGTCTTTGTGTTCTCAGTCTTTGATTTTGTTCCTTAGATTGCCTATATTGCGAATGTTCCGATAAACTTTAAAAATAATAGATGGAAGAATTAAAGAAGGAAAATATTAATTTCTTCGCCCTCACAAATCGTGTGCCAAATTGAGATGCAGCAAACATATATGCGAATACATCTGGGCCCTTCCACAATAATAGCTCCTATCTTAATTAAGTTTAATACCCATAGCTATTAGCATCTATTCTTTCCTGAACCTCTTTCTTCTTATTCTGTTTCTCCAGTGCAGAGCTGCAGATAAATTCATTTGGAATGTTGCACTTACTCAAATAGAAACAGCTCGAAATATGTACCGGATATATTGTGTTGAGAATTGCAAATATGTTGTAAAAATCAACACAGTGGGACCACTGTCCCCTCCTGGGGTACATATATAATTCCCATTAATGTTAATGAGAATTATGGAAATACAGCCAAAGGAGAATATAGCCCAATATATGTTTTATGTACTGGATATTAACATCTTTGCCAGACGTATATGTGCTCTTGGACATGGTATAGAATATAAAGATGCACAAAGGACTTACCATGGGCAATGACATTTCTTTTGTTGTGTCTCTGATATGATTCTCCTTGGAGTATAATTAGTTCTTTCTGAAAATCATTTGTTTTGTTTGGGGGGTTTTTTGGCAGCATTTTGATGTGTATCAGCACACAATCAACACAAGTCTCCCCCCCCCCCCAAAATTATACTAATAACCAGGGAACTAAAGGAAAATAAGGTACTATTTTTGTCCCTTGTATGTTAAGCACAAGTCTTAACAAGCATTTTGCCTGTGCTGGAAATCAATTTTTCCCTTCCTCATAAAATAGAACATAACCATGTTTTGTGTGTCTGTGTTTGCTTATGTGCAACACACTGTAATTATCTCTAAGGATCAATCAAGAACCTGGCTACTGTTTTTAAATTTTAGTTTAGGGAAGATGGTCACTTAGGCAGCTAGATAGTTTTAAGATGCTTTCCACAATTAGAAGGATGCTTCTGTCTGCCTGCTCCCCTTACCTAGCTCCCCTCCCCGCTCAAAGAATAACAGTACTTGACAATAACAGGGCCACAGGAAGAGATGAAATCCTATATTTAGAAAACATATATTTTTAACATGTACTGTTTAAATGTGTGCACCTCCTCGTGGCTGGAACATCTGTTTCTAACTCGTTGTTCCTCTTGGCTGCTTTTCAATTGGATTTCCTCGAGCAGGTCCAAAGCTTGTCACCTTAGCCAGGGTCTGTTAGCTATCACCACTGGTCCTACATTAAGTAGGAGGTTCAGGGCTAAGCTAATAACTCTTCTGCCTTTCTGACTGATCACAGCATTTCTCGCTGTGGCTACTTATCATGCTAGGCTCCTCAGGGAGGTTATCTTCTTTGTCTATACCTCAGGGTAGAAATTGTCCTCCCCCCCTTGCCTCCCTCCATCATTCCTAAGACTGCATATAGAAATATTGAAAGCATTGCTGCTCGTATGAAGCCACTGTCGGATCCTTGTCTGCTGTTTGCGTGCCACTCGAGTCCAAATGGTGCTACCTTTTACATCTAAATTGCTCATGTACCTGTTTCCTCCCCCCACTTTCCCCTCAATAGCTGCTTATTTCCTGAGGACAGAATATATCCAAAGAAAATGAAGTGGTATAATGCTGACTGTACCTTACATAGGCTTCTGTTTTACTGAACAGTTTATTTTGGAAGGGATTGCATCCCCCCTCCTTTTCTTTTATTTCTTGCATTGTTTTCTTGTTTCCCTTCTATAAATTTAAAACAGAGGTATGGATATGGGCAAATGCAACTATGAAATGTTTTTAACACTGATATTTCCACTGCATCATTTGAATCTCACCAAAATCCCTGTCCCTTCAGGTAGTGAGGTGGTTTTTGTTTAGGGTTGCCATATTTCAAGAACTAAAAATCTGTAAAAAAAAAGTTGTTGAGCTTTTTTTGTTGAGAAAATCAACATAATTTTGCCAATTTTTTGAAATCCCAGCTTCTTTTGCTAGGAATGTCTGGGAAATTCTGGACAAAAATGTCTTGGACTGGTCCCACACCAAATGTTTCACTGCTAGTACCAGTGTTAAAGACACAGGCGCTAACTTCAGGTCAGAGTCTGGCATTTAGGGTAGCAGAAGCAAAGGAGGACAGGGCTGCTCCATGTTTAACAGTTGGAGAGGAGACAAGTGCAGCTCATCATGTGAAGTCTCAACTGCTGACATTTGTGGAAATGAAACCGGACCTCAAGTTCTAGCATGCTGCATGCATGGCATTCTGCAATGGAAAGCAGGTATCCATTATCCCAAGCAGATTTCCACTTTCTTCAGAATAACACATATCCCCTTTCCTCACCTTAAACCCCCTAATTCCTTTCATTCAGCGACATTCACCTACATTTACATTTACCTATACACTTAAAATATAAAAATTAAAAAATGGTGCCGCTTTGGGTTAAACCACAGAGCCTAGGACTTGCCGATCAGAAGGTCGGCGGTTCGAATCCCTGCAACAGGGTGAGTTCCCGTTGTTTGGTCCCTGCTTCTGCCAACCTAGCAGTTCAAAAGCACATCAAAATGCAAGTAGAAAAATAGGTACCGCTCCGGCGGGAAGGTAAACGGCGTTTCCGTGCGCTGCTCTGGTTCGCCAGAAGTGGCTTAGTCATGCTGGCCACATGACCCGGAAGCTGTATGCCGGCTCCCTCGGCTAATACAGTGAGATGAACACCCCAACCCCAGTCGGTCACGACTGGACCTAATGGTCAGGGGTCCCTTTACCTTTTATACAGTTAAAATGGATACTTCCTCAGGACAGTTTTCTCACATTTTGGTCACTGGTCTGTTTGAGGTCTGCTCTACTACATGCAGTAGTATGTGGTAGTAGAGGAGACCGTAACACTCTGGGCTGTGTGCATATGCCATTTTTTAATGCTGCCCCATGCCTACATTGTGAAAGACAGGCCTTGCCAATAGGCTTGAAATCTAAAAGATGCTTGAACAGCTTTTAGAATGTAGTGCATTTGTGTCACATTCTTCATCCCTACCTGAGAATGAAGTGAATGGGAGGGGTTTTTTTAATAATGGAACCAGTCCATGTGATATTCCATAGTAATGAAATATATTTGGGCACTTCAGTAACGTTTTCTCCAGAAATTGTGAAGAGAGTAGGGCACACAATATAGTTGCCAAGGGGATATTGTCAGAAATAACATTCCCATCCTAGCTGTAATAGCTAAAAGTGCTTGCCATGTGAATTGGCGCTATTATGGGATGCATTTCTACATGCTCATCCCATGTTCCCATCAGCCACAGGGGAAAGTATGGCATGAAGCCAAACACAGAAATTTGTGAATTCTACCAGATGCCTGGGATACAGATGTGATTTTCTATTGGGAGTCCAGTCACAATAATTTCCTCTTGGTGACCAAGACATGTATTTTGATCTGAGCTCCAGAACCTCAACCTCCTGGTGCCTCAGTTTCATTATCTAAGGGCTCATCTATATTACTAGCTTGTATCTGTTGAATATGAATTTTGGATCTTATGAATGATCTAACACATGTCCAGATAGCAACACATCGCATCATTTTATATGGCACATACTGCTGTATTCAGTTATGCCAGCTATATCTGATGAGAGAGAGAGGGAGAGAGAAAAGAAACAATGGATTGAATAAGAAAAGAAGACAGAAAGGAAAAGGTATTAATAGCCCAATAATGATATGAAGTTTATTTGAGGAGTGAAGTTAAAACTTAATGGTTCAGAAATAGTGAATCCATTATGTTTTTAATACTCAGGTTATATTAATACCATATAACAACTTTATAGTACCATTAGTACCACTTAATCCTGGGCTCATCTTAGAAATAAACAGTCTATATCTCCCCCCCAGAATTAAATGGCCAAATATATTTGTTAACAAAATAAATATTCCCTACTATTGCATGGCTGATTGGACATAAACAGTCTTCTATTTGTTTTGCATGGTTCTGTTAGCACATGACTTCTTCAATGATAATAAATTCATTAATATTTTTAAAGGCCATTTCAAGGTGAAAAAAGCTAGAACCTCAGGCAGCTGGATGATCTATCATGAAAGCCATTTCTCACTCAGTCCCTATTAATGAGAGAGATATGTAAAGACATAAAAATGTGGCATGGTTTGTTAAATATTCAGTTATAATATGTATTCATCATTACTTAATCCTGTGTTTGTCGATTAAAATTCATGCTAAATGCATAAAAGGATTGCAACTTTTGGTTTTAAAAATTCTGCTAAGGAAATGAAGGACCAAAGCAGACCCTGAGGGTCATCTGTCGAGCAACTGCACACCTGCAAGGTCAGGAGTGGAGGCTGAAGGAATCTGGAAAGTAAAGGCGGAACCTGGTGCAATCAGACATGGACCAAGAACACTACAGAGGAAAGACCAGCAGATTCTGAAATTTAATGGCTTTGACAGCCCAACATTTAATGACTGCAGCACTAAGATTCTGGTTCCATATTGGAAAGCCTAATGAGTACATACCTCATTTGAAATACACATATAAACACACACACACACACACACACGATGACAATAAACATTTGATATGTAGCTTTGGAAGGTTAAGTAGAATGTGCCAAAATGTTTGCTGTTAACGTGCTTTAATTATTCTAAAGAGTTTCACATTGATGTTGATTTCAATAATTCATTTCTGCCTGCGGGTCATTATAAAATAAATACCTGCCTGGGGAGATAGCCTTTTCAAATATGATTAATGAGAACTTAGCTTCCCAACATGGTATGAGAATACTGTCACTTACTGCTTTCCTCATCTGTGTAGCGTGGCAACAGCAAGACTGCACTGGCAAACAACAATAAATCTTTTGATACCAGTTGTTGCAGGAGTTGATGGTACTGGAATTTTGTTTCAGGCAGTGTTCACACACCCATTTTATGCGTTTCCAGTGCTGGGTATTTAATCCATGTTCACGTGTTATTGTCCCAAATGCATATTTTTTTTGTTTTTTGTTATAAGATACAACTGCCTGGTGTGTGATTGTAGTTCTTAAGCTTTTGCATAAGATAAAGACACTCCCACCCCATCAATGCCCCTGTTGTATGCACAAACAGAAGAGAATTGAAACCATGCCGACGTGAACAGCTGGGGAGAAAGAGCTGAGAAACACACCAAAAATTCAAAAATGTGTAGTATGCTGTAAGAATGGAAGACAAAAGATGAATTGGTCAAATCAGCAATGATACAACGGGCAAAAGATGTGAGGCACAATATTGAGATGGCAGCATGGGAAAAGTTGTGGAAAATAGATATGAAATTTACTGCTTGGCGTTGTGGGTTAAACCACAGAGCCTAGGACTTGCTGATCAGAAGGTCGGTGGTTCGAATCCCCGGGACGGGGTGAGCTCCCGTTGCTCAGTCCCTGCTCTTGCCAACCTAGCAGTTCGAAAGCACGTCAAAGTGCAAGTAGATAAATAGGTACCGCTCTGGTGGGAAGGTAAACGGCGTTCCCATGCGCTGCTCTGGTTCGCCAGAAGCAGGTTAGTCATGCTGGCCACATGACCTGGAAGCTGTACGCCGGCTCCCTCAGCCAGTAAAGCTAGATGAGTGCCGTGACCCCAGAGTCGGCCACAACTGGACCTAATGGTCAGGGGTCCCTTTACCTTTATGCAATGAAGAAAAATTATATGAAAATGATACATAGATGGTATTTCACACAAAATAAATTAGCCAAAATGTATAAAACAGTGTCAAACAAAGGTTGGAAATGTAAACAGACAGAAGGGTCCTTTTTCATATGTGATGGACTTGTAGAAAGGTGTCAGGCTTCTGGGAAATGATACATAATGAATTAAAAAAGATGTGTAAAATAGCCATTCCCAAGAGGCCTGAAGCATTTCTGTTATGTAGTGTAGTTTCACCCTGGGCCAACAGGGGGATACTGTATATAGTTTTCACTCAGGTCTGTAGATAGTTTTCACTCAGGTCCGCGCCAGTTATTTTAGGCGGGAACTCTGGGCTGTTGTGGTTACAATGTTGACAGCCGGCTGCCTATAAATACAGGCCGGCTGAGCTGTTCGCAGTCAGTTCTATTCCAGCTTACCATAATAAAGAGCTACTTGAAGAAATCGCTGTGCCGGCTGCTATGTCAACCCACGACTCAACACTGGCGACGAGGATGGGATGGATGGACATCAGAGCACAGCCAGATGCGGCCAGCCTCTGAACTGAGCTGAATCACTGAGCTGAATCACAGAGCGAAATCACTGAGCGAAATCACTGGGCAGAACCAATTCAGAGCTGACTGTTCTGGCTAGAGCACTGTGTTCCATCCATCGCCCTTCACGCCGGCATCGGAATCATGGCTTCACTTGTGCCTCTACTGCCGTTTGCGCCAGCCTCTGAATCATGGGACTCCTACCTCGCTCGGTTCGACTGCTACCTCCAAGCCAACGAGCTGACAGCAGTATCAAAGGATCGGAAGCGGGGCCTATTCCTCAGCCTCTGTGGGCCTGAGGTGTTTGAGACGGCCCGAGCGTTGGTTGCGCCTGAAGCAGTCCAGGCAACACCATGGGACACGATCCAAGAGAAGCTCCGCAACCACTACGCACCAAAGCCGTCCAAGATTGCTGCCCGCCATGCGTTCTACCACCGGAACCAGGCAGAGGGGGAGTCAATCAACAACTACACCACCGCCCTGCGACAGGCTGCAATGCACTGTGAGTTCCGAGACTTAGACGATGCCCTGATGGATCGAATCGTCTGCGGGGTCCGGGACATCCATCTGCAACGGCGCCTCCTAGCCAAGCCAGACCTCACGCTACAGAAAGCCATTGAGGAGGCTGTGGCCTCAGAAGCTGCTGAACGCTCCGCCCAGGAGATCCGCAAGTCCAGCAGCCCGCGTCTTGCTAGGGAGCCAGTTCCGGTGCATCATGAAGAGGCCAGCAGTGAGGAGGCATCCTCCAGTGAAGACGATGACGTGCACCAGACAAAGCGGGAGCGCAGGAAGTTCCAACAGAAGTCCAAGGGCCAACCGGAATGTGCTGGCTGCGGAGGCAACCATTCCCGTGCCAAGTGTCGATTCAGAGACGCCATCTGTAGGAAGTGTTCCAGAAGGGGCCACATCGCTAAGGTCTGCCGATCGGCTCCGTCTGACACCCCCCCTTCATCGACTCGCAAGTCCAAGTCTTCACTCCAGTCTGCCAAGGAAAGTTGTTTCGCTCTCACCAACTGCCGCTGCCCGTCTGGAACCACGATTGGCCAAACCGACTCGCCTACGCGACGCAAGCTGAACGTCACGGTGCTCATTGAAGGAGCTCCATGTGACATGGAGATCGACACCGGGTCTGCCCTGTCCATCGTGTCATGGAGCACCATCAAAAGACTGGTACCCAGAGTGTCCAAAAGGCAACTCGACTCTCACCGCGTACACCTGAGAGACTACCAGGGAAACGACATTCCCGTGGTAGGTGTTGGCCGGTTCCGGATCGCCTTCAAGGATTTTTCGGGCCTGCTCCGGTTGGTGGTGGTCGAAGGTCAGCGGCCAAGCCTCCTAGGGCTAGACTGGTTTGATGCCCTCGGCCTGGAAGTCACCGGCATCAACTGCATCTCTAATGCAGAGACTGAGGGTCTGGTCAAAGACTTTGCCGAGGTTTTTGACGGCACCTTGGGCCAATATACAGGTACGCCCATCTCCTTTAGCCTTGATCCACAAGTCGCCCCCATCAAGCTAAAGCCACGCCGGGTTCCCTTTGCTCTCAAGGCTAAGGTGGACGAACAACTGGACAAACTGATCGCCCAAGGAGTTTTGGAGCCGGTTGACCACGCAAAGTGGGAAACCCCCATCGTCACGCCTGTCAAGCCAGATGGGTCGGTGAGAATCTGCGCTGACTACAAGTGCACGATCAACAAGGCACTTCAGCAGCACGCTTATCCGGTTCCTGTTGTCCAACACCTGCTGCATTCCCTGGGTGAGGGTAAGGTCTTCGCTAAGCTGGACCTTGCCCAAGCCTATCAACAACTGCCAGTCGATGATGCCACTGCTGAAGCCCAGACGATCGTCACCCACCGGGGGGCTTTCCGTTGCCGCCGGTTGCAGTTCGGGGTGAGTGTGGCTCCTGGCATCTTCCAAAGCCTTATGGAGCGTCTCCTGCAAGGGCTTCCAGGCGTGGTACCATATTTTGATGACGTCTTGGTGTCTGCAGACTCACACCAGCAGCTGTTCGAGCGCCTCCGTGCCGTGCTGACCAGGTTCCAGGAGGCCGGGCTCAAGGTAAAGAGGGAGAAGTGCCAGATCGCCGTTCCACAGGTAGAGTTCCTGGGCTATCTTATCAATGCCTCCGGTCTTCATCCAACCACATCCAAGATCCGCGCTATCCAGCAGGCCCCCACTCCAAAGAACAAAACGGAGTTGCAGGCATTCCTGGGGCTGCTGAACTTTTATAACATGTTCCTGCCCCACAAAGCCACAGTGGCTGAGCCTCTTCACCGACTCCTTAGCACTAAGACGCCTTGGGCCTGGGGTCATCGGGAGACGGCGGCCTTCAACGCGGTCAAGGCTCTCCTTTCTTCAGACAGTGTGCTGGTACAGTACAGTGAATCCAGGCCGCTGGTCCTTGCCTGCGACGCCTCACCTTTTGGCATCGGGGCTGTCCTTAGTCACCGTTTTCCAGATGGAAGAGAAGCACCGCTCGCCTACTTTTCCAGGACACTATCTCCGACGGAACGGAATTACAGCCAGCTCGACAAGGAGGCATTGGCACTTGTGGCTGGAGTGAAGAGGTTCCATGAATACCTCTATGGCAGGACTTTTGACCTCATCACTGACCACAAGCCACTCCTGGGCCTCCTCGCCGGTGATCGTCCAACTCCACCGGTCCTCTCACCACGCATGCTGCGATGGACTGTTTTCCTGGCTGCCTACCACTACCGGCTCATCCATCGCCCGGGGAAATCGATGGGCCATGCCGACGCCCTCAGCCGTTGCCCTCTTCCAGCATTTGTGGAAGACCCGGCTCCAGCTTCATCGCTCCTTCTGATTGAGGATCTTCCGGCAGCGCCTGTATCGGCTGCCACTGTGGCCTCCGCATCTGCCCAGGATCGCACCATCAGCCGGGTGCTCAACTGGGTGTGGAGGGGGTGGCCACAAGGGCCCTTTGCATCGGAGTTCCAGCCCTTCGCAACCAGACAACATGAACTCTCAGCTCATCGCGGCTGTCTGCTGTGGGGAGACCGCGTCGTGATTCCCCAGGGACTCCGTCAGCGCGTCCTGGAGGCTCTGCACGTTGGCCACCCGGGAATTGTCAAAATGAAGGCGTTGGCTCGGTGTTACGTCTGGTGGCCTAATATGGACGATGCCATCACTGCCTGGGTGTCCGCCTGTCAAGCGTGCCAGGAGTCGAGGCCTGCACCACCGGCAGCTAAGGGACACACCTGGGAGACGCCAAAGACACCCTGGTCGAGGGTGCACATCGATCTGGCTGGCCCCTTTCACGGCCGGACCTTTATGGTAGTGGTGGACGCCTATTCCAAATGGCTGGAGGTCGCCCTGATGCCCTCCACCACTACCGAAGCTGTCATCCGGGTGCTGCGAGGCCTGTTTGCAACGCATGGGTGTCCTGATGTCCTTGTCT
Source organism: Podarcis pityusensis (assembly GCF_964106645.2). Lineage (NCBI taxonomy): Eukaryota > Metazoa > Chordata > Lepidosauria > Squamata > Lacertidae > Podarcis > Podarcis pityusensis. Next base: position 80,550,085 of record NC_138030.1, read on the forward strand.
CTGACAACGGACCGCAGTTCACGTCAGGCACGTTTGAGCGATATCTTTTGGGACTGGGCATCCGCCATGCCCTAACGGCACCCTTTCATCCATCCAGCAACGGGCAAGCGGAAAGAATGGTGCGCTCGACAAAAGAGGCACTGGCGCGCCTGGACCGGGGAGACTGGCATGAGCGGGTCGCCGAATACTTGTTCGTGCAACACATCACCCCTCACGCGGCCACAGGGAGGAGTCCTGCTGAACTGCTTATGGGCCGCCGCCTCAGGTCACCGCTCGACCGGCTACACCCAGACTTTGCCGTGGCTGAACCCCCAGGCTGTGCCAACGCACCACGGTCATTTGTCCCAGGAAACCAGGTCTTTGCCCGGAACTATGTGGGGGACATCCCTTGGGTGCCAGCCACAGTAGTGGGAGTCACTGGACCTCGCTCGTACCAGGTGGCACTCGAAGACGGACGCTTGTGGCGACGGCACATAGACCAGCTTAGGCGCAGGGTTGGGGACTTGGACACTACCGAGGTGCCCCCAACTGCGCTGGCGGCTCCAGAAGAGACACGTACAGATGGCGAGGCCCCACCTACACCTCCCTCGCAAACTGCCAGCGTGGAGCCGAACCAAGCCGTTTCAGAACAGACTCAGACCACTCCACTTGCGGAGGCTCCACTCACAGCAGCGGATCCAGGGGAGTTGGTTCCAACGCCACCTAGGGTCGCACCACAGCCTCAGCGAGAACTGTGTGGCCCTCCGGACTTGGCTACCGGCCCCCGGCGGTCTGGCAGAGTTTCCAAGCGCCCAACTCATTTAAAGGACTATGTTGTTGGACAGGTATCACTGTTGGTCTAAGTATGGGAAATGTAACCGATATGCTTTTGTGCCTAATTGAACCATTACGCGTAGTGCTGTATATAAGGAAACCATTACGATTGTAACTAACGCCTTATCTCGGTGGGGAGGGGTGTTATGTAGTGTAGTTTCACCCTGGGCCAACAGGGGGATACTGTATATAGTTTTCACTCAGGTCTGTAGATAGTTTTCACTCAGGTCCGCGCCAGTTATTTTAGGCGGGAACTCTGGGCTGTTGTGGTTACAATGTTGACAGCCGGCTGCCTATAAATACAGGCCGGCTGAGCTGTTCGCAGTCAGTTCTATTCCAGCTTACCATAATAAAGAGCTACTTGAAGAAATCGCTGTGCCGGCTGCTATGTCAACCCACGACTCAACAATTTCTTCCGGGGATTATAGGGGCAGAGGTTCCAAAAGAGATGGTTAATTTGTTTGTGTATGCTACTACTGCAGCCACAATCCTGTCTGCGCAGGGTGAAAAGAAGTCCCAATGAAAGAAGATTGGATTTTAAAGTAAATGGACTATGCAGAGATGGCAAAGTTGACAGCAGAAAAAGAAATGAGAACTTTGTCAAAGAGTGAAGGTTCTTTTTGGACTATTTAAGGAAAAAATTAGTCAGATGAAATTGTGAGCACGATTTGAATAATAGGCAAGGGAAGGAGAATAAATAAATGATTGTAATATAAGTTGTAACACAATAGAAAATATATGGCAGTTATGGCAGAGGATAACGGAATACAACAGGAACATCATGGAAGGATGGGAAGTCAACATGTAAGAAATCGTAATATTTAAAATAAATTGAATAATGTTAAATTTCATGTAAAAAACTAATAAACACACACATGAAATGCACCAAACACACACACACAACTTCACTGTGCTCCAAGGCAGTAATGAGAACACACCCTTAGTATGCAGTCCCTTAAACCAGCGGTGGTCAATTTTTTTCAGCCAGCTGCGGGGCTAGCTTCCTCCAAGTTTAGCTACTTGAGAATCAAACTCCTTCAGAGGCTACTGTGATAACATAAAATGCCAGCCAGGCCCAAACTCTGTTCTGGCTGGTGTCATTTCTGAGTGAAGTTACTAGTTACTTAAGGATTGGCACTGGCCAGGCCAGCAGCTTCTAACTGGGCACTGCCAAGGGGGAAAATAATAAAGGGTGGATTGTGACAAATCAGAAGAGTCGGTTGCAATTTGTGGGTTGACCATGCCTGCCTAAAACTATTTGAGATCTGCAGTTAAGGAGGGTTTTGCTTGCCCTCCTCCCTAACTTTGGTATTTGCTGAACTTCCACTTGTGCTATACTTTAATTAGCCATTTTGTAAACTGAAATGTAAGCACCATATGAGAGGACTGAATGTGACAGAGGAGTGATTTGTATTGTAGGAGGCCGGGAGCTTTCCAATGAACCGTGTAAAAACAGTTCATTAAAATGTTTATGTGCTTGGCTACTTAATGCCAAGAAAGCTTTACTGCTGTCTTATAAAACCCTGGCAACTTTTGGGCAGAAGTCACGTTTGTACATAGGAAATAAATTAGAAATTTATGTAATCCCAGTTATGAGTCTCTACAAAAAGGAACATCTTCAGAAGTGGGGAAGAGCTGCAGAGCCTCCCCTTTTCATGTAGATCCCAGGTTCAATATCTAGTAGGGCTTGGAGAATTCCCAGTCTGAAACCATAGAGAGCTTCTGCCAGTCATTGTAGACAATACTTAGCTACATAGACCAATGGGCTGATTCAGTACGAGACAACTTCCTAGTTTGGGATTACAATTATTGTAGCAATTGCTACTTTTGATAATTTATATATTGTTTTTTGTCTCAAATGTTCCCAAAGCGGTAAACAGGATATTTAATAAAAAAGCACAGTACAGTACAATAAAATACCAAAAATCAACCAGCAAATTAAACAAACTTTGACTCCAAAATATACGACTTCAAAATCACAATGTTGAAGAGCCTTCCCATGATGGAAGAGTAATGGGTGTTCTCACAAACACTATATACCACACACTTAGGGGCTAGAAACCTGAGCAAACTATGATAAATACTTACCCCAGTTAGAAGAATTAAAGGTTATTGTTGCTATATCAAACCAAAATGCAACTGAATATGTAATTTTCAGACTGTTGTACTAGGAAACCAGAATTGGTTTCAGATTTTTTTGGACCTTACCTAGGCAAATGATCTCCCTTGTTCCAGAGTAGCTGTGCCAAAGTCTAATTTACACAATAACTCTATGCATGTGTTTGCTTCCCACAAACCTTGCAGTTACCATTGCATGATGCACTTCCTGGTCCCACCCTATTCCTGGCATCACCATTGATGCTGTCACATCCCCCCACACATTAGGAGCTAAATCTCTGAAGCAGGAATGATTCTGATTTGGAACACCAGAAGATCAGGGTTCTAAACCTCACAGGGTTCTAAAGCAGCTGCCTGCCATATACAGCAAAACAAGTGACAGGGAATTCCTGTTCTTTTCCTAATACCCCAACACACATCTTTTTTAAAATATAAAAACATACTTAACAGAGCAGCAGACAGCAGCAGATTTTCCTCCAGTACTCCACACACACACAAGGCCAGCAGGAAGCAAAGCAAAGAGGAGGCAAACAAGCCCTTGCACTTCTTGTTCCCTTCCCTTTTCAATAAGCCCTTCCATGGGCAGCAGAGCAAAGAGAAGGCAAACAGACACAACACTTCTTGGCTCTCCCCATCCTTTCAAAAAGATCTTCCATGGGCAGCCAGAGCAGAGCAGGTGAAATGTCTTTGGCATTTCCCTCAACCCACAACATCCTCCCAAAACCCAAAGTAGAGGAAAGAATCCTGCCTCTCCTCTCCACTCTTATCTGTGTTCAATAACAGGCAAATCCTTCCTTCCGAAAGGAGAGGAGGAGTTCACATCATAGGCAACTGGAGTTGGAAGTGGATGGGCCTTTCCGTTTCCAACAGCAGCTCTGCACTTTAAAGTCAGAATAAGTGTTATACTTGTCACTCAGCTTGTGTTGGTCAGGAACTCCTCCAGCTTAGAAGGTGGTCTGCACTTTATGCTTTATAACTTTCTTTCTAGAAGGGCTAGAGACCTAGTTTTAAAAGTTAAGTAAAGAACAGGAAGTCCAGAGTCTGGCACCCCTGTTCTGGCATGCCAATGAAGCTTTTCATGGCTCCCATGCCCTAAACGGACCAGCCGCCACCAACTTGAATTGGAGAGTAGGAAAAACAAAGAGTGGAAACCACGCAAAAAACTAAAATGCTAGACTTCAACAATGGCATTTCGTCATTTGTAGTCATGTTTCAAAAGTATCCTCTCAGTTAACAAAGTATACTAATAACATAGGGGGCCCTCAAAAACAGGGGAGCCCTAAATCTGTACATAACTATCTGTATAAATCCACCACTGAGGCTGAATGTAAGTGTGGAAACGCTTTGTGTCTATCTTCTCCAGTTTTCAGCCAGATTGGCTGTTATGGAGGCACAGCTGCTTCACAACTGTACATAATACGGTGTCTTCGTCCAAAATAAAATAAGCCCAGGAGTTAGAACAAAGTACAGCCCAGAAGGCAATTGTTGCCCAAGTGAAGTTCATCCTGAACAAAAGCGCTTTATAGCTCTTCCTGTTAAAGAAATGCAGTGGACAAGTTGGCTGGCTGGAAACAGATCTGCTGCCCAGGTAGATGCGACAAACTACAGCCCTGGTGGCTCACACCACACAGGGCAACTAAGGGTTTTAGGACTGGTAGTTCACAGTACCATGTCATAGTTTGACTCATACATCAATACATTTTCCAAGACTGGATATCTAGGCATTAACTGCTTATTATTCAAGAGTTAGGACAATATGGTTTCACAAACCTACCAGCCACCTAGGCACGCAGATATAAAATAATAAAAGAGTAAACTTTACATATTCAAGAAACGTGTATGGTAGCTAATAGCACCATAGAGCTGTCACCACTTTACAACATACAGAGGGTGTTCCAATAAGGAATGCGAGAGGTTTCCTAAGGCACATTTTGATGCTGAAGAGTTTACTTCCTGTAATCTCCTGCCACCAAGAGAGTGGTGGCGGCTAACTTCTAGCCACAGTCTCAAAAGAACATAAAATAAAGGGAGCTTTAAAAGTGCCTGTTGCCAGACCAAGCATCAAGTTTCTAAATGACCACTCTCTTCTCATCCTCCTTGAATGAACATGGACCATCAATTTCCTCAGAGGGTGAAGGGAATGTAAAGCAGTGGTTTAGCATCCTATACATTATCTTGCTTTTATGGTTACAAATAGAGCACTTATGTGCATTGACCCATGTCTCATACCAGTTATCGGTAGCCAGATTCAGGTCATTGTTCCAACAGTGTATTAGGGCCTTAAAATGAAATCTGGTCTCAAATTTATCTAATGCAATTACATTATTTGGACAATCTTGTCGTTATTGGCTATTGTAGTGGCATACACTGTGGCAGGGGATGAAAATATTGGGACAGAATGCCATGTGCATTAAATTCAAATCCACCTTTCATTACGGTCCAATAATTGTCTCTGTTCATTTTTATTTAATTAATATTCATCATTTTTGCTTGCAAACTTTAAGACATTTTAAAGAGGGGAGGGGGAGAATCAGTTTTTACCCTCTCTGGGTTTCCCCAAAGCCCTCTCAGCTATAATTGCAAACTTAAAACGGCCCACGGTCCTGCAGCATATCAACTTGATGTCTATAATTGACCAGCAAACATTTTTTACAGCCTGCTAAATGGTGAGACTAAAATATAATATATATAATGTTGATTAAAGTACTTTTGTACAAAGGGGGTCAGAGACATTAGGAAGTTAAAAGAGAGTGTGAGCTCTGGTGTTGCACTTTTAACCTGTGTGCTTTGCTGAATTTCCATAATTGATCCCACATGCTGGCTTTTTAGGCATTTCTTGTCAAATTTCAAACTGCAAAAATCAAATTTATTTAGAAAGGAGCACACTTTTAGGCTGGGACACTAGACAGAATGCCCAGCAATGTGGATTGCTGATATTATAATAGCAATGATTGCAAAGAGTTGCAATTTAAAGGGCCACAGTAGCTTATAATTGCCTGACCCGATATCAGATCTTTAGGTGTAAAAAGAAAAAAAGGTGGGAAAGGAAAAAAACACCCAGGTTAACAGTAAATCTGAAATGGATTAGAATGGACCCCCAAATGATAATTGCTACATAATTTTGTTTAGGTTGTAATTTGTGGTGTTATTTTTATGGCTGACATGAGACATAATATGTTTTCAGGGTTTTGCAATTGCCAGCCGACAAATGGAATCTGTCACAAAGTATTTGCAGCTTCCCCCTTGTGAAGGTTATAATGCTCGTGAAGCACAAGTGCATACTGCAAATTATTTAGTGTAGAGATCCATGAAATATTTCCCTAACAAGGTAATAATAACTAGGGTCATACATAGTATAATAAGCCCCGTTCATGCTTATTGTCATTATCCGACAGGAGCAGATACATTCCACAATATTTCTTACTTGTACCTCTTGCATTCTGCAACATAAGCGTTGCTGAGATGTGCTGGAACTGATGCAATCCTTGGGAATAATCCAGAATTAATATTTTGACACTGGCATCAGTGAGATAGAGATTGCCTGAAGTGATTAAGAGGTGCTGGGGCCCATACCTCTTGAGAAGAAAACCCAGCCCACAAATACTGGATGAGTGCTCTGCATATGCTCAGAAGGATACTGTCATCCACAACATCAGAGGCTCGCTTACCTTTTGTTCTAACGTGATATATGCCATCATCTGCCAGCGATGCCTTTCTGCATTCTACATATGACAAACAGGCCAATCTCTGCACAAAATAATAAAAAGACATCAAAAAGGCAAAATTGAAAAAACCAATGGAAGAACACATCAGCCACTCACACCTTAAGGTGGCCATGCTGGAAGAGAAGAACTTCAGAGGGAAAATGCAATACAAAACAGCTCAATTACAAATATCAGGTGGTTCAGGGCAATCACCTGTGGATTGAATTGACACCTTGGATTGTTTTATAATCACATTACATGTTGTTAATTGGCTTACCAAGTCAGTTTGCCAGTATAGCTGCTTTTTAAATTTCCCACAATGCGCCAAGCAAGGCTATATCATGGGCACTGTGAAAAATTAAAATGGCAACAAGTCTCAGTCATCTGGCACACTGCTGCAGTTGGCATCAGGTAAGCCTGCTGGGAGCACGCCAGGGTACAGCAAAGCCCTCTATAACAAACTAAGAGTTGCAGACCCTTCAAGTGTCGCTATTTTCCAGGGACATCCTTGATTTAGAGAAGTTGTCCCAGTTTCTTATTCTGTGTGGAATGTTCCACTTTTCCTTAGGATGTCTCTGTTTTCATTGGAGAAATGTTGGAGGGTATGGAGTTACCCGACCCCTGAGCTGCCTGAAGGCAATCCTGTACTTTATAGGGAAGTTTTTTCAAAAAAAGTTTAATGTTTAATTATATTTTTAATATATGTTAGAAGCTGCCCAGAGTGCCTGGGGCAACCCAGTAAGGTGTGTGTGGTATAAATAGTAAAATTATCATTATGGATTGGGGCATCCCTATTTTCATCAGAGAAATGTTGGAGGGTAGGGAGCTGGGTCTGCTGCAGTGAGAGGAAAAACTGCAACTAGCAGGATTCACTGTTACTAAATGTAGAAACTGCTTCCTTTAGCTATCCTACCGTTTGTCAAACTGGGGACAAATGAGGTAGAATAGAGGGGAGATCAGGATTGTGCCTTTTTTTTGCCAAACAGCAGTCTGTATTTTGTGTGCATCCCAGTGTGTGTAGGCCTCTGTGCAGAAGTATTTAACAATGGGCCTATATCAGGGATATAGCCTGACTCCCATTCAGCCTAATTGTTTGCCAAGAACTAATACAATTTAATCATTTTAAACATATTGGCCTATCTACGTTTATGAGACAGCAAGAAAAGAGAGAGAGATTTGCTTTATGTTCTGGTTGATATAAATACGTGAGCATCTGTGGGGATTAAAGGAGTGGAAATCTTTACCTTCCCAAGTGAAAGATGTGGAAGGGAGTAAGAGAAGAGATCAAGGTGAAAACTGGGAGGAAGGATGCCTCAAATTGAGAGGTGTGATTGCCAGGCCATGTACGTAAGTTAACTGTGGAGAATCCCACATTGCCTTTGTAGAATGGAGATCTGTTTGGCCTCATATATTTCTATAGAGAGCATAAAATAAATATTTTTTATTTCTATCTTAGACTTCAGGCTCCTGACACTTTTCAGCTGTTGGGTTAAGTCAATTTATTTGTTGGGTCAATTTATTTGTATTGTTTTATTCAGAGCTGATTTTCTTTATTATACATTTACCTAAGTGAAATTGGTCCTATTTTTCTTATATTTGTTGCTGTTCATTTCATACATTGTGAGCTGCCTTTGGGACACCATCGAGAGCCAGTGTGGTGTAGTGGTTGAGAGCGGTAGTTTTGTAATCTGGGGAACCGGGTTCGCGTCTCCGCTCCTCCACATGCAGCTGCTGGGTGACCTTGGGCCAGTCACACTTCTCTGAAGTCTCTCAGCCCCACTCACCTCACAGAGGGTTTGTTGTGGGGGAGGAAGGGAAAGGAGAATGTTAGCCACTTTGAGACTCCTGAAGGGGAGTGAAAGGCGGGATATCAAATCCAAACTCTTCTTCTTCTTCTTGTGGAAAAGTGGGATACCAATAAATGGGTAATGACAAGATTTTGATGGTGCTATTATTCAGCAATCCACTGCCCCAATTAGCCGCCTCACAACAAAATTTATTGCTACGAGCCTATATATTATCCTGAGCTCCACCCTCACTAAACATAGGGTGGTATCTGACTTACCGTAAATTATAGAGTAAACCCATTGAAATTTATGGATTTAAGTTAGTGATCATTACTAGCATAGGGTCTTCTAAATGACTGAGGCCCCATCTGCACTACACACTGAAAGCAGCATCATATCACTGTGAACTGTCATTTCTGGGAACTGTAGTTTGTTAAGTGTGCTGAGAATTACCAAAAGACCCCTATTCCCCTCACAGAGCGATGATTACCAGAGTTTTTCTGAGGAAAGAGGCTGTTAAACCACTCTGAGAATTAAAGCTTCATGAGGGGAATAGGGGGTCTTCTAACAACTCTCTTACCACCCTTTACAAACTGCAGTTCCCAGGATTCTTTTGACTGAAGCAATGACTGGTTTAAAGTGTTGGGACACTGCTTTAAATGAATAGCGCAGATGGGCCCAGAGTTGGATATTAGCTGCTCGTTTTGAGTACAGTGGTACCTTGGGTTAAGTACTTAATTTGTTCCAGAGGTCCGTTCTTAACCTGAAACTGTTCTTAACCTGAAGCACCACTTTAGCTAATGGGGCCTCCTGCTGCTGCCGCACCGCTGGAGCCCAATTTCTGTTCTTATCCTGAAGTGAAGTTCTTAACCTGAAGCACTATTTCTGGGTTAGGGGAGTATGTAACCTGAAGTGTATGTAACCCGAGGTACCACTGTATAGGGTTTATGCCTCCTGACCAGCCTGCAGGGCCGGGCCAATACATTCTGCCGCCTGAGGCAAAGGACAAGATGGTGCCCCTCACCCTACTTCCACCTACAGAAGCGGACTGGACCAGTAGTTAAATCTGATTTCAGCACTAGCAACAGAACACTGTTCAACCATATTTGAGGGCAAAAGGTTAGCTGGGGATTCAAGACACGACTCTGTTCTCTCAACACTTTAGTGCTGCTTCTTGAGGCCTGACTCTACCTAATAGTAGGGCCAGGTCTACCAGCTTCCCTTGCCGACTTCCCTCACCGACCCTCCTTACTTCACTTCCATGTCTTTTCTGCCACTTATTCTCCAGCCACCCGCCTTAAATGTTCCTCTTTCACAGTCAGTTCTGTTCTCAGCATATTTATTTCCTTCAGCCTCATTGTTTCTGCCCGCTTTCAGGACATTTTGCCCCCAGTTTTTCCCATTTTCCCAGACTGCCTCTGCATGAAGTTTTGATCCCACCCAAACTGACAACATTCTTTTCTCTCACAAAAGCCGAACTGCAAACTCTTAAAGGTCTTGGAGCAAGTCAATTGAATCAGCTCAGCTAATCAGAGTCTGAGCCTGTAGGAGAACAATACAATATAGATACCAAAAGTGGTGGCTGCTGTGCAGCAGCAGTGATGTTTATCTCTCTCTTACTGGAAGGAAATGACTAAAGGTGACCCCTTTGTTTATGCATCTGTAGGCATGGGAAGGAACCATGCACAAAGTTTGGCATGGTAAAGATATCTTCAAATCCCACCTAACACCACATCCACAAAGGGATGATGGACAAGAAGAAATACTAGATTAGAAATGTGAAATTTTGACAATGATATTGCACAAACATTGCATAAATGATTAAAGAACCCTCAGGAAGGCTGATTGTACATATTGTTTTTTCTGTTCATTTTACTTAAAAACTGTCTTTTTATAAAAACAATTATTTTTCCTTATATGGAGTTTATTGTGAGCTGCCTTGAACCTGTTGTGGTCAGAAAGAAATAATGAATAATCGTAAAACCTATGAATAAAATTAAAATTATAATAATACATATATAGAGAGAAGCAGGTTTGTTTTAATTTCAGCAGATATTTCTGTAAATAGTAAATAAAAAATAAAATAGATATAATCTAGTAGCAGTTATTTCTTATTTTTTATAACAGCAACAATAAATAATTAAATCTATTAAGCACCTAAAACCAAGTGGGTGGTGTAAAAAAGACTTGAATTATTTTGAATTTTAAATAAATTGATTTTTAAGGCCTGAGTAGCTTTTCACTATTTATCTTATATTGTTTTGCCAGTTATGCTTATTGAAAATTAGTTATGATTCCAACTGAATAATTTCCACATCTAAAGGACATTAATTCAGTCTTGATGCACTTTGGCAGAAGTTTCATTTAAAGGACAAGAGCGCCGAAGTCAGAAACATGTTTGTGTCTTTTTTTTTTTCATGAATAGCCCATGTCTATTCTCTATGAAATTGATGTCAAAAAAGTATTATATATTTTCTGTGGGAAATAGAAGGCTGCCCTCTACTATCCTTGTCAGGTCGTCGTATCCTTTTAATCATACTTTTCATTTCAGTACATTGAAATTTCCGTTACCAAGGACAACATCATAAATAAAAGTGTTTGTGAAATTTTTACCTGCAGCTTCCTAACTTTGTGCATTAAGCATGAGACTAGCAGAGAGGTGGTCAAATGTGAAAATTTATAATCATTTATTACGTACGGCTGAAGCGAGAAGGGAATAAAAGCGTGAAGGCATACATCTATAAACTGGAGCAGAAAAGCTTAAATGAAAAGTAAAGTGAATTTCTGTGTCTTGTCATAAAGTAATGAGAAGCTAGAGCTTTTATTCATAGCAACCCAAGATGCATTTACTCTCAATCTAGCTTTAGCAGTAAATGCTCCCCTGATGTATTGCTTCGGACTTACAAAGAAATATTTGTGCTCTACATAATCGTATAGTTAGGAGAATTACTGCACGGTTGAGAAGATTCTATAAAGGTTTATAGCTGGTGATGTTACTGTAATTTAATCGCGATGTAGCTAATGTAGTACTTTAATATCATAGGTTCCTTTTTTTTTATTTACCATTTATTAGTAAGTGACAGAGTCAATCATCACTACATCATAAACAAATCACAGAGAATTCTGCCGGAACCCTACAATCCCAGAATAGATGTACTGTAGCATTTTTATAGAAGCCGTTCCATAATGAGTTAACCATCAAATTATTATTTAACTGAGTAACCATGTAAGTAAGGGTTCTTGTTCTCAGTCCATTGGCCAAAGAAAACCCTGATGCGTGTTTTACTCCATGAATACAATTAGTGCTCTGTGTGGTACGAACATACCAAAACATGTTGTCCATCCATTATCAGTAATGTGGAGAGGTGTCATCTCAGGAATATTAAGCATGCTCTGGTAAAGAGGACTTCGTAGATCCCTTTCTTTTAGCATTTTGATGTGTTTTGTCAACACAGCCAATATGCTGCCTCGGTGCTAGCTGATACTCTTTTTTTTTTAAGCAAGGAGTAGAAAATGTACTTGAAATGTCATGGGCACTGCATTCTCTATTAGGGTGTCTTATGATGCCCCTAGTACTGCCATTGACCTATCCAACATAGGGACCATGAATCTGATAATACCTATTGAAATATGGGCCCAGATCCATTGTGGAATATCACTTTTTTAAAAAGGTACCTTTGCCATGGAGACGGTTTAGGGCAGGAGTGTCAGCCCCAGTTGGGGGAGTCTGAACAGCCTCCACCAAGCAATTTTTTTCTGCCCCCACCATTTGTCAGTAATAGATACATGGTGGGTATGCAAATAATCAGATTGTTAATTTGATAATTTGATGAATTGGTGGGGTCGATAATCCCCTTCTTTGGATAATCTGCATGGATAAGATGTGGAGGAGGCTTTGTGTCCTGTGTGTGTGCATGGATGAGACTGTGCACATGAGCGTGTGGGTTGGCCGCCCCCCACATTTGGCCCCAGCCACTGCTAGCATGTGGGTGCTGTAGGCTTAGCCAAGGGAGAATGCAATTGCCCCTGTTTGAAGGAATGATCAGTGGTGAAGGGAAAGAATTAAGATTGAACTGTGAGGAGTCTCCTAACAATCATCAACACCCTTAACAAACTACAGTTCCCATGGGTTGTTGGGGAAAGTCATGACTGTGAAAGTGGTATAAAGGTAAAGGGACCCCTGACCGTTAGGTCCAGTCGTGGATGACTCTGGGGTTGCGATGCTCATCTCGCTTTATTGGCCGAGGGAGCCGGCGTACAGCTTCCGGGTCATGTGGCCAGCATGACTAAGCCGCTTCTGGCGAACCAGAGCAGCACACGGAAACACCATTTACCTTCCCGCTGGAGCGGTACCTATTTATCTACTTGCACTTTGATGTGCTTTCGAACTGCTAGGTTGGCAGGAGATGAAAGTGGTATGATAGTGCTTTAAATGTATGGTGTGGATGTAACCTAAGAATAAAGTCACATGTGATATGGGGTTATTTCATTTTAAAACAGACACATCCTGGCGGTCTTGATAGGTCTAGCAATACTTGTGAGGGACTGTTCAACCCTTTCCCTCTACACAATTTCCCTAAGCCAGATTGCCCTCCTAAAGTTGTCATTTGTATCTCAAAGGAGCCTACAGCATAGAGTGGGGAAAACATTCCAATTAATAAATTATGCTTATTTGCAAATGTAATTAAAGTGGTCCAGTTACACATTTTGGTTCTGATAGGTGGTTGAGTCTTCACACAGAAAAAAATTGGGAGAGCATTCATGCACAGATGTTTCAATTTTTAATTGCAGAACACCTTGGATGCTGTCCATTTTGCTTTGTTACCATTAGTTGCTTGGTGAGTTATATTTAAATTATTGTGGTAATTCGAATATTTAATAATGGAATAGAGAGTGGAGATGTTTCAGAGCCTTATTAGCACCCCTGCTAATAAGGCTCTGAAACAAAGAATAGCAGCTGCTTTTACACTTCATGTGGTATTATTGGTACATACTGTGTTTGCTGTGGTAAAGGCACAAAGTGTGAAGGGAAGGTGGACATCTCCAAACCACTTAACACGGATCCCAGCCAAGTTCTGCTCAGAGTAGACTCATTGAAACCAATGGACCTAAGCTAGTCACCCATTAATTTCAATGCATCTACTCTAAGTAGGACTAGCATTGGATACAAGCCTATGTGTTTACTGCAAATAAATTCATTTTTTCTGGGCTTTTCACATCTCTAGGCTCTAGCACTTCACTTCTTTATATACAGGGCATACTTGTATTTACTTCTGAGTTGAGAGGTGAGACCCAGAAAAAAGGTTAGTCTAAATATTTTGAAGGAGCAGTTCAGCTCTTTTAAGTAAAGGCAATATATTAAATGCCCATCAAAAGGAGCTGTAATGGGGAATCCTGGACTTCTCTGTTTTTCAGTCAAGCAGATATGCCTGCTGGGGAAGAAGAATTGAGTGGGGCGGGGGAGATGATAAGATGTTATTATTTGCAGTTCTTGTAAAAGTGAAATCACCCATGCCCATCTCCTGACAACACCTTTGCACTCTTAAAAAATAATAATCAAGCACTAGTTTACTTTTTTTAAAAAACTAGTATTTATGTTAAAAATGTGATTTTTATCGCAAAGTAAAAGAAAACATTAATCTTTATATAAAAAGGGGTTCCACCCTTCTGGAAAGCTCTCTTGACTTTGCTCTGCCCCTGACAAAATGGCAGGAATAATAGACGGGGAGATAGGGGAGGAATTAAAGATGTCTCCATCTTCTCCTTATCCCTTTACTCACTAAGGTACTTGTTGTTTGCTTATATTGAGCTTTCTAATCTTGCTTTTCAATATAATGCCCAAAGTACTGTGCAATATAAGCCAACATGTAATAAATACCAAAATCAGGAAGATGATAAAACCATCTAAAACAGCAAGGGGTGAGATCAGGCCAGCATCTGTACCTGGAAAGTGACTGTAGTAAATGGATGTGTTAGGGGTGGGATTTCCATGTCTGTGTCATGGCACCTGCTTCGGAGCCCAGCATCTATACCATGCATCCTGTGAGTGAATGTGAAGGTCACCATGCACAGTACTATTAGGGCTGCTGTACGGTGACGTTTTGGGTTTGGGGTCTAAGGGAACAATGCATGTGGACATTGGCTATAATTCAACACAATATACTATGGTTTTCAGTAACATCTTTGAGGAGCAAAATTAATATCTAACATGGAAAACTTTTAATGTAGAAGATATATTTTTTAATGAATAAATATTTATGTTGAGCCTCTGTATTAGAAGTCCTGTTACCACTGCACCATAGATAGATATACCTTGGAGTGCGGTGCCTGGTCCGGAAATGATAAAATGTTTTATATCTTCATCAAAAACAACATTTGATATAATTCCCCATGATCTCAGCTGTATTATTTGTGTAAATAATGTGACAAGTATTTTCCTAATCTAAGCAGGGATTTAAATAAAATAAAATATTCCATTTGACAAATGTTAAGGCAAGCATGCCCATACACTTGTTATGGAATAAATGAGCACAATTAATTCAATGTGTATGAAGTATTCTCTTTCTTTGTCTATCTCCCCATGCTATACGTATATAACTGTAAGTATCTTTCAGTGTAGGAACTTATTCCTCTAATAAACAGTTTTATTAGGGTTGTTAATATTGGATGCATATGTTAAAGTGGTATTTATTTGTTCATATCAATAGTTTATTTGCTAAGGGTGAAATCTTGATTTTGTATGTTTCCTTCCTGTTTTATTTTTAGTAATTGAAAAATGTAAGCATTAACGTTATAGCTGTCAACAGCTAAGAGGCTTTCAAGTCTCTTAAACTGCCTCGTTTTTAACTGATTGGCCAATTAATGCACCAATTAGAATAAATATTGTTGCAGCCTCTCAGCTCAAGTGAAGTTCTTGAGGATATCTAATAAACTTTAGACAAGAAAATAATTCCTCCTTTGAGATGACATTTTTAAAGATATTTCAAAGAACAGAAGCATGGAAATAGTTTAGAACCAACAGCACAATTCACTAGTCATTTCTTAGGAGCAGATTTCCTTGACGTGAATGCGAGTTTCTATGTAATGACTTCAGTTCAAGGGTGTCTACATAGCAGTGACTTCTGCTGGGTTGTGTCCAGTACTGCCCACATTATACCTTCCTTAAGAACATAAGAACACCTCAGTGGATCAGACCAAAGACCCATCTAGTTCAGTATCCTGTTCTCACCGTGTTCAACTAGATACCTATAGGAAACCCACAAGCAGGACCCAAATATAATAATAATAATAATAATAATAATAATAATAATAATATAGTAAAGGTAAAGGTACCCCTGCCCGTACGGGCCAGTCTTGCCAGACTCTGGGGTTGTGTGCTCATCTCACTCTATAGGCCGGGAGCCAGCGCTGTCCGCAGACACTTCCGGGTCACGTGGCCAGCGTGACAAGCTGCATCTGGCGAGCCAGCGCAGCACACGGAACGCCGTTTACCTTCCCGCTGGTAAGTGGTCCCTATTTATCTACTTGCACCTGGAGGTGCTTTCGAACTGCTAGGTTGGCAGGTGCTGGGACCGAACGACGGGAGCACACCCCGCCGCGGGGATTCGAACCGCCGACCATGCGATCGGCAAGTCCTAGGCGCTGAGGTTTTACCCACAGCGCCACCCGCGTCCCTAATAATAATAATATAGTAATAATTTATTATTTATACCCCGCCCATCTGGCTAAGTTTCCCCACCCACTCTGGGCGGCTTCCAGTCAAGTGTTAAAAACAATACAGCATTAAATATTAAAAATGTCCCTAAACAGGGCTGCCCTCAGGTGTCTTTTAAAGATAAGATAGCTGCTTATTTCCTTCAGATCTGAAGGGAGGGCGTTCCACAGGGTGGGCGCCACTACTGAGAAGGCTCTCTGTCTGGTTCCCTGTAACCTCACTTCTCGCAATGAGGGAACCACCAAAAGGCCCTCGGCGCTGGATCTCAGTGTCCAGGCTGAACGATGGGGGTGGAGACGTTCCTTCAGGTATACAGGACTGAGGCCATTTAGGGCTTTAAAAGTCAGCACCAACACTTTGAATTGTGCTCAGAAACGTACTGGGAGCCAATGCAGATCTCTCAGGACCGATGTTATGTGGTCCCGGCGGCCACTCCCAGTCACCAGTCTAGCTGCCACACTTGTGATTCCTAGCAACTGATATTCAGAAGTATACTATCTTTGACAGTGGAGGTTACCCACTGTGACCAAGAGCAGCTCCACCAGAAAGTCATGAGAATCCTCCAAAGCAGCTTCTGATACAGCATCAGGGACAGCATTCAGAAATCCAGATGGGGCTGGAAGATGTTGACTGTGTGCAAGGGGCTCTTTTATATCCCAGCCACTGAAAACCTTGGCAAAGGATAGTTCTGATTAAAAATGCCTTTTTAATCTACAATGAATATACTGTTGTTGTCAACTAACCAGTGGCATAGTGTGGGTTGCCAGAGCCCAGGGCCATGAGGAGGGGGTGGAAGAGAGGGAGACAGAGTATGCATGTGCATTCAACTGCCTAATGGCATCCGTGTCACCAAGGAGATCACAACTGAAGATATATGAAAAAAAGAGTCATTCCATAGTCTGGAAAGGTCATTTCCTGGTTCGCATGGAGAAGCCGTTTTCAGTGGAGCCCAGTGTGATGACTACATTCAGCTTTCCCTTGCCTCTATATCATGAAACCCAAGAGGACATGATCACTTCCTCCCAAGGTTCTCAGTACTTCCACTTTGTCTTCAGAGGTTTTTTAGTATCAACTATCTGAGCCAACTGAGACCATCAGAGTATTGACAATCTCATTAGGATTGGTACACATGGTTCCACTGATCTGTGGTTCAGTTCCTATTTCAAGACTAAACCCAAAAGGTGGTGCTTGGAGATTGATGCTCTGTCTCATGGCTTTTGGGACCGGACATGGTTCTGTCTTGTGCAATGTGCTTTTTAGATATGGAACTGTTAGGTTGGGTTATCTGGAGAGTTGGAATGAAATGTTACCAGTCTGTAGCTGTCACCCAACTCTACCTCTCATTCCCATTGTCTGATTTCATGGAGGCAGTGGAAGTGATAAACTGCTGTCTGGAGCCAGGTTAGGAATGGATGGGGAGTGGGAAACAATCTGAAACTTAACAAAGAGGTGATAAAGTCGTTATCGGTAAAGAACACTAGGAGAGTTGGTTCAACCTTTTATGGATGGTGGAGCATCCCCTTAAAGGAACAGCTGCAAACTTGGGGATACTTCCTTGATCCATTACTTCCCCTGTATGTTTAGGTGCCTAGGAGTGCCTTTTATTAGTTTTGGCTGATAAACTACCTCTAGGCTTTCCTGCAGAGGGTGGACTGTTCTTCAGTCATTCATGCATCAGTTACATCCAGACTGGATTATTGTAACAATTGAATGCCTTTGAACAGAGTCTGTAAGGTGCAGTTGGTCTAACATGCCAATTCATTAATTGATGTGCTCTGGATTAAGTGGAACTGTTCATTTTTAATTGGTAAAATGTGGTTTTAATTTTATTATTTTATATAGTTTTAAATATATATTTGTTTGTATATTTATTCAGGAATTTTGTACACTGCCTTGTAATGGTAGCAGTGTTCTGAAAGGTGTTTTAGAAATCTCTTAGTTCTAAATAAAACCAAATACATAAATGTATTTAGGCTACATGTGGTAGTCTAGATTTTGTTTGATGCTTGAAGATCTGAACATATAACTCCAATTGTATGTCAGCCCCATTGGTTTTCTATTTGCTTTTGAGTTCAGGTTTACTCAAATGTAAGTCCCACTGAATTCAATAGCATTTACTGTGCAAATATTGCATAATTAGGCTGCAATACTCAGAAGTAAATCCCATTGGGTTCATTGGGGCTTACTCCCTGGAAAAGACTAAGTTACAAGATTGAGGACTAAGTTACTTTAGAGACTGCTTGGTCCCAGGTAGGCCAGGAATCAAGTTCACTTCAAGGGACCTTTCCCTGGGTTCCACCTTTGAATATTTGGTATATAAATATGACATTCAGGGCATTTTCTGTAGTGGCGCAACCTGATGCTCCTGCCAATGACATTGTAGTTCAACAGCCTTTCCCTGGTAAGCAGTAGAAACTCAGCTATTGGGAGGTTAGGAAGTTAGGCACCCCCTGCCTCATGAAATCTACTACTGCCCACAAATGCCCTCTAGACCATTTTTAATTACAGTGGTACCTTGGTTTACAACCATAATCCGTTCCGGAGGTCCGTTTGTAAACCAAAACAGGTTGTAACCCAAGGCGCGCTTTCACCAATGGGGCCTCCCAAAAAAAATGGGTTGTAATCCCCCCCAAAAATGGGTTGTAATCCAAAAAAAGGTTGCAAACTGGGACACTCACTTCTGGGTTTGACGTGTTTGTAATCCAAAACGTATGCAAACCAAGACGTATGCAAACCAAGGCACCACTGGAATTGCTTCTGTGCTTTTTGGATTCCAAAACTGAAAGTTAATTTAGCTGCTGGATCTGTTAGGAGGGGGAATTTGCCACTGAGAGTTGAAATTAAGGATTTATCTTGGGAGGGTGTCCCGACATTTGTTAGTGTTTGCCACCCTGGGATATATAGCATAAAGAGTGCTATACAAATATTCTAAATAAAGTAAAATGCACCCATTCTCTCCCTACTGGTGTCTTTACTTATGTTATCTTGGCTAGCACAGCTTTGGAAACCTACATTTGCCAAAATATTATGTAAGGTAGTTCCTTCTATTCTGTGCACACACAGGATTAATTCCTATTAAACTCAGCACTTTCAGCTAAAAGCACAAAGGATTGGTTTGCAAGAGGCACATAACATGAAGAATTAATAACTCATTGAACTGACCACTATGTTTTTTTCCAAGTAGGTTTTTAAATCTTCTGCATAAAATAAACCAGCTGGTTATAAAGCTATTGCTTTGCCAGAAATCTAAGGATGTGTAACCAGCGGCTGAACAGAAGTAATCAAGGATGATGTGTCTGTGTAACATTATGTAAACCTACAAGGTGACATAGTATTGAAGTGATTTTTCCTTTCACTTGTAAACAAAGAAACTGGTTTGATGTTACTGCAAAATATAGGAGGTTTAACTGTAATTACTTTGCCTAAAAGTTCCTGCTGAAGGTAGATATTGACATAGTTTGAGCTATTTTACAGAGCTGACAACTGCAGCTTACAAACTACAGTATTGCAGAATTTGTAATGTTACTTTAGTAATGTTACTTTAGTGAAGATAAACACATTTTAAGAGCTATTGTTATGTTCTGTCTAATCAGGAATGACTCCAGTTAGTTGAAAGTGTGAGCTAATGCACAAGGTGTGCCTTGTGTGGAAATACCCATTGGATCAATGAAACTGATCATTGGAGGGCTATAATCCTGTAGGTACCCAGTTGCCCTATCAATACAGCTCAATATCTACCAGCTTCTAATCTACAGCAAGGCATTCTGGATGCTGGACTCCAACTCCAGCAAGCACAGTCAGTGGTCAGAGATGATGGGAGTTGTAGTCTAACATCATCTGGAGGTCGACAGGTTCCTTGTTCCTGTATTATGGGATTTCCAGGTTTTAAAAAGCAAATTCCCAAATGAAGGGCTCAGTTCAGATGCTTCAGCTGGGAAACACCCCAAGTATAAATCCTGCTATCTCTCAGCAGAGCTGAGAAAGGCCTCTCTGGAACCATGCAAAGTAAACAGTCAACTCAATAGGCTAGTGGTCTGGCTCAGTATATGGCAACTTCCTATATGCCTATAGCTCACAGTTTTTTGAATGGCTGCATTATTGTCAGAAATTGCATTTGATAGCATTTGCCCTTCCGGGCAGTTTTGAAAAGCACAGGAGTCTCTAATATAGCATCCGAAGTAGCCAGTATATCTTGCCCTTAAACTAGCTTTGATATACTTTTATGAAATTAATGGTTTAATTCAGTTCATGTTTACGTGAAAGCCAGACCCATTATGTGCAATGGAACTTATATCCAGTCCTAAATATGCATAGGATTGCAGCCTGAATTACCACTTTCACTGAACACAATCATACCATGACTGCAACCCTGCTCCTGCATTGGTTGCAGCAGAATTAAGCCTACACAGCCTTATTAAGCCACAGCAAATGATCTATTCAATATCCAAAATACTGCGGACTTGCTGTCTAACCAGAAAGATACAAACTATGCTTAAAGCAAAACTTCAGTATAGAATAATTATTTCTATTAAAAGCTCAAAGTCATAAGGCTGAATGAAGTTTATAGTGTGTGTGTGTGTGTGTGTGTGTGTGTGTGTGTGTGTGTGTGTGTGTGTTTAATTAGCTATAACTTCAGTGCTGAAGAGTTTAGTCCTATATATGTTGACACATACATCACACTGTTTCCATAAGGCAAGGCTTACTGCCTAGAAAATGTGTTTAGGAGTGCCGTCTAAGCAAAAGCAATTTTGTCACTGACAACACAATTCACTGGAAATTTCCCTTATACAAGGAACATACTCTGAAATGAATGGGAAGTACAGACTAATTCAGCAGTGATGCTTAATGTTGCAATTTTACATAGCTTTACTTGGGAGGAAGCCCCAGTGAATTAGGTGGAACTTAGTAAACATGTAAAGGACTGCACTGTAAGCCTTTCAACACCTTGATGCTAAACACATTGAGATCCATGAAATCAATGCACAGCATTATTTATATTATCTTTTGTGTAATTTGCTGGCTTTTGCAGAATCAGAGCCCAAAGGAAGCAACAAGAACAAATGGATGATGTGACAATACAATGTATATGAGAAATAATCATTGTGTTCTTTTGTCAGAATATGCTTTTGCTAAATATGCAGCTATAATTATGCCTGCAGGTGCAAAATAACAGTGTTAGATTTGAATAGGTACACTTTTCTGCAAATGTCTAAACTTTTGCAGTGTTTCCTGAGAGTAGATGCACTTTTGTAGAATATTCTTTGGATTATTTCCTCTTGATTTTGAAGTAATTGCAAAATTCTGACAACTGCAAAAAAGAAAAAAGTGCAATAATTTGAAATTGCTTCATGGAGATTTTTAATGTGTTTTACTGGCTGTCTCTTTTTTATATTTAGGAAAAGAAAATGTGTGCAGTGTTGTGTTACAGATGGCACAGATATACATACCAAAGAAAATAAAAGTGTTGTATAATGGAAGAGAGCTGCTTAATCTGTAACAAGTATCTTTTCATGTACGTATTTATTTCAGAGTCTGTATATGAAAACCAGTAATGTTAAAATAATTGCCAAGACACATGGTTGAAATACATAAATTATTCCTAAAGAGAAATGATGAATAACCTAATTGAGTATTTTTAAGAACTATTATTATGCTATGCCTATGGTTAGCTAAATTTAGCACTGTTTCACACTTCTTGAAGACTTTATTCTGAAAGAGCATTGGGCAGTTATTAGGCAAAGACTCAAAATAAATTCAATTAATGTTCCTTTTTATTTTGAAATGCCCTGTTATCTGTTTATTCTAGGGAATGCTAGTTTTTCTTGATGGAAAGTCAACCATTTTGTAAAATATTTTGCATCTGTGAAATGTGTCAATCCAGAAAATCTGTTAAGCCTTTAATGTGTGATCAGGGAGAATTCCTGTACTGTATAGAAAAACTGGCTACATCGGATCCTAGTTTTGGCTTTAGAATATCTGAAATATGCATCACCAAAAATGTCAAGAACAGTTTGAAAATATATATACATATATATATATATATATATATATATATATATATATTGCTCCTATATCTATTTTGAAATGCAGCAATGAAGTGCTACAATGATGTATTTGCTAACTATTTAAAAATCGAAAAGTATATTGTTGTTTTTAAAACAACCCCAGTCCAGCATGTCTGATATTTTATAATGTATGCACTAATAATGAATTTGATATCACATGTAGTATTCTAATTGACATTCTAGGTCTTGGATGTCTTTTATGCCAAATAGTTTAGCAGTACAGGTATGGTAGGCAATGCACTCCCACGTTATCAAATAAATGCTCAAGGTACAGCTTATAATGTTGAAAAATAGAAAAATAAATTGACCTTGATGAAGTGTGTCTTCTTTTGTCTGTTCCCAGGAAAGTTTATTTCAGGTATTTCTACTGCTGAAATGATTAGAGTTAACAGCTTTTTCCCTCCATTTTATTTTACAGGGTCTCTTCATCTTCCTGATATATGGGGTGTACAACACAGAGGTAAGTCTGCTTAGAGTATCTCAAGGCTGACAGAGTGAATGAGAGAAATGACAGGTTTCTTATCTTGATAACTGAGGGACAAAGTTGGCTTTCCATATGAGTGTCCTACTGCCCTTCATGCTTGGACTAGCTTATATGCATCCCAGCTTACCATTAAACACATACACCCTGAATAAAGGGACAGACTCATTTCTCACAGACATTGACTAATATTTTACTGCTGCTTTTAAGTTTTTGAATTCCTAGTCTCTCTCTTTAACACTTGGCTACACTCGACAGTGTTAAAACTTCCCCAAATCAGGTTGCAGTTTATATGCAGTAAAAGATGGAGTTTCTCATATTGTTTAAAAGGGGGTGGGGGTGTCATTTATATTTTCATAAAGTCTAAAGTAATAGCATTGATCAGCATGCAAATCCAGCAGGATACATTACTTGTAGCTTTTTACATATGCTATCGACTTGGGGATTTTTTTCGTTACTCCTTCATTGTTTTGTGAGAATGGCAGACAGCCTTCTGCAAGTTGATTTGATCATCTCTGTTTGCAGATAAAAGAGCAGAGTTAAACCTTTCATTGCTAATCAGCCGGAGAAGTTACTTTTGAAATGCATAAGAGATTGCATAGATTCAAGATTGCACATTTTCAGCTCCTATATATCTTTAGAATCAAAAATTTAAATTATTTCTAATGTTATTTAACTAAAGCTGGTAGATTTTTTTTGGGGGGGGGGGAATAACTTTCAGCCAAATGTAAGTCCCACTGAATTCAACAGGACTTACTCCCAACTAATATATGCATAGAAGCTTAATTGCAACCATTGCTCAGCATAACAAAAATCTGTAAGCTGTTTACGTTAAAACAGTAAAAATGTAACATTCAGTAAAATTTCCTAAATAGGAGATAGAAACAAAATGCAACCGTATAATACCACAAATAAAACTAACCAGTATATAAAAATAAAAATAACCCAGAACTAAAGAGTTGGAGACCAGGAAAGTTTGGGTAAATTAATATGTACTTAAGAGGTTTTTAAAGGTCATTAGTGTATTCTTATGAATTTCATGAAGGGGGGCACTGCAGAGGGTGGATACTATTACTGAGAAGGCCTGCATCTGTGTTTTCATGGAACAACCAGCATAGTCTCCTTGGACGATCTCAAAGATTGTCTTGGTCTGTACCAGGGGATCTTGGTCCCAAGCTGTTTAGGGCTTTAAATGTCAATCACAAAACCTGGCACTAGGCTGCCAGTGCAGATCTTTCAACATCAGTATAATATCAGTATAATATCAGTATAATATGTGTCAATCTGGGTGTCCTGCTAACTATAACAGCAGCTGGACTTTGCACAGCTTTTGAACTGGGCACAAGAACAACCCACAAACTGCACATTATGGTAGCCAAAGCCGGGCTCAGGGCGGCTAACAACAATAAAACAGTACAAAAGTACAGCATAAACAACAGTCTAAAATCATTCATTATAAAATTAATTAATTCAAGCCACTGGCAACCATTGGGCCAGAGCTCCGCGAAGATTGCCGAGGGAGGGAGTCAGGCTGTGCATCCCCCAAACTACACACCTCCTCCTTCAGAGAGAGTGCATCTTTTCACAACCCAGTTCCACACCTGGGATCCACCCATCCATAAGGTCTTGTCAGGACTCAGTAGCAATGTATTAGCTACCATCCAGCCCATGGCTATATCCAGGCATGCAAAACCTCTCCTAATCTGGATACAGCAATACAAAGAAACAGAGCTGGGTATCATCAGCATTCTGGTGCCACCCTGGCAGCTTCATATAGTTATTAAGTAGCATTTGGAATAAAATCATGCTCTGGTGCCCTGTAGTTAAATTGTCAGGAGGCACAGTCTTTCAATAGTACTCTCATGAACTGATGCCAGGAGTAGGAGCGAAACCACTACCTCTAATCACCAACTCAGAGGCAGTCAGGAGGACATTCAATAGGAGAATCAGTAGGGTTGCGTTCCCCCATCCATCTGAAGAAAATCTATCAGGTGGCCAGAGCTGATTAGGTCCTAAAATGGGTGGAACCCAGACTGAAATGGGTCAAGATAATAAGTTTCAAGAGCTTCTGCAGTTGAGCCTCCAGCAACCTAGATTCTTTTTTTCAGGAGTACTTCAAGGCACAGGGGAACATTCCATTACACTTAAGTGCAAAAAGTTTATTATATGTACCATATTTAGCAGCCAGCAGTGTTATCAACTTGAACTAGTAACTCTGGATTAGATTTTGATATCATTGCTGGTTAATGACAGAAGCCAGTGCAGAAGAGTTTTATTTATTGAAGATATTTATATACTATGTTCCAGGCAGACCTCACAAAAGTGGCTTACGTTAAATTATAAGAACGATAAGTATCAGTAACAATTATGCAATAAAAAATACACATGGGGAAAAGAAACATTTTTGTGTTTTTGCCGCTTCTACCCTGTGTTAAGGGCAAAATGGTTCTGCAGAAGTTTGGGAGGTGGGGACCACCATTTGCTAGATGGTGTCATCTCACCAAACTGTTTCTATTTCTTCTCTTTTTCCCTTGGGGCAAGCCTTCCTGTTTATAAGTAATGTGATTAAATATAGATATCTGTGCCAGAGTCATAGTCGGAAATGTTGTGAGGGGGACTAACGTTCCATGGGATGGTGTACAGAACATGTAGAATCTGAATACAGAATATCCAGAATCTAAATACAGGTAGCCAGTAGCCTAATAGATTACAGGCTATTTAATAACACTATATTCAGTTTTATAACATCAAAAACTTCATCACTGCTGTTCTGCTACTGCAGTAGACTTCTGCTTGTGCAACAGAACTTTTCCCTCCCCTCCTCTCTTCTGCAGCCTCATATGCACCCTAAAAATCTGCTTCAGGTGGCTGTCCCTCTGGAGCAGATATTGGGGTCTCACTGAGAGAGGAAGAGTAAGTCTTGTTGCTTGAGTAATGCCCGTGCTTTGTACTCAATTGCCAGAATACTGAAAGACAGGATTCTGTGTCCATGTCTCCCCACCCCATATCTCCATAAGGGCTAGAAACTTATTAAAATGACCACAAATACAGAGCATCATACCAGAAAATGTTGACCCTGTGGCTATGGTGCAGAAAGAGTAATATAAATATTTATATGTCATCTGAGCATAATGAATATACATCCAATTTTTTTGAGTATCAGATCTGACACAGTCAGATGCCCCACATTCTTTCATACGCTTTTGTCTATAAAATTTCAAGATCTGAAAAATGCAATCACGTGAGTTTTGCTTGGCTGTGCAGATGATTAGAACATCTATCTATCTATCTATCTATCATCTATCTATCTTAAGAGTAACAACAAAGACTGAGTATTAAAAATTCATAATGAAAAGTACTCCCTCCCATAAATGAATTGGGAATAATTTTGACACAGCTATTTGGTGGTATGATGAGTGTTTAACACTAGAATTCAAGCACTTTCATAATTCTGAAGACAGATACTTCTCGGTCTATCAAATAATTGTGTTAAAATTGTTTTTAACGATTTCCTGGTGACATGTTCAAGCTTGAAACATTTGGAGTTGGTATCCTTTGGTAAAGATTGTTGATACCTACCTCAGATCTGTGTTGTCACTTTGTTGCCATTTCCCCTAATTTTACAGATGTTTAATTTGAAAGTGAAGAAGGATAAGCATATTATTTGCACAACTTGCCTCCACTCCCATCTATTGTATAGGAAGAAATGGCACCGTGAAACTGTATTAACAGTGAACCCTATTTGAGGATTGAGCCAGAATAATTTACATTGCAACCCTATGCATGACAACTCAGAAGCCAGTGACCATAGGATTTCAGCCTTGCTGTTTTAAAACTGCAGAACAGCTGGAAATGGAGCCTATAGATCACCCCCCCCCTTTTAAACCCTATTTTCATTATCTATGCAACTGTGCCATATGCACTGGGGGTGGGGGAACCTGGCATATCTTGCTAAAGGGTTTTAATTTTCAAAATGGACACGGCATGCTATATGCAGTTGTCTCCAAAGAAAAAGATGGAGGCAATTCATCTGTTGACTATGGATTTTCACATCTCATATATTTTATTTAAAGCGTGTTTGCAGACTTGATTTGGAGAACCTAAGTGGCAGGGAACTAAGGGAACGCCTTGGTTTCCACCAGGTGCAGCGGAACGCGGGAGATTTCACAGCTTCCACTGGCTATCTGATCTATTGCTCCATTCTGGCCTTGCGGGCAGGAAGCATTTCCCGGTATCCCCTTGAACCCGCGGGCAGCCTTTTCAACATTCAAGCCGATATCTGGCTTACTAAACAGCCGCGAGCGACGAAAGGTTCGCCTTCTCCCTATTTGGTTCGCCCGCCCCGCCATTCATTCTTTATAGCTGAAATCCAGAGCTGAAATCGCACCAGGCGCACACTTTTATTGGGGGGTGGGGTGTACTTAGGTCCCACTGAAACCAGCGGGGCTTAACTTTTACCATGGCAGGGATCAGAACCCAATAGGTCCTCCCCCCCGAATGTGGACCCATTGCCCCAATCTGTACAGTATTATCTAGACGCGTCAACTCGCGAGTGCGCGCGTACACACGATACTGAAACTGTGCTTATGTGACCTACGCAGCCCCGTGCCCATTGACACCCCCACTGCGACCCACAGAGAAACAACTGTTATTTATTCTGGTGGGGGGCTGAGGGGGGCACTGGCTGGTCCCCGTGCCTCTTCTGAGTAGGTGCCCGGCGGGAAACGCGGCCCGACCGTGAGGTAATGCGCGCGAGGGCGGGGGGGGGGCGGGAAAGGAGCGCAAGGAAGAGAGACGCGCAAGGGGGTCCCACTCGCGCCTGCGCCCTTCCCGCCTTCCCCACCGCCGGCGCCGCCGCGGCTGCTACCCTGACTGGGCAATCTTTCCCGGCATGCCCCGCGTGGCGCATGGGCAGTGCGGGGCCTTTCCAGCGAGAGGGGGGGCGGCTCTGCTAATTCCATTGTGGAGCGGAGACGGCGATATTTTTAACTGGAGGCGGCGGAGAAAGCGGCGGCGAGGCTGGGCCGGGTGGGGCCGAGCGGCGGACGCGAAGGAGAAGAAGAAGAAGGATGCTCCGGGCGGCGAGCGGGCGCTGAGGAGCGGCGGCGAGGGCGAGAGAGGGCCGGGCCGGCCAGCCGGGCAGCCGGGTGAGTGACTGCAAAGCGAGCGGGGTCTTGCGGCAAGAGCCGCCCCAGAGGGCCGCGCCTCCCCTTCGTCGCCTTCGCCCTCTTTTCCTCCTCCGCTGCTCCTTTTTCCCGGCCCCGAGGGGGACATGAAGCTCGGCAGCGGCTTCCTGGGAGGCGGCGGCGGTGGCTCTTCTTCCTCCTCCTCCTCCTCCAAGAGGGCGGCGATGGAGCCCACCTTCCCCCCCAGCATGGTCATGTTCAACCACCGCCTGCCGCCCGTCACCAGCTTCACCCGGCCCGCCGCGCCCCCGCAGCATTGCGGGCTGGCTTTGGCCTCCGCCTCGTCCGCCAACTCATCGTCCTCGTCCGCCGCCTCGTCGTCGTCGTCGTCTTCCTCCTCCTCCTCTTCCACAGCGACCACCGTAACTGCCGCCGAGCCCCCCGCCCCACCGCCGCCGCCGCCTCCTCCTCACCCTCAGGGCATGACTTTCAAGAAAGAGCCGGCGGGGGGCTTCCCTCTCACGGCCTCCTCGTCGTCGTCCCAGCGGGGCTCCTGGGGCTTCTTCCACTCGCTCATGAATATCAAGCAGGAGAAGCCCAGCGACCAGGAGGAAGAGGAGCAGCAGCAGCAGCAACAACAGCACCACCACCATCACCACCACCACCACTATGGGGGCCTCTTTGGGATAGCCGGGGAAGAGAGGCACCCCAACCTTGTAGGTGGCGGAAGCGGAGTGGAAGGGGCCAGCCAGAGTGTGATCCAAGACCTCAGCCTCTTCCACCACCTGCACCATCACCCCCACAGAGGAGATTTGCTGCTGGGCATCCGAGGTGGCGGTGGCGAGGTGGGTGTTGGTGGCTCGGACGAGCCCAAGCTTGACGCCCAGGCCAGGAAGATGAAGAGGCCAAAGTCGGAATCTCAGGGAATCAAAGCCAAGAGGAAGCCGAGCGTTTCGTCCAAGCCCCTTGCGGCGGGAGATGGAGAAGCTGCCATGCTGTCCCCTAGCCAGAAACCTCATGTCTGTGAGCACTGCAGCGCTGCTTTCAGGAGCTCCTACCACCTGCGCAGGCATGTGCTTATCCATACCGGCGAGAGGCCTTTCCAGTGTAGCCAGTGCAACATGGGTTTCATTCAGAAGTATTTGCTGCAGAGGCACGAAAAGATCCACAGCAGGGAGAAGCCGTTTGGGTGCGACCAGTGCAGTATGAAGTTCATCCAGAAGTATCACATGGAGAGGCACAAGAGGACGCACAGCGGAGAAAAGCCATACAAATGTGAAACCTGCCAGCAGTATTTTTCAAGGACTGATAGACTGTTGAAGCACAGACGTACATGTGGAGAAGCCATAGGGAAAGCAGGTGCTGGAATGGATCCTGGGCCATCAAACCATAGCATGGGCAACTTGTCTATGTTGTCTCAGGGAAATACAGGTTCGTCAAGGAGAAAAAGCAAAGCAAAATGTGTATCCACTGAAAACAAAGAGCATAAGCCTACTCATAAAGTATCTGACTCTCAGATTGCATCTAATATGACCTTGCAGAATTATGCGGTGGAGATTCCTATAGTGTCTTCCAGTGGTGGCTTAATTGGCACTGGGATAGAAGAACTGCAGAAAAAGGTGCCAAAATTAGTCTTTAAAAAAGGAAACAGGAAAGGTACAGACAAGAGTTTTCTTAACTTTGTGTCACCATTACCAGACCTTCTTGGTCAAAAACAGTTGTCTGGAAAACCAAGTGGCTCTCTTGGCATAGTCGCAAATACCAGTGTGGATGCTATTGGCCTCCTTCAAGCTGCAAATAGTAAACCAGGTCAAATAAGTAGCAATTATGACGATGCCATGCAATTTTCAAAGAAAAGAAGATACTTGCAAACTGCCAGCAGTAACAGTGCCTTTTCTATAAATGTTGGGCATATGGCCTCCCAACCGTCTGTAATACAGTCTGCAGGTGTGAGTGTTATGGACAGTGAAACCCCGTTATCTCTTATTGATTCATCATCTCTAAATGCTGACATCAAATCTTGCCACGATAAGTCTGGCATTCCTGATGAAGTCTTGCAAAGTCTTTTAGAGCAGTACTCTCACAAATCAGAAGGCCAGAAGGAAGATCCCTTCAGCATTACTGAACAGCGTGTGGACTTACATGCCTCAGGAGAACATACAGAGATGGTTCAAGAGGAGAACTTGAGCCCCAGCTCCCAAACAGCTTCAAATGACAAAGCAAACATGTTGCAAGAATACTCAAAATACCTCCAGCATGCTTTTGAAAGAACAACTAATAGCACTGGTTTTGCTTTTGGACCCAGTTTCCAATTTGTAAGTTTGTCTTCAAGCCTTCATAACCATACTTTGTTTCAAGACAAACAAATATACACTACATCTCCACTTGAGTGTGGTTTCAGCCAATCTGTTACCTCAGTGTTGCCATCTGCATTGTCAAAGCCTCCTTTTGGGATGTTGCTTGGATCTCAGCCAGGTTTTTATTTATCTGCTTTGGAAGCAACACATCAACAGTTGACTCCTTCACAAGAACTAGATGATCTCATAGACTCCCAGAAGAACATAGACACTTCATCAGGCTATCAGTCCACACCTCAAAAATTGAATAGCCAGAAGGAACAAAAAAATCTAGAATCTTCATCAAGCTTTCCACTTCCTTCTCAGGAACTAGCTAACCAGATAGATCCCCAGAAGGACCTAGAGCATCGAGCAACATACCAGATAGAGACCTTTGCACAAGCATTTGGTTCTCAGTTTAAGACGGGCAGCAGGGTGCCAATGACTTTCATTGCTAACTCTAATGGGGAAGTGGACCATAGAGTAAGGACTTCAGTGTCAGATTTCTCAGGGTATACAAATATAATGTCTGATGTAAGTGAGCCATGTAGTACAAGAGTAAAGACCCCAACTAGCCAAAGTTATAGGTAAAGTTCCAAGTATGACTAGGCTTGGGGGTGGTCTTAATGTATTAGTTTTATTTTGATAACACTGCCATTGGAATGTTTCTACACGATCCTAATACAAATAATGTAACACGCCCTTTCAATGCAACTTTTCATATTTAGTTTTTGTTAAAGTAATTTTAGATCAGTTTGTATTATGGTTTTTAAATCAGATTAATAGACTTGATACTTCACTTTTTTGTTGTTGTTCATGTGACAGTGTTTAGCAATCAAACTTACCTATTTAGATTGTCAGGGAATAGCCCAAAAAGTTGAAAATGCAAAAAAGGGAAAAAAGAAAGAAAAAACACACACAAAAAACCTTTGTTCCTAGGATTAAGGTTTATTTTAATTGCTTTACTCTCAGGAAAATGTAATGAAGCAAGGGGATTCTGTGCACTGTTGGTGTATTGGAGTTTCCAATTTACAAATAAGTGGCAAATCTACTTCACCATTTAACAAAGGGATTTTAAGACATCAGAAATTGCTGTCTCATATCTGGGTGATACAAAAATTCTGAGAACTTAGCTACCTACAGCTTGTTATAGTTGTTAACATACTTCTTTATTTCTTCTTCTAGATGATGATACTCATTCCAGACTGGTGGGATAGTCTCAGATCCTGGTATAAGCCTGGAATGATAGCTTTAATAATAACAATAATGTCCACCCCATTTTCCCCTGAAGGCTGTGATTTTATAAAGAGATTTTAGCGGCATAATCCTCAAGAGGAGTTTTAAAGTGCCATTTTGATGTCATTGGAACCCCAATCTGAAATTGCAGTCTTAATTTATATACTTTTTGGGAATGCATTATTTATTAAATATGGGGTTTTTTTAATAAAAAAAAATCCCCAATTGGCTACCAATCCCTCTCTTCCCCCTACTTAAATATTCCTGTTTAGTGTCTTGGGTCTTTTTCCTTTTTCATCCATTTTCAATGCCAAGCTCACCCTCCATGGTTTGTGATCCTTTCCAAGTTCCTTTTAGCTCAACAGCTGGAATTTTAGAAGATTTACATTCCAGAAGATTGCATAACTTATTATGTGTTTTCCGATGTCTTGTGGCATCAAAAGTAGAACAATTTTTAAAAGGCGAATGCTCCTATTTTAGAAGGCCATAAAGGTTTCCTTAGAAGATACGATAAGAAAAAAATACTCAGTTGTACATAAAGAGGTCCTCCAAAGTGCATTGGGATCTACTAGCTTAGTCAACCATGCCCACATGCAGTCTTGAGTATTTTGGGGGGTGGGGGTGGGGTTAAGATTACATGTGGCTAAATGATGTGTAGAAGGACAATGAGGTTGGCCTAAATGTATGAACCATGTGACCAATATGTGCGTGGTTTATTGTAACCAGAATCTCCAAGGAATTGTTGCTCAAATTCATGTATATTTTGTGGTACATTATTTATGATATGTGAATCTTGATTAGAGCCTGTGGAGCCACGGAAACCTATAGAAAACTTAGTGGCTATTTTAAAAACTGCTAAAAAGCAGTTGCACTGCCCAGAACCACTTTTTTTTTGCAGATGTATTTTTTTTCCTAATTAGTTTTTTTAATGTAATTTTGGTGATGTTTCCGCAGATTTTTAAAAATGTACTTTTGGTGATGTTTCTGTCTTGCGTACTTTCTGAAGGCAGAAAAGTACCAGTGGTTGTTTGCAGTCTTATTGTGTAATTGGCCTTTTGCAGGCTTCCATGTATAATAAAGTAATTAACATTGTACAAGTGTAAAACACTTCTGTTACGAAGATGGTGTTAAAAGAACTATGAATTCTTAAATTGTTACAAAATGTTAAAACATACCAGTTTTCTCTTCCCCCTACCCACCAAATCAACCTGAACACTATTTCACCAAATGAACCACCACATTTATTACTAATGCATAATTAATCAAATCCCACTTATTAAAACTTGATATGTACTTGATTATGTATTTTCCATTCTTCAAAATAGTGCTGTTAATTTTCCCTGCCATCTAGGCATAGAGCACAACTTATCAAGGGATGGAGTGTACTTTAACCACTGTGTTGTTCTACTATGGGTTTTTTAATTTGGTTTTTAAGTATTTTGTTCCACAGCGGTTACGGTTTTATTTTCTTTTATATTGTGTATACTGGATAGTGTGTATGTTCTGGGATTGTTTGCTTTAGACTGTGACCAATTAAAAATGCTATTCACAAAAATCTAAGGAAAGAAGATGTTGTATTATCTATCCAGTTATACCTCTGGCTTTGTTAAGAAAATTCCGTAAAATGTTTTTAAACTAAATTGCTGGAACAATAGAAGGATAACTTGCTTGCTTTTAAAGGTATTTTTATTGTAAAACTTCTTTAGGTGAACAATAAAAACACTCTTTTCGTTACTTTGAGATTTAATTTTTTTTTTTGGTATTCTGTGATGTTTGGGTTGGAAATTTTCTATTTGATGATGTTATTTTGAATTAATGACAGGTTAAATCCAACTTCTGTTCACACAACAAAACTTCCTTTTCTACTCCCTGTACCGACCACAAATCTGCTCTGGAGGTTTGGGGGCACCCCAGAGCAGATTTGGTATAGGGGCAGGAGAGGGAGGGGAAATTTTGTTGTGTGAGCAAAAGCTATTCTGCTCACACAGTGACTTAGTTGGGAAGAAACCTAGATCAGTTCTGGCTCCATGGGAACCTGTTGAAAGTTGGGGTCTAAATTGTGGGGTTCTTCATTTGAATCTTAAGTTGGATCTTTAAGCATGTGCAACTAGGTGAAGTGGACGTACAACCTTTCTCAGATCCAGCAACACAGAACTTACTTTTAAAATGTAAAATCCCAGAAAAAGGCAGGGAAGTGAAGAGCTAGATTCAGTTTCACTTGCTTCCCCAGACCCACCATAAAGCTTTTGGAGGTCTTAGTTCTTAGAAAGAGATTCCATGTCTGCAGCTTCAGCTGTTTGGTGCATGCTTCCATTGGATTGGTGTGCACAGGTTTAATGCCCAAATCAAGAATGATGCAACTGGTTATACATGCTCAAGAGATATTGGACTTCTGTTTCTCAAATACACTGGGGAATTTTTTAAAAAGTTGTTTGTGATCCATGATATGGGAAGGGGGTCTACTGCAAAAAGTTATTCCAAGCCTGTTTTGGTATGCCTAAAGTAGTACTTACTATCCCACCCAGTTTGCTTTAGTCTGTATATAATAATAATAATAATAATAATAATAATAATGCTTTTAAAGTGCTTCACATATAGTATCTTGTACTCTTTAAAAACAACCCTCAAGGTTAGGTCAGCGTTATATTTTTATTCAAAAATATATCCCACCTTTCCATTAAAAACGCTCAAGGTGGTTCCTATAAAATATTAAAGCGATAAAACAACAAAAGAAACTTACTTTTGTATCATGTGACATACAGAAGTAAGATTTGAACTGGGGATTCCATGCTCGATCTTGGTCACTAAAATTACATCAGAGTGAAATGTTTTCTGAAAAGGCTTACTTCCAGAAGCTAGAGTGGCTTAAAGTATTTTTTCTTCAGTATGTTTGAAGTAAAGATTGTAAGTCTGGTTGCAAAAATGGCAAATGATTGCATTATCACAATCAAGTGTATGCTCCAAATTCATATAAATGACTACTTCCCAGCTGTTCAGTTGTATTTCAGGATGAAGAGCTGAGCAGAGAACAAAAACAAAATTTTAGAAGAAGAAGATTCACAAGGCTTTTGTAAGGAGCGAAAACAAGTTTATCTGAGCTTTTGAAGAAGACTTTTTCAATAGTTATTTCTCTTCTTTCCCATTCTGTCCCATTTAGAAGATAGACTAGCTGCAGCCTAACTTTGCAGTTATAGGTGGAACTAATAACTCCATAGTCTAATAACTTCACTGCACTGCTTTGTGCTTTGCTCAAAAAGTACCAGAATCAAGGGCAGAATTGCTTTAAATATTTGGACGCTACCTGAAGAGTATATAAATTAGAATAGGCTGGAAAGTAATCTAGTGTGTTCTGCCCCGAGTGAGGTTTAACATTCATTGTTTTACTGGATTTTAGCATCAGCAACCTGGTTGGTTTAAAAGAGGGCAGTCTGTAAGTAACCCAAATTGGAAATGACCTCCTAGGGCCATCAGAGAAGCGGGCCTAAACTAAAATGATTGTTAGCATTTTCGTTCTTGAATGCTAAGAAAGCAGCTTATAAGAAGGCTATGACTGGCCCAACCAGTGGTCTATTCCATGGGTAGGCAAACTAAGGCCCGGGGGCCGGATCCGGCCCAATCGCCTTCTCAATCCAGTCCGCGGACAGTCCGGGAATCGGCATGTTTTTACATGAGTAGAATATGCGTGTTTATTTAAAATGCATCTCTGGGTTATTTGTGGGGCATAGGAATTCGTTCATCCCCCCCCCCCCAATATAGTCCGGCCCCCGAACAAGGTCTGAGAAACAGTGGACCAGCCCCCTGCTGAAAAAGTTGACTGACCCATGGCTATTCTAATGAAGCAGTGTCTGGCAGTGGAAAAACAGATTTCTTTGTGAGCTTCACAGGCAGACCATGGTGACAATATCTATCTGGGATTCCAAAGTATTCAGTGCCTGAAAACTGGATTGCATCTCTGGCTGAGCCAATTAGGATCTTCCATGTATCCATCCTTTCCCCTTTAAAAGCTCTCTGTGTTAGATGACATTGCAACATCTAGTGGCAGTGAGTTCCTTGGTATGATTAATCACCTTCAGCCAACGACTCTGGCTTTTTATATTTTGAGAGTCTGAATAATTGTTCCCCTATTCACTGTGCGGGTTCACAAGGCATATATCCAGTCACCAGATTAATTTTAGTTGCTCCAGCTTCACTGTGCAATATTCTTAATGCAGACGCACAATGACCTAATAATCATCCCTTGTAGTGTTATACAGTTTGTTTCATCAATTTATTTACTTGTTCTAATCAAGGCAGAATGCTGAAAATGATACAGGGTAAGTTGGAAATGGACCAAAACTTTGTGTAAATATTTGTAAAGGTTTATGTTTTGTTTTAATATTATTTAAGAGAGCTTGTATGCCACTTAATTGTAACTAAAATCTCTAAGCAGTTTACCAAAAAAGTTGTAACTTTAACTTTTAAAACCAAGCAGTCCGTGCTGTTGTTCAAAGTGAATGATAGTTTCTTTTCTGACTTCTTTTCCATCTTCTTGGTCTTCCTTCTCTAACTCCCCCTCTATATATTGCAGCATAAAAATGCTTCACCTGAGTATTCTTAATTAAAAATTTGGCTTTAATATCAATTCCGCGTGATATTAGCCTAGGGGGATTTTAGCTCTGTTACTCATCCCCTGAAAGGTTAGAACCTCTCGTTTTTATGAGATTGCAATCAATTTCTGAGCAGATGAGTTCAAATCTGACTTTTGCAGAGACTCGGGATACTTTTGTGCACTGGAGAATGTATTTTTATTTCTATCTTCATTACTATTCAAATCAATTTATTTTTAGTGGTACATGGTAAGCTCAATAAGAATGTTAAAAGGCCAAATATTTTTGTACTATTATGCAGGTGCAGCTAAAGCTTTATGTGGTGAGCTGACAGCCTGAGTTTCTTCTCATTATAGTGTCAGAAAATCTCCAGTGGAAGAGTGTGTTGAACAAGATTGTCTCTAAGGTCTTGGCTGGCAACTCATTTTTAACCTACTGGCTCACTCCCTTTAGAGACCAGAGAGAGGCAAAAGTTAACCATTTTCTTCCGAGGCTGACCAGCAACAGTGGTCTTGGCAGTGAGTGAATCACTTGCTGTGAGATCC
This sequence comes from Podarcis pityusensis, assembly GCF_964106645.2. Taxonomy (NCBI): domain Eukaryota; kingdom Metazoa; phylum Chordata; class Lepidosauria; order Squamata; family Lacertidae; genus Podarcis; species Podarcis pityusensis. The sequence goes on from NC_138030.1 coordinate 80,586,596, forward strand.
AAGCAAAGGATGGCCTTTGAACAACTGAGCCTCTTAAGGGGGGGAGCCAGGATGCATCTCCATACCAGTTGCTGGGAATTGCAGGTGAGGGTACTATTCTGCTCAGGTTCTGCTTGCAGGCATCACATGGCTACTGCGAGAACAGAGCGCTTTTTGGTCTGACGCAGAAGGCCTCCTCTTTTATGTTGCACTTGTAAATGGGAGAAAGCGACTGATGCAGCTCTAGGGAGAGATGGGGAGGCACATGCAGATATATATGTTTGGGAGTGGCTGGAAGGGCACCATTTACCGACTTCTTGCTTAGACACACTAAAAGTGTAGATCTGCTGAGTGTTTGTGCTTGTTCCTCAATAAAGTAGACTTTTACGATCCTAGCAGGGTTAATCTGCATGCAAAAACTTTTCCCTAGACACTGGATAGCTCAGCTGATTAGAGCATGGTGCTGGTAACGCCAGGGCCACAGGTTTGATCCCCATATCAGGCAGCTTGCATATTCCTGCACTGGACATTTTAAAGCAGAGGTTGGATGGCCATCTGTCACGGACACTTTGGCTGAGATTCCTGCATTGCAGAGGGGTTGGACTAGATGATCCTTAGGGCCCAACTCTACAATTCAGCGATTGATTCAATTATCAGTATCATTGGGTAAATTAGGTAATGTTTTGCGTTTCATTTCTTTCAATACAGGGTGCCCTTGGGTAAAGTGCTTCCTGGAGAGCCACTTCATCAGTGGATCCCAGTGGGCAGCAGCAGCGTTCTCAGAGTTGCATCAGGGGCAGTGTTGGAGATTAAAATGGTGGCTGCACCTAGCTGCCTAGCATTGCACAGAGAGCAGGTCTAGATAGCTTTCCATAAAGAGGGAGCCTGGGCAGGCATCAGTGGTCGACTCCAGCAGCTGCCCAATGATGCTAAATGCTGATGTCAGCCCTATTTCAAAAGTCTGCTGGTAGTTATTTATTTATATTAAAAAAATATTTATGTACCACTCTATCATAGAAATACAGTGGTGCCCCCCAAGACAAATGCCTCGCAAGACGAAAAACTCGCTAGACGAAAGGGTTTTGCGTTTTTTGAGTCGTTCCGCAAGACGAATTTCCCTATGGGCTTGCTTCTTGCGAGTTTGTTTCCTTTTTCTTAAAGCCGCTAATAGCCGCTAAGCCGCTAATAGCCGTGCTTCGCAAGACGAAGAGACTCACGGAACGGATTAATTTCGTCTTGCGAGGCACCACTGTATATCAAACTGGTTTACTGCGATATAAAACCATGTAGTAAAACCATACAGAAAAGCTAGCAAAAGAACTAAAAACAAGCAACAGTAGACAGTTTTGGTGGATGCACTCTTAATTGCCTGCACAGACTTGGCGGAATAGCAAAGTTTTCAGCAGGCGTTGAAATGTTTGCACGGAAGGTGCCTACTGAATCTCTCTTGGCAGGGTGTCCCATAGGACTGGCTCAGTTTCTCTTGTAAAATGAGCCTCACCAACTCTGGGACCAGCCAGAGGCTCCTGCAGATGATCTCAATGATCAAAGTGGGATATAAGGGTTCAGGCACACCTTGCAAGAGCAGTTTGCACGTTCAGGTAGTTAAACCGTATTTTCACAAGACTGAACTGCCTAGATGCATCTGTTGATGCAGACTGGAATGTGTTTCCATATTTGCAAGCGAAGAGAGATTAGTCGCTTACTTCTAAAGCTGAACCATGGCCGCTGTTAACAGTGAAATAAAAATTTCCCTGTTCTCAGACTGATTTTGTACATTGTATACTTGATACTTCTCTATAAAAGTAAAACCTATGGGGAATGGTGTGTGAGAGAGAGTTTGGAGAATGTAAAAATCCTCCCCTTACTCTAATCATATAGATGACAGGAACAGTTTCATGTGATTTTTGTAATTTTAATTTCGTCTCCCCTGAATGTAATTTAAAATTTTATACACACAACTGTTTTGGTCATTAGTATTCTTTTCTTTGAATCTAAAGTGTAACGGTCTTTCTATGAATGATTGTGCAGTCATGCCACAGCTGAGGTGAAGATTTAGCTTCAAATAAATCATTTCCACATTCTTGCTTAAGTGGCTATTTTAGAGTAGGGAAACACATTTTCTATTGGGATGTAATGCTGCAATTTCCTTGACCTAAGGTCTGAACAATTTTTGAGCAATGTAGGTTTAGTAGTTTAACAACAACAAAAAAGAAATATATATATAAATGAAAGAAGAAGGAAAAAAGGTAAATAAAAGTACCAAAATCTGTAGAACTAAAACCAAATGAATTAATCATCTTTTAAAAATTATTTTGACAGATGGGAAGTTCCACACATAACTTTATGAAAACAAGGAGCAATAAAGTATGAGTCTAAGGGCCACTTATATATTAGGTGTATACCTATTGTTATCAGGGAACAGCGATTCACTAGAGCTGTTTACTTAGCATATTTAAAAGCAACTTAGTCCAGTCTTTGATTCCTGAATTCTGATTCAACAGTGCCCAGCCAATGAGCTCTAAGCAGCACATCATAATAGCATGAAGGCAATATGCTTTTTATTCGTTTTGATTGTATTCAGTAAAGTCCTACTCAGAGTATACCGACTGGAATTAATGAGCCTAAGTTAGGTAAAGGTAAAGGGACCCCTGACCATTAGGTCCAGTTGTGACCGACTCAAGGGTTGCAGCGCTCATCTCGCTTTACTGGCCGAGGGAGCTAGCGTATAGCTTCCAGGTCATGTGGCCAGCATGACTAAGCCGCTTCTGGCAAACCAGAGCAGCGCACAGAAACGCCGTTTACCTTCCCGCCAGAGCTGTACCTATTTATCTACTTGCACTTTGACATGCTTTCGAACTGCTAGGTGGGCAGGAGCTGGGACCGAGCAACGGGAGCTCACCCCGTCACGGGGATTTGAACCGCCGACCTTAGTCATGTCCAATAACTTCAGTGGGTCTCCAGTGTTGATTACCACTTTCTGTTACGGCATCAGGGGCACATTGCCTCTGAACATGGAAGTTCCATTTCACTGTCATGGCTAATTGCCACAATAAACCTGTTTCCTCCCCTCTGTGTAACGTGTAACACGTGAAGAAACATATTCTTCATTGTGGGGAGAAATAGAGTTACTACTGGTTGTAAAGGTAAAGGGACCCCTGACCATTAGGTCCAGTCGTGGCCGACTCAAGGGTTGCGGGGCTCATCTCACTTTATTGGCCGAGGGAGCTGGCGTACAGCTTCCGGGTCATGTGGCCAGCATGACAAAGCCGCTTCTGACGAACCAGAGCAGCGCACGGAAATGCCGTTTACCTTCCCGCAGGAGCGGTACCTATTTATCTACTTGCACTTTGACGTGCTTTCAAACTGCTAGGTTGGCAGGAGCAGGGACCGAGCAATGGGAGCTCACCCCATCGCAGGGATTCAAACCGCCGACCTTCTGATCAGCAAGTCCTAGGCTCTGTGGTTTAACCCACAGCGCCACCCACGTCCATATTCAATTATAGTATTTGCCAAAATCATAATCCATTGCATAGTTGCAGATACACATGGCCAGCTGACAGGAACGTCTTGCTGATGGGTTTCCCATAGGCTTCTGGTTAGCCACTGTAGAAACAAAATGCTAGACTAGATAGTACCATGGTTGCTGTGCTGATACCCTGCAGACTTTTCCTGTATGGAGCACATAAAATGGGAAAGGAAGAGAACTATTCCCAAACACTCAAAGGACAGATGGATGCCAACAATTCTGGGCAGTTGCAATTGAGCCACAAATCCTGGGCACATGTCCATCACATGTATGGAAATGAGCACATTGCCCTTTCACACTTAATACGTTTTGCAACCAGAATTGCGTGTGGAGGAAGAAAGGGAGAAATCATTCTTTTGCAACTGTTCATGTCCGTAAGGGGATGATGTGGGGCTAGTAAGGTAAAGGTAAAGGTACCCCTGCCCGTATGGGCCAGTCTTGACAGACTCTAGGGTTGTGCGCTCATCTCACTCTAGAGGCCGGGAGCCAGCGCTGTCCGCAGACACTTCCGGGTCACTTGGCCAGCATGACGAAGCTGTGGGGCTAGCCATTAACTAATAAAATTTCAGAATATTCTAGCATTAAATGGTGACTCTCTTTTTACTGTTTTACTCTGTGTTTACTGTTTTAACTGCTTTTGAACATAAGAGACCTGCTGGATTACAGTGGTACCTCGGGTTACATACACTTCAGGTTACGTATGCTTCAGGTTACAGACTCCGCTAACCCAGAAATATTACCTCGGGTTAAGAACTTTGCTTCAGGATGAGATCAGAAATCGTGCTCCAGCGGCACAGCAGCAGCAGGAGGCCCCATTAGCTAAAGTGGTGCTTCAGGTTAAGAACAGTTTCAGGTTAAGAATGGACCTCCGGAACGAATTAAGTACCTGAGGTACCACTGTATCTAGTCCTGCACCCTGTTCTCACAGTGGCCAGCTAGATGGCTATGGGAAACCCACAAGCGGCACCTGAAAGCAGCAGCTCTTTCCACACTTGTGGACTCCGAGCAACTGATATAAAGTGGAATTCTGTTCACAGATCTTTTGGGATCCATCCAACCCAAAAACCTTTCAACAGTAACACTTCGATGGTGAATTGCATGATGAGGTAACAAGTGATACGGAGTCCTATATGGATGAAATTTGAATGTGGAAGAGAACAGTGTGAGAGTCTGCTATTTATTGCACGTGGATTAATATTAAAAGGAGGACACTGGTGCCAAATTAAGTCAAGTTCAGTATCTTGATGTCAAGTAATCTGTACTAAGAAGTGGGGGGCGGGAACAAGTTATTTGATGAGATCAATTCACAGCTATATCACTGGGGCAGCATTTTTGCAGCCACTTGACTTTGTTGAGATGGAAGGAGTTGGAAGTGGACAAAGTGATTCCACCCTAACAGCAAACATAAGCAATTTGCTTGCTTTCCAAACAGCTTAAAATAAATAAATAAATAGATCAAATCACTAAAACCCTTGTAATGGCTGTCAGGCAAGCTGATTATCTTTTCAGCAGTCTTTTATTAAGTTAATACCTACAGATGCTCCCTCGGCTGATGCCAACAGGTAATCTATTCTGGAAGATGCTTGTTCAATGACTTTTGATGGCTGCTGGTTGCTGGCCACATGTACTGAACACAGAGGTTGAGTGTTTCGTCTATATGTAAGTGTGGGTGACTAGAGAGAAAAATCAGCATAGGTAGGTAGCTAACAAAGGGAAAGGAAGTTTTGGGTTTTGTGGTTGGCTTGATGTTGCCTTGCCTTTTTTAAAAAAAGGGGGGACGTGATTTTAAAAATACTAACTATATGTCTGTTGGTTTGCCTGCTTCCCCAAGTACCGTAACTCACGTATTTGTAAAAGGCACAAGTCTCCTGTTCTTTCACCTCATGAGGAAGTTTGCCCTGTGAAAGGCAGCACCCATGAAAATTCCTTTTGTTTGGGGAAGGGGGAACTGAGGGGGGAAACTATCAAAACTGCGCTGATTGTGAGAAGAAATACCACATAAATTATTTCTTGGAAAATGCTTAGTGACACTTAGAATTGATTAACATTTCTGTGCTTTCTTTTGTTCTCATTCAAGGGGGAATCTTTTCAAGGCACCCTATTCAGGCTAAATGTAAAACTTTCAAAATGCCTTGGCCTTGAAAAGCACAGAGATACATGAGGATGGATACATCAGCGGGAAATGGTTTAAAAATATGTCAGCGTAAGTCTCCCCACCCCACCCTAGCCAAGTAGATTGTAAGTCTGCCAGTTTATCAACAAATAAAGATACAATATTGTTTAGTGCTACCTACTTCTCAAATCACAAAAGTGGTTTTTGTGAGGGCTAGACAATACAGAGCAAGAAAGTATGTTTAAAGATGCATTTTTTCGCCAGATTTTTTCTGATGAAGAACAATGCATTGCTATGATTTTATAATTATGTTTTAAACTTCATGAGCTTAGTGAAATAAATTATGTGGCTTTGCTAGATCTTAAATAGTTTTGTTCCACTTTGGAACCACAGCTGGAAGAAATTAGGAAGACATATATTTTGTTTTTCTTTCAAGAGAAAGAAAAAATTATGAAATTACTTTCTGATCCTATGCATGTTTACACTGAGTTCGGTGGTACTTATTCCCAATTAAATGTGTATAGGATTGCAGCTTTAATTTCACTACGCCTCTGCTATGACATTCATAATCAGGAAATGTAAGCTATAGTGGCCCAAGAGAGGAAGATTTCGATTTCACCTCCAGTCTGCTGTTCATAGTACAACAATATCACTGAATGCAGCTCCTTTGGTCTCTGCCATTTCTCACATTCAACCAGCTTTTAAAGAATGCTTTGTATGCCGGAAAAAACCCTGGTTCAATCTCTTCTGTGTCTTTAGAGCCAGTGTGGTGTGGTGGTTAAGAGCGGTGGACTCGTAATCTGGGGAACCAGGTTCGCTTCCCCGCTCCTCCACATGCAGCTGCTGGGTGACCTTGGGCCAGTCACACTTCTTTGGAGTCTCTCAGCCTCACTCACCTCACAGAGTGTTTGTTATGGGGGAGGAAGGGAAAGGAGAATGTTAGCCGCTTTGAGACGCCTTCGGGTAGTGATAAAGCGGGATATCAAATCCAAACTCCTCTTCTTCTTCTTCTTAGGTAAGGCTGGAAAAAGCACCAACGAGCCAGTTATTGTAGACAATACTGGGCTAGACCGACCAATTGTATGTCTCAATATGTCAGCTTCCTAAATTTATATTGGGCACCATATTTTATTTGGTGTGTGTTCCCCAGAGAAGTACTGTGCGCTTGCATTAGATCTGCACCCTCTGCCATTGACTTTTGGCTTTTTCATTGCAAGTTTTGAAATGCAGAAGCTATAATAATAATAATAATAATAATAATAATAATAATAATTTTTTATTTATATCCTGCCCTCCCCAGCTGAAGCCGGGCTCAGGGCGGCTAACAACAATAAATTAATGCAACATTCTAAAATCATTTCATTATAAAATTAATTCAAATCAAATTGACGGCAACCATTGGGCTAGAGTTCTGTGAAGATTGCCAAAGGAGGGAGTCAGGCTGTGCCCTGGCCAAAGGCCTGGTGGAACAGCTCTGTCTTGCAGGCCCTGCAGAAAGATGTCAACCATAGATTGGTTATCTGCACGTTCGGCTGCGTAACTTTGATGGTGTGCCATGGAGATTAAGACTACATTCTTTTGCACACCTACCCAGCAGCAACAAGCACGGGTTAGAGCTTTCTCTCCTTAGTAAAGATTAATGGGAATGGGCTGCACAAATTATGGTATCTCTGATGACTCAGACATAATTTTGCAGTGACCAAGCTCTTCCGGATTAACGAAGCAGAAAAACAAAAACACCAAAAGAGGCTTGCTACAGCCTTGTGCCTTGAGGTTACTGCTCAGTGTTGCATCATCTGCATTGCTGTGGGATTATGTGTACTTTAAAATTAAGAACAAAACAGCTAAAGTGAATGCCAGTCTTTCACTTTTGCGCAGATGTTATAATTACATTTCTATGTTAACTATGTGGGAATAGGAAGTTATGCAAAATGAATGGTTTTACTCAGAGTTGAGTATCCATGGGAAAGGGCTATAGCTCAATGGTACAGCAACTGTGTTACGTGCAGAAGTCAAATTTCCAGCATCTCCAAGTCAGAGATGCTGCCAACCTGTGTAGACAATATTGAGCTGGATGGACCAGTGGCCTGGCAGCTTTCTGTGATACATGGAAAAACGTCTCTCATTCTAGTACAGAAGTGGTGTGTGTGCATGCAGTCATCAGATTGCGAACAACATTCTCCCCCGCTTTGGAACAAGAAATTTACCTTCGCTCATATTTGTGAGTTTCCTAAATTTGTGATTCTCAAAAAGAGAGGTACATGTGTGTCCCTGTGCACTTGTGTGTGTTCAAGGAGAGGAGGTTTACCTTGACCTCCCCTCCTCTCAATGCATCAGCTTAGGTTTTGTTTTTTGTTTTGTATTTCTTATTGAATTGAGAGCCATTGTCAGGTGTGGCGTATATCATATGGGGTGCAGAGATCTCAATCAGGATAAGATTCTCAGAAAGGGTTGACTGGCTTATACTTGGATAAATAATGAGATTAAATAGTGAAACGAAACAAAAATACCACAGTGTGTTTTGAGAGCATTTGTTGAGGTTCCATTTTTAGGACTTAAGCCTCCAAAAGAAGGATATAGCAATGCTAGCAGCACAGATCATTCAATTCCCCCACTCCCACTCCTCCGCCCAGCTCAGAAAAGGGACTAAAGTCTCTGGCATGTATTCTTCCTTCATACGTCTAAATAATGGTTTCTAACAACTGCCATTTAGTGTATTTTAGCCAAAAATGTAAATCATCTTAAGAAAAAAAAATTAGATGTACCATATGGAGATTGGTGTAATTCTTCCCCAGCCTCTCTAAATGATGCTTGTGACTGATGTAATACAGTTACTAACTGTGCAAATCTATATATGTCTGCTGGAAAGTAAGGCACATTGAGGTCAATGAGACCTATTCCTAGGCACGTCAGGCTACAATTCAGGCTAAGAGAGTGTGTTGGGAAAGGCCTAGTTTAGATCACATCCCAGAATAAATGAATGACCTTAGGTAAGCCTCATTCTTTCCACCTCAGCCATTCTGTACCATACTTTTGGTCTGCCTTCCAGGACTGTTGAAAGCACCGGGCCGTTAAACTATTCAGAAGCAGTTGTGAGCATGAGATGTCTGTCCCTTCCTTTCCAGTATTCTTATTGAGGGATTGGGACACCTCATATCTGTTCGTTCTTCACAATGTCTACGCAACATCATTGGGATCAAAATGGCAGCCTGATGCTGAAAGTCCATCAATGTAGGCCCCACAGGCAGACCTTCATGGGGAAACCATTTCATAAATGGGGTGTTACAACCAAGAAGGCCCTCTCTCCAAGTGTCATCTGCCATCATCACTTCAGACAATAAGACACCTAGAGGAGGACCTCCAGTGATTACCTGACATAGGCAGGCACATGTTGGTGTTGACAAGCCCTCAGGTATCCATGTACAAAACCATAAAAGTACTTCCCCCTTCCTTTCAGCCATTTTTTGGGACTGGGGAGGAAGTTTGGGAACCACTAGTGTCAATGCTAATTTCCACTTCCCACATTCAAAGCCAATTCTTTCCCTCAAAGAATTCTGGGCACTGTGGTTTGTGAAGGGTTGCTGGAATTGTAACTCTGTGAGGAGAAAACTCTAGCACCCAGAAGTATTTGAGAGGAAAATGCACTTTCTAACATTTCAGATTTCAGAGGGGCAGAGAGATTTTAATCCACGTAGTAGAAAGATTCAGCAAATCCCAAAGGCCCTCTCTTGGATTATATTCAAGATTATATTGCAAATAAATAAAATAGGGTATTTTAAAAGGGCATTTGTTGTGACTATTTTCTTTTCTGCTTCACAGTACATATAATAATGTTATTAGTTACACGAAACTTGAATTATTATTTTTTATCTGGCTTGTCACTTCTCATCTAGATCCCAACCTTTTCATGAAGATAATTAAAAATCTTGTGCAAAGACATCCAGTCTGTGACATCTACATATTATTAGCATCATAAAATAGTTTTCAATTATTTTTTTTAATTTTTTTAAAGTTGTGAGGTAGGTTTTCAACCCTGATTAAGTATTCCTGATTCATGCATGATTCCTGGGAAATCTCTGTGGCTGAACTTGTGCAATTGCCACCTCTTGGGTTTGTTTTTCAATTATGATCTCTTTTCTCCATTTTATAGCTGCAGCCATTCTTATGTTATCATAGTGATTTATCTGCTCAGGAATTCTGGTGTTTTTTTTATCTGCTGATTGCTTTAGTGAATTCTATCATAAAGGTGATGACACAATGTCAGTTGACTGGCTAACCTAATCATTAGATCTATAGTAACACTATAGTTTGTTTTTCTAGGCAATTGCTATGTTAATTTGCCACACTGTCAACCTACAGAAGGTGGAAATAACAGGGTATGACAACTGCATTACTTCAGCAGCATCATAAACGAGAGTGGCAGCTGGGAATGTTTAATAAACAGTGTACATTTTAAAATAGTCCAGAGAAGAAAAAAATTCCCTTTTGCAATAGTTACAACTTTTATAAATAGTGTTGCTCCTTTTTACTTGCCCTGATCTCAGGCCTGAAGCACAGAAATGAAGCTTTTACCACATCTCCAACACCTGGAAGTTTGACTGCTTCCCCTGCCAGCTTGCTGTTTAAAAGCACAGGGACAGAAGTAAACATTAGTTGGAAAGACTAGCTAAGAAAAAACACAATAGAGAGCAGGATTTGTTTTCTTCCTCAAATTAAATTATTCTGTAGATTTGCAGGTAACACTAAGTGTTTTTTAATACTCAAATGTACCTAGTTTGAGGTTTGCTCACATTTGCTGCCCGTTGTTGTTGTTGTTGTTGTTGTTGTTGTTGTTATTATTATTATTAATTTTATTTACTAGCCTGCACTTGTGCTTTTAACTGCAACATGATATGCAGAAATTATGGCAGTGAAGCTTTCATAATCCCTTCATCTTCCTTGCAGGAAAAGAACAGCCTGCTGCTGTTCAAGCCATAGGATCAGGAAGAATAAAAAAAGTTTGTAACTCTTACTGTTTATGCAAGCTAGACAGTGAGACTTAAGTGGGTACTTGCAATTTTTTCCTTTTTCTTTACTTCTCCTTCAGAAATCTAATACGTAGGATAAGGTTTACCCCCCTCCAAAATGCACGTTGCCCTGTCTGTGCCCACCCAGTAGTTTTTCCTCGTGCCACCACTGTAATGCTGACCACTCAAGCCTTCAATTTGAAGGAGGGTTGCAGGATTTTATCTATATCTATATCTATATCTAGGAGACGCAGGTGGCGCTGTGAGTTAAACCACAGAGCCTAGGACTTGCCGATCAGAGGGTTGGTGGTTCGAATCCCAGTGACGGGGTGAGCTCCCATTGCTCGGTCCCTGCTCCCGCCAACCTCGCAGTTCGAAAGCACGTCAAAGTGCAAGTAGATAAATAGGTACCACTCCGGTGGGAAGGTAAATGGTGTTTCCTTGCGCTGCTGTGGTTCGCCAGAAGTGACTTAGTAATGCTGGCCACATGACCCAGAAGCTGTACGCCGGCTCCCTCGGCCAATAAAGTGAGATGAGCGCCGCAACCGCAGAGTCGGTCCCGACTGGACCTAATGGTCAGGGGTCCCTTTACCTATATCTATATCTATATATATCTATCTCAAAGGGCACAAACCAGTGTGTAGTAGTATTTAGAGTGCTGAACTAGGATCTGGGAAACCAGGGTTCGGATCCCCACAGGGTGACCTTGGATAACTGGGTGACCTTGGACCAGTCACTGCGTCTCAGCCAGCCTACCTCACAGGGTGGTTGTGGGGATCAAATGAGGAGAGGGAGAACCATGTGGGCCACCTTGAGTTCCTGGGAGGAAAAAAAGGGTGGCATATAAATGAAAATAAATAAATAAATCGGTGTGAGATTCAAACTCTTTGGAGTTCCTACCTAGGTACAAGTTGAGTTCTTTTGTTTTCCAAATTAATATGGGTGTAACTGTCATGGAGCTGTCTATAGATACAGTGAATATAATATTTCTGTAGATCAGTGTTTGCTTTCCTTTTAACACATGTGATGCCTCTCTCACTTTTGCATCTTAATCATGGTGGTGGTTTTTGTGTGTATTTGCATTATGTCTTCAATTCACTGCCTACCCCAAACAAATGAAAACCCTGATCATTATTAAAGCAGCAACTTTCATGCAACCTTCTTAAAGAGTTATTATTTCTCTGCAGGGCTTAAGGATATGTCCTAAGGCATTCTTTTCGGTTTGCATGTTAACTCATTGAATTACTAGATTAATGCAAAGAAAATGGCTCCCATTGAAACTCCTCAACATCTCTGAAGATCTCCGTGGACATTCCTCCAGGGCCACCGACCTGATTATTATTAGTATAGAATACCACTTCAACTTCAGTTGCTTCGCTGAAGAAATCCTTTGCACGTATGTTGTTGCCAAAATGTTCTTCCCAGAGACGTGACCCACCAGGCTTTGTCTGAATATAAAACAATGGCAGGTGCATGTGAAACAGAAGTAGTGTGTGTTCATTGAAACATAATGCAGGGGCCGCTGAAATGTTTTCCGCAGCAGGGGGGGGGGGCACAGCTGCAGTTTATCAGGGCAACTTGCTGCCTCATATTCCATGTGGGAATGTATCATCAGTGCCACGTAAATCTTAGCAATCTGCTCATCCTTAATTAGCGGGCATTAATTTCAAGCATTTGCCATGTTAAACTGACATGTTTGTACTCTTTTTAAAGTGTCGGAGTATGAAAGATTACATAGGAAAATCTCTGCCAGCTATTGTAGCAAACTATCGCTTGTTACCTAGAGTAGATTCAGATGACTGCAGCTTCAAAGTAACCAGCTTAGTAAGAGCTTAGCATAGGTCACCTGCCCTGCGGGGAGGGGCAAGGTAGGTACCTGTACTCAACCATGCATTTAAGCTCAGGGTTACTGCAGTGGTCACAGTAACTGTGTAGCCCGTTCACTCACACCAAAGGACTACAACTTTAACAACAACAACAACAACAACAATAATAATAATAATAATACCTTTATTGTCATTGTACAACCTGTGTACAGTGAAATTAAACGAGCCTCCCCCCACAAACATTCAATCTCTTATTGAACACCACACCACCTCGCAAGTCAATGTTATTTTCCGTTCAGCAGCCTAACAGCCCATGGATAGAAGCTATTTTTTAACCTGTTGGTATGGCTGATTATACAGGGACGCGGGTGGTGCTGTGGGTTAAATCACAGAGCCTAGGACTTGCCGATCAGAAGGTCGGCGGTTCGAATCCCCGTGACGGGGTGAGCTCCCGTTGCTCGGTCCCAGCTCCTGCCAACCTAGCAGTTCGAAGGCACATAAAAGTGCAAGTAGATAAATAGGTACCGTTCTGGCAGGAAGGTAAACAGCGTTTCCGTGCGCTGCTCTGGTTCACCAGAAGCGGCTTAGTTATGCTGGCCACATGACCTGGAAGCTGAACGCTGCAACCCCAGAGTCGGCCACAACTGGACCTAATGGTCAGGGGTCCCTTTACCTTTACGGCTGATTATACTTCTATATCTCCTGCCTGAGGGTAGAAGATTAAAGAGGTGATGGCCAGGGTGTGAGTCATCCCTGAGAATTTTTCACGCCCTCCTAAGGCAACGATCCCTTGCAATGTCATCTAGCGGACTCAAGGGACAGCCCATGATACCATGTGCTGTATTCATCACCCTCTGTAGAGACTTTCTGTCTGTGGCTGTCAGGCCAGCATACCATCCCTGACTGCTGACTGGGGCTGCTGGGAATTGTAGTCCAAAACATTGGGAGGGCACAACATTGCACACCACTGCTTTAAATGTTAAGGCCAGGAATGGAACTTGGGACATTGTGCATGCTAAATTTGTGCTCTACAGCTGACCTTTGCAGAGCCAACCCTATCATTAGGCAGAGTGAGGCAACCATCTCAAGAGGCAGATGTTCAAGGGCAGCAGGAACAGCTCTTGAGCCCCCAGCCATGGCCACTCCTGGACCTCCAAATTTGGCCCGCTGTCTCAGCTTTGATGAAGGATCCTATCCAGGATTCCTATTTACTGTGGTATCTGGCACCTTGTAGTAAAGGGCAGGTAATAACAACAACCATAATTAATAGCCCATGTGGAAGTGTGATTCAATCAAGTTCTCTTATTTTATTTGTTGGTGGTTTGGCAAAGCTCCCCAAGGAGCACAGAAAAAAATAGTAAAATACAACAATAATGATAAAAAAGATCCAATAAAATGAGAACACACTTACATCAGTTACTCTGGAGCTCATTCTGTAGACCAGGGTTTCCCAAGCTTGGGTATCCAGCTGTTTTTGGACTGCAGTTCCCATCATGCCTAGCTAGCAAGACAGTGGTCAGGGATGATGGGAATTGTAGTCCAAAAACAGCTGGAGACCCAAACTTGGGAAACCTGCTGTAGACAGTGAAGGCTTGTCCTTTAGGGCAAATGGGGCACTGCCCACTGGCCCACTTTCTTGCTTGAATCCAGCCCAGGTCAGCTTCCTCCTCCTTAGTTTCAGTGTTGCCATTATCAAAAAATAATAGGAGGATGGGGCAAAATTTAAACTAGTTGGCTCAGGATGCAGCCACTGGCCTTTCAGCCTTCACCCTCCAAGTGGCATTGGCCACCACTGGCTGTAGAAAACATTCTGGTTCTCATGATGAAGTTACTTTGATTATAAGTCTCTCCAGCAATACCTATTTTAAAAGCATTTGATGTGAATTTCAAGACATTTATTCTGAGAACTCAATCTATTGCTAGGTCCCGTTTAGTTAAAGGGTCAGCATGTATCTTTCATATAATTTTCTCAAGCTACTAGTGAAGAGACAATGATAAAATAATTAAATTCATTCAAGACTGCAATGCTGCAAGTCTGTTCTTGGAAATTAGCCCTATTCCATGGAAGTCAGTATCTACTTCTGAGTAAACCTACATATGGTTGGCTAAACAGGATAATAGTAGAAATGTAGCATTAGCATGAACAATTAGATTTTTTAATATGACTGCTGCCCCTTGAGCCATCAGGATGCCTTCTGGGGAATATGTAAAGAATCTTCATGAGTTTGGAATTTCTTATTTATGTATAAGTTTAGGCATGAAATCAATTACTTGCAGAATTGGCATGTTTGATTTGGATGATATGTATAATAAGTTTGAGAATATTGCTTTTGAATGCGAATGGCACAATTAATTTCTTCATTTAATTTCTCTAACTTAGGTTACCAAAGTTCGTTCTCGATCAAATATGGCTAAGCACAATAGTCTGGTCTGCAGAAAGCTGCAACTGAAGGGGGTGGAAACTGTTCCTGCAGGTAGGGAATAAGGATTGAATGCTCCCTGCAAACAAACAAAAAAATCCCAACACCCTCCTTGCATATAGAAAACCAACATGTCTACATTAAAATTAAAATTATTATTTTTATTAATCAGATTTATATACTGCCTTCATCAAAAGATCTCAGGGCAGTACACAAGATAAAACCTAACAAGATTTTAACCTAACCTTCTCCCAAATTTTATGTGAATAGTGATTTCTTGCTGTCTCCACTGCTACCATCTAGACTCTGAAGTATTACAGTATAAGGATAATATCAATATTTTGCTCCTTTTCTCTATTCCTGCACAGCTTTGGGGAGCATTCTGGAAGCTTTCACTTCCATCATTGATTAACCACAGCTTGTTGTGTCAACTTAACCAACAAACTGTGGTCAAGATGACCTATGGTTTATCCAGCTTATTTTATGCAAGCCGTAATTAACATTAGCTACAATTGGTCAAGGTTCGGATGACACTAGTTAGCATAATATGAAACCTAAAGCTCCTGAGCTGCTCTATTGTGGCCATGGCAGAGGAGCAGGGGGGCAAGCCTCAGGCCATCCAAACTTCCTCATTGTGTGACTTTCAAACTCTCCCATTAATTGCCTCACTGTTTTGAATCTCAGATGATAAAGTCTCCATGAGGTGACTTTATTGACTCATTTTCACAATGAAAGCGGTTTGTTTGACATTGCTCCTTCTTGAAAAGGGATGAGGTTACAAGCACCTTAGAAAAAAGAATCCCATTTCAAAAAGATGTCATAGTCTGATGTCAGCAGCAGTTTTTTATAATATGCAAAATTAATTCAGTCTAATGTCTCTTAATGAGGAAATGAGATGGGTCAAGTCAAGAGAGTTTTTGCTACCTCCTTTTTAAAACTTGTGAAGGAGGCCTTAGAAGTCATTCCCTTGCAAAATGAGAGAAGTGGTTTCGCATCAGGAATACTTTTATTTCGTGCTTTTGGAAGAGCATGTAAGGGTTCCTAGAGCTTTGCCCTGCCTTTGGCATCTAAATCCTATGCAAAAACATGCAAAGTTGGGGTTTCAAGAAACATCTCCAAACTCCCTTAATCCTTCCATCGACAACTGCACTATTGGGTTACACAGTTTTAATCCCAGAGGAGTTGTCTCTTGACATTAAACTGTCCAAATAGTATTTATATCTGCTGCTGCCTTGCAAGATCACTTAACCCTGCACAGCAGTTTAAAAGTAGTTAATGACAGCCCCAGCTTGACTTGCCCCTTATGAATGATCACATAAGTTCGACCTGTGCTGTCATGGTTTATGGAGGAAGGCAGTTTGTCCATTGCCTGCTGCTTCAGCCCCAGCAGGTAATTTGAAATGAAATGAGACAGTTTCTACAAGCAGATTGATTTGGGAATCTTGCCTGTTCTTCCCTTTGACCCTTGACAAGTTGACACTACAAAGATTGTGACTTTAAAAAATGATTGGGTGCAAATACATTTAGGTAGATGATTTACCGCGTGTTAAAGCAAGGACGTTCAGAGTGAAGCTGTGAGGGAAGGTAATTGTGAACTTTAACAACTCATGTTTTATGTTTCTGTTTTTCATTAATTATCTGACCAGATGAATCTACTGATAAAAAGTGTACCGCGTAGTATCCAGCAGGGTCCAGTGGAAAGACGTCAGAAGCCAAGAGCAGATCATTAGCTAATATGTGGATCTGTGAGTGGACAATTAAAATGCTGCTATAGTTGTTGTCATAACCCTGTTGAAGCTTGTTGCATTTAGTCAGTTGGAATAGATAGCAAAACTGAAAAGCAAGGGTTAAGTTTGAAGGCAATGTACCATGAGTTGCTATTTGAATATATGGCTCCCATGCATAACTCACTTTTTTTTTTACCTCTTCCTCTGAATGCAGTAATGAAACCACCAATATTGAAAAAATCAGTATTGGGCATGCTTAAGAACAACAAAATCAAAGAGCCACTGGTAGTAACCATAGACAATACTGAGGTAGATGGAGTGATGGTCTGGCTCAGTTTGAGGCAATTTATATTCCCTTTTCAATTTACCTAAGGCGGAAAATATTAGTGTTGTTTACTAGGGAACCCCGCCCCCCGATATTTTTAGCTACTGTTTTGAGCTGCACTGCTGAAGGATAAGCTTAATTCTCCAATTGAAACTATGGAACTTTACTTGGATTGATGGCGCCCTATCATTTTGTGTGTTTTTTTCCAAATATTGATCTGGGACTTTTTGTGTGCCGCTCTGAAATTAAATTATGGGTGCTTCTGTAAACCATAGGGATATGACGATCCAGCATAGTAGGGATGATAACCTGTATTCCTCCAGATGTTATTGGACTTGAACTCCCATCACTTCCAGCCAGCATAGCTAGTGGCCAGGGATGATGGGTGTAGTAATCTGTAACATCTGGAGCTTCAGAATCTCCATCCCTGAGGCAAAGTAACAAACATATTGGGTTGGCTCCAGGGGTTACTCTTGAGATGTGTTCCGTCCCTCAGGTCAACTCTGGAGCAGGTTTTCAGGGGTGGGACATAGGGCACTGCAGAAGGAGGGGAAAACTGACAAAATGGGGTACTTCACCCCTTTTGCCAATGAAATTACACTAATGGATCAGAAGTCTTCCATGGAGACAAGGAACCCTTTTGTTTATAAGAAACACAGTCTTGATCCCAGTCCATATGCTTGGATCGAGACTGAATTTCTGTTGCATCCGATGAAGTGGATGGTACTCCACAAAAGCTTATGCCAGAATAAATTTGTTAATCTTTATGGTGTCAAAAACTCCTTGTTGTTTTCGCTGCAAGACACTAACATGGCTTACTCCTCTAGAAATCCAGTCCCCTCCCCATGCAGCTTAAGAGTCTGGCGTGAAGTTAGGGTTTTGCTAACTTAGTTTTTTACTAGTGCATTTCAAAAGTAACCCATTGTGCTGCTGTAAGCATGACCCGCATATACTACGATGCAGATTTCCTAGGCCCCATCTGCACTATGCATTTAAAGCAGTATCATACCACTTTAAACAGTCATGGCTTTTCCCATAGAATCCTGGGAACTATAGTTTGTTAAAGTTGCTGAGTGTTGTTGTTGTTGTTGTTCAGTCGTTTAGTCGTGTACGACTCTTCGTGACCCCATGGACCAGAGCACGCCAGGCACATCTGTCTTCCACTGCCTCCCGCAGTTTGGTCAAACTCATGCTGGTAGCTTCGAGAACACTATCCAACCACCTCGTCCTCTGTCATCCCCTTCTCCTTGTGCCCTCCATCTTTCCCAACATCAGGGTCTTTTCCAGGGGGTCTTCGCTTCTCATGAGGTGGCCAAAGTATTGGAGTCTCAGCTTCACGTTCTGTCCTTCCAGTGAGCACTCAGGGCTGATTTCCTTAAGAATGGATAGGTTTGATCTTCTTGCAGTCCATGGGATTCTCAAGGGTCTCCTCCAGCACCATAATTCAAAAGAGTGTTGTTAGACTGCCCCTATTTCCCTCCAAAGATAAAATTCCCAGTTTCCTGAAAAGAGGAATTGTTTAACCACCCTGAGAACTTTAGCTCTGTGCAGGGAATAGGGGGACTCCTAACAACTCTTTGTGGGAAGCCATAACTGTTTAAAGTGTAAAGCTACTGCTTTACATTTATAGTGCAGATTGGGGCCTCAGTTCTTGCACCACATTCGTCACAAGGTTTTTATGGGGCAGGAGCAAGGGAGGTTCTGCAGTGGAAGAAGAGGAGAGTGTTACCACAATACACAATTTTAGGCAATGGTTGTATAGGATTAGGTTGTTTGCTGTTGTTTATTTTTGTATGTTAAAAAAAAAAGGTAGTTTACAGAGTCACGAATCCAGTTACCTATAAATAAATGCAACACACAATGTAAACTTATGTATGGGCTACACTGATTTTCCTCAGGCATTTAAAAAAATAGATTTTGTTCTAAAAACTTTAGCAGTAGGATTGCGCTTGAAGATCTCCCTCCTTTCCCCCCTTTTTCTAAAAATGCTGTGACCTAAGTTTCATACCGGCATCATTTTAAATTATTTACTACTCTTTCCACTCATATTTTCATTGAACTATGTTAAAAATATTTTGCTGAAATGTTTCTTTATGTTGTCCATTGGGTTTAATAGACGTGCCATTTAATAAGCTCTCTACCTGTAAGGATAGACTATTTGACCTCTGTGACCTGCCACTGGTAGACATAGTATAAGATTGCTTTGTGAAATAAAGCTGTCGGTAACATCAACAAAATAAAAAATGATCGTATTCCAATACTCTCTGCTGAGTACTATGACAGCACTGAAATATGGAATAAAATTGAAAGTAGATTAGTTTTGGGCCCTAAGTCATGCTTTGACAAGATATAAGAGAAGAGAACATATCTTTGAACTTTTAGTTTTAAAGTTTTTTAATGAAAATATTTATCATTTTGTAAGGTTCCTTCTTTCTTTATCACAGCTGGACTGTATAACCTTAAAACAATCCATTCTCTTATTGTAAGGGATATAAATACTGGGCTATCTTTTATATTAAACATCATAAAGGATACATGCACAGAGAGGAATTGTGTGACACCTGTATCAGTAAAGGGGTGTCATCTTAATAATAATAATAAAAAGCTTATTGGGGAGGTTGAAAAATCAGTCATTAATAAGCCACATATTTTTAAACTATGTAGAGCATGTAAAATACTTCAGACAAGGAGGCTGCCTTTGCCATATTTTCTGCTTGCTCTTGGAAATGTTTTCGATCTGAAGCGACGGGGTAAATATGCCTGGCTGGGCTGAGTCCTTTGGGGAAATTGTGTTTTCAACTTTAGAGACATTTTCAAATGCATACATTTGAATAAATATTATTTTAGATCCTTATTACTGGGTTGAGGGTGTGCTGCTGCAAGTTCTCAGCTCTGCAGCTCCCATTTGTTTCAGTGGGACTTTGCACCTTCCTTTTGTAAGACCGTTGGCAAAAATATGGTATAAATTCAGACTAAAATTATTTTAGCTGTATTGCATCCGTAATGATTAAAAATGCTTGGCAATGCTTTCCCTGAATGTGTCAAAATATTTATATGGTATTTACCTTTGCCGCAAAGCCTTTGGTACAGTCCCCTTGTTCTCATGCTCACTAAGGTCACTTTTAATACATTAAAAGTGCTCATATGCCACTTTAATAGTCATGGCTCCCCCCTAAAGAATCATGGATACTGTAGCTTGTCTGTGTAACCTTTCTCAGCACCCCTAGTAAACTAGAGTTCTCAGGATTCATTTGGGAAGGCTATATGACTGTTAAAATGCCATAATAGTGCATTATATGTATTGTGTGGATGTGACCACAGTCTCTCCTCATTTAACCCGTTTCTACTTCCCCCCCTTTCCTCTGTTTGTTTCTCCTGCGTTGAATTTTAGATTGTAAAACGCCTCACCTTGTTTCCTCTGTAAACTGCCTGGCACGGTTAACCAATTAACTAATTAACCAATTAATTAATTAATTAATTAGGGCGGGGGGGGGGGAAAGAGGTAATTGAAATTTCACAAAAGCAAGACCAATAAATCATTTATATATAAAACTGCCTGCTCTATTCCATCTACTTATTGTTGCCAATTCCTTAATGTAATTAGTTTTGAAATAAAATAATAGCCCAGTGTTTTGTTTTGTTTTAAAAAAAAGGTTCTTTGTGAGTTTGTAAAAACTCCGTTCATACTGGGAGGATTTCAAAATTATTGCTGTAAAAGTTAAATATGATATTCCTTTGAATTCCTCCCCTCAATCAGTTTTGTTTGTATATGTGTGTGTAGTGGGAAGGACTCTATGCTGGCATTCTGAATTCAAAGGCCAAATGTATGGCTACATCTTATTCTATGCTTTATTTTAATAGTCTTGGTAATAAACATATCAATATGTGTTCCAAGAGATGTGTGAAATAAGTGTAGTTCTACAAAATCAGGCATAATGCTTCCAAAATGACAAACCATTGACACTTCTGATGTGATTTTCTTTTAAAAAATAAGGAGTTAATTAAGTTTGGATGGCTGTAATAATTTTACAGATATAGCCAGTCTGTTAGCAAGCATTAACCTCTGTAAATCTGACAATGAATGATTGTAGTCCTTAATCTGCCGATTGCCATAGTCTATGCTACTTGGCAAATAAAGCTTGTGCTTCTGTTTTAGGCTGGAGACATTAGGTCAATGGGAAAGTACAGAAGTGTCCTCTCTGCCTCATCCTGCTTCTTGCACAAAGCCTGTGAGCAAGCGGATCATAGAATTGCAGAGTTGGACGGGACCCCAGGGCAGTGGTGGAGGAAGTCTCTCGGGCACCTGGGGCGGAGTGCCCAGGGGCGAGGCAAACCGCCCATAGGGACGGCATGGCCAGGCACCCATAGGGACGGAGTGGGGCATGCAACACCCTTAGGGATGGAACGTGCCGCAGGGCCCCAGCCGCCCTACAGCTGGGGGTAGGCAGCCAGCGCGGAGCCTGCGGGTGCCGAGACGCATGGCTCGTACACGCTGCAGGCCCCGCGGTGAGTGCCGCCGGCCATTTTGTCACCCCCCCGCCGGGTGGCACCTGGGTCAGACCGCACCCCCTTTCCTACACCCCTGCCCCAGGGGTCATCTAGTCCAACCCCCTGCAACGCTGGAATCTCCACTAAAGCATCCGTGACAGATGACCATCCGTCCTCTGCTTAAAAACCTCCAAGGAAGGAGGTTCGCTATGTCTGTTTTGAGTTAACACTGGAGTGTAAATCCAGCATCACCACGAAGCTTCCTGAGATATCCCAGGGACAAGGGAAGGAATAGAAGGAATGGAATGTCAACAGCCCTGCCAAAGTACGACAAATGGCCTGGGCACTTTGGGGCACCCCAAGGTAATTGTGGGGGAGTAGTTATCAGTATGGCACCATGTTTTACATCCCATGAAGTGTAACCTTTCTTGAGTATGTAGAATAATATTTTGAAGTTTTATGACTCTTTGAAACCGGTATATAAGCTTTGTTCTAATGTGCCTCAGGGCAGTCTTTCTAACTAGCAGTTTCTTTCTTTCTCCCCCCCCCCCCCCGGAGTTTTAGTCACAGGAGGATTCAGAAGATACGTGTGTAGGGTTTGCCCAGGGAAAAATGGCTCCCAAATGAGCCCCCTTTGATAGTTGCCACATAGACTGGATTGAAACAGACTTTTCTTTCTTGTATTAGGATGTTTGTGTGGTAAACTACCTTGGGGTGTTGAATGGTTATATTAAATTGCCTTAAACAAGTCAATAACCCAAAGGTGGGGAATGTTATCGGTATGACTGAAGGTAACCTTCTTTCAGGTAAAGTTGTGTGGAAATAGGCAGATCAACCCTTTTTCTTACACCCAGGATTGTCAAGTGTGGCGCTCCTTGAATGTTGACCACAGAGGGAAGCTGAAGAAAATCTTCACTGGTGTAACTCAGAGGAAATACTCTCAAGGCTGTGAAATCTGCTTCTGCCTTGAAGTGGGTCAGGTGAGGATCCCAGTCATAGGGCTGATCCTTCAGATCACAAAAGAGCGGGATATTTACTAGCAGTTTGTTGAATCACTGGCACTTCATCTGCAAGCATGCTTTGTCGTCCCTCAGTAAAAAGAAAACACTAACATTTTACATG
The DNA here is from genome assembly GCF_964106645.2 of Podarcis pityusensis. Taxonomy (NCBI): domain Eukaryota; kingdom Metazoa; phylum Chordata; class Lepidosauria; order Squamata; family Lacertidae; genus Podarcis; species Podarcis pityusensis. The sequence goes on from NC_138030.1 coordinate 80,609,131, forward strand.
TTACAGGATGTTGATTCTGCTCCCAAGACAGAGACCCCTGTTTGCCTAAAACCTGTTCAGTCTACCGGCAATTTCTCAGTGACAATCACATGCTGCTCCATCCATATGTAATCTTGTGCCAGGAAAGGCCACTTTCCTGAAAGGGAGGTAGACGAGTTGCCATTTTCCAGTATAAAAATAACTGGCTACATGGATTCTCCTGCGAAGGTAATTATGCACCTTCCAAAGGATTTCTACCATGGATGTGTAATATAATTGTCCTCACTTTGTGTGAGCAGACATTACACACAGCCAGCATCTGGCTTGGATCTGTGACCAATATGGTAAAAGCTATGACTTGACTCGGTAACATGGGGACAGAGTGAAAGGAGCAATTCTCAACTGAGGCAGAAGGCAGGACATGAAGGAGGCAGAAAGTAAAGCTGAGGGAGAGGAAAAAGGCAGAAACTGTGGGCTTTTGACAGCTCTGGCTGGAGTTGTTTAGGCTGCAAGTAGCAGCTTGTCTCTGTTCAGGGTAATACTTCTCCTTCAGCAACACGCAGCACCTTAAAATACCTGACAATAGGATGCCCTTGTGCCATTAGTATTTGATATTTCAAAACATGGTGCAGAGCAGAGTTAAGGCACAGATTAAATGACAATTTGGGAAAAAAGGATTAAGCTTTGAAAGAGAAAGCCAATCCAAAATGAAGCAGCATTTGTACACTTTTTAAAAACTTTGTCTGTTAAGTAAGATCTCCAGAGTCAATCCTTTATTTTATTTTATTTTGCAAAAATTTTATTAGTTTTTACAATATCAATGACAAACAAAAACATAAAACAAACAAAACATAACATAAATCATTACCTTATTGAAAATACTGTAACAGTTATTTACTTTGTAAAACGACTTCCTCGTTTCCCCTTAGTTGAATTTCATTGCATATCCTTATAACGGTTTTCCAAATCCCAATTTTAATACCCTTTAAATTAAACATTAACATCTTTAAATCTTTTCCTTCTTATATTAAACATATTATTTTATCAGTTAACATAAATACAATCCTAAGCCCTTTAAGTATCTGGACGCTATTTCCAGTTATTTTAGCTTAACAAATTTAACTAAATAATCATTAAATTTCTTCCATTCTTCGTGGTGTTCCTCCTCCTTCTGGTCGCGGACTCTTCCGGTTAGATCGGCTAGCTCCATACAATCCATCATCTTCATCTGCCATTCTTCTACTGTTGGTAATTCTTGAGTTTTCCACTTTTTAGCTAACAAAATACGAGCCGCAGTTGTGGCAGAGCCAATCCTTTAAGTGAATCAGTAAATCCTTTAAGGGAATCTTTAAAATTGACAAGTGCTGATTGTAATAATGATTGTAACATAATACATTGCATTTTAATTCCTTTCCCTCCTTATTTTCCTGGGTTGTAGCTCAGTGAAGAGCCAGATCACATATGTTTGCACATCACTTACTGATTTGTTGCACCAAGAAATGACTTGCCTGTGTGCCATCCCAGGTTAAGAATGACAGAATATTTGTGCCACCCAATATTAATTCAAATACAATAATTTCCAATGGACACAGATCACACATTTTCCTTAGAATCATAATGTACTGCATAATCAAATTGAGAGAGATCATGTCGCGAGCAGGTGTGTGTGAATTAGCTGTTTCCTTATTTCTCTTTTCCAGGGTCGAATGGTTCTTAGGTAGGTTCTTCTGTGTTTTATTGAGATTTTCTTTCCCTTTTACTGTCTCCTGCTGCAGCAGTGCTATCCTGTTGACTGCTAAAAGCAGGAATTACACATTTTTTAATATCCTTGCAATTCGTTATTTAAAATATCTGACCTCTGTTGTCTTAATGAGCTTAACAGGATTATTTTTCCACTTGAGCATTTTCTACTGGTAGGAAATTCCCCCCGAAGGATTACTTGTGTGCCGTCTTCCTATGTAGCACTATTAATGTTGATGACCAAAAGATGGCAGCACTATTTCCATTGTCATTGCCCTTCTGCTTTTCTGTATATATACTATTAAAGAAGAACCCGAATACAACAAAGCTCCCATCAATGACCAGCAAGAAGGGAGTAGCTAAACTTGTGAGTTGTGCATTTCAACTGCTTAGAGCACTTAGACCTATACATTGCTGGATAAAGTATTAAAGACTTCATTTAAAACCACTGCATGTTACGTTATATACAGAACTGTTGTACCACCTTTTTTTTTGTGTGGGTAAAATTAGCATGGAAAGAAAGTAAAAATTCTAGCAATTTTTCTTTAGTGGTCTACAGTTCTCTTTGAACCTATGATTTGACAAGTAATAACCATTTCACTTTTAAAAAGTCATTTTGGGGAACCTGTCACCCTCCATGTTATTAGACTCCCATCATCCCTGACCTTTAGTCATGCTGGCTGGGCCTGGTGGGGAATCCAGCAACATTTTTAGTGTTACAGGCTCTCCTCTCCTGCTCTTTAGAGGTTGCAGTTAGGTACAGATCTCTTTTACAAGTCTGATGTGGCCTTAATCTGAGCCAAGTCACCTGGGTGCTTGATTTGCTGCGATGTTTCGAAGGGCTACCCCAGGCACCCCCAATCTGTGGCCCTCCAGCTGTTATGGCCTACAATTCCCATGATCCCTAGCTAACAGGACCAGTGGTCAGGGATGATGGGAATTGTAGTCCAAAACATCTGGAGGGCTGAAGGTTGGTGATGCCTGGGCTACCCCAAGATAGTTTGCAACCTGAGGAAGAACTCGAAACAAAGCCCATCCAAAATCCAAAGCTGGTCAAGTTGTTTTGGTACCTGATCCAGAAAATCCCGCAAGTGCCTTATCTTGTGGTAAAAAATATAATAATATTTGTTGTTGTTGTAGATGATGATGATGTAAAATGCTTACCTTTCATGGACTTCACACTGCATAATGGGAGGACTTGCCTCCCAACAAAGAAGACCTTCCAAAAAAGTATTCTAGCATGATTTCCAAATATTGATACTCTCCTGACCACTGATAAAATGCAAAGAAGAACAGGGCTCTTGTACTGTTAATAATGGAATAAAGGAAATTTTATCAGGAAGGTTTTTTGCTTGCCCAGCCTGACAATTTTATCTATTGCGTTTCCCTCTACTCTACAACTTTTAAACATACATGCACCCCATTTTCTTTTGCATCTGGTCATCCTAGCCCTTAACTATGGAGCAGTTCAATGTCATACATGTATTTCCACACATATGAAGACTTCAAATTAGTATAAGGTGATGGTTTTGCTTTCACTGCTCCCTCCCTGCAAACTGAGACCAGGGCTATACTTAGCCATACCTTCCTCTCATGCATAATTTGCATTTTTAGAGAAGCAATTTTAGAGAAACGGGGGGGGGGGGGAGTTATTGTTTCTTATAAGTAATAACTAAAAACTTTCTAGTGTGGCTGATCAACCATTCCTTGCCCTCCCCTGGAGTGAGTGATAATAAAGCACATTATATTTGTTGAAAATTCGAGGACACTCTTGAGTAACGTGAAACACACTGTCCCACTGGGGCTGAATGAACTTGTTTCCTTTGTAGCTTCAACCCCACTTGACCTGGGAGAGAAGCCATGATGATGAATGAATGCTGGCTTCCTAAATGGCAAAGCAAAACACTCACACTACTGCTCAGCTGCCAGTTTGCTTAGCCACCATAGTTAGCATTAACAGCAGCAGATCTAACCTACATATGGAGTACCAAAAAACATTTCCAGAAGGCACTTCCTTATAGCTGCTTCTCTTGTCCACCCCCCCCCCCCCGGCTCCGTCTTCTTCTTTTTAAATCTAATTGAAAGATAGCGTCTCGAGGTGATGACAAAAAGGCATATATCTGACCAGCACTAGATAGGCTTTCCTCAGCTCCGGATATGACTTCTGTAATGCACAAAGCAGCAATAGAGTGTCAGCTCCGAAGCAAAGTTTACGATGTTTTTGAAGATTGTGTTAGTTCCTGTCAAAGTTAACTTAGAAAATGGCCACAGTGTGGCACGGTATGTTGAGATGTTAGTTTATAGATCCTTGGTGGAGCTTGTTCCAGAATTGGTAATATATGGGATGTGGGAGATCAAATGAAAGGAAGGCTTTTTTCTGTTTTATTTAAAAAATGATTAAAGAGTTGCAGCATCGTTTTGTTCCTTTTCTACCACATTGATCAGACAAATGGCTAAGAAAGTGGCTGCTGACCTATGTATAACAAACAGGGAAATAAGGAATAATGAGGCTCTATCAGGTTCTTGAGTCATTTTTGGGGAATCAAAGCTGGTGCTGCTCTTGCTACTTTGCCAAGTGCTTCCTAGTACCAGTTTCACTACTAATGCCCACCATTGCCTGGTAAGCCTACTTGAGGCCTTGCTGTGGTCACCTTGCCCATGGCCCCCTCCAACCTAATGTGAGTGCTGGTACCACTGAGCTTTACTGTTCTGATTTTCTACGGATAGTTCAGTCCGTACAGCATGAGCAGTGCTATTTTTCTAAAAAAAGAAGAGGTGCCGGAACTCACCATGGACACCTCCCTCGTTCTCTTAGAATGACGCACTCCTGAGAGATGCCGGAACTAAGTTCTGGCTAACACACAAAAAAAGCCCTGAGCATGGGATCAAGCCTCATATTAGGCAAAAGACTCCTGTATTGCAGGGGGTTGGACTAATTGACCCTTGTAGCCCTTCCAATTCTACAATTTTCTGATTCTATGCAATGCTATTTTTCAAGAAAAAGAGGTGCCACAACTCACCACGAAAGCCTCTCATAATGTCAATAGTATCCACCTGAGTTCTGGCGAGTTCCAGCTGTAAAAAAAAGAAGAAGCCCTTTTTCTATAGCAGGCAAGGAAGCATAGCAGCAGCTTGTTTTCCCACAGCCTCAGAGGTAGGCAGAACCTGCAATTTGCAATCCAGTCAGCTGAAAAATAAAAGAGATTAAAATTGCAGGTAATTTAGTTATTTAAAATGATGGTATCTCACCTGCTCAAGATGGCTAATAAGTCAAAACACCAAAACCATGGTCTGCATCCCGTGTTGTATATTTGCTCCTGCAACAGACTTCCTCTTTCTGCAAAGGAACCTCCTCTTCCTCTCCTGTACACAGCTCCACCCCCTAAGTGCCCTCAAAAGCAGCTACAGAGGGCTGGAGGACTCTCTGGAGAAGATATGAGGTGTGGGGTGGAGAGAAAATGGAAGTCCTGTTGCACATTGGATGCAATAGACTATTTCAGATGCAAAAGAATCTCCAGGTTAAACTCAACCAACCCCAGGAACTCCTGACAAAGTGAAGAAGCAAGTGTGATTATTCCTGGCATGCATACTTGAGAGGGTTCACATCTTGTAAAGTAAAATTATTATTATTATTATTATTTATTAATTATGTGTGTGGAGGGCTGAGGTTAAGCAGCTTGCCTCATGTCATGTTTTTGGCAGAAGCAGTAGTTTAACCCAGAGTCTTCCTTGTTCACTAAATAACCCTAGTACTAATTTACAATAGTAAAATTAGGACTTTTTTTTCACCTCTCAGGTGGGCGCCATTGCCATTCTAAAAGAATGAGGGTGGTGTTTGTGGTGAGTTGCGGCGCCTCTCTTTCTAGAAAAATAGCACTGAGCAAAATACTATATGAGTAAACAAGTCTGTTTAAAGCTTCGTGGCGATGTGTGTGTGTGTGTGTGTGTGTGTGTGGATTAAACGCAGTGTGCCTGATATCTTTTAAGAGAGTTTAATGGATTCCCTAATGGTTGAGAAGGAACTGTAATTGGGGGGCCTATCTAGTAGTTGATTTCTGGATCTTGTCACGCCAGGTAAGTAGACTGATTTTTATAGCCTATACAGTATTCCCGAGGGGAGCAAATTCTGAAGAAAAGGGTTCCAGGCGACTGAGCGTGTTCCATTTGGTTCACTTTGCTGGAATTACTGTGAACCAGTAACTGAAATCTACTCTAATGAAAAAGCTTTAGGGGCTCACTTCGCAGCTACCAGAACTGAAGGCGCTGTGGAGAATAGAAGATGGAAGTCAAAGAAACCAAAACAGCTTTCCTTAAGCTTTCTTTCTGAATCAGTAACTTGCTTGTTTTTTTCCTGTTTTAATGCAGTGTGTGTTTGTCTCTGTAAAATCATAGGCAATATAAAAATAGTGGTTTTTTTTTTTTTTTTTTTGGGTGATATTCTCATCCTAAGCCTGAGGAAGAAAATTGATTATTAAAGTCTTCCACTGTCTCTTTATCAGAGAGAGAACAAACCTAAGCAGTGCAATGCTTAAAACGAGGAGAAGGCAGAAAGTAGGTCCCCCGTTTACAGAAGCCATTTTGGTTTGATCCCGGAATGTCCTGCTTTTCCTTAGGATGTCCCTGTTTTCATCACAGAAATGTTGGAGGGTATGGAGTTATGCAACCCCTGAGCCAAGGAGATAAGTAAACTATACAACCAGGCATCTGAAGACAGCCCTGTACAGGGGAAGTTTAGTTTTTAAAAAATGTTTGTTGCTTTATTATGTTTTATATATATTGAAAGCCACCCAGAGTGACTGGGGCAACCCAGTCAGATGGGTGGGGTATAAATAATAAAAGTATTATTATTATTATTATTTTATTATTATTATTTATTATTAGAGAAATGTTGGAGTGTATGCTGGTGGCCCTAGATAAGCCATAATATTTCCACATTAGCCTTCTGTAAAAAAAAAAAATTGGGGGGGGGGGGCTGAGACAGTGTAAGTTGTAAGGAACTGGCGCCTTTAGGTGAAGTTTGCTACAAGGACATCATTTTATTTTATTTTTACCTGCGTGTCATCAAAATTAAAGAGTTACCAGGAGTTCATAGATGCATTATTCGCCTTTCAGCCTCTGTTTTTTTTTTTACATTTATTAATGTGTAATTGTTTTGGTCTTCTCATTCTTGGCATGATCCGTCTGCTTTCAAGCATCTCGTGCAAATAGTTTCCCTGTTAACATATCTGAACGTTTGATGTTTATTTGGGTAATCTGTTTAATAGAAAGAGCTGTATTTTTTCCCATCTGAAGAAAGCAGAATCTACCTCTGTTATTTCCCCCCTCCTCCTGTTCTTGCATCTATTTTTAACACCTTAAAAACATGCTAAGTAGGAAACTGGAAGGATCAAACAAAAGTCACTTCATGGGAAAATAACAGTGTTAATAGAAAACTAGGAACAATCTAGGTGTTAAGGTTGCTCACTGGGCCTTATCTTTCTCCCCATTTGAGCATGCTGATTATTGTTGTAATATTGATCATACACTTGTTTTAACAGTGTTTATATCGTGTTTGTGAGGGATAGGCAATACATGGTTGGCAGGCTCAGAACAATTCCATGGAGCCAGCAGACACTTATTTGAAACTGAAAATCTTCACTTAACGAAAGTGAGTGTGCAGTCCTGATGTATTCACAAATGTGATGACAAAGCTCAATAAGATTTGTTTTAAAAAATCATATATATATATATATATATATATATATATATGAATCAGAGTATTACAGAACAAGTGAAATAGCTACATTTCAACCTCTGCCATGTACATGAGAATGATGTATATGTCATGTTAATTTAAAGCCACCAAATGAGCAGAATTAATACACTTCACAAACATTTTGACTATTGTAATTTACACAGGTGTTTGATTTGCAAAACCCCACTATCAAAAACTCTTGCTCATGCCAAATACATATTCTTATCTCTTTAAAAATGGATTTGTTTGTCTTTGCCAGCTCTTAATGTGAACTTTGTGGCTGTTATCTTGTTTTTTACCCAAACAATCTTTCGGCAAGTCGTTATTAAAGGGTATTCCTCCACCTGGCTCCAAGAAACAAAACAAAAAAATGGAGTAGATATAACCCCCACAACTTTCAAGCATGAGTGATAGTCCTTAATTTGGAAATAGGTGGTGGCTATGAGCTTTCCATAGCCCTCACCACACTGCTTCCTGGTTCTAGTAGCCTCCCAGAGCACATTCTCTGCCCAGGCCACAGTTTCTCCCCTCTAACACCACCATGGTTTCTACACATATGACTTGGCTGCCTAGTTTGCCAATGTGTGTGTTTGCAAGATGAGCACACCAGCCAGCTGGCCATATTCTTCATGGGGGTTGCTGCAGCTGCAGCAATAGTTGTGTGGGGCGTGGCAGAATGCAGAAATTGATGGGCTTCCTGTTGCAGCAAAGAAGTTCTTCCCTTCTCTAAGCACTAGCTTGATCAACAAATGCAGGTTTGTGAACTCAGGCCAGGGAGGTTTCCTCAGCAGCAACAGCCTTGATATCCTCCTGCAAATTTGAAAATGGCACCGGAAGTTATTGTAAATGAGAAGATGATCATGAAGCATGTAAGTTCCTTTTCCCATTTCCTGCAAAATGTACAAAACAGGCTTCTGAGATCTTTGTAAATTTGCTGCTTTAGTAAAAGTGGGATTGGGCTCCAAGGTCTATATCGAGTAGAGCCATGGATCCTAAGCGTGCTTGCATGGGAGTAAATTGCACTGTATTCAATAGGATTTCAGTATCCAAAGGGTCATACCCTAACCTACATTTCAGCCAGTTTAATCCCTTTTAAAAATAAAAACTGATGAAATAAAAATGAATACAGTACAATATGCACCATGTCTTTTGTTCAAGGCTAGACTCCCAAGCTATGTGGAATCAAAGATTCCTCTCTGTTACACAAAAGAAGGGAATCATCTCAGAGGAAGTCAGGGTTAGAAATTGAGGTGACCACAGAACTGCAACAATTTATAATATAGCCATATTTTAAGACATTTGAAAAGGGTAATAAATTTAATAGCCAACTGTGAAAGAATAGGGCTTTCAGCCATTTTGTGTTTGGTTTTTGATTGCATAACTTGGGTTGTGTAAAACAGTTGCTTTTTGCTTTATGGTGTTTTGTACGATTTGGTCTGATGCCTTGTTATTAATCCAGCACTTTTAATGCCACATCAGTATTGGGAGTAGGTTGGGCCAAGACCAGAAGATTAGAAGACTGATTAGCAGAGGCAGCCTGATAAAAATAAAGATGCCCATTTAAGAAGAATGAGGGGTTTGGTCTGTCTAATGTTGTTCCCTCTCTTCCCACACATGGTGCAGGCTGCAGCACATAATCTCTGTTTTTGTGATCTTGATATTCTTTTATTATTAGCTTTGTGCCCCATCCAAGGGCTTCTGAGCAGTATATACGGGACTATTTTCTTTTTGGTCCCATACTAGGAGGTAGATTAGAATGAGAAGCACTATAGCTGGTTCAAAGTGAATGAATAAGCCTCATGGCTGAATAGAGATTTGAATCAAGAACCCCCAGTCCAAGTCCAACACTCTAACCATTGCACCACAGTGTCTTTCACTAGTTTTACTTTGCACCAGCTTTTCCAGATAATGAAACAAAATTTGAAGCTTTTATGTTACTCTACACTACATGCAATTTCTGCAAGTGTTGTATTTTCATAAAGGAGCAGTAGAGATCATGGATTGAATGTAGGCTTGCTGTTTCACAGATGTAAGGACCCTTTTGCTATGTGGAAGCGAGTTAGGTTCTAAGGAGGTTCCCATTACAGTGGTACCTCGGGTTACATACACTTCAGGTTGCATATGCTTCAGGTTACACACTCCGCTAACCCAGAAATAATGTTTCAGGTTAAGAACTTTGCTTCAGGATGAGAACAGAAATTGTGCTCCGGCGGCACGGCAGCAGCAGGAGGCCCCATTAGCTAAAGTGGTGCTTCAGGTTAAGAACAGTTTCAGGTTAAGTATGAACCTCCGGAACGAATTAAGTACTTAACCCAAGGTACTACTGTACACAGAATGGATGCTCCCCAGTGTCACCTCCCACACTGTCTTGGAGGGCTCCCCAACCCTAGTCTAGAGCAAATATTTTTTGTGGAGGGGGGCTTGGGAAGCATCTGGTTTGTAAGGTTCCAATTATATGGACAAATCTGTCTTATTCCTGAAATAGAAATTCATTTTTGTGTCTTCTGAGTAGTTACGTAGAAAGGAATATATCTTACAGATTCAAGAGAATGGAGTGGAAAGTGAAAATAAGAAATATATATATGAGATGCCTTTGATGCAGGAGGTGATGGGGAGGTGTGCAAACAGCCATTGTTTCTGTAACCTAAGAATTCCTCTATTGATAGAATAAAAAGAAAATTGCAGAGCAGTTCCGTGAATCTTCCAGGGCTCCAAAGAACTGAAGGGCTTCTCTCTAAATAAAGTGCTCCCAGCATTTCCTCCCTGGCTCTTTGAATATAAAATTTGATCAAGGAAAAAAAATGAACGTAATAGAAATCAGTTCTCATTTGCTGCTTTATTCATTTAATAAAATGGGCTGTTTGTGAATGGGCTTCTTTTGAAATGAACTATTTCCATGGTAAATGGGTGAGCATTTGAATAGACTGGAAGTGTGGAGAGATAGATAATGCTACTTGCAATGATGCCTATGATAGATGATGGCACATGTCAAATTTTAAATAAATTTAGTGCTCCTGAAATGTGCTAGATTGCCAGTGACTGAAATTACTCTATTTACCAAGCATGAACCACATAACTGCAGCAGTGCCTGGTTTTCCATGCCGACTTGTTTGCGTCTGTCGAATAAGGCAATGCAGAAGGGAAAGCAAACACACAGCAAAGGAAGCTGTCTTATGTCGAGCCAGACCACTGGTTCGTTGCGCTTAGTATTCTCTTTGCTGGTTGGCAGTGGCTCTCCAAGGTTTCCCAACCCTACTATAGATTGAATCTAGGACCTTTTCCATGGAAAGCTCTTTAATGCTAAGCGTTGTCTCTCCGCCTTTCTAAAGTAATATTCACTGAACATAGTGGTATTTATTGACTTCAAAGTCACGCCAACACTAACTTGCAAGCCAATTGCTGTTTATCATCTCTGGCAGCCATCAAGGAGCTTCATATACCTTCTTGAAAATCCAAGGTCATTATTTGTCCTGGGTTGGTAGCACCTTCAGAGATGTTGAATAAAGGGGCAATCAGTATTGGGGCCATGCTGTGCAGGGTTTTTCTTAAAGCCTTTCCCCCTATGCCACAGTCTTTGTGAAAATCCCTGCCCACAGCTGATATTTGACCCCACTGGAAGACACTCATTTCCAGTGTGAGAAATGGCAACTTCAGTTGGGGAGTGATAATCATTGAGACTGCAATGTGTGTGTGTGTGTGGGTGGGTGGGTGTGTGGGTTAAATCCCACTATTCTCACATGAGCCATGGAGAACGTAAGGTGTTAGGTAGAGACATCACCTTGCCAACAAAGGTCCGTATAGTTAAAGCTATGATTTTCCCAGTAGTGATGTATGGAAGTGGGAGCTGGACCATAAAGAAGGCTGATTGCCTAAGAATTGATGCTTTTGAATTATGGTGCTGGAAGAGACTCTTGAGAGTCCCATGGACTGCAAGAAGATCAAACCTCTCCATTCTTAAGGAAATCAGCCCTGAGTGCTCACTGGAAGGACAGATCGTGAAGCTGAGGCTCTAACACTTTGGCCACCTCATGAGAAGAGAAGACTTCCTGGAAAAAACCCTGATGTTGGGAAAGATGGAGGGCACAAGGAGAAGGGGACAACAGAGGACGAGATGTTTGGATAGTGTTCTTGAAGCTACCAGCATGAGTTTGACCAAACTGCGGGAGGCAGTGGAAGACAGGAGTGCCTGGCCTGCTCTGGTCCATGGGGTCACGAAGAGTCGGACACGACTAAACAACAACAACATTCTCACATACCACAGTCTCACTGCTGCTTGGCTTTCCTGACCCTGCTATTTATAAAAGTTAAAAACAAGAGATGTTAATTGTAAAAATGCAATTAATGTCATGCCCATATTGGTCTTCAGAAACAGCTGGAAATCTGTAAAGCCCTCGCACTCTTTTATACCAGAGCACTATATGTGCAATTAGCAAATGATCTTAAGAATTGGATGTGATCAGCCATTTTTGTATTCTCTGGGCCATGACAACTTAAGTAGGTTATACGTTGCTCTTGCTTCCAAGATATTGAAGAAAACAAACATAGCAACAGAGTGAACGATAGAGAAAGGGATTGTGTATATAATTGTGATGGCTGAAATACACACCCCTGGTAACTTTGAATTTATTAACTGTGTGGATAATTGATGGTTTTTACAAGTTTAATTGTTTTAATAGTGGTGGTTTGCAACTCCTGGCCTCCTTTGGGATAGAAATTTAATAAATAAAATACTTGTTTGTTATGAATCAAATTGAAATTAGGGATTAGGCATGTGAAAAATCTTGATTTTATAAGAATGAAATCCTAACTGTCCCCCACCACTAATGGGGCTTTGCAGAGTGGTGGAACTACTTGTACATTCATTGCCTAGCCCAGGCATAGGCAAACTCCATCCTTCAGCTGTTTTGGGACTGCAACTCCCATCATTCCTAGCTAACAGGACCAGTGGTCAGGGATGATGGGAGGTGTAGTTCCAAAACATCTGGAGGGCCGAATTTGCCTATGCCTGGCCTAGCCACTTACAGTTCCTGTGAGGAGACAGGACAATTGGGACCAGGCCCTGTGACATCTCCAGGCTGGTGCACTAGCTGAGTTCGAACTGTGCCCAATGCCCAGCTGCCAATGGCTGTGAGATTGGCTTTGGATACAACAGATCAGAGGCCAGCACAGCCTCTCCCCACCCTTCCTTTCTCTTTGGGGCTTTTTGCTGGGTTTCTCCCAATGTGGATATCAACAGCAGGCCTCCTGGCTATTTGGTAGCCAGCAGGAGGCTGACCCACTTGTCAGAGCTGAGCTGAGAGACACCTCCACTCAATCCAAGCCTCACATAGCTCAGCCTAAGCAGGATTTGGATTGCCCTTTAAATCTATTTCCCCAGCCTTGAGCAGTCGATAGTTGCAGAAAATCCTTCTGTCTATTCAGAGTCTAGTTGTTTTCGTTTAAGCAGCCATTCCTTCAGTATAATTAATTGTCTGCATCAACTAAAGGCACTGGGTGTCACTTGTGTGCATTTTGTTTAATAGTTTTTATGGTCAGTCCTGCACAGTGTAAGGAAGCATTTTGCTGCATGCAGAAAGGGGTTGAAATGTCACAAGGATGAAACCACTCACAGTGGAAGGTTTTATGGTTGTGATTTTATCTTTGAGGTCAGTGGGACTTACTCCCAGGTAAGCTAATTAGGAAGATTTGCAGCCTCGTGGACTTGGATGTTTTTGGCTTTGGGTATGCTTGTGGCAGTGCTGCTGTGTCTTGAGTTTCATAGTCTTAAAACTTAACCACTTAAAGTTCTCCCTCCTCTCTGCTCATCGCGGGGATGACAACAGCATCACTAGAATGCCAACACAATAAATGCACGGGTAGCAGGTTTAACAAAAAAATATAAATGGATTACGGAAGCCACACAGCTGTTTTGGCACACCACAACAGTTTAACAAAACAGCATTTGAGCTGAACTCTGCTTTTAATAGACTTCTGCACTGGCCCTTGTGGGTACTACCAATTTGTTTCTTTGGAGGGCATCTGAAGCCCATCAGATGTTAATAGTGTTCAGTCACAGCTGAGGTAGGCTGGCTATGAACCAATGATCCAGAGGCAAAAAGCTTCTGTGGCCCATCACCAATCTCCCTGAGCCACCCAGTCTCCTGCAGTCCACTCATCTTTCTGGTCTCATAGCTCTCATAAGTTAATCTTTCTTCTCCTGTGTCTAATGTGATAATCTTTCTTCTCCTACATATCTGCCTTTGACTTCCTTGACAGTAAGGCTGACAAACACCCTCAGTAGTCCCCCCCCTCCCTTTGTTGCACAGAAGTATTAGTCAGGAGTTCAGTTTGAAGTAAAATGGATATCTAAAAATAAAAAGACATGTGCAGGAACCGTTTTCACGCATTCAGCTGAATGGCGAAGGCACATGCTGATGCTCGAGTGTGGCTAATGAGAGTGGTTCTACCCTCCTCGTTCATTCATTGAATTCATGAGAGGTTTTGTGAATAAGGCTTATATTTTTTAGAGTTCTGTGGAGTTTTTAATATAGTTTTGTTGTGTTAGTTATGATATATAACTGAATTGAATTATGATTATCAGTTGGATTGTTTTGAAAAATTATTCTTATACCATACTATGCACAGAGTGGTACCTTGGTTTAAGAACAGCTTAGTTTATGAACAACTTGGATTAAGAATGCTGCAAACCCGGAAGTAGGTGTTTTGGTTTGTGAACTTTGCCTTGGAAGCAGAACATGTTTCACTTCCTGTTGAGTGTGTTCCATTTGTAAATTGAGTCCCCCGCTGCTATGGGAAATCACACCTTTGTTTAAGAACGGACTCAAGGAATTGATTAAGTTTGTAAACCAAGTTAACACTGTACTGCTTTTATTACTGATATTACCAGCTTTTGTTGAAACATTTTTTTTATTTGGATGAATTATTATAATAGTTGATTTTGAGTTGTTGTCATGAACTGAATTACTAAATTTATTTGAAATGCTGATGTTGGTGTTTTTTACAGATTGCTGTTTGCTACTGCAGTTTTTCCTTCATTTCTTTCTTTCTTCTCTGTACCTCAATAATCCTCTCTACTTCTGATCAACATGTGAGGAATGGTTATTGATCAATCAATTTCTGTACCACCTTTCAACAGTCAAATCACACTTTCAGCCATGGTGCCCCATTGGAGGAATTCCCTTCCCAAGGAAGCTTGTCTGGCACAGACTCTCGTTATATTTTAGGCATAAGGCAAAGTATCCTATAATTGTATCCTATCCTTCAGTGTATAATCTCAGGGTGGTTTACCATACATCACAACACATAAAAAAAAAATACAATAAACACTTGCACGATTGTATAACGCCTCAAAATCCAGAGAGCAGCTCCCTTCGTTTAACAACATTCTGAAATACAGATTCCTGCTATTCCTTAAAGACCAAGCTCCCATCTGGGGCATTTTTACCTCTCACCTTTTCTCATTTTGAGAAAATTCTTATTTAACATCACCTTGGCTTGAACGAAAGACAGCTAAAATGCTACTCTCATCCTTGAGCTGTGACAGGCGCAGGATCACAAGGAGAAAGCCATTTGCAGCCATCCTTACTGACGCTGAAACATCACATGCAATGGCCTGGTTTGAATATTCCGCTCCTGGGACAACAGCTAGCCTTAGTGTCATGACTGGATGATGTGTTTGGGGACAGGATGTTCCTGCTGGTTCAGAAGGTTCAGAGCCTAGTCCTTTGTCACTATTCCATGCACCAAGGCATGGAAGTGAAAGTAGCAAAGTTCTCTTCCCTTCTAATGCACTCACTGCTAGTGCTGTTCTTAACCTTTTCTCCGATTGCTTCCAGATTGATCTGTTTATTGAGCATTACTCCTGATCTGTTTGCACAAAATTTGTATGGATTTTCTATTATACCACTGTCAAGTGGTAGTTATCCCACACTCTAAAATACATTTCTCCATTACTTTTTCCTTTTACTGTAAAAAGTCATTTTTTAAAAAAGCACATTTGTTGCACATGAGTGCTGTAGTGCTGTTTATCACAATGTACCACTTTTTTTGGGTTGGTTATGAAGGTGCACTTTATTGTACAAAGGGTGTATATTGAATGGGTGAAAGATATGCTCTAAAGTGCTGACTGACTGAAAGTAACCACTGGAAGTGACTAGTTTGCATACGTGCCTCCTCTCTGCAGATATTTACTCCTATTCATCCGTGGTGGGGCACAACACTGGAGGGTGGCATTCTCCCCCACATAATTATTAATTGCCAGGAGTGACTGCTCAAATATGACTACAGTGGTTCTGAAAAGTCTGAAAATGGGACAGTATTATATCTAGCTGTCAAAACCTGTCCTATAAAGTTCCCATCACAATAGAGGCCAGCACTCTAGCATATGGCAAGAAAGAGGTGTACAAATAAGTTGTCATATTTTTCTTGTAATCAGCGTATCTTGGACCATGGATGACATGGATTAAAAGTTTCTAGAATGGGATAATGACTCTGGGAGGCATAGCATTCTACTCAGTTAGCTAATGAAAATCTGATATTCCATTTCTTCTTTTCTCTCTTGCCTTACAGCACTTGATTTATCTGTTCAGGAACAGTTTACCACTTATCTTTACAGTTTGTAATACTGCCGTAGGGAATAAACATTTTATTTCTGCAAACAATCCCCAGAAATAGATTTTTTGTTGTTACTGTTACTGAAAGCAGTTTGTTTTTAATAATACACATTGAATTTTAGAGCCTGATTCCTTATGGAACCATAAAATGCAAGCCAATCTCAGCATCTGACTTCCTCTCTTTGTCAACTTTTTACCAGATGTGCTGGATTGTCTGCATGATCAGCTTCTGAAAACAAAGTACAGTGTTAAGAACATAAAAAAATGGATTGCTAGTGCATTGAGTCCAACACCCTGTGGCAAGGCAGATGCTGTCATAAGTTTTCAAAAATGGTATGATGGAAAAAGCCACTATTTTATCCCTAGCATGTGTTATTCAAGGTACACTGCCTTTGAACATGGAAATCTCCATTTTGGGGCTGTTCTATTACAGGCTTAGTTATTAGTAACATGTAAAAGGAGGTGAGATCTCCCACAATGGTCTGGATTCGAATTCAGGTTTTTCCAGTTTAGCGTTCCCAACAATTAATAATTTTGGTTTCTTGTGTAGTGAGAAAGTACATTAATTCTACATGAAGGTCTAATATTTCACAGAATCACAGAATTGTAGAGTTGGAAGGGACCTGAAGCGTCATCTAGTCCAACCGCCTGCAATGCAGGAATCACAGCTAAAGAATCCCTGACAGATGACCAGCCAACCTCTGTTTACAAAACCTTCATTGAAGGAGAATCCACCACCTTCCAAGACAGTCTGTTCCACTGTTGAACAGTTCTTACCACCAGAAAGTTCTTCCTGATGTTTAGTAAGAATCTCATTTTTTGCCCTTAAAGGTATACACTGTTCTGGAGATGTAGCTACTCCTTCATATTAGCTTTCTGCTCTAGTATTTACAAGAGTAGAAGGGAACATCTGCCAAACAGCTGGAATGGTGCAGTGCCAGAGGTTACTTTGCTAACTCTACAGCCTTCCATAGCCCTTGCCTCTAGTGTGAACTGGCCAGAAATCAACAAGTGATTGGTGTACATGCTCTAACTTAGCATTACAACAGCTAAATGTAGATGCAAAAGACCGCTGTGTAGATTTGCTCTGTGTGTTTTCCGTTCTGCAACAGAGGAAAAGCTTGGGGTCAAGGAAGAGGGTGCAGGGAATGTTTCACTCCGCAGTCTTCTGCATTTTTACCTGGAAGTAAAATCTCATTGCCATGGGTCTTACTTCCAAGTACTTATGCACAAGACCTCAGCCTTAAAGCAATAATGTCCCAGCAGGTGGTGTTGAATTTTATGGCTTCTAAAAATCCAGTGGCTTTATATATATTTTTATATCTCCACCTCCTGCAAAACTTCTTTCTTTTGTCCTCATTGATCATTTCAGCTGCTGATCCATCTCTTCTTCATCCTTTTTCCAGTAGCACTCTTGCTACTGCCAGGATTACTGCTTCTGTGGCCTAAACTGACCAGAATTGGATACAGGTTACTGACTGCTTTGGATTGCAGGTTGCTAAAGTGTGTCACTGCTTTGTTGGCATCCTTCTGAACAAATTGATCCTAACTTGTCCAACATAACACGTATTGCCCTTTGCTCTCCTTGCCTCTCACATTTCCCTACAAAACACCTCTACTTTGATCACCTTGCATATCCCCTTCCATTTTCCCCACTAATTTCCTTTTTGTCTCTGCCTTACACTTCAAGCTTAATACTCTCACTTTTAAAGGCCTTGTAGAATTGATTGCTGCCTACAAAGTGGTGCTTGTTCCTAGTTGCATGATATGCTTCTCTCCCATTCTTTTCAACGTAACATCTCCTTTGTTTCCACCTCCTTCCTTTCCCGTGGCATTTTCCCTCTCTGTGTTGTCTGTCCTTGAGTCTTCTTCTAGCCCAACCTTTCTGTCTGCCTTGTGGGAGGCTAGATGGAAAACTTTGAACAATCTAGTTCTAATATAGATGTCTTAACGGACCGACAAAGGATATATTCTGGTTGTGCATAGACTTGGTAATTTAGCACTCAGTTGCATTGCATATGAGACTCGGAGCAGCCAGATACTGTAGAGAAGTGAAGGATGGTGCGGAGGCATGTAAATGAATAATAATTCCATTGTTCCACGTACTTTAAACTCTGGCTGTTTAACTATTAATATTCTAGGTTTATATGATAAGATAAATTGGTACCACTTAGAATACGTAATGGGCTTACTTGAGGTGTTTACTGCTGGGAGCTAGGATTTAGAATGCATTTTAGGTTACTATCCAAGGTTTAAAGGGCCTCAGACACACACTTCGCTTGAAATTAAGATTATTTGTGGGCTTTGATTTTTGTTCCCCATACTTGGTATCCCTTTCCAGTTGTAATAATGTTATCAGTGCATGTATTTAGAAAGATTATTTTGCAGCATTTGGCTGTAAGGACCTTTGTGATTTACTGGAAGGTTCTGCTAATTCATTTACATACAAAATGAGATTATTTGTTACCACATTTAAACTTTTTTAACAGTCATTAGTATTACCGTACTTTGTGCTGCACTTATAAATGAACAGAAGAAAAGTTGAACTACGGAAGGCAACCCTGTTTAAACCGCAAGCCTGTCTTTGTGTCGAGGAAGACACTGGCTTTCATTAAACATGTAGTACTAAGGAGAGATCAGAGGATCCTTTAATCCAGATCTGTTCCTTTATGCAGAGTAATAATGCTCCTTCCCTTGTCTTCTATCCCATCTGACTGTCTTGAATCTGACAGCACTGAATATCCATGTGTGGGCATAACAGTCTTAGATGTGCCCAAGCCTGGATGATTTAGTCAATATTCCAGATGAAATTTGAGATGATCCTAGATATAACCCAGGAATCGGATGCTTGATATGGGCCCCAGTATTTGGGATTTTATGGATTTATGCATTAAGGACATGAATGCCTGCTTGTGAATTGACCTCCGGTAGTGTTGAAGTGCAGGATGTACATGTGAGGAGGGGAGACATGGTCTTGTTTCCCACCATATGTAGGGGAGTGGTGCTGGGGGAAAGCTAAGATTTAATCCAGCCCATAGACATCTATATGTGGGGATGAGGAAGACAGACAGAAGTGGTTTGGAAAGCTTTTACTATAGCCGCGGTGAAACATGCAGGCTGCTTTTCTTTTTAAAACCTGTTCAGCCAGGTGATTGGATGCAATAAAAATGTGCAAAAATACCTTCGGCTGCTTTAATGTCCTCCCCCCCCCAAATAATGACCTTTTTATTTGATTTCTGCCAAATTGAAAAGGAAAGTATTACAAAATGGTTTACAGATTGTATTCATTGCAGGTAAGATTGAAATGAGCATACCCTAGAGGGTTGGAAATGTAGTGCCTGAGGAGCTGAATTTCCTTTAATGCTGGTGCATTTAGAAAAACGATTTAATTCTTGTGGGGAACCTGTTTTGAACGTTATTCAAGATACTACTTGTGGTTGGCTCCAGATGAAATTTCACTTGACTATGTAAGCAGTATTTTGGATGTGGAACTATTTGTATTAACTTTCAGCTGCTGTGATCCGCTTTGTCAGTTAGCGTTTCTGGGGGGTGGGACGGGATAAAAATATAATAAACGAAGGATGAATTTGTTAATCCCTATTTGTTAACTCTTAATTAAGCAGGGATTGAAGAATAAAATGTGAAGTTTTCTGGGTCCTAGGTCGTGCCATTGACACATGAATTGTAAGAGCATAAAATGTCACTGACAAAATGAACTGACAAATTTAAGTGCAACTTTGTGAAGGAAAGGAAAGGCAAGGCTTTGTAATTATGCAGTTTTGAGAGATATTGGAGTGGAGTGATTTAGGATGGGCTTTCATAGGAAACCCAAGTTAAAAATGCCCCTCCCTCCACCATTTATTTATTTGTTTATTTATTTATTTGATTGATTGATTGATAAATTCCCTTCATCATAAGCCCTTAGGGCAGTTCACAGAAGCATAAAGCTCCATCAGTGGTTCTGAACAGGTCACTTTCCCCTTACAAGAGTCACGTGAGCAGAAAATTACAGAATTCCCTATAAACTGCCCTGAGTTCCAGATGCAACTGTGATGAATTTGTTGGCATCTGTCTGTCTCGAGAAACAATGGAACACAAAGGTGTAAAAGACAATGGAGGTGAAGTCAAACTGCTGACTGCAGAGTCCAATTCTGTCCACTGTTGTACAGTGACGGCATTTGCATGTCACATTAAACCATAGTTTAGGGGAACATGAGCAAGCAAAAAGCAAGCCACAGCAAGGCTTAGGTTTGTGCATTCCCCTGGGAAGATGAGCTCAGAAAGTGGATAGAGAGAAGCTTTTCTCCCTATTTTATAACCCAGGGCCATCTAGTGAGGTTGGCTGTTAGAACTTTCAAGACACACAAAGGAAGGTACTTCTTTACACCACACATAGTTCATAGAATCATAAAAGTTGGAAGGGAACCCAAGTAAGAGCTGTTTAACAGTGGAACAGTTTCCCTTGGGAGGTTGTGGACTCTCCTTCCTTGGAGGTTTTCAAGCAGATGCTGGATGGCCATCTGTCATGGATGCTTTCGCTGGGATTCCTGCATTTCAGGGGGTTGTACTAGATGACCCTTTGGGTCCCTTCCAACTCTTCAATTATTTTATGAAAACAAATACAATAATTTCCACATTTGAATGCAGCCAAAGTCCAACCGCTTATGCTTTCTGGAAGTACTGTAAGATGTCCTAATACGGGTTATATTTTAGCAGCCAGAGTTTAGCAGGTTTGTGACAGAGACACACACACACACACACACACACCAGTTAATGCCCCAATTCATATGTGAATATTGACAATCCCATTTGAATTTTTATGAGTGTCTGAAAACTCAATAGCGCTGATGAATGTTGCCTTCACCCAAATGTAATCATGAGCATTAACTCAAATATGTCTAAAAACTGGGGGGAAATATATATCTTTGTTTGGGTCTCATATAATTCAGCTAGAGTTGATCACATTCATATGTGCAAGTTGACATTCACCAAATTTTGGACATGAATTGCAACGTATATGTAGAGTGGGTGGAATCTTTTTGTTTGTTTGTTTGTTGAATATTTTATTAGTTGAATACAGTGGTACCTCGCAAGAGGAATGCCTCGCAAGACAAAAAACTCGCTAGACGAAAGGGTTTTTTGTTTTTTGAGCTGCTTTGCAAGACGATTTCCCCTATGGGCTTGCTTCACAAGACGGAAACGTCTTGCAAGTTTGTTTTCTTTTTCTTAACACCGTTAATACAGTTGCGACTTGACTTCCAGGAGCAACTCATAGAATGCGGTGTGGTAGCCTTTTTTGAGGTTTTTAAAGATTTTGGTGATTTTTGAAGCTTTTCCAAAACTTTCCCGACACCGTGCTTCGCAAGACGAAAAGAATCGCAAGACGACAAAACTCGCGGAACGAATTAATTTCGTCTTGCGAGGCACCACTGTATAAGAACAACATATAATCAAATACAAGCAATCAAATACAGTTTTCTCCTCCCCCCCACAAACACCCCCAACTACGCCCAGGTAATTACATTGGTAATATAATCAAATAAAAAATTATTTCTACAGTTGCTGGTTTTAAAAATGTCATTCTTTTTTTTTTTAAGAACTATATATGACTTGCCTTAAAGAGTGGGATTTTGGGAAGGGGCAGGACAAAAATTGGAAATAAAGAAATAAATGAAAGCTTTGAAAATCACTTATCAGACGTAATAAGTTTCCCACTGCCCAGGAATTAGTCTGGTGAATTTACACATGCTGCACATGTCTCTCACTGCTGGTTTTACATGTCTTGCAACTGACATTCCACTTACTACTAAAAAGTGTGCTTGTGGAGTTTTGTTCCTGAAATCCTTTGGTCTGACTCCTGTGAGTCTTGAGTGTCATTCCAGCTCCAGTAACTAATGCGGGTAGCACAGGTAGATGGATCTGACAGGACTGAGAACTAACAGCGTGTCAGACGCTTTTCTCCAATGAAGGCTATAGATCAGACCTAGGAATCTGCTGGAGCCGAAGAGGGTGACAAGGGAATAACATCCCTTTCTCTTCCATCGACAGGGGTAATAACTCCTGGCTCTCTAGGGACAGATTGTAAAAGCCAATAGCTAGGAGCTATGAAGCAGGGAGGGCAGAAGAATTGAAAATTAAAGAGGGAGTGAAAATTTGGTGTAAGGCTTTAGTGAGAGGTTGGAATAAAACATCAAATGTCACTCGTTTAATTGCCTTATTGTTGATGTAGGGGGGTCTTGAAATTTTAATTTTTATGACTTTAAACAGTCTAGTTAAAATGATTAAATAACACACACTGTATTTGTGGGTAGGTCAACTACACACACACACACACACACACACACACACACACACACCATCCCATGTGTTTTACATATTTGGCTAGCTTTTGTGTACTCTGTTTCATTGCTTGTTGAAATAGTGAAAAAAGGGTTTAGAAAAAACCCCCACTAAAAATGTTAAGAGCTATTGCAAAAACGTAAATGCATAAGTTCATGAAAGTACAATTTCTCTCTTTCTTTGGCTCTCTGTATGCATATGAGCACTGCGACATAGCATGCTCTGTGTACGCAGTATATAGTGCGTTAAATGTATTTAAAAGGTATTCCCATATTTTATTCATATTAGTAAAAGCATATATTTTACTTTGATTTCAGAGAAGCTACATAAATTCAAACCCATTAAACTTTAGTCTGGATATTTATTTATTTATTGTTTACAGTCTTTGTGTGTGTACACAAATCACAGCCCAAGGGAGTGATTTTATTTATTTCTACAGTAGTTGATGCAATCACAAAGTTTTTAAGATAAAGCCTTCAAACCACCTATTGGTTTAAATGTGGTTAGTCCATAGCAGGTTGTTTGAGCTTTTCAGCTTAACTCGGTTTAGGATCTCTGGTAGGATTTTCAGCATTAGGTTATCATCCTGGGGCTCAGGGTAGTATATGTGAAAAACAACTGCATAATTAAATCAGCCCAAGTATTTAGCCTACTGAGAGGTCTTTATTGTGTTTTGTTATAATACTTCACAATGAAACAATCTTAAGAGATTTTACAGAACTGGCTGCAATCGTGAACGGACTTTCTCTGGTGCAATCCAGTATCTTTTAGAACAATTTATTCTAGAGTAAATGATTGCCACGGCATGTGTTTGCGCATGTAACAGAAAGGCAGAACAAAGCAGCAATAATAGATCTGGCTTTGCCAACACCAGTAGCTGCAAAGTAGCTTTTAAGAAGTGATGTGCTCAAAGGTTATCTTTGTTATATGAGATGTACTTACTTAGTTTTTAAAGTGCGACTGGTGTTTAGTTAAATCTTTTACAGACTCAGTTCACTGAAGGTGACAGAAGTACTCACTTGAGCTCAATGAGAAGTAGACATGACAGTAAATTTTTCAGTCCCAGACAGGGGATCTTGTTATAGGAGTCAGTATGGGGGTCAGGGCAGAGCCTGTTGATGATTGAGGAAAAGAGAAGTAAATTCATTCTGCTCCAGGCACTTTGTCAAGTGCCAGTAGCTTACCATTGAGAACTAGTCACCCGTTCGAGTCTTACAGCCCTAGAGGTCACTCATTTGATATAAATCATAGCACTGCATAGGCTCAGCAACCCATTGCCATTCAGGATGAAAATAAAAAAGAGGAATGCAGCCTTCTGAATGGAAATGACTGCGAACGTCCCCACCACATGTTGCTGTTTAATGCAATATGCGGCTCGATATTGATCTCCAGAATCAAGTCATTAAAATGTGCAGGTTTTTTTGTTTATTGGAATGAAGCAATTAAATGGTTCAGTTATGCCAGACCTTACCTTTTCTGATGAAAACTATTGATTTCTTGCCACAGCTTTATAAGCGACAATGTTTTTGATTACTCTTGACAAACCTCCTTGGAGTGTTAATTAAAATTGTACCAGATGAGCAGGTGTGGGAGATCATTAGATTGCCCGGATCACACACCACACTTCATATTCTGCAGCCTTGCATAATGAATAGGGCACAAGAGGGGGAAAACAATATCTTAATCAGCAGAATTAGCATCTTTGCTTAACCCCCCCCCTCCACAACCAACTAGGTGGCATTCAGTTTTACAGTACCGACATCCATCAGCTGTTGGAGAACTTCAGTGTCACTGACTACACTTCCTCTTTTATAATAGTAATTTGTTTCAAAGGACAAGTCTAGTCACTTTTATTTTTAAAGCACAAAAGATTACACTATACTAGAAAGGCAAGAGACAGCATGAAAATAAACATTTAGGATGAAGCTATGCATCCAATTATCTTTTTAATGCAAAAAATGCCATGAATTTTGCCAGAAGAAATATTTTAACATGTATTCTATTGATTTCTTGTATTCTTCTTGTTGCTGGACTAAATGTTTTGGTAACTATGTCATGAAAGACATTGATTTGGTTAGCTTTTGAAGTGAAGCCAACAAAGGGAGGTTCTTTTTTTAAAATTTGCATCAGCAATTTTATTTTGTACATTTATCAAAATTGACTTTTGGGGGAAGGCATTAAGACTGCAGTCTGATGCACACATATATACAGCCTAATTTTATGTGTAAGTTCAGTAGGGCTTTCTCAAAGAAACCCACACTGAATTCTGGCATAAGGCGAGGCTATATCATAATGTATTTATTTACTCTCAACGTTGGTTTTTAAAATAGTGCCTGAAGTTAAAAATCCAACACAATCATGGTTGGAACCGAGGCTCTGGTGACAATGGAAGTTTGTTTTGATAGACAGCTTTGCACTGACAACCACACACACAAAATGACCAAAGACAAGGAAGGAAAGGAAGAAACACAGAGTATATAGCACAGGGCTGAGGTTTGGAGTGATGCAGAGGAATGTGTAGAACAGCTGCTCACAAAATACCTGCCTTGTAAGTAAATGGAAAGCTTCAGCTTCTATTAATTTGACTGGCGTGCTCTAGTCAACAGTAACGAAAATCCTATGTGATGTGCTTGCAATGCAGCCCCCATTACATTTGAATAGACAATTTGGGTCTGCACTGCTTTTTCTTCTTTTTGAAGTGTGCTGTTTTACACTGTGAGCAATTGAGATATGACATAAAGAAGCGTGAGGTTTTGCAGACGAGTGCTAGCTTAGAATGACTATTATTATTTCTACTAGTACTGTATTACAGTTGTTATTATTTTATTTTTGTATGGCCCTTCCTCCTGGTTGGGAACCCAGAGTGGAGTACATCATAAATAAGATATAGTCAATTAAAGCAACATTACATTGAAACCAGTCTAAAAACTCCTGACATCAAGCAAAACCCAACTAAAACCTGTAATAACATATTTCAGCTGCTTGGTACCTGTAAAGGATGCAAGCAGTTTCTGCCTTAAAGTACCAAGTAGAGGCATGCCCTACACTCACCATCCCCTCCCCTCAAAAAAGGCTGGTGACCCCTACTTTACTTACATGGTCCACATAAATAGAAAAACACACACACCAGTGCCTTTTAAATAGATAATTTACAACACAATTCTAGACATGCCTGCTTAGAAATAAGGCCGACTGAGTTTGATAGGGCTTACTCCCAGGTAAGTGGGTATAGAACTGCAGCCCTAACTGACCATCCCTTTAGACTTTTCTTGAAATGACATGCTCGTTAGTTTTCCATAGCTTAACAATTAGAGTGATGTGTTGAATTTTCCTGTATGATTATGCACCAGTTATTGAATTATTCAGCAATACACATTTTCTCGGGATCTTAAGTGACATACAAGCTAAGTATACCAGCCCCTTTGCTAAACTAATAGAAGAAACAGAGGGAAGAGAGTGGAAATGGCAATGTTCGCACATTATAAGGCATAAACCACAAGGTTCCTGCCCTCTCCCAGCTCACACTAAGGCTGTATATATGCTCCTGTTTACTTGGCATCCAGTGCACTCCTGCTGCAAGTCTGGCAGCATTAACCACAACAAACCTTTATCCTGTCGTTTGTAATGAAATGCTACATTTTGATGTGTTTCCCCCACAAACCGCATTCAATCTTCAATCTAACGTGTACAGAGCCTAAGAGGGAGGGAAACATGGTCCCTGCCTGGTTTAGTGTTACTCCAAACAAATCACAACCTGTAGCCAAATTTTATTATTGGCTTACAGGTCATTGGATGTAGTGATAAATCCAGGGTGGTGGTTTGCTTTCTCTGGGTGGAATTAAGCAGTTTTGCTAGTGCACAAAAAGCCATGGTTTATGGTGCACTGTTATGTGCAAACACTGCAGGAATTGTTGAAGGCTGTCTCCTACCACAACCAACACACTATTCTGTAACCTGAGCCCTTTTGTACACAAAAGTTACTTGCCAAATCTGCCCAGTAGTACATGTAAGACAATAACAATATGCCTGCAGGTGCATTGTGGGGAATAAGTAATCTTCTGGCTCATGGAGAATTAACCTAACAGCAGTCCTTAACATAGGTTGTCAGCGTGTGGGATGGGCTAGGTGAGGAATGCAGAATTATACCCCAGGATCGTGGTGGTGATCTCTGGCCCCACAATCTTAAATTCTGAAGTAAAAAAAGAAGGGTTGATGGAAGCACTAGGTACTAACGGGAGCTAAGCTAAGATATTTCTGCTGTCTGCTGCTGAGCAGCAACCCCACATGCACCCTCAAGTCAAGGTGTATTAGTTCCCTCAATGAAGACATGGGGTTGATATTTTTGACTAACAGTGCCCCTGAAGATACACAAAGAGAACATTTTATTTGAAAAGGAAAATGGCTATACTATTAAATAGGGTTGATAGGACCCCTATCACAAAGAACTGAAGAGGGCTAAAGATAACGTCACTATAAAGTATATCCTATGGGTTTATAAATGCTATGCCCTCACTCTGCTGCCTTTATCCACAAGGAACCTATCCTATCCTTGTTGAGGGAGGAGGGTGGTTCAGGTGGAATGATTATGCAGGGCTAGTGATACTGCCAACCTCCAGCATCTGTTTTCCTGAGTTTGTCTAATCTCTGCCCTGGGTGAAATAATGGGGACTGGAATTAAGGTCTTCATCCACCACTAAATTTCTTAAAGCAAATCCCTAATTGCTGACCAGGTCTATTAGGGCTGCATAACCTACTGTGATGACAATGCTACAAAAATTCAGTGCAGCACATTGTTTTATGTAGATGGAATAGTCTATATCGATTCCCCCTTTTGTTTAAGTAGAGCTCCATTGTTTTATTTATTACTAAATTGCTCTTTTGTTGCTTCCTGACGGTTTGATTTGTTGCGCCGCTTACATATCAAATGAGCCAAAGTCTCTCTCTCTCTCATTATTCTTTGAGCCATATTGAAAACCATTCCTGTCAGCTGATACTCTCCCAAGTAGCTTGGGAGAACTTTGGCATAGTTTGCCTAACCTTACAAACAGTAAAAGCTAAATTCGCCTTTGATTAAAATAATAATAATAAAGCCAGAGGACTTTGGCACAGAGCCATTAAGGATGCAGGTGACGTTTGTAGCAGGCTTGACAGAATATTTCGCAAAACAGTAAATGTTCTCCTGAGGGTCCCTCAAATGGGCTGCGGCACTTTGCTTGTACTTAACATATATCAACTGTCACCCAACGGCAGTCACCGCTGAACTGAGCACAATGGAACATCCAGATGGGCTAAACAAAGTGAGCAAATGTTCAATGCTATTAAAAGCTGTTTACATCAACTTCCAGTATTTCATGTGGTGAAGTTTATATTGTGTCACCTCTGAGCTGCTTAGCTCCATCCACTGCCTGCCGACACTTTTGTAAACTATTGTTGCTTATGTATGAAAATGCTGTACGTGCTACAGAGCATTTAAACAGCAGGGAACAGTCCATTGTATGCTAATTGCTTACTCCCAAGTATTTTAAATGATCTTAGTTTCTACTTAGCAGATCTCCTTTGCAGACTTCTTTTCCAGCCTTACTATTCTTCTAACCGACGGGTGAACCATCAGGATTTGTTTTATTTTTCCTCCCACTTGCAAATCTGCACACACTTTGTGCCATATGCAAATTTGCTGCATACAAGTAAGATGATGTCGTATGAGACGAAATTTCAAGGAATGATGCTTTCCCCATAATTGTGTTTCTGTACTAGAAAAAGCTTAACCTGTTGAATCCCAACAGGCAGATATACAGCTATAATATATACATAGGAAAAACTCTTGCAGAATTACATAGCCAAACTAGTTCTTCACATTTTCTGGAAGTTGATTTGAAGAGATGTCTCTTTCTCCTTTAAGTTGCTTATTGTTCCACGCATTCTTGGATAAGTGCTGCAGCTTAGTGGCAGAACAAGTGGACCGTTAGTGAGGTGGATGGACTAATGAAGCCGCCCAGAGTGGCTGGGGAAACCCAGCCAGATGGGCGGGGTACAAATAATGAATTATTATTATTATCATTAATGATCTGGCTTAATCTAAGGCAGCTTTCCATGTGCCTTCATTATTGGAGCCTCTTCCATTACCTTTTTAAAAAAATGAATTTGCAGGTGGGGGGTTTCATCTGTTTGTTATTTACACCAAATTTCTTTTTAAAAAGGCTGTCTAGTTCATGATTCCAGGACATGACTGCTCCAGGTTCCCACTTTTGCCAGCAAACTGTATCAAATGTGTGTGGATGTATGTATAGGTGCTATTTCACTTTTTTGAAAAACGAAAGCAAAGAAAGAAGAGTTTGCCATTTTGGGAGGAGTAGGTGTGTTTGGGAAATGTGTAAAGGTTAAAAGAAGGGTAGCAAATAGGATAAAACTGAAATGGACTAAAATAGGAGTGCTTGTCTGCATACACAATGTGACTTTGTTCATTCCATTATGTAGAAGAGATTTATTCTGGAGTGAGCCAGTCCTGTGTGCTTGAGAGCTCCAGTTCTGCTTGCTGCCCATTTGCTTTATATAAGGTCTGTACCTTCAAGTGTATCAGATTGTTCCAAAGCCTCTGCATTCATGCTTGACAGAGGTCAAACCTCGTGCCTTTAGATGAGCCCTTGGAGCCAGTTTGTCAATCCAAATGCAAGCTGCTCAACTTCCTGTTTATGCCTGTGCTGAGTTACATATCCGGACTTCCTTGCCTTCAGCTGCAGGTTTTTCCGTACTCCCTAGGAGATCCCTTCCTTAAAATGGTTTCTTATCATTTAAGCAGGCTGCTGGAATTTTGCTAATTCCTGTTTCACTTAACACATGTGAAGTTCTGCATCGGCTACACAGGCCATACAGTGTTACCAAAAGGTGATTTAAATAACAATGTACGATCAGAGAGGGCATTAAATGCAATATTTTGATTACCTGTTAAAGGCACTTCCTGTAAACGGACCTCAAGTTGCTATCAATGAAAGTGTGATCTTGTAAATTTAAGTTGTAGTTAGGATTTTGCTGATGACCGTTTTGTGTACCTTTAAAAAGAGTATCCTTGCACCTCAAGGTTAATTTTGGCTGACACTACAAGTGGTTTTAAAACTGATAATCTCTCCACTAGATGCTGATGCTGAATCCTACTAGTACTTGTTCCTGCACTTACAAGCTTGCCATCTAAAATTAAACACTGGGAGCAAGCAACAGAAGAAGCCTAAGCTGAAAGAGACAAGTTAGCCAGGTGAGCAAATGCAATTACACATGCTACACCTTTTCAGAGGTGGCCTCCCAGTTATGGAACTGTATTCTAAACGTGATCCATCAGGCCTCATCCCTTGGCAGTTTTACACAGTCCTTAAAGAGCCATCTTTTTATCAAGGCCCTTGGGAGCCAATCTGTAAATTGGTCATTTTATTTTCTATTGTATACTATACTGACTATATATTGTTGGACGGAGATATATATTTCAAATGTTTAAAGGGAATTATTGCTGGATTTTATGAATATGCATTGATATGATGGGAGTCAGTTGGTCTAAAAGTCAAATTGAATTGAATTATTATACCAGCACCACAATTTTTAAGTGTTATTGGAACAAGCAAATATCCAGCATTGAATACTACACTGTCATCAAATGTTGTGCGCAAGGCTAAATATTTACACTGCGTATATTAATAGGAAGGCAACCCACCACTGAGCAAAGGTGTCACGTTTTAAGCCCTGACCCTTTGTATAGAGTCAATAGCCTCTGGCAAAGGTGCAAGAAGTGATTTTTGAATAAATAATTCAGCCGTCTACAGTGGAAGTACCAAAGGAAGCATTGTATACAGAAGAGAATTTGTCTAAGCAGTTAATCCAGCTACAGGGGTTTGGGTGTGGGTGGGTGGGTGTCCTTCTCCCATCTAAATAGAACAATATGTTGGTGCAACGAAGGGAGGGAAAGTGTTAAAGCAGCTTGGTCCCTCCAGAAGTTTTGAACTACAACTCCCATCAACCCCAGCTGGCATGGTCTATTGTCCAGGATGATGGCAGTTTTGTCCCTAACATCTGCTGATCACTAGGTTGAGGAGGCTACCCTCAATTTCATAAATTTATTATTATATATAGATCTTATGTTCTTACGTTCATGACATAAAAATACAAGATGGAAACACCAAAATAGCTATCCTCATCTGTCTTTACACACCCCTGCCTCCATTATTATTATTATTATTGTTATTGTTATTATTATTATTATTATTATTATTATTATTATTATTTTGTATACCGCCCTATATCTGCAGGTCTCAGGGCGGTTTACAGGATAAAATCACAATATATATAAAAACCCAAATACATAATAAAAACAAAAGCAACCCAATAACACTCCCCCCCCCCCCCATTTTAAAAGGGCATTGAATGTGCATTAGCCAAAGGCCTGGTTAAAGAGGAAAGAGTTTGCCTGGCGCGTAGGCGTAGTTCAGGGGTCGCGTGACTACATTATGTTTGCTATCCAGATCCATCTCTCTTCTGTGTGGCTCTTCCTGAAGAGCACACAATTTGTTGTGCACAGTGGGGAATTTGTGACTGCACAATGAAGCTTCCTATCATGTAAAAGAGAACGGGAAGCTATGAATATACTGGGCTCCAGGGAGTGCTCTGATTGTGGCCGTTGTGTATAGACTTGCACGCAGAAAGGAATAATTATTGAACTTAATGACTGTCGTGTTATCTTAAGAGATGTTCCTAATGAATATAGAGTAGCTTTCAAACGTAAGTGTTTGGGCTCCACACTGTTTAAATAATGTTTGATTGATCAACTGCAATTTAACCAATTAAATAATAATTAAATTTAAACAACTAAATTTAAATAACTTTGCATATTGCCAAACCTGATGTCCTCTGAGATTTT
Organism: Podarcis pityusensis; assembly: GCF_964106645.2. Classification (NCBI taxonomy): domain Eukaryota; kingdom Metazoa; phylum Chordata; class Lepidosauria; order Squamata; family Lacertidae; genus Podarcis; species Podarcis pityusensis. The sequence continues at coordinate 80,640,431 of NC_138030.1, forward strand.
GAAGGCAATGTGACATAGCTTGCAATTTAATAAAAAGGTGTCACTCATTGGAAGGGAAGCTTAATATTTTATTTTTCATTTTCTGTTTCCTTTATGCAGAACTAAGGCGTTAGTTGAATAACGTTAAGATCTGTAGGAGGGGCTCTCTTAATATTTTCCCCAGCCTTGGAACTGTGGAGGCTGGGAGAGAGCTTTTTCTGTGGCAGCCCTTAAATTGGGGAACTCCGTCCCCATAGAATGCATCTTGCAACTTCACTGTGCAGCCTTTGCTGTATGTTAAAGAAGCAGCTTTCCCCCCTGGCCTTAGGCAGTGAAGGTGACTTTGGCTAAATTTATACCATTCTATTCCATTTGGAATGGTGATGTGGAAAGTAAAAAACTTCACTCCATTGTCACTGTCTTCATTCTTATTTATTTGACAGATATATATATATATATACTGTAAAGTTAAAGGGACCCCTGACCATTAGGTCCAGTCGCGGACGACTCTGGGGTTGCAGTGCTCATCTCGCTTTATTGGCTGAGGGATCCGGCGTACAGCTTCCAGGTCATGTGGCCAGCATGACTAAGCCGCTTCTGGCAAACCAGAGCAGCGCACGGAAACGCCGTTTACCTTCCCGCTGGAGCGGTACCTATTTATCTACTTGCACTTTGACGTGCTTGTGAACTGCTAGGTTGGCAGGAGCAGGGACCGAGCAACAGGAGCTCACCCCGTTGCGGGGATTCGAACCGCTGACTTTCTGATCGGCAATCCCTAGGCTCACTGGTTTAGACCACAGCTCCAGCCGTGTCCCATATATACTGTACTCCCCTTCAATTAGCACTTTATTAATAAAATATAATAGTAATAAAGCAACAACAATTAAAGGCAGAATTAAAAAAAAATTGAGAAGATAAATGTCAAATCAGCAGTTAAAAGATTGGGAAAATTAAAAGGTTTTCATTTGGCTCCAGAAAGATAACACAAAGTCCAGCAACAACATGCAGCTTCTTTGGGCAGGAGTTGGAGCTCTCCAAGATATAGCAATGGCCACCAATTTAGATGGCTTTAAAATGATTTATGGTGCATTAGGCTTTCAATGGCCACTAGCCATGATGCCTATATTCTGCCTCAACTGTCGGAGGCAGTTCCTGGGGATTACAAACAGAATGGCATCCACATACTGCTTGCTGGCTTCAGATTGGCAAAATTTTGGAACCAGGATGTGAATGGAAAATGTATGGACTTAATTTTCAATACTTTCATTTAATATCTATAGTAATACCTCCACGAACGTCTGCCTCATCTAGCGTCCATTCCAGCGAATGTCCGTGGCAAACCTGGAAGTACCGGAATGGGTTACTTCTGGGTTTGCTGCTTGCACATGCGCAGAATTGCTAAATCGTGCTTTGCGCGCTTGCGCAGATGCGGCGCTTTGCCCTGCGTCCTTTTCGGCTAGCAGCTGTGGCTCTGGGACAGATCCCAGTCGCAAAACAAGGTACGACTGTACTGCTGACTCTAAGGTTAATTTAGATGGACATCAGAGGTAGCAGTCACCGCAAAGTGGCTTTGGGGGACTGAATAACTATTGGTTTCCATGCTTTAGCCTAATCATAGACCATTTTAAGAATGTGCTTTGTGTGTGTCAGAATATTCATATGAAAACATCATCCAGATTGAAATCACATCATCTTGTAATGACTTCATTAACTCTGCCACCAGTTCAGCAACCCTTTTTATTCCCTTTCACCCTTTGTTTTCTGAAACATTTTCATGATGTTGTTGTTTTTGGTCAGAAAAACGAATATTGCTAAATATGGTTTCTGGTTTTTTTTTATAGTAAAACCAACAATAACAATGAGTCTAGCTATTATATTAACAATTAGTGCTGATCCCACACACGGCTTTCATCTCCTGGTCATTTGTCATAATGCTTATATTTCTCTTGCAATGAGGATGTGTGATGCCTCTCTGAAAGCAGCTGGAATGAAAACAAACACATCCACCAAGTTTGGCAAGCAAGAGAACAGAGACAGATTAATTTGTTGTGTGCTTCAAAGGGTTCCTCAGAAAAAGCTCTTTCATTGATGGTGGAGTGGCACACTATGCCTGTAAGCATGGAAAGTCTGAGCTCCATTCTTAATTTAGTACCGTGTGGAAAAGTTGATGGACGATGACAGTAATGTTGGTTTTACTTCTATTGTAAGGTTCTTTGTAAAAGAGCAAGTCTCAGTTATTAATCTGCAAAATCTTAATTTCTGTGGATTAATTCTGAACACACATATATACACACACTGCTAAACCTCACTTCTAATGCTGTGCAATTTCCCAGTTCATTTATACAGTTGTCTCTATCTGGGTTAAGTTTTGTTTCTAAACTGTGCAAAGAAGAACTAAAGAAACTTCTATTTAAAACAAAGTTCACGGAGTTCAGTAAGTGTTCCAAACAACAGGAAAATAATCCTAAATTATTCTAAGTCTGCAATGTATACACTTACCTGGGAGTTAGCCCCACTGAACTCACTGGAACTTACATATCGATTCATGTTATTAGAAGAGAATTTGTCGCTAGCACACTTCACTTTGATTTCCACTCCACCCCGTCCAGTTGATTATTTTATGTCATTTTGGTAAGAACTTGGCTTGAAGTTCACAGGCAGCACAAAACATGTAGCTACAAACAGAGCCCTTCATCAGTTGAAACATCTTCCCTTCAGACTTTGGGATAAATAGACTTCTCCGTTTACCACTGACACGTGTGTGAGGAACAGCCCATAACATGATTGAACTCCATTGATTTTTCATAAAAGTTTAATAAGACGATACAGGTCAAAAGCTTTGCAAAATTTGCAATAAATTTTGGCAGCTATCTGAACTAGACTTTGCTGCAAAAGCTGACATAAGAGGAGTGAAAGTGTTGGCTGAGACTATGAAAGGTAATGAGCACTGTGAAACTTTTGATCAGCTTTTTCAAGACCTTTGTATTGACTGCTGTTTCTCAGCAGATTAATTTTTTTTTGTTTAGAGGAGATTTCATTCATTTGATAATATCAGCATATCTCCAACAGCATGCATTATAAAAGCACCTTCCTAATAGTGATGTCCCAAAACACTTTGATGCCCAAGACAGACTATCCCAATGGTGGTCAGAGTATTAAAACGAAATAATTGACATTTTGCTGCCTTTTAGTGGTATTCCAAAACATGCTGTCTGAGGTGAACTGCTTCTTCCCGCCAAATATTTGGGATGATCCTGCTCCCTAAATGCAACCTCTCTTGAAGTGCAGCTTTCTGTGGGAATGTTGAGGAAGGTAGGAGAGGATATATTGATTAAATATTATCCCTCCTCACTCACTTTAGTGAGCAAGCAGCAGAGCACATTCCTTGCAGCTTGTTGGAAGCAAGTTGATGATTCGTTAGAATCATTTAAATTAAGCAGTTCAGACTGGCTTGTCCAGTCTGGATTGTTCCTGGTAAGTTTTCCTTTTATTTCCTCCTTAAAATAATAATAACACGACAGTCTTTTTTAAAAGTAAGAGTAAAGTTTTACTAACATTCAGTTCACAGCAGTAATCTGAAGGCAGGCTTTATCTTGTGGTTACAGTTACATAGTCATCTTTTACATGGTCAGCTAGGGTCATGCCCATCTACCTGGTCACACACAAGGGGAGGAGACTCCAGAGCAGCTTTGACAGGAAGTCCGCCCTGTCTGGAGCCACATTCCCCTGTGTGTCCACTCTAGGCAACAGGAAAGTATTGTACTTGACTGCTTCAGGGATGATACATCCCTCACTTCATGTTTTACACACGCTTAAAGCAGCTAGGACAAGGGCAGTCAACATGTTTGGGACTACAAATCCTGTCAGACTCAATCAGTATGGCTGGTGTTTGGCAGTGATGGAAGTTGGAGTCCAAAGCATCTGGAAGACTTTGCATTGGCTATCCCTGATCTAGGACATACGTACTTGCACATAATGGCTGCCAACTGGAGTCCATTTTTATATAGCTCCATGTGGGTGGGATGCTTCATGATGACGTATTTGTTGTGTAGTGACATACCATGCAACCTGGGCAATTTTCTTCATACCAGCACAAATGCCCTTTGCCATGAGGTTTCATGAGAAATGGAGAAAATCACTGATCCATGTGGTGATTAATAATAATAATAATAATAATAATAATAATAATGAGGAGGAGGATATCACATTTAACAGTATCAGAAGCTGTTAAAAGATCAAGGTCATACTCCCCAATCTTGTTTCTGACAAACGTTACCAATCAGGGCAACAAAGGTGGTGGTTTCAGTGTCATGGCCGGGCCTGAGACCAGTCTAGGATGGATCCAAGTAATCAGTTTCCTCCAAGTATGCCTGAAGCTGGACCACCTCCTTGAACACCTTGCTCAACATATTTGCCACTGGGTGATACATAAGTTACACTTCTAGGCCCAGGGAGGTCACCTGTTATATAGGGAGATACCTGTAAAATATAAGGCAATATGGGAGTTCAAGGGGGGTAAGTGAGAGAGGGATTCGAACTGCCAACCTTCCGAATGGCAAGCCCAAGAGGCTCAGTGGTCTAGACCACAGCACCACCCATGTACACATGGAGGGACCCACTGAATGGTTTGAGTTTCTAACGTACACTTCTTCCATTTTACATTTTCACATTTAAATTGCTATGATTGGCTTTGTAGTGGACAGCTTAGACACCATAATATTATTTCTCTCACACCCTTCCCCACCCTCCTTGCCCTTTCAGTCATTTCCTACTTTCTTTACAAACTTGTCATTTAGCTCCTAAAAATATCCGTGTTATCAGGGTTCAGACTCAGGGCTTTCTCTGAGAGACTATTGTTTGCCAATAATTAGTTTTGTGGTGCATAGCATCTGAGTGGCTCCCTGGTCCTTCTGAGCAGCCTATTATGCTAACTTTCAGTTTCCTGACTGGTCTGCCAAACAAGCACAGATGGAGATAGAAGGAACTTTTGGCTTACTGATAACAGTGATGTTCCCCTTCCGACATCTACACAGAAAACATGGCAGTTTTCGCAGAAAACCAGCGTGTTGCAGAAAACAACCCATAAACAAGCAGAGGATACAAGTGCTAGCAGGAAGGAAGGCCGAGAACAGACAAAAGGGAAACAATTTTGTTGCTAGATGTTGAGATGTTGTTTTTGCGACTCTGAAAATGTTTTGCAAAATGGGAAAAAGGCATGGCCTTGAAAGCATCACGCTATCTTAACGTTTATAGAGGTGGCTTCACAGTGCTCTTAGCGTATTGATGAAAGCCTTGCTGTCTCTGTATTGAAAACGGGTCTGTCGTTACGGTTTGCTTTGAAGATTGGAATTGCCTGATTAGAATCCAGAATTTGACCAAAGGAAGGTTCTTGTTTCTTACTTTGGCTGTGGTTGATCCTCCGAATGGTTCATTCACCTGCAAGGGTGGCCCCTGAGAGGCGTGCTTGGTAGATTGTGTGGCAACCAGGGTCAGCCCAAGACATTTTGCTGCTTGAGATGAAGGGAAAACTGGCACAACCACACACCGGCTTTCTATCTACAGAAACTGGGAGAACCGGCAGTACTGTATAATCTTACAGGTGACATGACAGCAGGCTTGCTCACACTCTGCTTTTTAATTTGTTAATATACAACCTTACATCTCCAGTGCCCTATCATTTAGAGAAAAGATACCCAGCAGTACATCCCTTGGAACTCCTCAGCTCTCATAAATATATTCATAGTCTGTAGAGGGCCTTCTCGGTAGTGGTTCCTGCCCTGTGGAATGCCCTCCTATCAGATATCAAGGAAATAAACAACTATCTGACTTTTAGAAGACATCTGAAGGCAGCCCTATTTAGGGAAGCTTTTAATGTCTGATGTTTTATCCTTTTTAGATTTATTTATTTATTTATAATTTTGTTGGAAGATACCCAGAGTGGCTGGGGAAACCCAGCCAGGTGGGCGAGTATGAATGAATGAATAAAAAAATAAAAAAATAAAAAAATAATTTGACTGTGGGTTTTTGTTTATTTTTTAACTGCTGTTATTGTATACTGCTCCGATCTCCTTAGGGGGAAGAATGGAATCTAAATTATTTTTGATATCCAGCTAACTTGTGAATGTCAATATGAGGTACAGGAAAAAGCCTGAAATGAGCATCTTTATCAGTGTAGCTTTTTCATTTGATTTACAGACACGAGAGAAGCAAGTGCCAGGTGAAACTATGCTTGAGAATACAATAATACAAATGGTTTCAAAGAGTAGTGTAGAATCTTATGTCAAGGGTACTCGGTGATGTCCTCACTTCTTAAAGTTGGATTAAACATTTTGCAGTTATTATTTTTGTTCCAAATAATGTTTTGGGCCAACATTAAATATTTATTAAATCTCCCCCCTTTCATGAACAAACACTTATTTTTAAATGTTAAAAAAGACACACCAAAATTTAAGTTGAAAAGAAAAAAATACAAAACTTATCTTGATATTTCTAGGTGTTGCTATGTATTTGAGTAATATGTTGTCAAACCAACAGCATTCCTAAGATGCATTAAACTAATATTTCATAAGAATGCCTCAACCCTGATGATGTATTAATGTAATACATCGTTAAGGCGCCATTGCTCTTATGACATATAGCTCAAAATATTCCTATACTATTGAAGCACTACCTAGGGCATCTAGATTTGCTCGACCTGGGAAGGAAGAAAATGTTTCTAACGGCTAAGGTGTTGAGTTTTTGCAAAGGGGGATGCATAGAGAAATGCAGCTGAAAACTAGATGTATCTGGAGGAAGCAATGGAATTGCATAGTTTGTGAAATAAAAATAAAGAAGAGCCAGACTGAAGCTGTAAAATTCCTAAATGCCAAAATAGGAGCCGGAAGATTTGATCCTGGCTACTCTTAAGACAGCTTTTGATGCTGCACAAAAGCACACACTTTTTTGTGTAATGTGCAAAGGGAAAACTGCACATTAGCATGGAATTTACGCATCTTACACAGATTTCAGTATTGGTGCCTGTAAGTTTTATCCCAGATAAACAGCAGCTTTGTGGAGCTTTGGGGAAATTGTACATGGGAAAGGATTAAATAATAAACACACCCCAATCTGATTTGTCCACTGCTGTAGGCTACTGCTATTATTATTATTTTTAAGAAACTGAGAGATCCTAATCATAAATCTGCATCACACATCACATGTGGTTGTGCTCTCACATTGTGTGGAAAATGAGCAACACCCTCTTCTCATGGTACCGCAAGTGGTATAAACACACAGCAGTGCCATTAGGCATGGACTTGGGTCTGGCTGCCCAGCTCTCAGGGAGGCCCAAATGAGGCACCCTGGTTGTCCACGCCCCCTTGGCACTGGGCTGAACCTGGGATAGCCACATGGAGCAATCTCTCAGCAAAATGGTGGTGCTGTTACTGAGATCCCAGTAATAGCTGTTTAGGTGGCTGGCTGACATTTTGGAATTGCAGCCTAGAGGACGTGAGTTGGAAACCTGGCGGGTGAAACCAGCTCCAGTGTAGAGTGTGGTTGCCAAGTGAGTAGCCAGGAAGGAAGAAACCATGGCAAGAGGGGAGGTTGGAGCACTGCAAAGGTACCAGCAGACCCAGTCTGGCGCTCCTACCGTGTGTCCACCGTGCCAATCTCACCACCACCTTGTACTCCCCCTTCTCTGTTTCGTCATGCAGCAGTGGTGTGGGCCAATGAGGTCAGGTCAGAACCACACCCTGCTACTAACAGGGCTCTCAAACCTGGCAGTGCTCCTGCAAACAAGGGGATGCAGATCCCACCGGCAATTGTATAGAGTGTCTGAAGCCATTCCCCAGAACCAGTTCCACTGAAATAAAATGGACTTTATTTCAAGAAAGAGATGGTATAGCTGTTAGCATCACTGTATTCTTAGTTGTATTGCTTGTACATACGGTGTAACAACACAGATCTAAATACGCTGACATGCATTTTTCATTAAGTGAAAACCTGCAGCGCTGTGGTGCATATTCTGCTGTTGCTGAAGCATGGGCTGGTTGCACTAGTGCTGTGCTGAAAGCTGTCCTCCAGTTTCTGAAAAGATCCCCCCTCCCCTGAAGAACAGGATTTTCATTATTTGTTTTATTCTTAGGGCACTTTAGAATTTCTTTAGAATTTGCTGGGTGTAGAGGTTTGACTTCATCACTGGCAGGTGGTCAAGGGTGGCTTGTTGTTGTTGTTGTTTTCCTTTCCAATGAACTTTGCAGCTTTCCTTGACTGCTTATTCTTGTTGATCAGAAATATCCCCATGGGAGGAATGATCTCATGATGTCTTTTCTTGGGCTTAAACTTTTCTTGGGCTTTAAGTGTGGTCACCCAGGGAGGCTGCAGATTGCAGACTGCTGCTGAGATGATTTGTAAAATGAAAGAAAGAATGCTCACTCTCAACCACCTTAAAAATAAAGTCAGTGTGACCCCCTTAAAAAAAAAAACAACCCAGGAGAATTTCACCTCCCTTTGATCATTTTCTCTGCATTTGAAAATTACAAAGGAGACTCCCCCTTCCCGCCAATTCATTGCATGAATGACAATTCAGGTTTAGATGACCCTTGGGGTCCTTTCCATCTTTACAATTCTATGATTGACAGAGAAAAGCAGACAGAAATGTGGGAGAAACTTTTAGCATACTTCTAGGTTGCACATTTAATGAATGCTGGTAACAGACATAGAGCAGATGAATTGCATTGGTGTTTTGGCCATACCCATCATGTCTGCCTCTCAAGCAACAACAGCTCAGACTCCAGTTGTCCACCAGTTGTCCACCTGTGACATCTCTACTCTTGCAAGATTTATGAGGATTAAAAAGGGAATATATGGCACTCTTCGCCAGTGTGGTGTAGTGGTTAAGAGCAGTAGTCTCGTAATCTGGGGAACCGGGTTCGCATCTCTGCTCCTCCACATGCAGCTGCTGGGTGACCTTGGGCCAGTCACACTTCTTTGAAGTCTCTCAGCCCCACTCACCTCACAGAGTGTTTGTTGTGGGGGAGGAAGGGAAAGGAGAATGTTAGCTGCTTTGAGACTCCTGAAGGGAAGTGAAAGGCGGGATATCAAATCCAAACTCCTCCTCCTCCTCCTCCTCCTCTTCTTCTTCTTCTTCTTCTTCTTCTTCTTCTTCTTCTTCTATTTTTCAGAAATTTTGCATTGTGTGCACAATTAAGCTTCTAAACCAGAGTTATACATTAATGTCTATAGTAGCCTGTTAGTTATAGCCAAGATACTTCCCTCTGGAATATTGAGAGATAAAGTGCTGTGGGTGGTGGTGGGTGGAAACTTACTTGACTTTTTAGGCAGTGGAAACATGGTAGGCAGACCTACCTTGAATGTGTGGTGTTAGTTCTGTGAAAAGTGTTTGGCTGCGATATAGCTCTTTTTGTTCATAGCCTGGGGGACTGGTACAATTTCCTACTCTCTCTCTCTTTTAAATGACATGAAAAAGATTGCAGTTAAGAAGCGAAGGAAGAAATATGTGTCTTTGCTTTTCGGTTTCCTAGTCCCTGCCTGCCCTCCACAATACACCTTTGCAGATAACAGAGTAGTTCAAAAAAGTTCCCTCTACCAATGTTGTGTGTGTGTGTGTGTGTGTGTGTGTGTGTGTTGAGCCTTGTTTGACTTTGACGGCAACTCAAGTAGGGTGGCAGTGTTACAAGTAGCTGTGATAGGTCACAGGCAGCTTTGACAGCTTGGCACATTCAGTGACGAGAAGCAGTTCTCCAACCTAACAGATGCTGCTCTGCTATTCCCTTTGATCACTACATGGCTGCTTAAGAGGTATTGCCGCTGCAAGTGTGTCGTTTTCATTACGAACTACTTCTGATATCAAGTGAAATCCGCTGGGACTGAAACGGCGGTCTGCATTACATGGGAACAAGATGTCTCCTTAGGGTATATGCGCTAGACATAATAAAAAAAAAAAAATCACCCTTTACCCAATGATCCAGTTTCTTTTGGGATGTTTATGTTAAAAAAGGGAGATTAGCAAAAGACACCCTATTTGGGAAAAAGTGAAGGTTTTGTTTTTTGTTTTTAAAAGAATTCTAACCAAAAATTGCTGCTTTCATTACCCCCCATCGGTGGGGTGTGGAATGGCTCGGTAAAAATTTGTGGAATTTATATTAAAGAAAATGCAAGTGATTCACATAAGAATGGCTTCTGGTTGTTTTAGAACATGACATTCCATGTATTGGGGGCTTTCTCTTCACAGTAGTTGCCATCTACCTCTTGAGTTATACTAGAGATAGAAAGCAGGTAATGAATAGTATAATAACCAAGGGAGAAAACTAAGCCTTCCTTCAAAAGAGACACTTTAGGCCTTCCCAAAGTCCTGGATTTTGCTTTGAACAGCAGAGCCCCATCCCATATTGAGCGTTGCTTGGGAAGAATATGCAGTTTCAAAGGTGGCTTTCAGTGGGGCCTAAGACCTGCCCAAAGCCATGACTGGTTCCAGAAGGCGACAAGTGCCATGGTGTTGGCCAACACCTGTTGGAATTTGGACAGAATCTTCAAACAAAACCATCCTATGTTCGTAGTGCTGTGTGACCAAAGGGCAGCACTGGAATCGAGAATGGAGCAGGTCTCCTTTGGGTACTGGAAGATTTTTAAATTTTTTTAAGTGATATGGCATTCAGATAAAAATAGTTTGGCTTGCTTGCATGTGTCATATGGCAGAGGGCTGTTGGGTGCATTTTCACTTGGTGCGCCATATACACCTGCAGTTTAGGGGCCCACTGGCGGGTGCAGTTATTGTAGGTGCACCCCAAAACTGCGACATCTCTAGAGGAATTTTTGACTTGCCGTTTTTAAACAGCAGAGCCCATGCCATCTCATAAGCTGCTTTTTGAAAGTCCCCCCAGACTTTCAAAAGTGGTTGCTGTGTGGTAACAGGAGCTGCTGTTCAAGGAAACCAAGCCAAAAGCCCACTTGGATGCATGGGATGAGATGAGTTGCATAATCCCAGCATGTACTGAAAATGTAAGTGACAGAAGTAAGGCATTCTTACTCCTGAAGTATTAATAGGTAAGCACTATTTGTGCTGCTTGTGTAAATTGGTCTTAAATTGGTCTAAAGACTTCTCAGTTCTAACTCCTAAGGCAGAGCTTTCCAAACAGTATGTCGCGAGATGTTAGTGTGTCAGCTGCAGTGTCATCTGTTTCGTGTGAACGCTCCCCGTGCTCCTCCCGGGGCTGGAAAGGGGTTAGTTTAACCTCCGGTTTGCTAGTAAAACTGAATTACTGTGTTACGAAATGATGCATGTTTAAAAAGTGTGTCACCAACATGAAAAGTTTGGAAAGCTCTGCCGTAAGGCTTTTCTTCCATCGACTTGATTCAGTATGAGAATTATTTCCTGGCTTAAACCTACAGATGGGACTGTCTCTGAAAACAGCCCATCTCCTTGGTATAGTAAAGGAAAGTACTAGCCTTCCAGCCAGATGCTGTCATCTGGACCCATGACCTTATCTTTACTGTTAGCCAGATTACTCTTCAACCTGATCACTTCCAACCGTTGCTTTTCCTGTTTTGACATTCTCTGGCATTTTCTTTATTTAAGGCCTGCACAAGTTCCTACCTTGCATTTTTCGTTCTCTTTGTGGGCCGTAAGAGCACATGATGATGGTTACTTCCATGGTAGCCTTGACACCTTTCATTTATTGTTATTATTATCATTAAATAAAATTTAATACAGTCTCCACAAAAATAATAAACATAGCATTGAGTTTATAGTAGATAGCAAATTTCTACTACCAGTTTCACAAACATCTGTAGAGAGTCTACAATGAACAGTAATGTTTTAGGATTCTGTAAAATGACACCCTGACACCTTTCATGAAGTTGATCTGACATCCCAAAAAGAAAGGAAAAATAATGAAAGAGAAGAGGAGAGACTGAAAAAAAATGAGATTTTAATTAAAATGTTTGGAATTAGAAGGGGAAGTGAGTGAGCAACAAACGTTAGAATGCGCTGAAATGCAATGCACTGATGTAGAAACATAAAATTGAAATTCTCTTAAATTTGGTAACATTCTTTGTGAAAGCTTCTTTGCGGTCTGACACACTACAATGTAGGAAAAGGCTTTGAATTTCCAATTCGTCCAGTTTATGATTCTTTAATTTTGCATATCAAATAAATATTGGATAAGATTCAGAATTCGGCAAAACATTTAAGTTTTGTCACCCAGATTTTGTCAAAATTTAAATTCTGAATATGACCATAAAAACGTGAATATTACTATTATTTATTTCTAAACAGCTTTTAACCCAAAATTCACAGGGCAATGTACAAAATATAAAACCATACAAAATAAAACTATAAAAACATACACTCATACCTCATGTTGCGTCCACTTCAGGTTATGTGTTTTCGTGTTGCGTCCCGTGGCAACCCGAAAATGCTGGAACGGATTACTTACGGGTTTTGCTGCTCGTGCATGCGCAGAAGCGTTAAATTGTGCCGCGTGTGCAGATGCAGTACTTCAGCTTGCGTCAGTTCCATGTTACAGACGGGCCTCCGGAACGGATCCCGTCCGTAACATGAGGTTCCACTGTATGTATAAATATAGGCTTAAAACATGCAATAAATAAATATGCAGCAGAGGTTAATTTCAAAGCAGTAAGTGAACAATAAAGCTTTATTGGCTGAATTCATGCCAGAGGCCTGAGTAAACAAATAAGTGTTTAATAAAAGTTGGAAAAACAGAAATGAGGCTGGCTGTACCTCCAGTGAGAGGAACTTGAATTCTCTGGATTTCTTTGATTTTTGCAGGCATCACATGTAAATCTCATATTGTCAGAAATAAAATACTATTGCATGTCATTTTTCAAATACTAAATAGCAAATGTTACCAGATGCTAATACCTTTGCATGTCTTGTCTTAAGAATACTAATGTCAGAATACTAATTTTGACATGCCAACTATCAATCACTATCAAATGGTAAATACCACTGTATGTCAGCTACCAAGTACACACATCATTTGCCAGATTGCGGACATCCAACATCAATATGGAATCAAATAAAATAGCAATAATAAATATTTGTTAATGTTGCAAGATAAATATTTCAAAGAGAATGTTCAAGGAGGTTTTTTGCAGCAAAATTGTTTCAGTTCTATTTCATATTTTCTAACTTACATTTTTGTTTAAAGTTGGGGGTTTTATCCAGTGTTAGTCCTACTCCGAGTAGACACATTGAAGTTACTAGACATGACTAACTTTGGCTCATTAATTTCAGTGGGTTTATTCTAAGTAGGAGTAGCACTGAATTCAAATGTGAAATATTTAAGCATTTCAGGTTGTGTGCTTTTGCAGAACTCCCATTAATTCCAGTTCAGCTAGTCTGCAAATAATAACTAAATTAATACTAATTTATCACTACTATGATTTATTTCATTTATGAATCACTTCCCAGCAGGCATCCTAAAGTGATTTACAATATAATAAAATACTAATTCCTGAACTAGTGGGTTTTGTTTGTTTGTTTATGTGTTATGCATTCTGTTCATTGTACGATCACCTACTGAGATAAAGGTAAAAGGTAAAGGACCCCTGGACGGTTAAGTCCAGTCAAAGATGACTATGAGGTGCGGCGCTCATCTGGCTTTCAGGCTGAGAGAGCCGGCGTTTGTCTTCAGACAGCTTTCTGGGTCATCTGAGGTAACTGGTGAGACAAGGGAACTGCAGGCAGGCACTATGAGAAAGACAGCAGAATTGTTTCTGCTTGGAAGTCTCTCAGCGTGCTTCAGTTTTGAGCAGGTTATCACTGAAAGGAGCTACCAAACTTCAGAAAGAAGACTGTCCTATGATAGTCTTTCAGACAGAACTCAGGGTAGCCAAAGGTGTGCCTGCCAGATGTTGTTAGACTGCAAGCAGGTAATGGGAACCAAGGCAAGAGGTGGGCAGTTTCAGTAGCTGTTTTAGGGATGTTCACCTAAGACATCCTGCAGTCATGGGCCAGCACTACATGAAAAAACCCCTTCAATATCAGTGAAGCCATTCACAAGATTCAGAAGAGGATCGTGCATTTATATGTTTTGCTAGATCAAGGCCTCCTTGAACTTGGATATGGTGACATTCTGTTTATAGAGAAGTAGGCTGAGACTTCCAAATTGTTTCCATACTTTGAAACAGATGAACTCTATGACTGCAGCCCATTACAGCCAACATCAGCTTGCAGTGAAACTATTTTGATGAGTGGCGGGGTGGAGATTGTGCTGCAAAAAACCCCAAAAAACCTGGTTGCATTTTAAGTGTGATACTTCAAGAGAACAATTCTACCTTCTAATATATTGGAGAACAATTCCTTCTAGACATACAGGATAGAGTAGAACAGATATAATGTCAGATATAAGTTAATAGCAGTACCACTTAATAGAGGAAATCTCTGAAATACATAAACAAACATTTTTTCCAGGCCTAGTTCAATAACTTCAAAGCAATTATAATAATCCAACACACTTTAAAACTTGTATTTCTTCTAGATTCAGAGTGAATCGGGATAAATATTAACGAAGCCTTATAAATGTGGTTTTACTGTATTGTTATTTTCTCTCTGCTCCCTCCCGGCTTTCCATTTCAGGCTGAAATGAAGTAGCTGGGCAACACCATAGAACAGTTCAAACCTGGTATTTACATGACACGCTGATGTCAGTCATCCTCTTAGCTGACCTATGTGATCCTCCAGATCAGGTCGCTTAACCTTATGGGCATGTTTATTAGTTCAAGAGAGCTTGTGTGTGTAGGTAAAGGGTCACCAGACTTTTTTGGTCCCATGAGCCCATCTGCAAACAGAAGAGGTTGTAGTGGGCACCTCAAACCAAAACCAAGCACAAACCACATCCTAGTCAATTGGGTACAAAAGCATTCTTCTTCCCAGCCTGTCTTCCTCAGGGGTGAAGGGACTGTCGACACATGCCTTCGCGGGGGCTCATGTGTGCCCATTGAATTTAGTGGAAGGTGAAGCATCATACCTGTATTCTCCTAGTTCAGATCTAACACCGTTTCTCCTTTGCTTGCTTAATTTCAGCTAGTTACTTGATTTGAAAGTTGGCAAAAGAAACTATAACTAGTGTGGATGGAATGGCAGGCTATAGTTGTGTTCAGGCATTTACCTGGGAGCAGGGTGGCACATATAAAGCCCTACCCCCAATATCTCTGGGGTACACTTCAGATCTTCATGCTGATTAGCATAAAAGTCTGAATATAGTTTTCAAGCAGATCTGTTTTAACGAGCTTGGAATCTTTCCTGTGAGTGGGAATCCTATCTTATCTGGATTTTAGAGTTTCTAAGCGTGTTCAGTTAAGCACATTTAAAAAAATCTCTTCAGACTTTTGCACCAACACAGGGGTGAAGAACCTCAGTTCTGGGACTGAGCACAGGTATCTCTTATCTGGAAATCTCCCCAGATCATACCCCTTAGCATCCCTGCTTTACCCCGACTGGAATGTCTCTTTGACTTCTGATCATGCTTCTTGTTTGCCTGGAAGGGAGCGTAAATAGGGCTTTATGCATGCAAAGGTAAAATTTACCTACTGTACAAAGGTAAAATTTACATGGGTTGCTTTGCCCACTTCTGTCTCTGGCACTGTCTGCCGCTGCCATGTGGCCCTCAGAAGGTGTCTAGAAGGAAAAGTGGCCCTTGGGCTAAATGCACTCCTGCACTAATGGGATGATCTGAAGCACAGTTCGGGAAGTAATTTAGAAATAAGTAGTTGAACTGGCACATGGGCAAAGAGTAGGGAGAGCAAGAGGGAAATGCATAAGCTGGAGGCTCACTCCCAGCAAACCATAGATAGGTGTTACATGTGAAGCAGGCCTCCATGTGCTTGGTGCTACCCCCAGAATTAAAGTCAAAGAGGAAAAGTCTTCATCGAGGAGCTCCTGGATAAACAAGAGTTTTGCTCTGATCCAGAAAATTGTGAGCACTACTGTCCCTAGCCCCTAAGATGAGATGGAATCTGAGCAAATAAATTCAAGCTGACAATTGATGCTGTGAACCCTCCGTTCTAAGAAGGCATCTCATTTTATCTCTGGTTGTAATGTGAATATGTGTGCCTTGCCCTGAGCCTTGTGCATAGCATAGTCTCTGCAGCTAAATAAGTAAAAGAAATCCACTGCTCATTATTTCTGTGTACAGCTGGAAGTTAAATCAGATGCTAATCAGAGTAAACTTCTCCTGGTACTACATTGCTAGTGTATTGCACTCACTTTGCTATTCTCTATTCTATCTTTTAATTATACCCTGGAAAAACAGAATTGGGGGTATGGGTTTTGCTGATGATTGTGATTTGATATATAACATACTCAAACTTCACTTGAGTCTTTGACACAAAGTTGACTCCCAGCTATCCAAAGCAATGTTAGAGTTTGCTATATTATTATATCTGACAATGTGGATTGATGCCATCCTGGGAACATATGTTTCTGAAACTACAGTTAGTACATGATTGACTTGCTATACAGGAAGTTTCTCTTTCTGCCTTGGATTTGACTGAGTTTATTGTACTCCCATGGTCCATTGCATGCTGAATTTGATGCAGGCTGTAGTAGGAACAACAACTTCCTTGGAAGTGGCTTCAGGAACAAAATTAATGGTGTGGGATTTGCAAGGAGGGAGGGTGGGGAATGAGGGCAATGAATTAATCAGCCACAATTTTCTCCCATACCTTGAATACATTGTTTATAACATCCTTTGCTAACCTAATGCCCTCCTGATGTTTTGAATTACAACTCCCATCAACCTCATTCAGCAAATGACTCAAGCTCATGGAAGTTGTAGTACAAAACATAAGGAGATAACCAGGTAGGTGAAAGCTGATTGATAATGTATTGTGTTGTGCAGTATTCCAGTTGTGGAATGGATTCTGTGTAGCTTGTCTCTTAAGTTACTTATTTCTGTGTCTATGGAAGTGCATTGTTCAACGATCACACTAGGCGGAGTTGGTCTGAGGAGATTTGAGGCGGGAAAGTGCCCCATGAGGGGGCCTTTCCTAAAACAGTAGGTCATCAGTTTACCTGAGGGTAGCAGAGGCAAACAATTGCTTTTAATTCCCCACAAATATCCCAGAGGACCTGATCATTCTGTGAAATAAAAATGGCTGTCTGCCGTTGCTAAGCAACCCTGCCACTCTAGGTCGGGGTAGGTATCAGGGCCAGGGTGCTGAGGGCCTTGCAGCTGGAAGAGTGTGTGCCAGCCAGGTGATAGCTCTAGGCCAGGGGTGCCAACATGAATAAAATAAAATATTGGGGGCCCCAAGTAAGCCCTGTTTACATGATGTGGTGCATGCACACCATCTGAGTGGCAATGCCCATCAACTTGGGGGCGGTGAATCCCTCAGATATTTTATTGGGTGGGGGGGCTGAAGGGACCTTGGCCCCTAGGAGTTGGCTCCTATGCTCTAGGCCTGATAAAGAGGAATCACTAAAATAAAATAGTCTGTATTAAATAACTAGTAATAACATCATACTGCCTATGCCTGCTGAGGGCCAGCTCCCTTAAGCTTTAGGCCTGGCTTCCTCAACTTTTAAATTGAAATGTCATAAATCTTATCAGAATGAGTGGGCAGACTAGAATGTACAACTATGTAGCGGAAGGGGATGCTGTTTTTGAATGATTCCACACAAACTCCCTGCAAGTAGAGCACTAGCATAGCAGAGGGAGATGATCTAGCTCAGCTACTGCAGGTAGGGAGAACCAAAAGAAGACATCTGCTGCCAAAGTTCTTCCCACAGTTTGTGGCTACAAATTTTGATGTTGAACATGGGCTAGATTCAGGCTTCTGTTTCCACTCTTACTTTAGGGTAGTGTCTCCCCGCTTCACCCCCTCACATACACTTGCACTGAAGTGGTATCTTTGTCCCAGAAAGCCCAGAGAGCAGCCAGAGAGGGGAGACTGATCTTCCTTCAGCAGTATCTGATTGACCTCCCACGCAGCAATGCCACCTCTGTTTTTGAAGTGGTGATCAGGAGCCAAAATACCATGTTTTCTAGTAGCAGCAACATCTGTCTTCTTGGCAGGCTCTCCTGGCAATTGTTTGGAGAACTCAGGAATTGCCCCTGGCTCTATCAGGTATATTTACATTGATGAGAGGTTATGCTGAACTCTTGCATTTGCTGCCTGCCTCTTCTATTGTCTTGCCATTTCTTTCCTCTGCCCCCGTCCCCCCCACCAAGTAAAAACAGTTGGTAGGAACGAGAACCAAATATGTGAGTTGATTGTTTTCATTAGTTATCCCCTGAGAATGCTTATATATATCAAGTCCCATTGACTCCCATTTAACTTTGTATAGGATTGCAGTCTAACAGTGCAAGCCTATGTATGTTTACTAAGAATTAATCCCGACTTAGAAGTGGATATAGTATTCCAGCCTTAGTACTTTATTCCGCATAACTGGAGAGGTATCAATAAATGAAAACCAAGCTACACAGTCATCATCCCCAAATGACTATCTGTGTGATTTCAGTCTGCTAGTGTGGGAATGAGTGTTTGAATAATATCTCACATTAAAACAAAATATTTCCCAGGGAGCCTTGTCATTTACATTCTACTTTTTTACATTCAGGAACAGGGATACCACATGTATAATAGATGATGATCATGTATTTTACTTTTAAGCCACAGGTGCAAGGCAGATGCCAAATTTTGAAAGTGCAAACTAGAGACATTCAGAGTCTCTACTTGCTGCCCCACTGCTTAGCCCAAAGTCACATCTATACCATATGTTTAAAGCCTTCTTATACCACTTATACAGTCATGGCTTGCTAAGGGTGCCTAGAATTGTTAGGAGAGCTCCTCACAGAACTGCAATTTTCAGTGCCCTTAACAAATGGTAGTTCCCAGGATTCTTGGTGGGAGACCGTGGCTGTTGTATAAGAGTGCTAGAACTCAATGGTGTGGCTGTGACCATGAGCAAGAAAAAAACAAGGTTAATAGTTTGACGTTCAAATTTATTTGGATCCTATTTCCAAAAATATACTGAATGCATAAAACAATGATGAGTTCTTAGTGCCACATTTTAAAAGACAAAAAGAGTAAATTTAAAATAGGTGGCTTGGCTGCATGTAGTGATGTGTGAGGGGAGAGCTTTAAGATCGTGCGCTGTATAGCTCACAAGGCTTCAAGTTAGACAAGTTTTGTTGCCCAGGACTGCAGAACAAAACAGGTTATTAAGTCAGGTGGCATTCAGCTTGTAGGTGAAAACTGCGAGAGAGAATCATTGTAGGCAGGCTGCTTTTGATGCCACAGGAATGTAAAAAGAGCCCTGCTGGATCAGGCTGTGGCCCATCCATTCCAGTACCCTGTTCTCACAGAGGCCAACCAGGTGCCCGTACAAAGACTGTAAACAGGACCTGGAGTACTGCTTTACCTGCTGTTGCCAGTGACTGGTGTTCAGAAGCATGCTGCCTTTGACAGCGGAGGTGGAACATAGTCATCAGGGTTAGCAGCCATTGATAGCCCTATTCTCCATTGATTTGTCTAATCTCCTTTGAAAGGCATCCAAATTGGTGGCCATCGCTGCCTTCTGTGGGAATGAATAACGTAAGTTTTAACTATGCACCGTGTGAAAAAGTACTTTGTCTTTTTCCAGAATCCTCCATTATTCAACTCCATTGGATGTCCACAAGTTCTAGAGAAGACTTTCCTTATTCTCTTTCTTTACAAAATCATAGAGTACATAATTTTCTACACTTTCCTGTGGACCAGGTCTGAAATATTACTTTGTGTAAATTCTAATCCATGCTATCCCTTCTTAATGAGTTAGATCACTGTCCCATTTAGCCTTGTATTGTCTTCTCTGATTAGCTACAATTTTCCACGGTCTTGGGCAGAGGTATTTTCGAGACCTGATAGTAACATTTTAGCCGGTGATGTCAGGAGACCGCATGACAGACCTTTCTGCATCAATATTGTTCTCCACCTCTGCTATGGGATCTCTCTCCCTCTCTCCCTTTCTTTTTCTTTTACAATGAAGTTGTCATAGAAACAATTTTAAAATGATCAGAATGGCCATATCAATATTTATTGAAATACTGGAAATAAAAATCCATTGGTGTTGAGAAAATTCCTGGCAAGAATTGACATGAGACAACATGAACTTCACAGATACAGTAAGAGAACTTTAACAAGTAACTAACTGCACATTCTAAAAGGGTTGCATGGATTCAAATGCCAGGCAGCTGCGGCACATATTTGTAATACAAATATTCAGACACTTACAGATTGTCTGGTTACAAACACTGAACAACTATAAGAAACCAGCCAAAGCCAAAACCTTTGAATTTTAGTCTGCTTTTACTAATATGTAATCAAGAAAGCAATTGTAAGTAAATGTATTGTTACAAAGTGGTTAACAATTAACATTAGTTTTGCAAGCTTGGGCTATCAGAGGGCTTCTTGGAACCACAGATATTGACTAATATGTGCTCTATTTTATTTGAAACCGTTTCCATTAATCATTCTTTGCCTTTAACATCCTTACATTAATGATCTGGTTGTGTCTATTAGATAATTGTGCTTCGTTAGTGGTTTTATTCTGCTTTCATAATTTCAGTAAAATATGCCATGGTTTTCAACAAAAAAAGTTAAGGGCTTACAAAATACTGGTGTGTGACAGTGTAAAAATCCTCACCATCCATATCTATATGCGAACTGAACACTCTCTTAGTTACCTTTTAAATGCCACCGTTGATAACTTCATTTATTTTCTTCTTTTTAAAAGCAATGTTCCCATTTGTATAGAGAAGGTAGATCCTTAAGACAGAATTGATGGTGCATGATACAAACACCTAAGAGCTGCACATGCTAGACTTGGCTAAGTCTGCTATCCCCACCCATCTTTACTGCACAAACAAATGTTAGAATCCAGGGCAAGTCCTTCAGACAGACATCCTCCAGGAGACTTGGGTACCAACAAAAAGTGCTCTTCCCAGCCATCATTCTCAGCACAGCTACCAATGCTGCTTCACCAGCTGCTAGGTGAACACCATAATTGGTATTCTTATGATGATGGAAGTGGAGTAGTTCTGCCATTTGGAAGGGTGAGACATTATATGTAATTTGTCAACTATTTGGATTTTATTGGCTGGGATTCAAATAACTATTTTAGATCCACCCAAGGACTTAAGCGTTTCTAGTGAGATTTTCTTATTTCCCACCCTGTCATTAAACAGTAGACCCCAAAAATCTCATATAATCATAGAACTGTAGAGTTGGAAGGGACCAAAAGGGTCATCTAGTCGTTTCCCCCTGCAATGCAGCAATCTTTTGCCCAACATGCGGCTTGAACCCACAACCCTGAGACTGAGTCTCATGCTCTACCGACTGAGCTACCAAGTGTCTCCTTAGTTTCAAAGGAGACGCTCCAAGTAGCATGGCAAGCTGTTGTTTGATGCCCACTAGTCCAATGTTCCTTGGTAAAATGGTTCTGTTGATCCCAAATATTTACTTTTACCACAATAAAGTCAGCCTGAGGCTGACTTTCAGTGAGGGTGTTTGAGGGTGGACAGTCATGGGACAGCAGAAGTATTGGTAGCAGGGCAGACAAGGGAATACCACTTTGTATGAGCAAGGATTTTTCGTACTTCATTCTTCCCCACACTTCCCTCATGGCTCTGATCCACAAGGTAAAAGATTATTAGACCAGATCCATGGGGTGATAAAACTCTCTGTTCTGTACTAATACAAAAGAAATAAATGTTGTCTTTGGTATACAATGTCCACTGCTTAGAAAAGAATTTTCAGGTAAGAATGCACCTCACTAGGCTCACGTGAAATAAAGGAAGGTGCGAATCACTAAATTTACAATAGATTTTAAATAAACCACATTTAGAATTATAAAGATTTACAGACATTTAATCAAGCAAATGATCTTAAACTGTAAAGATCCTTGTATGTCCCTGAACTATGTTCCACTAACTTGAAGACATGCTGTAATAAACACATATATTTGGCTTCTTTATTCTGGCTATATTTTTATATAAAGATGAAACCAAGGAACAATAAATTAGCATCATAATTGTCTACAATGAAAACTGTGATATACAATATAAATAAACTATTTAAAAGCCAGCAATCCTCATGAAAACAAACAAAGCTAAGGGAGTAGAAGTTTTAATACAGTTTCTACAAGTGATTGTGCAGCCAATAATCTAAAAATTAAAAAATTAAAGTATAAATGAGATTCCCTTATTGATTTTAGTGTCTCACGACATACAGTAATTAAGTACTGGTAAACTAATTACCAATCAGAAAGCAACATTAAGGAAATCACTGCTTTGCAACATCATCACATTTCCCCCCACCCCAGGACCTAACAAATGTAAACAACCATCATCTTTCCCCCCCTTCAAATATGTAAAGTATTAATACTTCCCCCCAAACATACGTTGATCTGCATCTGTATAGTTACCATTTAGAATTCTGAAATAAGGCAAAGCTTTCTTAACAGTGGCACTGCATTTTATAATACTGATATCTTCATTTTGGATAGAGAGTTATTTGTCCTTCTCCAATATTTGTTCTGCAGCAGACTTTGGTCTACATGGACCTGGCAGTATCACTCTTCTGTCCTCACATATTTTTGTTTGAATAATTGGTTTAAAATGTATTTTCTGAATCCATAGACTGTACTAAAAACTACCAGTAATACTAACCAACCAGCTTATACATTTTGAATATTTTTAAATCTTGCATAGGTAAAATCATTTATTTATTTTTTTAAAAAAGGTCTTTTAATTACCTACAACGTGACCCAGAATTTAGTTAAAGCTGAAGTACTTGGATTTCAGCTTGTGGGGATAGGGGAAGATGCAGAATCGCCTGACACAGTTGGGTGCTACACCAGTACAGGGAACTGTATGATTGTATAATGCATTGCATTCTCCCCTTGCACTGGTGCAGTCCCTGAGATGAAGTCATCTAAAGTTGGCAAAAACATGCATCCTGGGCCACACCAGGACTGTGAGGCCGAGGCAGGGCCAGGGATAAAAACAGACAGCTCAAGGCAGAGTGAACGAACAGAAATCCCTAGAAGTATAGTGAGTTCAGAAACAAGTGGATAGACCCCAGATGGAATTGGTTAATCATGGGTAGGACCAAGGTAGAATTGGGCAGGTTATCAGCCTTGGGCAACTAAGACGCCTCAGCAGGGCCTACTGGCACCAGTGCCTGGCAATCCCACTTTGGGGCATAGTGTGGAATTTAAAATGGCATCCCATACCTCCCTTCCAGTGACCAGGCAAGCCCATAGGCAGGGCCCACCAATATAGAAGGGGGCCCACTAAAGGACCCTTGCGGGTCTGAGGACCCCTCCAAATCCAGGGTCCTCTTTAACCAGGAATTGGCCATGTCTGGCTTTTGTTGGCTTTTCGGATCCTGATACAGGCTTTCTGTCAGGCCAGAACTGTGGCCGACCGGCAATTCTAGAAAAGATCTGCACAACCCAAGACCCACCAATCATGTAATATGGTACTTGACAAACCTCCTGTTCTTTCTGTCTTAGGTAGGCAGCAAAAACAAAAACCAACAACTCAGGGTGTTTGTTGAGCCCTTGAGAGGCTGTAATAGATAGATGCCCAGCTCTCTGTGTTTAGCTTTGTGATGCAGTCCTGCTGTTACGACAGCATAGATGCTCATGGGGCGTGGCAGTCACAGGTTGGCGAGCAACTTGTGCATCGCATCACTGTGTCCAAAACTTGGTGGCACAGTCTGAAGCCACTGAAATTAATTGCTTTATTAAATCCAAGTAATTCATTTTATCTAGGTTGCAGATTAAGTGCGGCAGATCAAGAGATGCTCCTGACTGAAACCTTGAAGAAAGAAATACTGTTTTTCTTTTCGATGACAGCCAAGAGGCTGAGTAGTATCCGCAAGCTTATTATTTGGCACTAAAAGCTTTGAGAAGCCATTTCAGCAAAGCTTGAGCCGCTGCACTGGAAACACGATCCAACAGCGGTTGCTTTGGAGCAGCTTAATTCTGACGCTTGTAGCTGTTCCTCCTCCCATTGGTGGAAGAGGGATACTGCCTGGACGATCAACATGAACACAATGACAAAAACAAACTTTGGAAACATATTAAGAATGTCACACTAGTTTATGAACATTTTTTTTAAAATATTAGCTGTTTGCAGGCCTGAGTTACAGACAGTCCCCCAAAGCCCCCACCCTAGGCTGTTTTGGTGGTGCTAGTGTGTGTGTGTGGCCTACTTGAGATCTTTTTTAGACTGGTGCTGCACATCCTTTCTGGAGGAGAGATAAGAATGCAGATCTTGGAAGGATGCCATAGGGTGACTGCAGTTTTGTGTCCATCAGAGGTGTTTTCAGTCCTGCTAACAAGAAGGGATGTAGTTCATACAGATCCCTTTGCTCTGTTAGCTGAATAACACAGATAAAACTTGTTCCTAAATTTCTCAATAGTGGCAACTGGCAAAAGTTTTAAGTTACAAAAATTGTTCCTTCCTTCCTTTTTTGTTTGTTTGTCATTGGCAACGGTATCCATATCCATTTGTAATCTCCTTTCATTCTAGTGATAAAGTCCTATACAAGTTCCTTTGGGGAGACTGTGTAGGGTTTGATTCACAGTTTGCAATACAAATACCCTGATACATCACTTATTTACTATTAAGTATTTGATTATTACACCATTGGGGGGGACAAAGTTCCTTTAAACCAAGTTCTTTTTAATTAGTGTCGTTTGGAGTAGTTCAGAGTATTTTGCTTTTTCTCCTCAAAAGCAGAGGCTTAAAAGGATATAATTTATGCTCTCTTTGCATGCAGCATTTCAATGAGGAGGTTATTACACGGCACATCCCCGTTCAGGTGTTTATAGTAGAGGTATTCTTCAGCCTGCATACTGATTGCCCGGATTTCCGGAAGTCGCAGGAGAAGCTGCCCGAATTTTTCTGTCTGCTGTGGATAGTTGCACATTGTGTAGTCCAGCAAAGCAGTATTCACTTGTTCTTGAACACCTTCCACCAGCTGGAAGTTCTCTAGGGTTTTGACATCTGAATAAAAAGTAAAAAAAAAAAAAAGAGAGACAGACAGAATCACATTATATATGTATTTAAAATGAAAAGACACATTTTAACTCCTGTTTATTTAAAATGGTGTTTCACTGTATTTTGCTCATGACAAAAGGATGCTTTACATGCTGTTGAATATTCAGGTTAAATCCCTCTGCCAAATTTCCTGGGAAAATGATCACAGCACAGCTTTAGTGGAGCGTCTTGTTGAAATTCTGCATATACCTCAGATCAATTAGACACCAATGGATTTTGAGCAAGGTCAGCTGTCCCCCCCCCACCCCATCTTATGGAGGCAAAGGCTGAAGACTCCTAACATAGAGGACTGTAATATATTGCCAGCAAATGAGTCCCCAGAGGAAGGCGTAGCTTTAACCCGACATATTACACAATTCATATAATTCTGTATTAATTTTTCTGACCCAAGGTGAAGTCTCTGTCCAGGATATGATGCAGTTAATTCTAATAAAAAATGACAGGGATCTTGTTTCTTTTTGACATTTCCTAAATTATTCTTAAAGCCTTTGACTTGTCAACCCTTATGCTAATGAACCATCTGGTACACTCCAGTGACTGCCAAAATAACCTGCTTGACCTGAATCCCTCAAAAATACATTTTTCAATTACTAAATTCTTTCCTTCTCTCTCTCTCTCTCTCTCTCTCTCTCTCTCTCTCTCTCTCTCTCTCTCTTCCCCCCTGAATCGAAACCATTGTCCTTTAGACAGATTGACTAGTACATCACATGGTGGCTGGATGTCTATATATTAGTTTTTTCTAGCTGTCAGATGATTTTGACTTTTTCTGGAGGTCAAATAGTTTGCAAATATTTCCACACATCCTGTACTTACTCATCTGCTTCAGTATCGTCACCACTGAATCCTGGAGCAAAACTGATTGCTGGAATGCCTTCTCTCACACCAACATACTGCTCTAGAAGCCTGCTTTTTAGGCTTGGATGATGTGGCTCATGTAACTCTCTAAAAGGCAAGTCTCTAAATGACTGAGGGGGGAAATGCTTCTCTAATGAAGGCTCTTCCAGGCTGAGTGCAGCATAAAACCTCTGCTCATGTATAGATGGGTCCTCTCTCATACTTTCAATGCACATTTAACCATCACATGCTGTCCCTCCACTCCACCAGCCCCCTCTTTTTAGCACAACTCTCTCTTAAAGAATTAAGTAAAAATATGTGGCTATGAAGCCATGGGGGTGCGGGAAGTTGAGGGAGCATGCTGAGGTGTTTAAGCAGGTTTAAAATCATACGATGTCCTCCCATCACCACATATGCATGAACCAGCCAAATGAAAGTGTTTTCATTACATTGCATTAAATTGCATTGCTAAATGGTACAGCTCAAATGATGGGTCTTCTAACCTGGCAAAGGCTTCTAACTGTACTGCTGACAACCAATTGCTGGTACTTGTGACAGGAGGTCTGTAACTGATAACAACAAACTTTGCCCTGCAGTCCCAATTTTTGTGTGTGACTCTTTTCCCAACATAGCGTAAATACTTGAAATATTATGCTGCTTCCTCAGTTTGTATTTATAGGTAAGGCCATTTCTCATTCATTTTTCATTGCATAGAGCATTTTGTATACAAAAGTAAATTACTCTGAATGGCTAGTCCTTACATCTCTGTTTCTGCACAGAGTTCCTTGATAGCAATGAAAAGATGGCATAGATCTTAGAACAGAGTACAATCTGCTCTGGAGGTGTTTGATCCAGAGGTAGTCTTCATTCATAAAGTATTGAATGTGTTTGAGGTCATATTACCAGACTTGAGGCAAATCCCATTAGCTCTATAGGTATTGATAATAAATGATGAAGAAAAACGAAACGGGGGTTGTGGGTGTGAGAGGAAAGAATCGCAATATATTATTGCGACAATTTACATGTGCAATGATAAGTCAGTTAGTGAAGTCCAATGCTCTTATTTCATATTGGAATGTGTTCATAGTTTTGTCATGGGAATTTATGGCTTTTTAATAAAATGTCTCATAGCAGTCTGATTTATTTTAAAAAATGAAACAAGCAAGGTGGTGAAAGACAAGTTTCTGGCAAGACTAACACTGAAGGGAAAGTATTAAATAAATTATGCCTCTCAGAGAACTTCTGGTGTCTCTTGCAAAGACTTTAAGATTAGTGCAAAAAAATCATAATAAGGTTTGTCTTTTTAGATGGTGCCTTTTAAATAATGATATCCATAATAGGTTATGCATGAAAATGCATATTAAGTGATCATTTTGCTCTCCTTTACATTGCAGTGGGAGATGGGAGGAAGAAAAAAAACCCCTCTTTGTTACTGATGTTTTAAAATAAGTTTTAGTCGCACCGATGGTGGTGGAGGCATTTGATTTATTTATAGAAAATTATTTACCTTCTGGAAAAAAAGACTGTGAAAAGCTAATGGCAAATGTTGGGGAAATACAAATGCAATGCCAGCAGAACTGTATTGATGTCTGCGATGTCATGAAATCAAATCTATAACTTTAACAAGACAATCTTTGGAACTTAAAGCACTTCTCCTTTTTTGTAGTGTTCAGGTGGCTTATACATCTGAATACTCAACAGTGAGTCCCTGTGCTTAAGCATAATATTAAGAAATCAGCACTTCCAAGTTCTAAAAGTCTTGTACAATTAAAAATGGTGGAAATGGCATCCTTCTTCCCACTCACCCTTTCAGCTCTAACTACAAGGAACAACATTTTTTGTGTTGCCTCAGTAAGTACCAATCTCTTATCTCTTCCACTTTATTCACTCAGGGACTAATTACCAACTTTTTATGTGAAACAGTCTTACTGTGTGCTCACAGTGGGGCGCATCTCTTTCCCAATCCTTATTGGAGAGTAAACCCTGAGGTCTTGTGGAATATATTACTTTTTTTACAAGCACTTGCAGTAGCATTTCTGTCAAAACACTGAATTTTGTCTCCTCTATAGTTTACTTCTGAAGATAAAGACTATTTTTTAAATAGAGGTGCCAGTATTAGTTCTGTAGTCACTCTAAAGGTCTGTCAGCATTCCCAATTTTCAATGGTTTGTCCCTCCCCCACAAAGCAGAGATTTGAGCTCCAGCTTCTGCATATGAAATTCAGCTTGCACAGAGTGTGTTAGCATATTTTTTTTATAAAATGGGTCTGGCCTTTAGAGGGGGAGAAATATAAAAATATTTAGGTTTCAGAGAGGCTTCCTTCCCTTCCTATATTCAAGACATGAAAAACTGAAATTTGGTGCACTATTAATCTATAGAGAATGCAGACTGGTTTGGGAATTTAGAAAAGGAAAAATGAAAGGGAATGAGAGATTTAAGTCTGAAAATGGTTACTGTGCTGGAGCTGTGTAAGTACTTTTCAAAGAAAGTTAATTTATTTTCATTGCACATCTTGGATATCTTACTGGGTGCACTTATTGAACACATGGCCCTCACAGCTTTGTACCTTCATGTATAGTGGAATGTAGTTAAATAACCAAAAGCAAGTGTAATAAATGGGCCTCTTACTTGGTCAATATAGAACATGTCCACACACAAGTCAGGCCTTGAAGAATGAAGATACAATGCTACAGTTGTTTTCCTATGTTGCTGCCATGAGACCACCTCCACAGATAGCATTGCTTCACAGATACATGCAAATCAATTAAGCATGGTGGTAACAAGTGGTGGCATGCATGTTTAACTTGCCATTCACAGGTAACACACCGTAGGCTTTTGTATTGCTTCAGATGGAGTTTTGGTACTGCCTCTCATTACCTCAGGCAGAACGAATGTATTGTCTCATGTTACCTTAGACACTTTGTCTCATGTTACCTTAGAACCCAATGCTGTGCCAGTGGGTTCCACTTGTGCAGTGGAGCTTCCATTTCCTCTCCCCATACACCCCCAAAATCTGTTCGGGGGGGTGTCCCCAAACACCTCAGGGCTGTTTCTTAGGGTGTGTGGTGATGGTGGTGGAGGGGGGAATAGGAAGAGGAAGTTCCACTATGCACATGGAAGTCTTTAGACCAATGGAGCTGTAGCACTGGATTCAGTCTAATGGATTATATCTACTGTTAGTCATACCCTGAAAATAAATTAATGGACATGATTAGTTCAGTTTCATGTGTTGCAATGAGTATAAAAGGTAAAGGGACCCCTGACCATTAGGCCCAGTCGTGGCTGACTCTGGGGTTGCAGCGCTCATCTCGCTTTATCGGCCAAGGGAGCTGGCTTACAGCTTCTGGGTCATGTGGCCAGCATGACTAAGCCACTTCTGGCGAACCAGAGCAGCGCACAGAAACACTGTTTACCTTCCTGCTGGAGCAGTACCTATTTATCTACTTGCACTTTGACGTGCTTTCAAACTGCTAGGTTGGCAGGAGCAGGGACCGAGCAACGGGAGCTCACCCCGTCGTGGGGATTCGAACCGCCGACCTTCTGATTGGCAAGTCCTCTGCTCTGTGGTTTAACCCACAGCGCCAACCGATTCCCATGCAATGAGTATACTCTGTGTATAACTTAGCTGCATACAATTTAATGCTTTTCCATGGTATCAAATCGTGCAATCATTCGTGAGATATTATGTGGATTAATCAGCCAGCTGCAACTACTCCAAGTCTTTCACAAGTATTTTTTGGAAGTGCTGAGACATGGCCTCTCAGTTTTAGTGATTCCCCCGCCCCCCAACACACCTTGTTAGCTGTACAACATCCAAGATGTGCAATGAAAATAAATTAACTTCCTTTGAAAACTATTTACACAATTCATCCTCAATTGTCCTTGCTGACATAAACATATAGCCATATCTTATTAGGTTTGTAACATCATTGTGTTCACTGTGTGGTCCCTGATTTGGTGAGATTAGCAATGCAACTAATTCAGGAAATCAGTATCTGGGAGGAAATATACTGAAGTAGCAGCAGCCAAGGGAAACTAGCTATAAGACGGTTTATTTTTAAAAGTATGTAGGCTTTGTAAATATAGATATAGATACATTTATTCAAGTTGGCACCCCTGCTGTCAACCAGGCCTCAAAATCTGAAGGGAAAAGGTAAGCTAGATGGATGACCACAGTATTTCTCATAGGAAGTAAGGTGGAAAGACCCACACTCAGATGGGTGGGAATAGAAGATAAGGTCATGGATGCTGCTAGCTGCTGTCACAGTTTTTCAAAGTAAAAGACTAAAAAGACCCAATAAAATTAGCAAGCAGGAAATGTCAACAAGTGAACAGCTGATGAGCAGTCAACATTTCCTATATAAGGAAAATGATGGTGGCCTTTAATTTCTTGAGGTTCTGGCAAGTAGGAGATTTGTTTTTATTTTTTTAAAAATTGAACCCACAAGTGAGCAACCTGGGCCAAGGACACTAATACTTGAAACTTTTGTCCCTGGCCTAAGACCAAATACACAAGCGTAATTTCTCTCCCTCCCTCTCCCTCCCTCTCTCCCTTTTTTTACTGTGGACATAAAATATTTTAAAGTTCATTGGAGTGTCAAATAATGGATACATTGTTTTGGAAGTCTTGCCTTTTTAAAGTGCATTACAACAACCAGTGTGCTTCAATCATGCAGAAATAATAGGCTAGGCTCAATGATATTTTCTCTTAAATGCAGCTTAAGATGCTTACATAGTAGAGGAATGCTGCAATTATTGGTGTGAATCCCATTTCAGCTCCTAACTGTTAAGGATAGCTAGAATTACAATTTGTTACAGACCAGTTCACAACTCAAATAAAAGCACATTTTACAACATTTTATGGCATCAGACTGCCGGGTGCATTATTTAAAATTATGATTCTCTTCATTTTAATTTTTTTTTTTTTTGTAAAAGCATGTAAAATGGTACCTTCTTTCACAACAGATCATCTATGCCTTCTTTCTTTTGCTAGATTGGAAACCCTTTGAACCAAGAACAATGTCTTTTTGACATACAGAGATGAGCATTTTGGGCTGTCTCTTGTAACAAATCACTACATGCTGCAATGAATATGTGGGAAGAACTTCTTTTGCAATTCCAGAGCTTTGTGTTCTGAACATGGGAAGATGAGTGTGCATCCTTGCATATGCCTTTCTTCCACCACTGAGGGAGCAGTTGATTCAATAAATGGAACCACTATAGAGAGATGACTTCTCCTGTGAACCAAATGGGGAAGAAGCACCTTATGGGTGGGGTATATCCATATGTTCATTTGAGTATACCTCTGGAATACCAGAGGATCATGAGTTAGAGAGAGGGCTATCGCACGCATATCTTGTGGATGTCCCATAAGCATCTAGATGAGTATTTGGAGAATGCTGGACAGGCCTTTGGTCTGATCCAACAGAGCATTTATTATGTTCTCTTGCCAATTGCAGAGAATGACTGTAGTGAATGTTTCACTTGGAAACTTAAGTCTTAGCTGTTTTGATGAAAAGTCTAAGGAACAAGCCATAACAACTTCTCCAAAGTGGTAAGTGTGCCTGCATAAAAAGAAACAGAAGCATTTTCTTTTCTTTTCTAAAGAAAGTCATCTACATAAATGTTTTCTGTGGTCAAAGCAAAGCTCTGCAATTTTTATAGAAACCCCATGAGCCAGTCCATGTACATTTAGAAAATTAATCCATATCTGCCAAAAGGGAAAATGGAAAAAATAGTTTTTCCTGGGGAATAAATTCTGCCATCACTCTACAAAATATTTATATCTCATACTCAACTTTTCATTTTAGTTTCGTTTGGGAACTTACATGATTTTTCTCCCATGAAGTTTTCTTACGTTGTTAGAATAAGATATGTGGTTAAGTTCATTCAAGTGGCAAGTCCGTGGTATGAATAAACCAATGTTATCATATGAAAGAGAATTAAGCAGGCAGATCCAAATGGGGATATATTAAGCCAAATTTTAAGCTCCAGTTGTTGAATTTAGCTGGTACTAGATGTCTGGCTTGCCTCAGGATAAATTCAGCTAATCGAATGAGGAAAACAGCCTCAGGTATGATGAAAATTACAAGAGATCTCAGTCGAACACTTCTTGTTATAAATATTAGCTCAAAGGTATTCCTCTGGTCTCTGGGATGGGGGGGGGATATTTGCATGTAATTAATGGCATTTCAAGCTTTTATGAGAGTGGCTTAAAATGTTAGCTTTGCTAATTGTTATAATGACAGTGGGCTGGGGATTCCACAGTAGTAAGGACCCTAACAAAGCAATACAATATGAAACCCTGCATGAGAAAGATTTGCTAAGCTATAGGACTTGAGAGAAACTATACTACGTTGTTTACAGAAGCATGCGGGAACAAGTGGGAATTGGTTTCCCTCCCTCTGCTGTGTAGTTAATACTTTTCCTGTCCTGTATTCCCCCCTTAAAGGGGCACATGAACAGAGATCCTTGATCAAATGCTGACTTATTTGCTACTCCCCCTAGCTTTAGGTGAGTTGCCCTCTTTGTCTTTATTCTGAAGCATTTTCCTTATCGGTTCAAATATTTGTTTGCAACTTTATTTTTCAATGATTTTCTTTTCTTTTTTAACTTCTCTGAGAAGGCAGGGGAGATGGCGTGATGCTTGGCAGGTTTATCTGCAACACCTTTGATGCTTTAAAAATTGCTCAGATAAGGTAGGGTGGAGTGGCTTTGTGACTGATACAGCAGCTAGCCAAGTAGGGTGGTACAAATCCAGCTTCTACTGAAAACCAGAAAAATAGTTTTATCTTGTTTGTTGTTGTTGTTTAGTCGTGTCCGACTCTTCGTGACCCCATGGACCAGAGCACGCCAGGCAATTCTGTCTTCCACTGCCTCCCGCAGTTTGGTCAAACTCATGCTGGTGGCTTCTAGAACACTGTTCAACCATCTCGTCCTATGTCGTCCCCTTCTCCTTGTGCCCTCCATCTTTCCCAGCATCAGGGTCTTTTCCAGGGAGTTTTCTCTTCTCATGAGGTGGCCAAAGTATTGGAGTCTCAGCTTCAGGATCTGTCCTTCCAGTGAGCACTCAGGGCTGATTTCCTTCAGAATGGATAGGTTTGATCTTCTTGCAGTCCATGGGACTCTCAAGAGTCTCCTCCAGCACCATAATTCAAAAGCATCAATTCTTTGGCGATCAGCCTTCTTTATGGTCCAGCTCTCACTTCCATACATCACCACTGGGAAAACCATAGCTTTAACTATACGGACCTTTGTAGGCAAGGTGATGTCTCTGCTTTCTAAGATGCTGTCTAGGTTCTTTAAAAACCTAGTTTTATATATGTGCCCCAAATACACTGTGCCTCCTCCCACAGTAGGTTCCTTGGTTGAAATACGTTTGTCTAAAGTTTACATATACTAAAGCTGTTTCGGTGATCTTGCAATCCAGATCTGAAGTAACTGAGCAGGACTGCTTAGATCAGGGATGGGGAACCTCTGGCTTGCCACACGTTGTTGGGACTCCAACTCCCAATAACCCACAGGGTCTGGGATGATGGGAGTTGTAGTCCAGCTACATCTTGAGGGCCCCAGGTTCTCCACGCTGGCTTTAAAGGTTCTATAGGTTGTGGCACCAGATGATGTCAAGATGAAATAAAGCACTCTTCATGTTGGTACAAATTATGCCAGACCAAGTGGAACACAAATGTTTTTTTGGCGCAGGGGTTCACAATAAACCACATGGAAGCACTCCTTTTGGGATCAAAGGATGCTGAGCCACTGATAGCCTGAGTCAGCAGCTATTCACCCTACTAATCACTAGTACAGCCACTGGAAGAAAATGTCTTAATAATAATGTTTCATTGCCTGAGTATGCATTAAGCTAAAAGAATGATCAGACTTCAAGGGCATTTACGTGCTTCCTCTTCTGTGAAGCATCTTTATTAAGATTGCATGCCAAAAGAAAGGAGATATGACTCAGGGACTGACTAGAATGTGGTTTCTGACTAATCAACAACAAGGGGACAAAAACTGCATTGTTGATGCCTGATTTCCTCAAGAGGCTGCTAATGCCAAGTTAACATCAATAAGTGTTGGTATATAATGGCTGGGATCTAAAGAGCCCAGTGTGCAAATGGAAAGCATGTTTTTGTGCAGGGGTGCACATGGCAGGCTTTTTCTAAATGCATCTGCTTGTGGTTTATTGAATGTTGTCTCATGTGATTCTCTGATATTCAGAGGCAGGTTTTTGGAATGCGAAAGAGGTTCCAATGGGACAGGCAAAGGTCTCCCAGTGTGTATGAAACCCAAATATAACCTTTTGGCCCCTGGCCTATGTAATTTAATAATATATGCACACATATATGCATATATGCCTTGGGAAATATGTCATTTGTATCTGTGGATCCATAGTGTATATGCATTTACCTTGTGGCAGGATTCAGCAGCATCTCTAGCTACAGAAACCTGCCATTTAACACAAATGGTGGGCAAATACCCCTCCACTTGATTTGGAAATGGTTCAGTTGTTTCCCCTACTCAATTCCAAATTGTGAAACTTTGTTGTACTAAGACTCTGACAGATTCCCAGCCTCATGTGCTAAAAACACCCCCCTCTTCTCTTGCTGCCTTTTCCATCAGGCTACATGGAAACAGCAGAGCAATGAGGTATATTATGGACCGATGTGCCCTGGAAAACTGTTTCCTAGTCTAGCACCTGGAACACTGCTTTCAAAACTTCCCCAGTACCTTGCTCTTACTGCTGCAATTATTGGGTATGGTTTAGTGGTAAACACAGCAGGGAAAGAGACTGTGCAGCAGGGAGAGTATAGCATGTGGCAGCAACAAGGTCTTGCTGGAGGATCAAACCCAAATATGATCCAGGCCCAACTTTGGAAGGGGCTGAGCTTTGATATGGAAGGGGTTGTATTCTGAATTATCCCGGTTCTGATTCCCCCTCCGCATCACGTTAAGATTATCACAGTACAGTGGTGCCTCGCAAGACGAAAATAATCCGTTCCGCGAGTCTCTTCGTCTAGCGGTTTTTTCGTCTTGCGAAGCAACCCATTAGCGGCTTAGCGGATTAGCGCGTTTAGCGGTTTAGCGGCTATTAAAGGCTTAGCGGCTAAAAGGCTATTAGCGGCTTAGCGGCTTAGAAAAAGGGGGGGGAAGCGAAAAAAATTGCAAGACTCGCAAGACGTTTTCGTCTTGCGAAGCAAGCCCATAGGGAAATTCGTCTTGTGAAGCGCATCGAAAAACGGAAAACCCTTTCGTCTAGCGGGTTTTTTGTCTTGCGAGGCATTCGTCTTGCGGGGCACCACTGTAGCTCTTTACTGCTTTCAGCCAAGCTCCTCTAGCATAGACCCATATAAATTCAACTATGGGACACTTCTAGGTCAAACACTGCATAAAGCTACCTCTTTATGATTTTCAAGATATGTTTGTGCATCTCATGTTCTCTAAGGGGAAGTTTTTATAACTTTGGAAAACAACAACAGGGAAACAGTATTTTCAGACAAACTGTAAATACTGGATATCCACTTTTCTGAATAGGCCACCATGTGATAAAATTCTGGAATTTGGGAAACTTGGAACTTCTAGAAGTCAACATTAATTTTCATTTATTCAGCTTTGTGTTGTTGTACTTCAGTAAACCACAGAAGAATTAGAGGGAGATGTGTCACATTGAAGTGATATTTCCCCATTAAAAACAACAACTAATCTTACATAAAGATAATGATTCCAAAGGAGCAGTCTTCTGATTTTGAACTTTTGAGATTAGCAATAACTCTTTTTCACTGCAATTGCTAGGAAGCCTTAAAGGATAAGAAGGAACTTTTGTGCACTACTCAGAGCCAGGAATTCATTTCTTAACATGAAATGTTTATAGGGTCAAACATCCATGAAACATGAAGCATTTCAGAAATATTAGTTTTGTTGTCATTCATGGGCTGGCATTATGGAGTATAAAAATATGAAACTGAAAAATGTTACAGCTTCTGCTCTCTAATACTATTCCAGGGCATCCTATTCTTCTAATACATGTTCCCTATCCCTAAATTAAGCCATTTATAGTGATACCCTGTAACCTTTTCTCCTCCCTTGATCATTGTTGCTTTTATGAGTGCTCAACACACAGGTTATTGCACCATTCAGCTTAGGCCAAAGGGTACTCTTGAGATACGGTGAACATTAACACAATTAAAATGCACAGTTCAACCCAGGCTGACACATCAGAGGGATTGCAACACAATACACATGGAAAATGTCATTTGAATGTTCATTTTTCCCATTTAGCCTTTAAAAGGCACAACACCCAGATCCCACCGTAGGAAAGACAGATTGGTCTTGTTACCTGCCTTGGGAAAGAATTGCTAGCTAGGATAACCTGACTTGAAGCCCTGGTTGTGTCCAAAATCTGAGATACTTGATGTTTCAAATTCAGACATCCTTCATTTAGACCAAAATAACAGACATTTATTGTGTACCTTGCAGTCAGTGACTATTTAACAGCGAGAGACTATCACAGCGTGGGTCCTCTTTTACTTTATGTGCTCAGTAATGAAAGTCCACTATTGATTTTTCTGTAGCTGCTTGTAACTATTATAGTTGATACATCAATAGAAAAGGAAAGCACAATGTTTCATAGGAGGCAGAAAATCAGAGAATACACCATGCCGGGACAGTAAATCATGCCATAATCTCTGGAATTGATAGATGGTTACTGCTAACTTGAAACCCATGGCTTTTTCTGAAAAGACTGGCCTATAATCGCCCAATATGTCCTAACAGACTGAGTGCCCGTAATAGTGCTAAAGGACACAACACAATGTTTCATTGGGTTTTTTTTTAAGTTTCTTTTAAAAAGGTTACCAAAAGCTGGTCTGTTTTGTACTGGAAGGATTAATTTGCTCTTATTATATACCTTGTAGTCCAAAAAGAAAGAACAGAAATTTGGTAAGAAATTGGTAGGATTTCAAGACGGCTGAAAAGAATTAATTAGCAGAAACCACTAATTTAATCTGTAGATTGTAATTCAGATTTGCATCAAAGCTGTTCTCCATATCTAGTGGTTCAGTTCTGCCTAATTTACAGGTACGTACTGACTACAATGCCAATTCAATTCATTCCAAAATTTGGTTCATATTCTCTCCATGCAGTCATGTACATCAGTGTCGTGTGCAGTGGCAAGATGGCATGGCTGCAGCTGCACAGTTCACCTGACCCCTAGCTGGCTGACTCACTGCAGCATACCAGGATGAAAAGGGTGAATGGCATGGTTGCAGTGAAGTCAGCACAGTGCAAAAGTGTCAGTAGGAGTGCCAGATCAACTCTGCCAGCACATTTACACCACGCCAACCTTGCTGCCATGCATCTCCACCTTGGTACCAAGACAGAGCTCAGGTGAGCAGCCCAGCTACTCCATGCCATCCACGGCTGATCAGGCATTAGAATGGAAATATTTTAAGGGGCAAAGCTCGGTTGCAGAGTGTGCATGCAGGTTTAATCACTGTTATCACCAAGTAAAGCAACGACCAGCTCCCAAGCCATAGCTTGGGCAATGATGTTGAGTTATTCACAGTAGGAGTGGGCAAGTAGAATGCAACTTCAGAATAGCACAAAAGCAGTGGCCTCATTCACATGTGATGGTAAACCGAACCATGGCTTACCAGGACTGTGCAAATGTCCCAGAGAGGAGCTTGCACCTACTTTGCTCTTCCCCAGTCCTTTCAGTGTAGTGTGGTGCAGCAGCTTAATCAACGTTTGGTTGCGTGTATCATCTGAACCTAGGATTGTGGCTAAGATTACTTAACCATAATCCAAAAGTACAGGAAGGACTTTGGCTAAAGATCATGCTTAAGATGGAGAGAACTTCACCACAATCCTGGGTATGGATGATATGTGTTGATTCTCATGTCTGTAGTTGGGTGTCTGCAGTCTCCTCAAAACCAAGGAAAGTTCCACCTAATCCATACAAAGGCTTTCAATTTTTTGTCCATCAGCTTAACGTGGGTGCTAAGTAAGTCACTGTCTCCCTACACGGGAACCTAGCTTCTGCTATGTTTCGTAATAGGGGATCATTCTCTACATTCTGCACTGCAGTTGCAGATAATTTTAAAGGATACACACTGGTATTGAGAAAATCACCAAATCGTGTTGGAGAAACTCCCAGGTTATTCTTTGATGGTACATTCCCCCTACCCATTTCCCTCCATTTTCTTGTAGCACCATGAACATGGATTATTAATGGGATGGGCAATGACACACAAGGATGTGGTTTTTATATTGAGGATAGATGGCAGGGGGAACTCACAGGGTGGATATGTGAACCTCTAAAGCAGCACTTCCCCAACCTGGTGCTCTCAAGGTGTTTTTGACTGCAATAGAGTTACACTCTCGTCAGCCCAGCACCATGCAATTGTGCTGGCTGGGACTGGTGCAGTCTGAAACATCTGGAGGGGATCAGATTGGGGAAGCCAGCTCTAAAGGCTAGGGCACAATCAAAGCACATTTATGAACCTCAGCTATGGAGAAGCAATATGGGCATATTGTTGAGGTATGGGTGTTCGGCTGTTGCTCCTCATACCATATTGAGAAGGACAGGTGACTAATGAGGCCAACCTTTCCAACTGGTTCCAAGGTCCTTTTTGGATTAAAATCTTGTCTGTAGCATGTTGAGTGTTTCTAAATGCATTTTGAAAATGAAGACGTGCAGAACAGGCGGTGGTGTTGGGCCTTCATAACTGATTTGGGCAATTTCCAAAGTTAACTGAGATTCCTCAGTCTCAGATGCCCTAGGCCCAATGCAATCAATGACTGGTTAAATTAAGAATTATGTTAAATATGTTATATAGTATAAAGTGCCTGCTAAACTGTAGTCCCTGCTGCAGTGATCTGAGGACCAATTCACACTTTGCACTGGTGATATAGTGATATTTATTTTTAGTGGCAAGCTTTTGAAGAATGGAGATATGAGTTTGTAACACACAGTCATTAACTAGCATTCAGGTCGTCACACTACCCTGTTTATGCCACATCAAAAATATAGACTGTGACCCTTTACCATATTAAGAAAAGCAACCACTTTTACCCTACAGTTTTAATGGGCTTCTTTATTATTGAGCGGCTGTCTGATTTGGCTGCAGTTTTCTCTTTTCTCCCTTTGTGTTCATCAGCATTCAAAGGAGTATTATGTACCAGCTGTTCCAAATGCACCACACACTGCTCTTATACTAGATATGTTGGAGCAACCAGACTTCGGCGAGTGTGTGTGGGATAAACATCATTTCGTGGTTCTACCAGTTTTTGAATCCTAGGAAAAGTGAAGGAGAGTGTACCAAGACATAAGCAAGCAATTAATAAGAGCAATTATATTAAAAAAGCCCTTAGGGTAAATATTTTGTCAGATGTGATTGTTTGCAGGGAGAAAATAAGCTTAACTATTGGCACTCCTATCCATTACTGTTAGCTGCCACCCTGTAATAAATGTTATTCACTTCTTTCCTTGTTATAAATACATATTGATTAGGTTTAAACTCTGAACTTCAAAATGAGTTATATCTGGTCATTGCTAAACTGCTTTGCTCACTAGGAAAAAAACAACCCTACCCAACACCTATTATACCACTTTAATTAAGACAAGCATCAGCTTTATGTACAATTATTTGCTTCTGCCAACTCTCTGTGGTGTAAATATTGAGCGGTCACCTCCCTTGAATGCTAATCAATCCTATCTGAATCCCAAGTGCTTCCATAAATTTCAGGAAATTTATATTTTCTGGCATTAGCTTCCCAATACATATGTTACTCAAAAATAAGGTTGCAAGATATATGCCTCTTTTTGACTCTTACGTAGTACATTCCCCCCTCCAAATTATGATATTATATGCAGAAAGTTAAAAACATTGTCTAATTTCTAATAGTAGCGTATACACCAACTTCTTACCTATTTTAGCTGAGTTGGTGAAATATGACTAGTATACAGGCAACAAAATGTGAGGTATATGTTACAAAGATTTTCCATAGCTATTGGAGAAATGAATTCTACCCTTCCCCCAGATACTGAGGCAGCTTAAAAAAGATATCCTCCTAAGATGTCTTGAGGTAAACCAATTCATTCGAGGCAAATTATTTATGCAATACTGCAATACGGCTCTGAATAGCCACGAGTACTTGCTGAGGGCAACACAATCTCCTGTACATTCCTGGCTAACTGAAATGGCAGTCTTAGTCCATGGAAAGCAAAACTACAAGTAAACAACTACAAGTCCAGGCCCATCTGAGGGATTCTGAGTTTTGGTGAGATGAGGAAAATTTCTCAGAATCATTCTACATCTCCCTAGACTGCTGGACAATGAAATTAGGGGGTGAATACAGAGGTTCCTGCATATGCAGAACTTTTGAGAAATATGAAGGGATGTGGGGGGGGGGGGAGAGAAATTAGATAAGGCCAGAAATTCACAGTAAAATGCTGAAGTATTTTCATGAGATTTTTTTTTTTTAAAACCCCCCCACTACAAATAGCTGCAGAAACCTGGAGAACGGATTTTAAGATTGAGAAATTGAGAATATTGAAATTGAGAGATCTTTCCATCCCTAGTCTAGAGTGATGGAGTCATTTTGTCATGATGTTAAACATGCTAAAAGTATTTCCCTTGAAGCCACTCATATTCTATCATGTGATTCCTGCATCGCAGGGGGTTGGACTAGATGACCCTTGGGGTCCCTTCCAACCGTACAATTCTGTGATCCTATAGGAAGAAAAAATGGACCACAGTTACAAATGACTGTCTGGATATTCCATTGAAAGCAATGGTAGGTAAAGAATAAAAAGTTTAAACAAAATGAATGAATGAGAAAAGTAGCAAAAATGAAACATTTAGCAGAAGCAGAATAAATTATGCAAGTTAAACAAAAATATGTAAATGTGTTTCGTTT
Source organism: Podarcis pityusensis (assembly GCF_964106645.2). Lineage (NCBI taxonomy): Eukaryota > Metazoa > Chordata > Lepidosauria > Squamata > Lacertidae > Podarcis > Podarcis pityusensis. Next base: position 80,681,239 of record NC_138030.1, read on the forward strand.
GCATATTTTAACAGGTGGCAATGAATTCAGCTTTCCCCGACACAGTGATTTGGGTCACTGTGGTTCAGGATTTAAAATGTTTTTATTAGCATCCAAAACTGTCACAAAAGATGGCACTGTATCCTGCATAAAAACTAATGCTCGCTTTGCTCTCAGTAAGAGCCTGCTGTTTGCCATACATAATGATTAAATGTTTACCATTTCTACAAGTCCCAGTTGTCTCTTGTTAAGTGAGACGTGGGATCAATAGTTGCTCTGCAATTATTTGCCCATTGATAAAGCCTTCATTTCTTAAATGAAGTACATTTATCTGTGGTCTTGACAGTGATAAGAGAACAGTACCCATCAGTCGCTGCCTATTCTAGCATTAAGCTCAGTAGACAGACAAGTGACTGGACATGGGTGAAATGATGTCTAACTTTCTTCCTATTGGCATTTCACTTTACAAACTGTTCAGATGGAAGCTTTGACAAATCACCCTTGCCGACTTCGAGTAATGAGAGCTAGCAGGACAAATGGAAAGTTTTGGTAAAGGGAAAACAATGGCTGGATTGCCATTGATATGGCTGGGACTGTTGGCAATAGGGCAGAAAAAACAGGCGAAGCGGTCAGGCCACACCTGAAAACAAAAGGCTAAAGAAAAACGACTTTTGTTCCTTAAGTAAAAAACCAAAAAAACTAATGTAAACAATTTCAAAGAATACTATTATAGTCATAGGTCTGACTTTGCTGGATAACTGAATCTAGTTCCTGCTGTAGTGATCCAAAATTTGATAAATTAATTTTAGGCCACATTCTAAATTGTGGAAAGAAGTCCAAGCCGAGGGCCTACCTCTAAGTAAATATATTTAGGACCAAAGTAGGGGTGCTCAAGAAAGTTTGCTGTCCCAGCTGGCTTTGATTTGTTTTTATCGTCCTGCCCCCAGATTTATCTCAAGTTTTGGTTTCAGGCAAAATTTTGTGGTAACTGAGGGTTGTGTGCCAAGTCATTCTGAGCTTTCACTAATTGTCATGAGGTTCATTTGACATCTCTGTTGTTCTGCCTGAGCAAAAATAATGGAATTTGCCTTAAAGTTCACTTTCAGTAAAAACTATGTGACAACGCTAGAACCGATTGTTAATGATTTTTTAAAAAAATTAACAAGGGAATAAGTAAGAAATGAAACACCAACTTTTGTTCAGATTATTATTTTATTTCTGCATTGCAGGGGTTTGGACTAGATGACCCTTGGGTCCCTTCCTACATTTCTGTGATTCTATTCATCATTGTGAAAACATCTTAGGCAGCAATCCTGTACCCCCTTACTTGTGAGTGAGCCCTACTGAACCCAAAGGGACTATTTAAGTAGGCACACGAAGGATTGCTCCATTATTTAGCAACAGCTATTACTATGTGAAATGAGAGTATCTGATTTCAAACTTTACTTAGAAAATGGTTAGTTGTTACTGTGGCCTTGGTCACACATAATCGTACGCGATAGTTTTTTTGAGTACCAAGGCCCTGCAATTCTTCTCAAAAAGAAGTTCACATGGCTCCATCATGCTAAAAATCAAGACATCTTCAGGGAGTCTTTGAGCTAATTGACTGGATGGCTGTTGTCATATCCCTTTAACTGTTTTTGGGGCTGCTTGCTGTGGTTTTAATATTTGTAGTTACCGTATTTTTTGCTCTATAAGACTCACTTTTCCCCTCCTAAAAAGTAAGGGGAAATGTGTGTGCGTCTTATGGAGCGAATGCAGGCTGCACAGCTATCCCAGAAGCCAGAACAGCAAGAGGGATTGCTGCTTTCACTGCGCAGCGATCCCTCTTGCTGTTCTGGCTTCTGAGATTCAGAATATTTTTTTTTCTTGTTTTCCTCCTCTAAAAACTCGGTGCGTCTTGTGGTCTGGTGCGTCTTATAGAGCGAAAAATACGGTATATATTATTTATTGCTTATTTGATTATTCTGTTTTTATCTTTTTTTATTTGCTTGCTTACTTGCTTTATAAGAGTAGAAAGGTGCAACACAAATGTTTTAGATTACTAAGAGAACCAGATGCCAAATGCTGAGAGTTGCACTCAGTGTCTCATTTGAGACCAAGACTGTCTCCTTGCCAGAGAGCCTCAAGTGACAGGACACGGAATGGTAGATGTTCTAAATGAATGCAAAGTACTGGGAGCTGCTGATGAAAGTGATCAAACGTAAAGACTGTTTAAAGTAAACGTGAGCATTTTCCAAATGTAATTCAGATATTCAGCTAATTTAAAATACCACTGAAGTGCAAAGGATCTCTTTAAATATTTCATCACAGAGTAGGCTGCATAGCTCCTTAGACGTTTGGGTTGCATTGCCTAATGTGTGTGAAAATATCTTACATTCCAAACTAAGGTAAGAGATGCCTATGGGGAAGAAAATCAGCTTCCACAAGCCCCTATGCTCACTTAACTCTGGATCCAACCCACAATCTCTTAAAGCGAAATGTGCAACCCTCTTATGAGCTCCTGATCACCTTATGAAAGGTGCTTTTAGGTTGCTTTGCTTTGAAAAGAAAGAACTATAGGGAAAACATCTTCATCTGTCACCATGTGGCACTATATTATATGTATTTATCCAGTGGCTTGATTCTAGGAGCCAGGGACTGGCAAGTGACCACAGGTGCCACACACTAAATCCAGGTTACTTTTTAGGTTATTTCATGCCTAGTAACCACCTGAATTCAGGAACTGCTTCAGAGATAATACCCTAATTATAAACGTTTCTCTGATTAAAGCAACCAATTATGCACTTTTACTGAGGAAGTACTGTATCTAAATAATAAACTAGTGAGTTGTTGTTTCTTTTGCTTTAAATCAGTTACATTAATTGGTCCTTCTTCTTCTTCGTGATTTTATTATCTTGATTTCAGTCAATCCACCCTGGTTTACGATATTAAAAATGTGCATGTTTTGAATCTGCCAAATTCAGGAAAAACTGCTGAGTTCCAAAATGAGAGGAAGGATGAGGGGATTAAGTTAGAACGCAGCCAGCTGAGAATGACATTTGAATTTCTAGGTATGATCTGATGACAAGAAAGGCCTAAGGAAATCCTTTGAGGGGAAAGTTCTCCAAGCAGAGGCCAGGCACAGTGCACAAGAGACCATTAGTTTGACATCCTGTTCCGCAGTCCAGGCGATTAGAAAGGCCACAACTGTACAGCATGCCAGTAGACCATGACATCCTTAATGGGCACAGAATAGTGTTTTGTACCAATGTGTCTACAGTGGCACAATAGCACATGCCCCTTTGGTTCTGTACACTGGGCGCATCTCAAAGGTATGGAACAGTTTGTGGCGTGAACTTTCTTTAACCTTGAAACCTGTTGAAATGATGAAGGGGCCTGATCCTGGTAACCAGATAGTATCATTCTAAAGAAACACAATAGCTTGTGTAACAATTATCTGCCATTCGCTCTGGCATCACCTGTTATTGGTGCTGGCTGTGCCTGTCATTGGCTCTGATTTCGCCTAATATTAGCTTCTCTCTTTTAATGATTTTTAAAAGCATGATCTTGGTTCTTCCTCCTTGGTGTGATACATTTTTATTTGCAATCTCACATAATGGGTACTGGTGGGTGGGGGTGATGGAAGAACCAGCCAGTACTACACTGGGCATTAAGGCACCTGGATATTTTTCTTTCTTTCCTTGCCTTCCATTCAGTGCCAGGAATGTTTTTTCTTTTTTGTTTTAAGCGAGTACTGCTGCCAGTGGTGTTTCCCCTCATGTTGGCCAACCATTGCCACTTCTGCCCTTTCTGCCTGTCCAGAGTAACACAGGTGATGGATTTTCCATGCTTGCAGAAAGCAGGGTTGAAGTCACTGCCCATCAGCTGGTGACTTAAAGCCTCCTGGATCAGCTTTGTCACCAGGTTCCTCATGGTGAACTTGCTCACACAGCCAATCCTTGCAGTACAGCCCTATGCTCAGGGCTTGCAAAGCCCTTTGCACAGTGTTTTCCAAATGCCTGACAGCCAGCTGGTTGCCTGAAGTTTGGGAAGCAATGCACAAAGGAGCTTGCAGGCCATGAGAGCAGCCCAACCCATATGCTATGCCCAGGACTGGCAAAACCCCTTATACTGTGGTTCCCAAGTGTAGGACAACTACTTGTCAATCATTTGATGTCAATTTGGTTGTGGAATTCAGTTCCACAGCTGATCCAGCCACCTCTTTACCTGCTCCATACCTGATGTCACAATGTCTCACTATTCATTAGCATTTTGTAAGACTGGTTCTGATGCTTTAACTCTCCATATGACTAGATTAATTTGAATGTGGTTGCTCTTAATTTTTTTTTAAATCTCTGCTGTGTTTTTAAAATGGTAAAATTTATATTTTTGTCTTCTATAATATAGTCTTTTTTCTACATCACTCAGAGAACCATACTATGGATATAATATAATACAATAACTGTGTATTTTTCCAGACCTCACACATGGAGGTGCCCACATCAACAATGACAAACGATACACTCTAATTTAGAAAAATAGGTAATGTTGAGACACATAAGTAATAATGTTGAGACATATAAGCAATAATTAAATGGCGACAGTACCTACCTAAACTGAATAACACCAAAAATTTGAGACACACAAACTCTCGTAGATCAAACTGCAGAGATCGTAGTTTTGCTACTAGCTCCTGTGCATGGCTCATAAGATTGTTGAGTGTGACTCCTGCCTGAGATGCTATTACAGCGTAATCCACCTGTAAAAGAGTAATACTTACATTGAGTTATCTTAACCAGATACATTAATACTGCTATTTTATACTTTTGCTCAATTAGTCCTGGGACTTCTAACAGCTTTGGAAGGAAAGGTCATTTTCACTGGGCCCCCAGCATCAGGTTTTGCTGTTGTTCGTGATTTTGTTTTTTGAAAAAACACCACACAGTGGTCATGATCCTTACCTGGCTCTGCTATAGTAGCTCCACTACAGCAGGGGTGTGGGGTGGAGACACATGAAATGAAAACACACATTTAACATCACATGTAGCCTAACTTATTTTTCGGCTTGTTTGCTTAACACCATACTATGTCCCTCTAAGCTCCTCTGAGGCAGAGTGGAACGCAAATATAATTTTTAAAGACATGTATGCTTTTCACACATAAAGAATAAAACCTTAAACATACTTTACTGCTAAATAGTGTTCTATTTATATCTCTATGCTGCTTTTCTTCTTTATTGCATTATTTTGATGCATTTTAAAAGTCAGTATGAACCACTCTGGAATTTAGATATTGAAGAGCAGCGCATAACTATTTTAAATAAGAAATTAAATGCCTTCCCAGTTCAAAAGGCCTTACAGTGGTACCTCGGGTTAAGTACTTAATTCATTCCAGAGGTCCGTTCTTAACCTGAAGCTGTTCTTAACCTGAAGCACCACTTTAGCTAATGGGGCCTCCTGCTGCTGCCACACCACCGGAGCACGATTTCTGTTCTCATCCTGAAGCAAAGTTCTTAACCCGAGATACTATTTCTGGGTTAGAAGTGTATATAACCTGAAGCGTATGTAACCCGAGGTACCACTGTACATCGTTTCCTGAAAAGTATCTAATGGGGAATATGTATCAGCTGATGTACAGCTTAACTATCTTGTCCTCTTCTGTTTCTTCAAACCTTTATACTCCTGTGGCCCTTGGACTTAGTACAGTAGTATCTCAGGTAATGAACACCTCGGTTTACAAACACTTTGGGTTACAGACTCTGCTAACCCGGACGTAGTACCTCAGGTTAAGAACTTCACCTCAGGATGAGAACAGAAATTGCGCGGCAGCAGTGGGAGGCCCCATTAGCTAAAGTGGTACCTCAGGTTACGAATGGTTTCAGGTTAAGAACAGACCTCTGGAACAAATTAAGTTTGTAACCAGAGGTACCACTGTAGATAAAAGTTCATTTGATTTTCACAACTGCCATATCTGTTTTTCATTCGTTTGTTGTTTTTAGGCTACTGTTCGAGCCTTCCTGAGAAAAGTAATTATTAACATTGATGCACCACTTATTGAGAGTTTAATGCTGCAGTCTAAACACACCATTGAATGTAGTGGAACTTTCAACAGTAAACATTGTGTGTTTATTTAATTTAGCTAACACTATCAATCATCCTTGAGGAGTTTTCATAAAAACATCAAGGTAACAAATATAAATAAAAGTCACCAGTACAGTCGTACCTTGGTTTTCGAACGGAATCCATTCCAGAAGTCAGTTTGACTTCTAAAAATGTTCGGAAACCAAGGTGTGGCTTCCGACTGGCTGCAGGAGCTTCCTGCACTCAATCGGAAGCCGCGTCGGACGTTCAGGTTCCAAATAACGTTTGCAAACCGGAACACTCAATTCCGAGTTTGCGGCATTCGGGAGCCAAAACATCCGAGTTGCAAGGCATTTGATAACCAAGGTACGACTGTATAACACCCAGAACATCCAGTACAGCTGTGGAAGAAACAAATGACTGCTGAAAACCAATCAGCCACTTGGCCAAATTCAACCCCTGAGGATTCAGCAGATACCCCACCGCCTTACTTCCAGAATGACTCATTAAGTATCTCTGGCAGGGATATCACCTGCAGAAGCTTCTGCCTACCCAGGGAAGGTGCACCGGTGGAGCTCCCCTACCAGTGGAAGCCAGAGGAACGAGACAGGGCTAGGCCGAGGGAAACCTCTGCCTCACCCAAATTCCATCTAGTCCAGTGGACTGGGAGTTTGGACAGTGGGCTGAACCACCTTTTTCAATAAATGAAGACATAAAACTGTGCCTGTAATGTAAGCAAATGACATTTATGTAAATCATTTTACAGCCCTACCCCAGGACATTAGCTAGGCTATTGTTTTTAAAAAAGTGTAATTCCTGCTGAGACATCTAATTTGCAGCTGAATTTCCCCTCTGTGATGTATTGGGAGGGCATGTGGGAATCCCTTGGTGAGGTAACCAATTGCTGTTTCCACACAAGAGAAAATATGATCTTCACTTCTTAATAATAAGTTAAGATGTTGGGATGAATGTCATGAATATCACTGCCTGTACCACTGAGATGATAACATAATGGGAAACCCCAGTAGGTAGATTCTTCCACCCTCTGCTACTGGAAGGCTCTTAGGCAACTAGCTGCTCTTTCAGATGCATTTAATATTTGCAGAACCAGCAAATTTGTCTGGGAGGCAAGTCTTCATCTGCCACTCACTCAGAGCCGACTGTATTAAATTTTTATATTTATTGACATTTCATTACCATAATTGACTGCACTTGGTTCCCTAGTAGAAGGCACAGGGATGCCTCCTAAGCAGGAGAATTGGTCCCTTGAGTCAGATTTGCAATTAAAAACAAGGCAGAATGGATTTTTTTTATTGTGTAAATATGATGAGTTGAATTTTCAGCTTTAACTAGAGAATACAGAGCACCGAGAAAACCTTTTTCACGAGTGAGCAAAATTATGAGTCAGTGGAAAGACGACCCCCAAAGGTGTCAATCAGTTTATATAAACTCAACTGTGCATGAAAAAGCCCCAGTTAATGTCTCTTCTAGGGGGGGTGGGGAGGAAGTGTTATTATTAAAGTGAATATTATCTTCTCTGCGTAGTCTATGGGCTACTTATCTATGAAAAGGGTAGCCTTTTGAGCCAATATATTAGAGTGTGAATGAAAATGATGCACGGGGGGGGGGGGTAATGTGAGGTACACTTGGATGATGAGCTTGCCATATGGGTGGATATTATCCAGATATTTAAGACCTATACACGACCATGTTCACTGAGCGACTGCTTCTAGTATGATGACTGCGTGATGCTCTGTAAGTAAGTACTGCTTGAAACTTTGCACACCACAGACAGGACAGTGCTCTGTTTCAGATATTTAAAAGTGGTCTGATAGATGTTTTGTTGTGAAAGATGAGTACACTCATTTATTTTGCTTTTGTTTTGGACAGTTTTTGCTGTGCTTCAAAAACTGGAAACCAAGAACCACAGATAGTATAGTATAACTGATGATGGAGTATCTTAATTGTAGCTCTAGTATATGACCCACAACTCTCTGAAAAACCAACTCTAGAAAGGATTGCTGCATGCAGCTAATACGCCTCAAACTGTGGTTTGTGCCTAGCAAATGTTCACTACCATTTAGAATTTCCAAGCTGTGGTGGATTCTGCTGGGACTTCCCCATCCAGCAGGAGAAATATACTCCAGTAGAAGTGTACAGTGGTGCCCCGCAAGACGAATGCCTCGCAAGATGAAAAACTCGCTAGACGAAAGGGTTTTTTGTTTTTTGAGCTGCTTCGCAAGACGATTTTCCCTAGGGGCTTGCTTCGCAAGACGGAAACGTCTTGCAAGTTTGTTTCCTTTTTCTTAACACCGTTAATACAGTTGCGACTTGACTTCGAGGAGCAACTCATAGAACGCGGTGTGGTAGCCTTTTTTGAGGTTTTTAAAGACTTTGGTGATTTTTGAAGCTTTTCCAAAACTTTCCCGACACCGTGCTTCGCAAGACGAAAAAAATCGCAAGACGACAAAACTCGCGGAACGAATTAATTTCGTCTTGCGAGGCACCACTGTACATGTTCCATGAAGATAGGAGTAATTTGTGTAGGCTTCCTAGCTGGGTCAAAAAACAAATGCATACAGTGGTACCTCTGGTTACATACTTAATTCATTCCGCAGGTCCGTTCTTAATCTGAAACTGTTCTTAACCTGAAGCACCAGTTTAGCTAATGGGGCCTCCAGCTGCTGCCGCGCCGCCACCACCGCATGATTTCTGTTCTCATCCTGAAGCAAAGTTCTTAACCCGAGCTACTATCTCTGGGTTAGCGGAGTCTGTAACCTGAAGTGTATGTAACCTGAAGCATATGTAACCTGAGGTACAACGGTATAGATGTTCTGAATATTCTCCCATCCACTGAAGCTGAAAAATCTTCGGTTTCTGTTCTTGCATACATTCTTGCACCCGTTTCCACTCCTTTCAAGAGATTTTTTCTCAATTTCAGCTGTAAATTGATGTAAGTTCTTAGCTGTTAAAAAAGTTTTTTACCTGCCTGCAGGAAAGCAAGACTTAAATAGAAACCTTAAGGGTGCCCAAGATACAGAGGAAACATAGAAGGCCTGTTGAACCTCAGCTTTCTGTACTTATGATGGCAATTGTGCAATATTGGGAAAGGGTTCTTATAGTCATTTTTTGAAATAACAGAGTATGACCTATCCATTGATTCTGTGGTTATCTTGTTCAAATTGACAGGCTGGAAACAGTGTAAAAATAGGGGGTCTGGTTATGAAATCTTTTAGCTAAGATTACAGTTGCCAAGCAGCATAAACTTCCTCCAGTGTCCCATCTGTTAAGAAATGGTTGATAAAGGTCTTAGAGGTAGTGGAAATTGGCAAGTTAACTGCAGTGGCTTATCTGAGCATTGGGAAAGGTAATAGTGACATGTTGTTAATACATTAGTCTCTCTTTATTAGATGCTGGGATAAACGTTTTTGCAGAGTGGAGGTTGAAAGGCATTTGCTTTCAGTTCTGTGAATGATTAAAGTTAATGATCCATGTAGTTAATTAGAACTTAGTCTTTGTTGTTGTTGCATGCATTAAGGTAAGGGAAACTTTCTTTAATTTTTCTATTTTTAATCTTAGTTTCTTCCTTGTGTGATGCGTTTCTGGAAGGTGGTAGGTGAAATTGTTCTTTCAGTGTTTTGACTAGGATCTGATCTTGGCACTAGTGCAATTTCACAAGTCAGACTGTTGCACTGGAAGCAAATGTGTGCCGTGATGAGTCTTAGGCAACCTTTTTCCTCTTCAAGCAGTATTTCCTGTTAAAATGATTATACTGTCAGTGAAACTAATTTAGCATCCCAATACAAATTTACATGATAAACAATGATAACTTTATGATTACAAATTGCATTTTATCTGCAAAGATCGTAGATAACATTTATATAATGGAAATATATAAATATTTCTTCAGCAAGTACTTTACTGCAGGAAAGCAGAGGACTTTCATACATTAAGAGTGGGAATGGGTTACTCCTAGATAGAGACAGCAGGCATCGTGAAATCAAATTAATTAAAATTGTGATGACTTGTACAGTGTATGATGCCTGCCATTTTAACATGATATGCCAATAATAGAAGATAATGAATTAAGTTGCCAGAAGACCTCTCCCTCAGGATGATGTTACAGAGGTTGCTAATTAGTTCTAATATGCAAATAGTAAAACTGATAATGCTTCAAAGTGCTATAAAATATCTTATACATTTATGGGCCATTGGTGCATTACGAACAATGAAAAATGCCATTTCCTGTGCTGGCTCCTGCTTCTAGACATATAGAGGGAAGATGCCAAATAGCTACAGCAGGGGTGGGCATGTGGGATCTGCTTTGCTTTTTTTTACTAGAACCCTGTGGTCTACCGGCCAGAACAAAGTGCAAAAAAGGGCCACAGATGAGGGAGAAACACAAGGAATTAAGGAACATGGTGCCTATGAGTACCAGGGGTGTCTTGAATCTGTGACCAGTACCAGAAACAAGCTCCCAAGTCCTGTTCCCTCACCCTCAACTATTTCCCCCCCCCCTAATAACCTTAAGGTTAGAGCAGTAGGACAGCAGAGCATTGATCTAGTATTTTTACAGTGACTGGCAGCAGCTCTTCAGGGAGCTTTCCCAGCCATACTTGGGGATGCCAGGAATTGAACCTGGAAAGCTGATGCTCTAACACTGAGCTAAAGCCCTAAGCAACTTAGTAGATCTGCAAAGCAACCATAGGTCTACTAGTAGATCCTGATCTTCCACCTCCCCATTGTTTAGACTCTTGTGCAGGCATAGGCAAGATGTTTTGGGACTACAACTCCCATCAACCTTGACCACCGGTCCTGTTAGCTAGGGGTGATGGGAGTTGTAGTCCCAAAACATCTGAAGGGCCGAGTTTGCCTATTCCTGCTCTTGTGTGTTTTCATTCCTAGCTGAACTCTGCAAAGCAAAGCTTGATGGCTTTAGCATGGAGCAAGTGAGACCTATCCTATTACAACTGAATCAAGAAACTTAACGCACTCTGTGCACTTGGCACTAAGAAGATTTACAGCCCTATCCCAAAAAACTTGCTACACCAGCAAGTAAGTGCTTTGGAAGGGGCATTCCGACTGCTGCATCAGTGCAAAGTCATCAGCTGTCGCTGCTTGAAGGTGAGAAGCTGAAAGAAGGGGAATTGCTTAGAATCAGCTTTGAGCCTTGGCTTCAACAATGGCTAGTTTCATTAGAAGTCAACTTCACACCAAGGATTATAAAAGTTGGTTTGTTAAACTAACCATTATTTGTTTTAAGCCAGAATTCCTGGCTTGAATATAATGGTGAGCTGAGAGATTCCTGTAAAAGCAAAACTAAACTCTGCCAAATTCTTCCTCCTAGTTATGGAAGAGGAGCACTTGGGAAGGGGAGCATGTGAGTCTCATCCTTTGCTTTGGTTTGTTTAGGCTGTTCCATACTGTGCTAAACCATGGCGTCATGTTATGCGCAGTTGCAGTGTTTCTACTTTGGAACTCCCTAACCATTGACATTAGGTAAGCACCCTCACTATATTGTTTTTATTTGCATGCTGAAACCTTCTTTTAAAATTTCAGCGGGCCTGCCTAGACATATGGTTCCGTTATTTACATTTGTTTTGGATTTTTTAAAAGTTTTACTGGGTTCCCCCCCCCCTGTGTTTCATCCACAGTTATATTTTGCATATATGTAACAGCTCTTTGAATTTCAGTTGTGTTTTATTATGTACCGTATTTTTCGCTCTATAAGACGCACCAGACCACAAGACGCACCTAGTTTTTGAGGAGGAGAACAAGAAAAAAAAATATTCTGAATCTCAGAAGCCAAAACAGCAAGAGGGATCACTGCACAGTGAAAGCAGCAATCCCTCTTGCTGTTCTGGCTTCCGTGATAGCCGTGCAGCCTGCATTCACTCCATAAGACGCACACACATTTCCCCTTACTTTTTAGGAGGGAAAAAGTGAGTCTTATTGAGCAAAAAATACGGTACATCACTCAGAGAGTTTTGTGATTACATGTTTTATACAATCTTTCCAAATAAAAATAAATATATTTGTATTATGAATAGCCTTGGCAGGGCAAGAAGGCAGGATATACCGTATATAATTACTGTAAATGAGCTGACTGAAGATATCCTTATTTTTAAGCTGCCCAGGTGAAGACAAGGAAGTGGCTCTTGTACTTATCCTGCTATACAAGGCAGATGGGGACCTTGGTAATTTCAAACACCCCCGCCCTGCTCAATGAATACATTAAATAAGGTACCGGAAAATATACACCTTGAGGTATCTTAAAGATACCTTGAGGTATCTTAAAGATACCTTATCTTAAACTAGTATTATTACAAAAGCTTTCATGGACTACAAAAACTATGCTGAGCATGTGCAGTTTCATAACTCTCTGCAAAATACAAACAAAAAAGATTCTGGCAACCTTAAGAAAAAAGAAAATACTCTGAGCATGTTTTGTGCTGTATTTTAAACTCGATTCTCATTATTTTAGCTCACTTCATATTCTGGGTCAGTCTCCAACTCTCAGCCTAACCTGTTCTACATGGCTGCTGTGACGACATGGAAGGTGGCATAAAATGGCTGCAAAAAGTGGACTTGGTGCTTGTATCATAGGCATCCCGTTTTGGGATATTTTTGGGAGGCCATATTTTTCAATCAGTCTTAATCTATCTTGATTATAGCACATTTTACCGATGGCCCAAGTTCTACTTGTGTTCAGTTGTGCAGAAGATTGATTCCTAAGAGGAATTATCTTAGGTCTATAGTCACTGGGGAAGAGGGAAGCTGTGGAAAGCAGAGTAGTGTGTTTTAATTTAATTTAATTTAGATTTTGAAGGTAAAGTAGTAAGGAGTCAGTATTTTTCCTGACTGCCCAATTAAAAAATAAAATAAAGCATGCTCCTACAAATCCAATGATCTGCCCCAACAGCAAAACCTCTGAGATACAACTAGCATGATTTTTAAATGGTATAATGTTCCCCCCTAATAATAATTTAATTGTGTTAAAATTATTGTTGATTTTATCACTCTCTTTTATAAAATAATAATGAATATAGTAGGCTGTATTAGTATGAGTTTTTGTATGTGTTTGGTCTGGTTGGCCAAAGAGCAATGAACTATTTCTTTCAACGTATTGTTGTTTAGTCATTTAGTCGTGTCTGACTCTTCGTCACCCCATGGACCAGAGCACGCCTGGCACTTCTGTCTTCCACTGCCTCCCGCAGTTTGGTCAAATTCATGTTAGTGGCTTCGAGAACACTATCCAACCATCTCGTCCTCTGTCGTCCCCTTCTCCTTGTGCCCTCCATCTTTCCCAACACCAGGGTCTTTTCCAGGGAGTCTTCTTCTCTCATGAGGTGGCCAAAGTATTGGAGCCTCAGCTTCAGGATCTGTCCTTCCAGTGAGCACTCAGGGCTGATTTCCTTCAGAATGGATAGGTTTGATCTTGCAGTCCATGGGACTCTCAAGAGTCTCCCCTAGCACCATAATTCAAAAGCATCAATTCTTTGGCGATCAGCCTTCTTTATGGTCCAGCTCTCACTTCCATACATCAATACAGTGGTACCTCAGGTTACATACGCTTCAGGTTACAGACTCCGCTAACCCAGAAATAGTGCTTCAGGTTAAGAACTTTGCTTCAGGATGAGAACAGAAATCGTGCTCCGGCGGTGCGGCGGCAGCAGGAGGCCCGATTAGCTAAAGTGGTGCTTCAGGTTAAGAACAGTTTCAGGTTAAGTACAGACCTCCGGAACAAATTAAGCACTTAACCTGAGGTACCACTGTACTGGGAAAACCATAGTTTTGACTATAGGACCTTTGTTGGCAAGGTGATGTCTCTGCTTTTTAAGATGCTGTCTAGGTTTATCATCGTTTTTCTCCCAAGAAGCAGGCGTCTTTTAATTTTGTGACTGTTTTCACCATCTGCAGTGATCATGGAGCCCAAAGAAGTAAAATATCTCACTGCCTCCATTTCTTCCCCTTCTATTTGCCAGGAGGTGATGGGACCAGTGGCCACAATCTTAGTTTTTTTGATGTTGAGCTTCTGACCATATTTTGCACTCTCCTTTCACCCTCATTAAGAGGTTCTTTAATTCCGCCTCACTTTCTGCCATCAAAGTTGACACATATCTGCATATCTGTATTGTAGGTGGTCTATATTTAAGATCTGTATTTTTTGTAGTGAGAATGACATCTTCACTATGAACTCTCTGCTCTCTGTTCTTTCTTCACAAGAAAGCCAAAGCTGCAGCCCGGCACCCACTAAACTGGGAGTAAACTCCGTTAAACACAGAGAGACTTACCTCTGAGTGGGCATGTAGACCATTGCACTGTAAGTTTATTACACAATGAATTCTTTATGACTGCCTGGACTTCCAACTATTTAACTGTGTAATAGCATTTGCAGAAAATAATCTGTAGGGAGTACTTCATCTCAGACTAAACCATCATAGCATTTTTGTTTGCTTTCTTTTAACAAAGATAATAATTACAGCAAATAACAGTAGTATCTTCATATTCTGCAGCCTTGAAGAAATTTAACTTTCTTTTAAAGTATGCAGAATAACTCTGGAAGCTGAAATATACATGAGGCATAATAACTGTTGCAATATTGTGCATCTGACAAAGAACAATTCATTCCTGGTTTTTAAATGATGCTTGAGTGAAAGAATGCACTTTGTTTGCTTTTAAAACAGTAATCATTGTAGCAGATGAGCAGCATTTTGTGCAAAGAATGAAAAGAGTGAGTAATGGACAACTTGGTTTGAAGGAACTGCTAATGGGTCTGATCATAATTCTTTATGTAAGAACTGGCATTTAAGTAAGCACCATTGATTTCAGTGGGACTTTTTCCCTGGTAAGTGTGCGCAAGACTGCAGTATAAATTTGCTTCTTTCCTCTTCTGTTTACATTGCCTTTTGCAGTGGGGTCTATTAAATCACCCATTCAAGGAATAGTGTATATAGGATGCTCAAAAATAAAGATAAAATCTACATAGCTGTCAGAGTTACAATGACAAATGCAATCAGAAACTTACATGAAGTTGGGGGTTTAAATTGGTCTGAGAAGGGAGGACCAGAAATGGAGTCAGTCCAAATTAGAAATTATTTTGATTTGGTCCGGGTGGAGGGGAATTCCAAAGACATTTTATGATCTGTAGTTAGTGAGCTTGAGCCTGTTATTGTCTAAATGTGATTAAATGCTCTGTTTTTTCTTTGCAACCCTTGCTCATTTATTTAAAGGCTATCCAGGTGGCTTGTGGCGTTCAGAAGTTATCTGGCATGGAGCCTCATGGAGTAGTTCTTAGCTTTAGAAAATCTGTCCCAGGCTTGATCAATTTCCTAGGAGCATATTGCCAGGCAGAGTTCATTGAAACCAATGGGACTAAACACCACTTAACTTTGACTGGATCATGCCCATGGTTAATGTAGCTGTGATCAAATGGTTTATTCACCTGCCTTTCATATAATGTGCATGTCTTTCTGCCTGACGCACACAACACATGCAACTCTCTTTGTAGGCACAAAGGAATCACCCTACATGGTTTAAATTAGGGCTAAGTCTCTCTATGCAAATTTTGAATAGCAATTGAATAATGTAGTTTGCAGTCCAAACAAGCAACTGTTTCCTCATATGTATATAAATGGAGGCAGTTTAGGTTTCAGCTACTTAAATGCCAGTGGACCATCATTTGGTTTCACTTTGAATCAGAAATAAAACACACAAAATGCACTCTGCCTTCCCATGACACCATACATTCTTTTCCATTAGAGCTGAAAGACATTTTCAAAGAGTAACGTTTTCATTTAATTTGCCTTGTCGCTCTCATTTACTTTGCCAGGGCTCTTGGAAATTATAAATGAACCCGGCCACGACGTATGAGCAACTTCTCTCACCACAATCGCCGAGAGTGATCTCAAGCTGCGCAAGATCACGGCAGTGCTCTTGTGCATGTTGCATTTGTTTGACTGGAGCTTGTCTGCGCAGGAGAATTCCCTGTGGCTTTTAAGCTTGACTTTTAAAGCTGCTTCTGATTCTCCTAATTTGAGTGAAAGTGCTTGCTGTGTGTGCCGAAGCTGCTATGCTAGCTTCCTGGCAGGTAGGTCACTGCTGCTTACCAGAAAGGGGCAAGGTGGCGGGGAGGTCAGTGAGGCGCAAAAGCAGTGGCAGGAGCACCTAACTGGCTGAGCCAGTGTACCTACACTGCACCAACCTCCCCACTGCCTTGCCTCTTGCTCTCCCAGTAAGCAACAGCAACTGATCTGCCAGGCAAATCCCACTACACCTGGCAAGCTGCTTCTGAATCCAAGTAAATGAATTCAGTAAGTAGCTGAATTAATATATTATCACAGAATCTTTTTTAAATGTTTGCACACAGTGCACTATTCTCTTTGGCAGTCTAATTCTGAAGTGCTGAGAAAACGGGACTATTTGAAATACATCTACATGGTGCTAAACCATGGCTTGGCTTAATGTTACATCTGAACTTGAACTTATGGCTTGTATCACAGGGTTTGGCCTCACAAATGTTGCTCTTTATTGCTTTCTGAGTTCTTGTTTTTTCTCATTTTTTCTTTTCATGGGCCGATTCCTTTAATTCATACCATCTGCTTCTAGTTCCCACTATGCCAACCCCCTCTACAAACCATACATTTAAAACACATGGCTTCCACAAAAGAATTGTGGGAACTGGAGTTTGTTAAGGGTGATGGGAATTGTAGTGGGGGGGACTTCAGTTCCCAGGATTCTTTGGGGGAAGCCATGACTGTTAAAAGTGGTATATGTTATGTACTGAAGTTCTCACCCTGGGCCAGCAGGGGGATACTGTAGATAGTTATGCAAATAAGGGATCAAAAGTGACATTCAGTGATTGGATAGTTTTAGGAAATTGTTACAGTTACGTTGTACTGGAGCTCTATATAAGCAGGCTGACTGAACCCTTCAGTTCAGTTCTGTTCTGGCCTGTGAATAAACAAGAGTTGTTTGAAGAATCACTGTGTCGTCTGATATGTTCACCCACAACTTAACAGTATAAATGTGCTTTAAAGGTATGTTGACTCATGATTTATCTGAAATAAATTCCCATTTTTTTAAAAAAAAAAATTGGATTGGCATTATGCTGCAGATATCATGCTTCTTACACGCCAGGCCTCACTCACAGAGGTAGATGAGTAAATGTTTATATAAGTTGCATTTGCTTTTATTGTAACAAGTTTGGATCAGGAACAGAATTTACTTTTTAAAAATTATTTATTAATTTATATACGACCCTTTTTCATCCGAAGATCACAGTGTGGATGATCATTTTACTTCAGTTGTTTTGCAGCTAATACCGTGGTTCAATAGGAAAGGCTTTCGGTGTAATACCAGGAACGTTTGAGACACAGTTAAGTTCCTACAGTTTGGAAAAAGGTTTAAAAATGAAACCAAAATATTCAGTTTGCAAACTCACTTGTTGCCCAGTGATTAGGAGGATGGAGCCTTCTTTCCCATGTACCACTTGGCGATAAATATGATCTAGAATTAAGAGTTCACTCCAGCAGTTCTGAAGCAGCTTCATTTGGTCATCAACCTGTAGACAAACAAATATATATATATTAATATATGATATTTCCTTGGTGGCTTATTGTTGCCGTTTACTTTTGAGTTTTCTGGTGACAGAATTCTTAGGTACTCTTAAAACCATTGGGGAGGAACCTTAGGCCAAGGCCTCTGTAGCTGACCCTCAGCAACTGGAATATTCAGGGCTATTTTTGTGGAAGGGAGTGAGGCCCTGCTGTACCAGGTTGGGAGCAATAAAGGGGCCCAGACACTGAAAAAAAAAAGTAAGTGTCTAGTCCTTGTTAAAGGAAGGCTATGAAGCAAAATATGCAGGCACCATTCAAAGCAATTTCTTTATGAAATATGAGCCTGCTTCAGCCTTTCACAGCTTTTAGCTAATCAGAGCTGTAATTGAAGAGCACTGAAAAGAAATTTAGAGCCGTATAAGCACCATGGAAGAACTAGAAGTAGGTTTAAAATGACCCAGGAAATTCCTTCCCCCAGACAACAGGAAAAGGACTTCTGGGCAGTTTCTGTGGTGCATACATTAATCCAGTTTTGATTTTGTTTTAAAAGTTAAGATAATGCAGAAGAGCTGCCTAGTTCATTTTGAACTCCTCTCCCATTTTTGTTTCGCTACCTAGAAAATACTGTAATTTTAAAACTCAGAATTTTGGTGCAACTGAGCAGTATTGTGTCCACCCAAAAACAAAAGGTAATAGCAAAGACAGGAATTTATATTCCTTCTATCTTAGGTTTAATTTCATAATTTCAAAAAAGGAAAAGGAAAAATATTAGTATGTAAACTTTAATAAATTACCCTGCAAATATAAATAAAATTAATCATTAGTATATTCAGATTGTGGTTGAGAAGCTGTGAGTTCCACCAAGCCATGAAAAAGTAGCCCAGCTATATTAATATTGCTGGAGGACTGAGAGTAGCGTGTGCGAATCCTGAAGTGGTGTTAACCGGTGTTGATGTGTTGAGTTTTTTGTTTGCTTTGTAGGAGGAAATGCAGTCAGGGGTAGGCTGTTGGTTGTAACAATAATGTGCTGGGAAGGGATGATTCATTGCTTTTCCACCTATGGGAAAATAGGAGATTTCTTGGGAGGAGAGGTTGCTTCTTCTTGAATAAACACAAACATGTATGTTCAGCTCAAAAGCTCAATTCTTATGGCTTCTCTCTCACACACAAAATGTACATTGACCTGCACTATTAACATTGTTGTAGTTGCATTTTATAAATGAGTACAGAACAAATGCTCATAAAATACATTGCTTTTTAACTATTTAATTTTGAATTTATCCAAGCATTGGCATCTGATCATTGGTTGCTGAAAATCTTAAATCTGTTCTGACCACCACCTCTCCATCTGAAATATCATGCCTGTTCATGCACTAAATGTAGTATTTCCTGCCAGAGATCAATAGACGAAAGACCTACAGTAACTGGTGGCACTGAGGGCCAGCAATTATTTTAACAGCTCTATGACAGGCACACATTCAACAGGTTAAGCCTTTCTAATATGAAAATATAATTATTTGTTTGTGACTTCTGCTTTCTCTTGTGTAGGAATTGTGTTTTGGCTACATAAGCAACATATTTGTGTCTAAATATCAGAACCAGAGATTATGATTTGTTTATTAATTAAAGCATTTAGGCAGGGCAGCTGTAAACAGTATCAAACAGTATCTGTAAACAGTATCAAGAATACTAATTACAAAACTAGTCAGCAGGATGAAACATACTCAGTAGCAACAAAAGACACCAATATCAATTAGCAACTGATTTTATAGAAGTAGCATAAAATAATACAAACAAAGTACTAGCAATATCATTACAAACGACAGGCTGAAAAGAAAGGTCTTTGCTTGCCAACAATATGTCATAAGAGAGAGGACAAGATGAACTTCCCGTGAGGAATTGGTTGTTTCCAGATGCAGAACAAACATCTCTTGCATACATGTTAAATGTAAACAAGTCGTGTCACTAAGTACTGGCCTTAGAGCATGGATGGACACAACAAGACAAGAAGTTTTTGTACTCACATAGCGTAATTTGTCTTCCACTATAATATTTGTCTAATGGCAGCTAGAAAAAAGTAATGTAGAATCCTGTTTCGTGAACTGTTTAATCACGTATTTCATTCCAATGCTAAATGCAAGGCTAAAGCTGATCACTTTTGAGGCTTGCTTTGTATTAATGAAAGTGGATTCTCAAAAGACCCAAATCCACATGTTAAATTGTTCATGTGAGCATGAGGAAGAGAATTACTAGCAGCCAGCTTGGCCCAACTAGAACTGAATAATGAAACTTAACTGTCAGGGAACTGCCATCGGAAGGAAGGGAAGTGAAAGGGCTCACACAGGTTGGGAGAGACTCAGCAGCTGAAGAGGGAACCAGTAGGGGGAGAGGAGCTGAGCTGAGGGAAAGGGAGCTGGAGGGATGGCTCAGAGACACTTCCAGCGAAAACAGTGGGGAGGTTTCAGGACCTCCTGTAGGGACACCCACTCCTCGCCGGAAACTGTCACGCAGAGAGTCCAGAAGACGTGTTTCCGTTAAGGAGCTTTTATGTTGGAAGCGATTCCGAAAGCAACCACTGTCGGAATCTGCCAGCGACTGACGGAGCCATGTTTAAGGGGCTCCGTTACAGACAGAGGTTTGCAAACTTGACCAAACTCTGAGGGACTAGGATTTTACACACAAGCAGCTCATCGTCCCATCACAGCATTCCGACAGTCTTCGTGAGCAGCTTGTGCAGGAGAAGGCATCATGAGCAACCCAGCCGGAACCGGAGAAGCAGGAGCTGGAGCGGGTCCAAGCCTGGAAGAAAGGTACCGGGTGTTGGAGGTCCAGCTAGCGCTGCAGACGGCGAGGCTTGAGGAGAGGAGGGCTCAGGATGCAGACAAAAAGGGGAAAGACACCCAGCTCGTCAGAAAGGTACCAGGATTGGTGCAGAAGTTTGGGGGGGAGCCCAAAGACTATCATGGCTTTCGGACAGAGATGCAATATGCCCTCAATCTGCAGTTTGATGAATTCCCTGACGAGGAATCACGAGTGGCTTTCGTGATTGGGCATCTTGAAAAGGGGGCGAGAGACTGGGTTAGACCTCTGATGGCAGCGAATAGTGACGTCCTAAAGGACACGATGAAGTTCTTTCGCGCCATGGATCTGATGTTTTCCAGCGATATTGAACAGGGAGTGGTCCGCAGACAGTTAATGGCTTGCAAACAGGGGAGCCGATCTGTCCGTGAGTACTGGACTGAGTTCACCATGTTGATCCATAAATTGGGGTGGGATCTATCGGCGGAACCCATTCAAATGCTCTTTGAAGAAGGGCTTTCTTCGGCTGTGAAAGACGAACTGTCCCGGGCGCCCAGGGCGGAGTCTATGGACCAGCTGACCAAATCAGCGCTGACCATAGGAGCGCGCCAGGAGGCGAGAGCATTGGAGAGGCGGGAAGGGAAGGGGGAACGTTGGAAGGAGTTCCGCATTCCAGACATTCCAGAGCCAACTTTCCCGCCGGCAGAGCCGATGGAAATCGGAACAGCGCGCGCGCGCGCAGTTTCAAAGCCCAGTGAGGGGGGAAAGAAGGAGGGAAAAGGCGCCCGGAAATGCTATCTCTGCCAACAGCCAGGTCACTTTGCCAGAGTCTGCCCCCAGAGGAAGGAATGGCAAGGGATGGTAGGAGCTGTGGAGGGAAGAGAGGAAGAAATACCGAAGCAAGTAAAAGCCAACGCCTGGCTGCCACCGTCGGGGCACAGCAGCCAGGCCAAAGAGCAGTGAAAGTGCCCACGCCAGAACCTCCTAAACCCGCCCTAGTGATAGAAGTGGCGCTAGAGCTGCCAAACGGACACCCTCTAAAGATAAAGGCGCTGTTGGACTCAGGCAGCTCCTGCAATTTCATGAGCAAAGAGTTTGCAGCTGAACACCAGATACAGACGATCCCTTTAAGCAACCCCCTGCAGGTGACCACGATCGATGGCAGGGAGCTGTTGGGAGGAGAAGTCAGCTTGCAGACCGTCCCAATGATAATGAAGGTGGCAAGGCACACCGAACTGATAGCGTTTAATGTGGCCACCTTGGGAGGAGCTCCCATTATATTGGGGATGAGCTGGCTAGCGTTACATGATCCGCTGGTGGGCTGGCATCAGAGAGTGGTTTCTTTTGGTTCAGCACATTGCTTAGAACACTGCAAAGAGGGAAAGGGTTTGGCAGGGGCCCAAGCCACCCTAGCAGGGACTGAAGTAACGGAGAACGTGAAGGTACCACGACAATACGCAGATCTCCGCGACGTCTTCAGCGAAAGGGAAGCTGACCAACTACCCCCGCATAGACCCTTTGACTGTCAAATCAATTTACTCCCTGGGGCACAGCTCCCTGTAGGCAAGCTGTACGCCATGTCAGACAGAGAGATGCAGGAGCTAAGAGAGTTCATTGACAAGAACCTGAAGAGAGGGTTCATCAGAGAGTCCAGGGCGGTGGGGGGCAGCCCAGTGTTTTTTGTGGATAAAAAAAACACGAACAAGCCGAGGCTTGTGTGTGACTTCAGGGCCTTAAATGCAGTGTCAGAACCAGTGGCTTTCCCTATGCCCAGGATTGACGACATTTTGACAAGGGTCAGGAAGGGAAAGATTTTTACTAAACTGGACCTAAGGGGGGCGTACAACCTGATACGAATAAGGAAGGGGGATGAATGGAAAACCACCATGTTCACCCCTTTGGGGGCATTTGAATATTTAGTTATGCCCTTCGGCCTACAAGGAGGCTCCGCGTGCTTTCAATCGTTTATGAACCACGTCCTGGGGCCTTTGCTTTACAAGAATTGTGTGGCCTTCTTAGACGACGTGTTGGTGTATTCTGAGAATGAGGAGCAGCATGTGAGAGACGTCAGAGAAGTGTTGAGCAGGCTGCAAGCCAACCAGCTGTGGGTGAAACTGGAGAAGTGTCAGTTTCATACCAAGGAGGTGGAATTCCTGGGGTATCGCCTGTCAGACAAGGGATTGGCCATGGATCCCGGCAAGGTCCAGACGGTGCTGGAATGGAAAACACCCAAAACAAGGAAGGATGTGCAGAGGTTCCTAGGATTTGGGAACTTCTATCGTAAGTTCATCCGAAACTTTGCCCACCTGACGGCGCCCATTACGGACTGTCTCAGCAGTAAGAAGAAGTTCGTTTGGACTGAGGAGGCGGAGCGAGCATTTGAGGAACTAAAAAGGGCCTTCGCCTCGGAACAACAACTCCTGCATGTGGATTTACAAAAACCGATGAGAGTGGAAACTGACGCATCAGACAGAGCTATTGGGGCGGTGCTTCTGCAGCCAGGGAAGGAGGAGTCAGAGTGGAGACCGTGTGCCTTTTTTTCGCGAAAGCTGAACAAATCCGAGAGGAACTACACGGTGTATGACCGAGAACTACTAGCCATTCATGAGGCGTTCCGGAGATGGAGGCACCTGCTAATTGGCGCACAACATAAGGTGCAAGTGTGCACTGACCACAAGAACCTAGAGTATTGGAGGACGGCACGAGTGCTCAACCAACGGCAAGTGAGATGGGCCCAGGAGTTCTCCAAATTTAACTTTGAGATTTGTTACGTGCCAGGCCCAGAGAACATTAGGGCGGACGCTCTCTCACGCAAACCTGAATATTTGGAGGGGGAGGGAGCACCAGAAGAGAGACATGTCATTCCAGAGGACCGCTGGGTGTGTGGGGCGGCATTGGTGGGACAAAGAGAACTGGTAGAGGAAACAGAGAATGATGAATACGCCCAGAATAAGCTCAGAGGTCTTAGGGGTGAGGGAGAGGAACCAGGGGGTTTCGAGGAAAGAAATGGAGCTTTGTATTACAAAGGGGCACTGTATATCCCTGAAGGAGACTTAAGGGGGAGGGTACTCAAGCAGTTGCACGACAGCCCCACGGCGGGGCATTTTGGACAACACAAAACCATGTGGTTGGTCACCAGGGAATTTTGGTGGCCTAAGGTGAGGGAAGATGTACGGGAGTATGTAAGAGGGTGTGAGCAATGCCAGCGAGCCAAAGGGGAGAGGCGGGCACCGGCGGGGCTATTAGAACCCTTACCAACCCCAGAACGACCTTGGGAGGCAGTGTCGATAGATTTTATGACTGATCTGCCGAAGTCCAAGGGGAAAACAGCCATCATGGTGGTGGTAGACCTACTAACAAAGATGTGCCACTTTGTAGCCTGCTCGCATGCAGTCACGGCGGAAGAGACAGCGAAGTTATTTGTAGAACACATTTTTAGGTTGCACGGGGTGCCATTGAGGGTGGTCTCAGACCGAGGAAAACAATTTACTTCCAGGTTCTGGAGGAAGCTCATGAGCTTACTGCAGGTGGAGGTCAACTTTTCGACTGCCCGGCACCCTGAAACCAACGGGCAGGCGGAAAGAGCAAACGGGGTCCTCCAGCAATACCTGAGGTGTTATGTCAATGACAGAGAGAATGACTGGGTAGAAAAGTTGGCGCTGGCGGAATTTGCCTACAACAATGCCGAGAATGTGTCCACAGGGATGAGCCCCTTCTTGGCTAATTATGGGTGTCATCCCAGGGCTTTCCCAGGGGGAGAAGGGGAGAGATGGGGTGTCCCGGCAGCCGAGCATTTTGTAGAAGAAATGGAAGCAATCCATCGTCAGCTCCAACTCAACTTAGAAAGGGCGAAGGAAGAATACAAGAGGCAGGCAGACAAGAACCGAAGGGAAGGTGAAACCATAAGGGTGGGAGATAGGGTGTGGCTGTCAACCCAAGGGTTGCCGTTCAAAGGAGGTTGTAAGAAATTAAGACCCAGGAGATTGGGTCCCTTTGAGGTCATTCAACAGGTCAACCCAGTGGCTTTCAGGCTCCGGTTACCCAACCACATGAAACTGCACCCAGTATTTCACAGGTCGTTACTGTCACCGTATGAGGGGGGACGAGAAGGGATGGCCACTCGGGGACCGGTCATAGAAGAAAGGGAATGCAGCAGCCATGTGGCAGAAATCCTCGACGCCAGATGGAAGGGGGATCAGGTGGAGTATTTGGTAGCGTGGGAAGGAGAACCGGAGTCAGAAAACACTTGGGTAATGGCAGAAGATATCAATGACGAGGTATTGATAGAAACGTTCCATCAAAGGTTCCCAAGGAAACCTCAGCCTGTGGAGAGGTTCCGGAGGGAATACTTTGGGACCACCGATGAGGAGGAGGAGTTGGAAGGATTCTCGGAATCGGAAGGGGAAGGGGAGATGGACTCTGAGGAGGAGGAGTACTTCGAGACCAGGAACCGCAACAGGTGGAGAGAAGTGTTCGGGACATCGGAAGATGAAGGAAGTTCATTCCGGGGTTTTGCCTCCTCACCGCCCGTAGAGGAGGGGGCGAGAGGGGATGAAGGGGGCCCTGGAGGGGAGGTGGATGTCAGGGAACTGCCATCGGAAGGAAGGGAAGTGAAAGGGCTCACACAGGTTGGGAGAGACTCAGCAGCTGAAGAGGGAACCAGTAGGGGGAGAGGAGCTGAGCTGAGGGAAAGGGAGCTGGAGGGATGGCTCAGAGACACTTCCAGCGAAAACAGTGGGGAGGTTTCAGGACCTCCTGTAGGGACACCCACTCCTCGCCGGAAACTGTCACGCAGAGAGTCCAGAAGACGTGTTTCCGTTAAGGAGCTTTTATGTTGGAAGCGATTCCGAAAGCAACCACTGTCGGAATCTGCCAGCGACTGACGGAGCCATGTTTAAGGGGCTCCGTTACAGACAGAGGTTTGCAAACTTGACCAAACTCTGAGGGACTAGGATTTTACACACAAGCAGCTCATCGTCCCATCACATTAACTAAGTAAACAAATCGAATAAAAAAAATCAGCATAGAATTATCATTGATGTAAGGCATATTATTTCCCCTTAAATCATAGAATAATGGAAATTCAAAATACAATACTAAAGCATACACTTTGGTGGAGCAAATGCAATCTAGAGGATTGATCAAGAATGGTGAATAAAACCCAGATATTTGCAGATCTTTATAAGCAATAGTAACAAATATCGCTATGGTATCTTAAAGGTGCCATTATTCCTGGCATGAGCTTTTGTGGGCTACTGCAATAATAGCCACTGAACTCAAGCATAGTTTTGCTTGATATCAGTGGCACCATAACAGTGAATGGATTTTAAGATTAAAGCTTGCAATGACTTTGACTATAATTCATCAGGCACATTCTTTCAGATTTCAGTGGGGTTGGGCTTTGGGAGGGGAAAGAATCACAGCAAACGTGCAAAGGCTTTGCTCTTGAGTATCTTCACGATTAAAATGGGGAACGGTACATTTTGTGGAAGTTTATTGTCAGTACACTTTACAACTCACAACAACCAGAAATATAAGTGTTCTGGACAAATAATCCAGTCTGTGTATTGAAACAAAATGGTCGATCAAAATGGTGCCTGTGTCATTTGGAAGATTTGCTTGTGATATGACAGTTTTAAAAATGTCACCAAATGCCAATATTCAGGGGTGCACTTGGTAGCTCAGGCAGAATACTGTATTTTTAATAGGTTTATAAAGTTAATTGGGATGGGGGACTAACAATGTGAGCCCCACTTGGATTCTCTTTGCATCCAGAAAAGTGTGGCTATTTAATCTTAGGCTGCAAATTGAATCCAACCTACACCAAGCTATGGGAGTTTGTACAGTCAAACCTTGGTTCTCGAACTTATTCCGTTCCGGGAGTCCCGGACTCCTGGAACCGTTTAAAAACCAAGGCATGGCTTCCGATTGGCTGCAGGAGCTTCCTGCACTCAAGCAGAAGCCGTGTCGGATGTTTGGCTTCCAAAAAACGATTGCAAACTGGAACACTTATTTCTGCGACATTCGGGAGTCGATTTGTTCGGCAACTAAGCTGTTCAGGAACCAAGGTTTGACTGTATTGAGGAGAGGTGTCCTTCCACACACTTCAGCTGGCTGAGCCTGTCTCCTGCTGAACATGTGGACAGAAGGTGGTGGTTGGTGTGGCAGACACACAGCACTCTCCCATGAGTTACAACCACAGTTCAAGGACAAATTTCAGCCTGCTAAAATCATTAGACAAAGGTGGAGAACAGGGTCAGTGAGGGATATGGCCAGGGGTGTGATGTAGGGTGAGTTGCAAAGGCCAGATTAGGAGGCGTGAGGGGCCATTTTTTGTCCCTTGGTCCCGCGCACCTGTTCTGGATGTTTCCACAAAAGGGGAGAGAGGGAGAGGTAAATGCGTGGCTACCATTTTTGTTGGCAGCCTCTTTACTGTCACCAGGGGTTCCCAAATTGTGGTCTGTGGTCCACAAGCTTCATTCAGATGGTACACAGCATCTATAGATTCGGAGTTGAAGACAGGAGACAGCACATCTATCACTTTAACTAATCCTATTTGTTTTAATTGTATTTGTCTTGCTTTTATTTATTGTATGGAATTCAATAAAACCAAATATAATACAGAAGAAGCAAGACAAATACAATTAAAAATCGCACGGCACATTGCAAATGCTACAGCTGGCAGAAAAATCATTAAGTGGTCCACCAGGACCCTCAGCAATTTTCAAATAGTCCATGGGGGGAAAAGCTTGGGAAACACTGATCTAGTCTGACCCGCTTGTGAGCCAAGAGAACCTCACATTAATTAAGTTTTGGGAACCTATCCAACTTCCTCTCCTCAAGAACAGATTGACCCTTTGGCCTGGAAGCCCCGTGCAGCCAGCCCATCAAGTGACCTACTGGGTTTTGGCAGGATCCAGCGTGGTACACAAAGCAGACAATTTATTATGAACACCCTCTAATATTACTTACAAGCTGTGCAGCCTTTTGACAATATTGCTGGATGAAAGAAAGAGGAGGGGTACATAGCAGAGGGATGTATTACTAAGTCAAAGTGAAGCTTGTGTTATCACAGGAGCAACCTTGCTCAGTCCCCATGCTGCATGTAACCACAATAATTCATTCTTGCTTAGATCACAGAACAAGGCTGAGCCTATATTAAAAAAGAGCTCCTTTTCACTCTGCCCCAGTTGTATTTATCTCCCATGCCATTTCTAACAAAGTCCCCTGTTATCTGGAAGAGAAGATTGCAGTCGTGCTTTGTTGAAAAAGTAGGAGTTACAGGTCCACAGTGCACCTTCCCCAATTCCCAGAAATGTGTCAGATTGCTTTCAGGTATAGTATTATGTTTGTTCTTCAGCACAGTTTTACTAGAAGGTTTAAAGACAAATTTTAACTGTATTTAAGACTGATGGATATTGGTTAGAAACATGTAGAGTTGTCCCATCTACATTCCAAAGATTATCTAGAAACAAAGAGTTGGCTCCAGTTCTAGTCCTACTCAAAGTACACCCTTTAAAATTAATGGATGTGGGTGGCGCTGTGGGTAAAACCTCAGTGCCTAGGACTTGCTGATCGTAAGGTCGGCGGTTCAAATCCCCGCGGTGGGGTGAGCTCCCGTCGTTCGGTCCCAGCTCCTGCCCACCTAGCAGTTCGAAAGCACCCCTAAGTGCAAGTAGATAAATAGGTACCGCTTTATAGCGGGAAGGTAAACGGCGTTTCTGTGTGCGGCACTGGTGCTGGCTCGCCAGTTGCAGCTTCGTCACGCTGGCCATGTGACCCGGAAGTGTCTTCGGACGGCGCCGGCTCCCGGCCTCTTGAGCGAGATGAGCGCGCAACCCTAGCGTCGGTCACGACTGGCCTGTACGGGCAGGGGTACCTTTACCTTTATCTAGTCCTACTCAAAGTACACCCTTTAAAATTAATGGACACGGCTAACTTAGGTCCATCAATTAATTTCAATAGGTCTACTCTGAGTAGAACGTAGATGTCTAAAACTAAAAAAATTAAAAATATTCTTCTGTATCCTGCTAATCTGTACTACCAGGTTAATGACTGCAAAGCATTGGGCTGTAACATATTAGGTTATAAACATATTAAAGACTGTATAATTAAGTGAATGCACACAAGGAGAAAAGTGAGGTTTTTCTCCAGCCACAGTCCTGCTCTTGACACCAGTGGCTACCCCATATTGTCTTCCATACCTGGCTTTTTATAGTGTATAACATGGTATGAACAAGGCTTGAAAAGCCCTAGTACATGTTGAGAACTTTCCCCATAACTCTTTCGATACCCCATCATTGTTTATTCCTGCGATTTCTAGCTTACACTGCTTTGATTCATGCTCCCAGGGTGGGTCGCAACATAGAAGATATACTACAAATCTAAATCACAAATTACAGTCTAGAAGTTAAAAGAGCAAACCAAATTTTGAAACAATCTGTCAATGCACAGCTGACCTCATTACATCAAACTCCTATGAAGGTCTGAGCAAAGAGGTGTATCTTTAGCTGACTTCAAAAGTTAAACTGTGCGCCATAACTATTCTTCTTATTAGACTTTATTAGTCTTTTTTTGGTGAAGAGGGACAAAGAAGAGAAAAATAAATAAACATGCATAAATAGAATCCAGAAAATATTTCTAAAATTTAACATTGGAGAGACCCAAACTGTATCAGCAGCACAATCAACTTCAAAAATGTGTTGGTCAATATGTAGGGAAGGAATCTTGACATTCTCCAGTTGGAGGATGCTGTGCAAGGTTGCTAACAGATGTTTCTGGGCATGGTGTTCCAGGGTCACCACAGGAAAAGCCCTAGTTTGTATTAGGCTTAATTTAACTTTGCAACTCCATCAACTTTTCTGAATATTGCATCCCATTCTATGATTTGTGTTGGGTCTGACCATATTCACAGTTAACAACAAATGCGTTTTAAAGATGCAACACCTGGATGCAGAAATGCTTTCAGCAAACATCTGTCTCAACCACAGGTAGCAACTCTGGAAGCCAAAAATCCACTTTGCATTGTGGAGTAGGTGCGGGGAAGGGGCTTTTTGAAGGTTCTGAGAGTCATCAGCATGCTATCAAAGCTTATCTTCCCCTCCCAAGCTGGTATCACCTCATTAGCAAGCCAATGCTGTGCAAACAGTGTGAAACAGCAAAGTCAGAATAAACAATCACTGCTCAGCTCCTGCTGTTGTATACAAGGCTCATAAATGTAGCAAAACAGAATTGTAGTTCACAAAACCTTTAGCTCAGCTGGGCCTAACTACACATGACGCTTGCAACCATGTAGCTTTTTTCTTCTTTATTTAATTACAAGTGGGGGGGGGTGATTACTGAGAATGTAGAGCAAGGGAAGACAAGGCTTAACCCTTCTACTCACCATGATCTCAGTGAAAATTCTCCTTCACCTTTGCAGTTAGCCCTAGTTAAAAAAGTTGCAAGGGCACTAATCTGTGGTGTTGATGTGGAAGTCCTATGTCCAGTGTTTGGAAGTGCTACATCAGGGATGGCTAATCTGCAGCCCTCCAGATATTGCACTCCCAACTCCCATCAGCCTTTGCCTTCAAGACAAATGGGCAGGAATGCTGGGAGTTGTAGTTCAACATCAGCTATAGGGTCACAGGTTCGCCATCCTGATCTACGTGGGAAAGGGCCCTGTGAATCTAATGTAGCTGCTTCACAGAACAGCTACCACATAGTTATTATGATATAAAAAGCAGCCATATATTGAATCTGTGCCATATCTCATTCAATATTAGTCAGTAAAGAGTCCTCTCCGACTCAGCAACCTGGATTCAGAATTCTACTGATTTGGGTAGAAGAAGAAAATATTGTATAGTAAATGCAGAAAAGTCCTAGGTATGTTGGTGTGGAGATGACTATGCTGAAATCTGTTGTGTTAAAAGCCCATTGCAAATGAGCTTTCCAATGTGGATTTGCAGACTAATTGTTAACTACTGATAAGGAGTTTTCTTATGCATGTGGGAGAAGAGTGTCATCACTCTTCCCTAATGCACCTAAGTCTACTTTGTACTCATTGCTCCTCAAAAGGCAGCCATCGCTCACACCCTCTCTAAAGAACAGCACATCTGTGGCAGCTTCTCTTCCCAGCACTGTCTTTGTATATATGCAGTTCTGCTGGCTTTGCAAAATAGAGGCAACAGAAAGGCTTGATAGAAGGAATGTATAAGAGAGAAACAGGTAACAGCCAGTGAAAGGAAGTACAAGAAGCACTGAAGGCTTGGTGTTGGATATGGTACATTGACAAATGAAGGAACATTGGCAGAAGACCATCAGATGCACTGTGGTGTCAGTTTACTCCTTGTTAGAAAATCTACATGTCCAAGCCACACTTACTCAGGCTTTTTGGAATGTGTTCCCAGAGAATTCTGCTGGAATTTGGCAAGGACTTCAGTAACACACAGCATCAAGTCTCAGTTGATACCGAAACCCAAAAGCATGTTATCAGTTGTAGTTAGAACCAAGTCTATCTCAGAAATGTTATTTCAGAAATGTTAGTTACTCATCTGAAAAATTAAAAAGAATAAAAAAAAACCTTTGTAGTGGTGTTATCAATGAGGGAGGGTAGACCAATACAAAAGCCATTTTTTTACCAGCAATAGCAAACAACATTGGCAACGACACTGATAAAAAATTCACACAGAGCATATTGAAATATTCAACAAGCATAGTTCTGTTTTCCCTGTTTATTTTTGATGATCTAATTTTGAGAATGGAACATTGTGCAGTTATAACTGCACTTTAAGTTGTTATCAAGTACTACAGAATTTTGGTGCATACCAGATGTTTATATGGGACTTGGATTCAATGGAGCAATCACGGAAAGCACTTTTGCCATGCCTTGTGTTTCTAGTTTTTTGCTGCATCAGTTGTGATCCTGCGTTGCATCAAACCCTCAGCCTGTCACTCTGGTGCCATTAAAATACATGAGTGTTTCAGTGTTCCATCAGGTGGGGCAGAGTACTCACTGCAAACTTTCCTTGGGTGCATTGCAATGGCAAAACCATGTTAACATGGAAATGCAAGGGAGGACCAAGTCACATGCCACCCAAGTGGCATCCATGCAGTGCTAATAATAATAATAATAATAATAATAATAATAATAATAAATTTTTTTATTTATACCCCGCCCATTGTGCTATATCATGCTACAGTGCACTAGCACTGCCTGTAGAAAGGAATCACGTGGTTCAAGTTACTCAGGCCAGCACTGCCCCTGCCTTGGAGTCTATCAACCATGTCAATTGGCTGACCCACAATTCTCCTTCCTTAATTCTTTAGCACAATGATGACAGGACAAGCAGAAGGGACTTGGATCAAGGCCCATTGGTCGGAGCGAGTCCCAGGAGCGAGACTCAAGGCAAATGACTAACTTATACTCTCAAGCATGTCTTCTTTGCCAGTGTTCTTCAACCTTGGGTCCCCAGATGTTGTAGTAAGTGAGTCAAGGAGATACATACGGGAACCAGGATCCCAGTGGGCTGGCAGGGATGAACATCCAGACCATAGTGGCCAGCATGGAGCCCTAAAGCAACACTGCTACTATAGCCAGCCTGCGTATCCCCCAAAGACTTGCTGAATAACCCCAGAAGCCTTGTAGATAGTTAACAAGCAGTTTATGAGATTGAGGCATTGGTAAACCTGTGGCCCTCCATATGTTGTAGGACTGCAACTGGCCATTGGGCATGCTGGCTAGGGCTGATGTGGGTTGGAGTTCAACAACATGGGGGCACAGGTTCCTCATTCCTCCTCTAGATAAGGTTACCAGACATCCCCGTTTCCCGGGGACAGTCCCCGGATTTACAAATCAGCCCCCATACAAAATCTATTGAAGTTAAAAAGTGTCCCTGGATTCATTGAAAAAAATCTGATAACCTTAGAATAAACACCATTGTCTGACCTAAGGGCTTGATTTGGACACTCATATGATCAATGGTGTGCAGCTACACCAATCCATCCATTAGCACACACAACTAAGGTCCAGATACATGGATGCCAAACAACTACAAGCTGTCACTAGTCCAGCCTTTCCTTACAAAATGCTTAGGTAACCTGCGGAGTAGAGCCAACTTCCCCCAAGACAGCTTATCCTCCTCCTACCGCCACCTCCTTCCAATATGCTAATATTCAACAGGGTTTCTGAACTCCTGAAGAGTAGACAAATACAAGTTCTCAGCATTTCACACAAACCCACAGATGACTTCTAAGTGGGAAAGAAAATAAGGTCATTACTCGGTATTTGCATTATTCAAAGCATCAAACAGAGTACCTGGCACTTAAAAATTGGCTTTTATGAGACTTGGGGTGGATTTTTTTTGGGGGGTATTTTTTGCTTTGCATGCTAGATCACATGCAGGTTATTCATGTTTGACACTCAGCATCATTTCTGATGAATTATAAATGTAATTTCCAGGGTTTTTCCTTTTTTGTTGTTAAAAAGGCAGGTTTTTAAGATTTCTGCTGAAAATTATACCAGTAACGCAGGAGCTCTTCTTTATCAAAGTGATTTCAAGTGTTGTTCTGTAGAAATGCTCTGCAAGCATTCTCCTGAGAGCTGCATCCTGAAAGCTCTTTCTCTGTCATGTTACTCTTTCCTAGCTCAGTAATTCCACTTACGTCAACAATGGAACCACAAATGTTTATGTGAAATTATGAAATAATTTCAGATGAATTAGAGCTGTGAATTACCTAAACAAGAGAGTTATGGGGTATGTAGCTTTTGTTGACTTTTCATCATTAAAAAAATGCTTGACTGTTTTCCATGCAATAACAAAATAAAATGAAAATTATGCATAAAAAAATGAGCATGTTACAGGTAAGAGCCTCACCTTTTCCTGATTTGCTAGTTATCTGTGTACAGGAAGATCAATGTAGTCACATAGTGCCAGGAGGAAATGTAGCAAGGGTACTAGTCTATTCTGCTGTGGTCAAACCTCACCTGGAACACCTGTGTCCAGTTCTGGGCACCACCGTTTAATATATGCACAAACTGGGGTGTCTCCAGAGAAGGTCAGCAAAAATGGTGAGAGGTCTGGAGACCAAGTTAAAAGAGTTTGGGGTTTTTAGCCTGGAGATAAGATCATTTAAGAGATGATATAACAGCTACCTTCAAATATTTCAAATATTAGAATTCAAATATTCAGGTAGATGATGGAACAAATTAATTTTCTGTCATTCCAGAGGGTAGGACCAAAAGCAATGGGATCAAATTACAAGAAAAAGGGTCTAGACTAAACTTTAAGGAAAGAGTGGTACAGACTGCAGAAGAAAGTGGTTGGAGATTTAAAAACAGACTTTTTTTTAAAAAAAGATGGACTTTTAAACAGAGGCTGGATGGTCAATTATTAGGAGTTCTGTAAAAGTGGATTTCCTGCATTGGTAATGAAATTCCTTCCAATACTATGATTCTAAGTTAACTGCCTCAGCGGTTGTGTCATTTAGCTCTCAATTCATATACTGGTAATATGTTGTGGATTCCGGCCATAAAATGAACTAAAAGAGACTGTCAGGATTTGGGCTGATTTGGTCCTATATAGTGATGAAACAAACTGATGAAGTTGATTCTAGTCTATGAAAGTTGGTGCCATAATAAATTTGTAAATCTAAGGTATTCGTCACTGGACATTTTTTATTTTTAAAATTGAAATCTAATTACAGAACTAGACTTTTCTCAGTGCACCAATAAAATAAGAAAATCCCACTGTCATTTACTACAAGTCATCTTAACTTTTGCCTGTCATATGCAAACAACAAAATAGGCTTAATTCTTGTTTCATCATGTCTAACAATGCACTTTGTCTGTTTATTTCAGTATAGTATGAAATCAGAACTGGGTCTAGTGAGGTTTATTTACAATCCTGGGGGTTCTAGGGTCTCTGCACGATCTACACTGACATATGCCTGAGAACAGGCTAGGGGTGAGGGAGCGAGAGAATTTTAAAATACCAGTGATGAATTTATTCTGAATATATTGTTTCAATGATTACACAATAGACATCAATGGACTATGAATGCGTTTGACTGAATTCTCTGTTGACACTACAGGTCACTAGTGTTTTGTCTTTACAAATATTCAGTGGTCTCTTGCTTGACAATTTATCAAGTGCAATCATTTCACTGTTCCTCACTGCTATTTTTCAAGCTGGAGTTGGTTTCAGTAAATTATGTAAAGTTTGCCTTAAGTTCTCACTGTAAATTTCACAAAAACAAAGAATGTGGATTGCTAGAGTGTAGTTTTTCTTTGTATGTGTGTGTATGTGTGTGTGTTTATGTGCAGGCAGTGTACCCAGGCCTGAATATGTAGAAGCATTTAGAAGTATATGCATGTGTTGCTTTCTTCACATTACTTGTTTAAAAAACATACTCCCCACGTATCATTTTTACATTTGAAGGCACAAGGGTGGTTTTTCAAAACAGTAAGAGGAGCAGCCCTAAGTGGCAGTTTAGAGTGTTATTCACAATGTAGAAAACAACTTTTTGTTGGCGTTTAATAAAATATTTACAATATGTGGATTTCCATAAATACACTACAGTTGAAACTGTGCTGTTTATTTCCTTAATTATAATCAATACATTATATATGAAGCATTATGTCTGGAACATTTATGAATGAACGTGTATGTGAACAGTTTAATTTTTGATCAGCTGATCCTCACATATTTTGCAGCTGGGAATGCAACTCAAAAAATTAAATAGTTTGTTATCATTTTTAACCTAGCTTCTTCCTTGCTGGGTCCCTTGATTCACATCTTGTGGAAATTAGATATTTTCCATTATGGCTGTGGAGACTGAGGCAAAGCAGATACTGAAGTATAGCACCTCAAGTCATTATTGTGTGTATGTGTGTGTGTGTGTGCGTGCATACACACACAAATACACACACTTTAAAACAAAAGCAAAGGGGCAAAGAACTTACGACAAACTATATAGTTTGGATGCAAATGTGCTCTGTTCCTGCCTAGCAAATGACTACTGCTGAGAGGTATAGCTCAGTTGGTAGAGCGTGAGACTCTTAATCTCAGGGTCTTAGGCTTGGGCGAAAAATCCCTGCATTACAGGGGGGTTGGACTAAATGATCTTCATGGTCCCTTCCAACTCTTCTATGATTCTAAAAGTGACCCCTGATCCAGAAATGTTCTTCCATTTACAAAAGCTCTTTTTGCAAGACTTCATACAAGCTCTTTGTCAATACTGTGTTACAGACCACTGGTGTTTAAATGCTACAACCTCTGTCTTCTATTATTCACCATGTTTCTCAGATACACACACTTGTACATTATGCCATTGCTAGAAATCTTCCAGTAGTTTGCACAACAGTTCATGGACCCATAGTAATATATTTACGCTTTCCACTCACAGTTCTGTGGTCCAGCCCTGTGTTGTGTTTCAGTTTGGAAGGTAGTAAGGAAGGATATGTGTTTAACAAGGCTAGGTGCCGATTTTCAGTTGATCTGCCTTTTACCCAATTAACTAGGGAAATAATTTATTATACACAAATAACTGTCCATAGTATATTAACTGCATTGCAATTACCGTATATACTTGAGTATAAGCTGACCTGAATATAAGCCGAGGCACCTAATTTTACCACAAAAAACTGGGAAAACTTATTGACTTGAGTATAAGCCGGTTCACCACACCACAAACCTCCTGGTGGGCCGGAGTGCGTGTGTGCATGCATAGGGGGCTTCTCTCTCCCCCCCCAGCCTCTCCTGTCCCCCTACCTATCTAGGGTGCTGCCGAGAGACAGAGGCTGGTGGTGGCAGCGGCGGAGGAAGAACAAGCAGCCCAAAAGGGCTGCTTTCGGGCTGCTCATTCTTCATTCTCTGCTGCCGACAGCAGCAAAGGTGGTGGAGGAGGAAGGAGCAGCCTGAAAGGACCCTCACTCGAGTATAAGCTGAGGGGGGCTTTTTCAGCATAAAAAAATTGCTGAAAAAGTCAGCTTATACTAGAGTATATACGGTAATTACATATTGCATTGCGTTACCATAGGTGCTTTATTGAAATACTATTTTCCTTCTGTGTTTGCTTTTTGCAAGGTTTCAGAGGGTTTTCCTAGGGGTTTTTTGTATGCTAATTTTGGGGTCAAAATCCTGTGGTCAAGAACGCATTGGACACTTCAGGTCAATTTTTATTCTTTTGTACACCCTCCTGGAAATTTAGGTTGAAGGACAGGTAAGAAATATATTAAATAAAATAAAATGAATATAGTATCTCAAGCTTGGTCTACACATGCAGCAGAGTAAGGAGATAGAATACCCAGGTGGATGAGTGGCATCTTCCAATTTAGGCTACAAGTGAGGAATGCTAATTGTGAGCGTTTTCTTATAAAAACCTGCAAGCAAGCAAAATGCACAGACACACACTCTCTCCATCCCATGCTAATTTTATACATACAGAGAGTTCTTTTTTATGCTGGGGAGCATCGAAAAATTTGAGGGGCTACAGTCCATTTGATCACCTCAGGCCTCTGCCACCTTATTCCATCCCATGTGTGGTCTGGTTTCAATAATCCTGACAACTACCATGTAAAAGAAGTCAATACTGTAGTATGTTCACTGTATTACAAATCAGTAGCTTAAACGGGGGGGGGGGGGGGATGGTTGCCTTTTAATAACTTAGAAGGGGTTCACAGCAGAGGTAAGATTTGAACTTCCTGCTTCAGTCGTTCACAGTTCAATTCTCTTGACCACTCCACTCCATTAGCCTCACTTTACAATTGGCTGCGATATCCCAATCACAGTGAGGAAAGCAAGGGTAGCTTTGTTGTGAAGGGGTAGCAGCAGAATCAATACTGTGTGTGTGTGTGTGTGTGTGTGTGTGTGTGTGTGTGTGTTGCAATGCTGGAAATGGGAAGCATACTCCATTCAAAGAACTTTTTGTAAAAGAGAAACATTTCCAAAATGTTTTTGTTGTTTTGTTTTGCTGGTAAGGTAAAGGTAAAGGGAACCCTGACCATTAGGTCCAGTCGTGGCCGATTCTGGGGTTGCGGAGCTCATCTCGCTTTATTGGCCGAGGGAGCCGGTGTACAGCTTCCGGGTCATGTGGCCAGCATGACTAAGCCGCTTCTGGCGAACCAGAGCAGTGCATGGAAACGCCGTTTACCTTCCCGCTGGAGCAGTACCTATTTATCTATTTGCACTTTGAAGGGGCAAACACAGTGGTACCTCGGGTTACATATGCTTCAGGTTACATATGCTTCAGGTTACAGACTCCGCTAATCCAGAAATAGTACCTCGGGTTAAGAACTTTGCTTTAGGATAAGAACAGAAATTGTGCTCCGGCGGCGCGGCAGCAGCAGGAGGCCCCATTAGCTAAAGTGCTGCTTCAGGTTAAGAACAGTTTCAGGTTAAGAACGGACCTCCAGAACGAATTAAGTACTTAACCCGAGGTACCACTGTATACATTGCTAGCATTTACCCTCAAATGACTTGAAATCAGTAGCTCTACTGATTGTGCTATGTGCCATAAGTGTCAAGTTCACAAAGTAGGGGCGGGAGTCACAGGCCACTTATGAAACTCCCCCAAAGAAAAAATGTTGCAGAGAGAGAGAGAGAGAGAGAGAGAGAGAGAGAGAGAGAAGATACCTGTTTGCATAAACATTGCATATGCTAATGTCTATGGCCATTCATTGACCTGCATGCATGCCCACATGCATGGGCGCTGTGAGCCAGTCAACAGCTGCACATCTTTACACTACAGTACTAACTTTAGCACTGCTGCCTCTAGCACTCCTGCTTCTCAGTTGCCATTCAGCGGTGATGACCATCTCTGCACCACCACATCAGCCACCACTGAACTTGGCTCTGTTTCTTATTGCTTCTGGGAAAACAGATATACAGGCCAATTCCACTGTTGCGTTTGACTGACAGCCCTCTTCTAGAGTTCACTTCTTAGCTGAGGCTAAGAAGAAGAAAAAGCTGGCCAGCTTAACCCCTCCCCGCCCACAGCATACATTAAATGCTGTCAATGAATTCAATCAGAACTTGCTATTCCAGGAACTCAGTACTCCAGAGGCCTCTGCACAGATGCAAAATGGTACAGCTTGCACTCCTCCAGGATTTGCCCTGTCGCTACCACACAATTATTGGGCCAGTGATCCCGCAGCAGCAGATGCCAGGCATTTCCCTGCTATAAAATTCCATATGGGGAGGGAGGCAATTTACATTGCCTGTTAGAACTGTGACCCCTGGCATCAAAAACCTTGCATAGGTTTCTAGCTCTTGTTAATAGAGATACATAGGAAAATATGGCTTCAAAAATGTCAGTGCATAGGATAGACCTTCTACAGTGACTCATGCTCTTGTAACCTCTGAATTGGATTACTTCAGTGCACTGAATGTGGGGCTGCCCTAGAAGACAACTAAGAAGCTTCAGTTGTGTACAATGCTGCTTCCAGAATGTTAATTAGCTGGAAATAATAATAATAATAATAATAATAATAATAATAATAATAATAATAATTTTATTTATACCCCACCCTCCCCGGCTGAGACTCAGGGCGGCTAACACCGAATATATAATACATTAAAAACACAAAATCAAATGATTAGTTTAAAATACAGTTCAAAATCACATTTAAAATCAAAATAAAATTAAGACGGAACACACGAATCATAACTGTAGGGGTAAGGAATTAAAAGTTCACCAGGCCTGACCACCCGTGCTGGTTCCATATGGGCTGATAGAAAAAGCCAAGGAGACCACTTACATACAGGGTCCCATAGAAAGAAGGGGGTCAGACTGGGCTCGGACCGAAGGCCTGATGGAACATCTCCGTCTTGCAGGCCCTCCGGAAAGATGTCAAATCCCGCAGGGCCCTGGTCTCTTGCGACAGAGCGTTTCACCAGACTGGGGCCAGGGCTGAAAAGGCTCTGGCCCTGGTTGAGGCCAGTCTAACCTCCTTGAGGCCCAGGACCTCAAAAGTATTATTGTTTGTGGACCGTAAGGTCCTCCACCGGGTGTAGCTGTAAGTGCAAGGGTCGTAGGCCGTATAGGGCTTTAAAACCAGCACTTTAAACCTGACCCTGAACTCCACTGGGAGCCAGTGCAGCTGCTGTAGCACTGGATGAATGTGGAGTTTCACTGCAGCGTTCTGCACCTGCTGGAGTTTCTGGGTCAGCTTCAAGGGCAGCCCCTTGTAGAGTGAATTACAGTAATCAAGCCTGGAGGTGACTGTCGCATGGATCACTGTGGCGAGATCAGGGCGAGAAAGGTAAGGGACCAGCTGCTTAGCACAGCGGAGGTGGAAAAATGCCGCCTTTGCCGCAGTTGCAAACTGCGCCTCCATAGAAATCATGTTACCTAGATTCTGAAAGAGCTAGATTGGCAGCTTCTGAGCCCAATTCCAGGTTTGGCTGCTTATTTCTTTAAAGCCCTGAATGGCATGGTACTCAAGCACCTGAAGAAACACTCCCTATACCAGCCTGACCATGAGGGGAACTATTGTCTGTGAATTAAGTGATGACATGGGAGAGGGCCTTCTCTGGGGTGGCAGCATATCTGTAGAATACCCTCTGTTTAGCAGCAGCACCGTCACTGACCCTGCTAATCATTTTGGCAACAGATCAAGAGTTATTTATTTGCTTGGGTATTTTAAGTGTTTTGCTGTTTTGCTTTGCTGCGGTTGTTTTGTTCTAAGCTGCCTCCATTTATTCTGCTGTGGGGTTTTATTGTTTGATAATTTTATCGTACGGTTCATTTATATTACGTGTTGTACTGCCACCCTGGTATCTATATAGATGAACGATGGGTTTTTAATATTTCAATAAATTATAATAAATAGGAAACAAGACAATTAAAGGATATCCTAATACATTGTTCTTCTGCTCACGTGAGTCTGAAAGGCCAGTTGACACAATAGTTTTCTTTCACAATTAGCAGCCACAGATGTGCTGGAGAAATGTGAGAAGAGAGCGCATATGAACTGGTGTTTCAGAAATACAGCCAGCATTTGCATGGCATCAGCAA
Organism: Podarcis pityusensis; assembly: GCF_964106645.2. Taxonomy (NCBI): domain Eukaryota; kingdom Metazoa; phylum Chordata; class Lepidosauria; order Squamata; family Lacertidae; genus Podarcis; species Podarcis pityusensis. The sequence goes on from NC_138030.1 coordinate 80,721,632, forward strand.
TGGTAATGGAAACTGTTGGCATTTTAGTTTGATGCATACAACTAAAATATTAAAATTAACTCACTGGCTCTCATTGTATTTCCTTTGTATGTTTCAGGAACTACTAAGTTGTCACAGCTTTTGCAGAACTAACCAAAATTAAACATTAAAATATCAGCGTGTCTTGCTTTTAGTGAATACAAATCAAATAAAGATCTTCTATGTTACAACACCTTTACATGTAGGTTATTCAAATGCAGTAGTAAAAGCCTCTGCTACCCTTGACCAAAGCAGAATCCTAAGGATCAGAAATCTATCAATCATTTTCCACACTGGAGCTAATCAATCTACAAAGCGAAGTGCCAATGAACTATTAGATCATTGCAATGAAGTATGGAGATTGATCTTATCCCAGAGCAACTGCATTAACAGACCGGTAAGAGAGTGACCTCTGCCCTGCGGTGCAAATTATCTGCAGTACTGCAAACCACGTGTCTGAATGAAGACCTCAGGTTACTGCTTTTAATAAATCTGTTTTATTGTTGAGAAGTACATGTAAAGATAAAAGAGGATCAGCAAAAATACTAGTGTGGATCAGCCTGAAAATGGCCACAGATGAATACTAGCTAGACCTAAATGCACACTTTTACCCATAAGTTACTGTGTGCGCACGTGTGACTAGCACAATGTGCTTGCTGTTCTCCCGTGGCTGTCTCCTATCCCATTCTTGTAGGGTTTTTTTAAAAAACAAAAACAAAAGAAGATGCCATTTTTATTAATACTGCAAATAATTAAATGATAACATTTTTAAAAAGAAAAGAAATGTAAGCTTGAATGTTGTTATTGGGGAGTGGGGGAAGCTCCTGAAAATTTCCATATGGATAAAACTGTGATGTCAGATAACAACTGTGTTTCTTACAGTTCCGCTGAGTTCACACAGAGTGACTATAGAAACATAACAGCCCTCTTACCTTGAGTACTGTGAGCATTAGTACCAAGGCTAATTTACTCATTTAAAAAGAAATAATGCATTTTAATAATGTAACAAAAGTAGTGCAATACAAGCATATTATTTCAGACCCATAAGCAGAGACTGGGACATTCCTTATGACATTCCTAAACATCAGCCTGAATAGCTAAAGCTAATATATAGTTTTGCATATTTCACCATGAACGTAAAATAATAAATGAATTAATACAGATCTTAGTTTCACATACTTACATACATATTGTTTGCATATATACATACATATATATATATATATATATATATATATATATATATGGATGCATGCACATATATGGATGCATATATCTAGATAGAAATAGATAGTAGATAGACAGATAGATAGATAGATATGAGTAACCTACCGCTAGGTTCACACAAGGAAGCCCTGAGGGCCCCCCCAAACATATTAGTCCACTTCCTTGGAGGATCATGATCATTAGTACCAAGGCTTAAAATTTACTAACTTTTAATGGGATCTGATCCAAAAATCAATTGATTAAAAAACAACAACCCTACAACAGAATGGATTTCCTGAGCCCAATCTGGATGTAAAGGCTTTACATGTGTCTAAATGGCAATTAAGTATGCTCCCACAGAAATTTGCCACTAAAACCATGCACATCTGTAGATAGCATAATAATTTTTACATATTAACCATTGCAACATTGAAAGCTTAACATGCAATGGCTCATACAAATATTGAAAAGCACAACCACAAATGAGCAATTTTGGAGCTGCTCATCAGAATCATAAACCATCATCTAAGTCCTGGGTTTATACCTTCAATGAAAATTAATGTCAGACCCAGCTCTTTAACCCTTGACGACAAGCCCAAATTGTGTTCAATGTGAACGGATCTTCTATTTGCTTAGATGAGTAACTCCGCCCTGGAAGTTTGTAATGAGGCTATGCTAGGGAGTATGGCATCATCTACTGTGGCCCATTGGTGCAAGGAGGTTTGGTCTTCATGCATTAGTAAGAACTATTGGTAGTAACAGGCTAAATCCCCACCAACATTTCTTAGGTCACCAGTTCAAGACCCACCATGGATTGCGTTTCTGTTTTATATTTATTTTTTCAACTTATATTTTTGTGTTTCTCAGTATTTCCCTTCCATTTAAGATCTCTAACGAATACACCTCTTGTGTATAAAATACCATCTTTAATACTCTATTTTTATTAAAGCAAAATGTCTTTATCCTTCAGACTATAATTGAATCAATGAATTAGAGGAAGGTTACTAAAAAGGATTAATGCATTTTTAATGACACAGAATGATATAACTTCTGTTTTTCACTAAGAATAATGGCAGATCTATCAGCTTTGTACAGATAAGAGCTTGGTGAGTTTATCTGAAAGCCTGCATAATGGTTCTAATTTAGTTTTAACTGGAAAAAAAAATAAAAGCCATAGACATCCCATTTAGCTTAACAATTCATTGTTTATTTATATGATCTTTCCTTGTGACCAGTTCACATGCCTAAGTGAAGAAATGATAATTTGTTTAACAAATATACATTATTTATTCCCCTTATATGCATTTTAAGATACCACTCTTGTAGAATCAAGATATAAATGTTGAGATCCTTAGACAACACTATAGGGATCTGTATTTGAACTCTTGGGTTATCACACAAGAGACTACTGTGCAGTAATAATGAAAAATATCTCAGTTTGTATTTGACTCTGATCCCTCATTGTCCTTACACAGACTGCATAATATATTTTTCCACTATATCTTTTGCTGATGCAGACTGAGTTGAATAGCAGACTTTCATTAGAATTACAGTATTTAGTATTTATATAGCACTTTTGAGCGTTCAGTTCCAGTGTAGTATCTCAACGTTCCTCTGAACAACTCATATGATATGTTAGTGTTATTACCGACCTGCTGCAGTACTGGGAGAACTGAGGTTGATCAGTAATGGCTTGCCAAGGGACACCTAATGAACTGCCAGCTGAGGCACAATTGAACTGGTTTGATCCCAGTTTGCAGTCCTGATTAGGAAGGATGCTCAGATCATAGTTTGCCAGTTCACATGTCACAGCAAATGGGGGTTTGGTTGAAACAAAATGTAATGAATTAAGTCATGCATGTGTGAGGAGGGGAGGAGCTAGAATGAGAGGCAAGCACTTTGCTCATTCATGATCCTTCTTCCCATGGTTTGGAGGATTGTCTGAATGCAACAATTGAGATGAAACTTCCTTTTGTGTGTAAAATAACCAGTATGTGGCATCCTTGAGCAACTGCCGGAGTCCCAACAGAGCCCTATTATTACACCTTTTAAAAAGCATTAAGCAGTGGGGAGCTGCCATTTTAATTTCCCACAATGCCCCACAGTGATACTGCTGCTGTCACGAGCTGCTACCAGGACCCAACAAAATAGGAGGCTCACCTGAGAGCAACTTCCCCCTCCCACAAAACCTGAAGTTTACCCTGAATACAACAGGCCTTCATGAAGAAAAAAAATACCTGAGTGATTTGATATAATCATTCTGACTTTTCAAAATGTATTTATCCTTGTGCAAATTATAGTTATTTAAACTGACAGCCAAATAGCATTATATTAACTTTGTATATTATGGAGGAATAACTACTGGCATTTTGACCATTCTGAGCACTTAGTCTTTTGGTAAGTGAACTTATAAAGAGTCCTTACTTGTCTGCAGAGAGGTTTCAACTGAAATCTGGGAGAACTGCATGCCCTGGGATCCCCAGACCCTGTACTGCAGCACAATACTATCATTAGCCAGAGCAAATCAGTTGACTTCAGTGGCTGGCTTTAGCTGTCGTGCAAGGGCAGCAAATTGTTACTAATTTCTAAGGTGAGGTGGTAGTGGGGAGGTGCTTGTGGCGCTCTCTGCCTCAGGTACCAAAATAGCTTTGCTGGCTTTGGGTCCTATGAACCTTGGCAGGGGGTGGTGTTTGATGCCTTGCTTCAGGTGGCAAAATGTCACAGGCCAGCTGTGTCCGCTGGTCATGGCCTCAGGGAGGCAAAGAAGAGTGAGGATCTGGTGATGGTAAGAGCTTTGTGAGCTGAAAAGGCAGGTGGGGATGGGAGAGGGACATTTTTACAAGGCTCAGATTTAACACGCCTGCTGGAATAAGAAAGTCTTATCATGCAGCAAGGAGGGTGCCTCTCTAATCTCAGTCAGGAGGCAGTTCCACAAGTTTTGGCCCACAACAATGGAAGTTGGATCATTTTATTTAATTCGAGGTGGGCTTGGGAGGACTCTTTTGACCTTCACAGCCCAACCAGAATTAATAACTAAAGTTGAATCCAAATGGCTCCATGGGAAGCGTCAGGGGCATTGTGGGGATACTGAGGACTCTCGTTCTGGAAGCAATTCCCCATGCCACTCGTTAAAAATTCAGAGCAACTTGTCTTCCATTGCAGCAAAAGAAACCTGCTGCCAGAATGAAAAGAGAGAAGCCCCAGGACAATACTGAATTGCCAACTAGATTTTCTGGGTGTAGTCATGGAAAATGAAAGTGAGTAACCCTGATATTGCAGAACTAGTCACGTAGTTCTTTGGATGAAGCCCCGAGCCTCCAGAGACTGTATACAGAGATGGCCTTTCCCTACGCTGGAGCTCTCTCTCTTTTTTTTTTTACAGTACATTTCTATAATCATATTTTATTAAACGAAGACTCCATTGTCAGCTGACGGCAAGTGTCTTGCAAGGAATGTACTGGAAAGCCATCAGCTAATTAATCAAGCCTGACTTGACTGAAGACTGACTGGGCTGATCAATTATTCAGATGAACACTATATATCTCTAAACATGGGAATTAGTTTCCCCATAAGTAAAGTACCCGAATAACAATCCCTCAAATATGTATATGCGAAGTGGATAGTGATAGCTGTTAGGATGCAGCTCAGTTACAGCTACCTCCCCCTGCTCACTTGAAAACTCCAGGGTCCTGACCTAGCGAGGGGATGATCTGGCACGGAAGCTGACCTGCACAGAGATTGCCTCTCCCCTTCCCTACACCGCCGCATGTGCAAGCCCAGGCCTCCACAACTTGTGATACAGCATGCTGAACACTGTAGGAATTCTGTCCTCTGAGGAGTTTGATCAATCTCCATTTATAAATGCCAAACGAGCTGGCATTTCAAGCGGCCTGGCATGCCACCACAATAGCTGGCTGGTGGGCTGCTGAGTTGTATATGGGTCAGGTGAAACAGGGAGCTGAATCCTTTGTTTAAGCCTGGGGAAAGGCCATAAGCTCCGTGGCAGAGCGTCCGCAGAAGATCCCAGGTCCAGTTCCTGGCATCTTTAGTTAGGGCTGGGAGAGGCTCCTTTCTGAAGCCCTGCAGAGCCACTACCAGTCAGAAGATATTGAGCAAGGTGGACCAATGCTCTGACTCATTAGAAAGCAGCTTCCTATATCGCTGTGTTCCTCAGACAGGAAACTTCCACCAGCCCGATCGAGAGACTCAAGAGGACCGCAGAAGGCTGACTCCCACACACTACTGTGTCCCTTGGAACCCTCCCCATTTCCTCCCATTTGGGCATAGGCACACTTCCTATGAAGGTTTTGACCTATAAAGCCTTAAACTGCTCCGTACCACAATACCTCAAGGGCCGCATATCTCGATATGAACCTACCCTGGCCCTGAGATCATCCTCTGAAGCCCTTCGTGTGCCTCTTCCACGTGAGAACGGGCCTTTTCTGTGGTGGCTCCCCATTTGTGGAATGCTCTCCCCAGGGAGGTCCAGCTAGCGCCTTCATTATACACCTTTAGGTGAAAATGTTCCCCTTCAACCAGGTTTTGGGCTGATTAGCATTCCATACTCTTTTAAATATGTTGTGGGATGGGGATGGGGGATTATTGGTTTGGTTTTGTCCTTATTTTTATTATGCATTTTTTGCTGTTTATAGTGTATATTTATATTGTGAACCACCCTGAGATCTACAGATGAAGGGTAATATACAGATTTAAATAACATTAATATTAATGATTTGTTCAGAGGAAAAGAGGCAAGATTGATAGTGTGGTGCCAAAAGCAAAATCCATGGATAAATTTATGGAGGATAGGTAAAGGACCCCTGGAAGGTTAAGTCTAGTCAAAGGCGACTATGGGGTTGCGGTGCTCATCTCACTTTCAGGCTGAGGGAGCTGGCGTTTGTCCACAGACAGCTTTCTGGGTCATGTGGCCTGCATGACTTAACCACTTCTGGCATAACAGGACACTGTGACAGAAACCAGAGCGCACGGAAACACCGTTTACCTTCCCGCCACAGCGGCACCTATTTATCTACTTGCACTGGTGTGCTTTCGAACTGCTAGGTTGGCAGGAGCTGGGACCGAGCGACGGGAGCTCACCCTGTCATGAGGATTCGAACCGTCGACCTTCTGATTGGCAAGCCCAAGAGGCTCAGTGGCTTAGACCACAGCGCCACTCGCGTCCTTTTGTGGAGGATAAGGCTATCACGGGCTACCAGCCAAGATGGCTATGTTCTACCTCCAATGTCAGAGGCAGTATCCTCCTGAATACCAGTTGCTGAGGATCACAAATGAGGACAGCACTATTGCACTTGGGTCATTTATTGGGGCTTCCCATAGAAATCTAGTTGGCCACTGTGAGAACAGGATGCTGAAATGGATGGGCCTTTGGCCTGATCCAGCAGGACTCTCCGTACATTCTTAAAAGCTGTACACGTACAAGGCCTCTGCTTCTGATAGGGAGCCATCATCATTAAAGGTTCCCAATTGTGTGTGGCATGAAGTCCAGCATGCAGAGGTTCCGTGCACTGACTAACAGGTGTGTTTACACTCCCCTGTCCGCACATTTGCTCTGTGTATGCTGATGTGAGACGGGAGCCATTGTTTTTTCAACAATTTTTTTCATTTGCCGTTGAAAACTCTGGCTCCTGCTGTTCCTTTTCTTTATACATTTACATAAAACCAGCGGAATGGTAACAGATAGCTAAAATGCATTTGTTTGCATTTTTGGTGATGCTTTGAAAGAGATGCATGAAGTGAACTATTTGCAGTGCAGTTTGGGGGGGGAAAGGCTCTTTAAACAGACGTCAGCAGCAGGGAGATCAGAAATAGATGTGGCTAGACACCTGCTGACAAACAGTGACAAATTCCACTGACACAACAGTGACCCTCAGTTTGTCAAGATTTAATTAAGGGTATAATTAAGTCAGTGGAACAGAACACTAATGAGTGGAGTTTTTTTTTAATATGGGTAATTACATCTAAGAATACAAAGTAAGACAAGGCTCTAAATATATCATTAAAATGAGCACTATAGAGTGACAAGCAGAGCGTAAAGTGTGCCTTTTTGGAGGAAGAATGCAAGTTTGTAATTGTTTGGCTTTGACAAAGCTTTTGCGTTTTAAGACTCCAGCTTTTGCAGCCCCTTTCAGAATCGAATTTCATTAAGTTTCCCTGGGAATTCTGCCAGAAAAGGTCTGGATCAAAGTCCAGCTAAAATCCTAATTGCTGTTTTGTGAACAAAATGCCTACTTTTTAAAAATCTATCTACCTATATGAAGGTATCACAGTAATTTGGTGAATGTCGACAATTACTGGGGATTGTCAAGGTTTCCCCGAACCAGAGGGAAATGCAGAAAATATTGACCACTAAATGTCAAATCCAACTGAGTATTTTCACTAAGTACAGAAGTACAGAAATGAACATGCCAAAATATGTGTGGCTGCCACCAAAATATCATCCCTGCATCTCTCTTTCCCCCTTCCCTGGTAGGAACAAGTAAATAAAAACGTGATGTGATGTCATCATGCTTCCAAGTTTGCACACTTCCACAAGCAGCTACCCATAAAGTGGTGTGGGAGTAGGGAAACGTGAAGTGTCATGTCACATATTTTTATTTCATAAACTTCATGTTGAGGGGAGCATACACATGGCTGATGTTTTTGGTGGTAGCCAAATTTCTCCTCTAATTGTTCTGCCATAAATGTCCTCCACATTTCTATCATTTACCAGTAAAGGACATTTGCAAAACTATATGAATAGAATGTGAAAAACATCCCTGATGATGCAAACATTTTAGACATATCCCACTGGGGTTTTTTTTTTAATCATCATTTGATATTTGTGGCTCATATTGTGGCTCATAACACAATAGAACAATGTTGGTGATGTGGGGCACACATTTTTAAAGAAACCACAACACTACTCTTAACCACAACAGTAACTGGTATGGGTCTTGAAGCTACAAATATTTAAATTAATATTTGATGTGGGTGGCCAATTGGCAAATGTGACTGTTTATATATTCGTCACATTTGTATACCAGATTCAAAGGCACAGACATGGGCGGTGTATGTGTGTCATTTCATTTTACAGATACAACAATTCTATGAGATAGATTAGAGACAGCAGTGTATTCAAGGCCTCCTCACAAGAGCTGATATATATTTTACACATCAATTGTGTTTGTTGTGGGTACATTGTGTGGGTTTTTGCTCAGTCTTTGGTGTAGCAGCTTGTAAAGTGATAAGGAGATGCACTTCCTCAAATATACAATTAAGCTAGATAGGAATACTATAGCTCCTATCAGCCACAGCCCAACATGGATCCCCAATACATGTTTACTGTGACTTAGTTATTGGAAACAGCAGATGAGATCAGTATTCCTGTCTCTACCGTAATCATCACATCAGGCTGAGGGCTCATATGACAGCATGTGAGACTGAGGGAGAGAAGATTCCTACACAGAGAAAGCTAGCATCTAAGGGAGCAGGTCAGGCTAAAATCCTTGTCTCTGACACCTAGTTTTCTATATGAAGGGAACTTCTGCAGGGAAGAGCATTCAGCCATGTAGTTCCTTTCTGCTTTCTTAAGCAGCATGGTCTGGACACAAATGGCTGTTTGTGAGAGTACACCTAAGGATGAACAAGGAATGTGTCTCTCCTACATAGGTTTGCTGCAGCATTAAACATGTTCATTAAAAATGATTATCACAGAAGGTGTGAAATGGCAGAAAGTGTCACAGATAAGCAAGAATTTGAATCTGGGTTTTCCTCAGCTAGATTCAACACTCTTAACCACAGTATTGCACTGGATATGTGATAGTTGAGACCTAACTTAACCAATAAAATGGCATTTAATCTAATATGAGTGGTGTTGTATTCCAACTTAAGGAGAACGTATGCCACTTGGAAAGCTCTCAGATCCATAATTGCCACTGGATGTGAAGGCAGCTTCAGAAAGGTATAGCAGCTATCACCAACTTTGATTGGAGAGGGATGGTCTGGCCAGAGATGTTCATCCTCTAGTAACTGCTAGGTTAGACTACCATATGTGGGGCTGCCTTAGGAAACTACCTGGAAGTTTCAGCTGATGCAGAACATGATGGCTGGCCTACCAAATGGGACCTACCATTGCAGCCACATCACACCACTATTAAAAGATATTTGCTGGTTCCGAGTGGGCCTCCAGGTCCAATTCAAACTGCTGGTTTTAACCTTCAAACCTTAAACAGCCAGGGTACTTCATGGGCCACCTTCTCCCATGTCTCCCTGCCAATTAAGATCTTATTCAGAGGCATAGCTGTCAACGTTTTCCTTTTTTTAAGGGAAATTCCCTTATTCCGAATAGGATTCCTCACAAGAAAAGGGAAAAGTTGACAGCTATGTCAGAGGACCTTCTCCAGGTGTTCCTGTATATGGAAGTTAGGTAGCTACTGGAGGGAGGCTTTTTCCGTGATGGCTCCCAAATGATTAACTCCCCAGTCTATTATGTCTGCCTGGTACCAGCACTGTAGTCTTTTAGACACCAGGCAACATCCATCAGTGATGGAGCCAGTGGTTAGAGTGTTGGATTAAGCGCTAGGGAGATCAGAGTTCAAATCCCCAATCGGCTATGAAGCTCACTGGGTGATCTTGGCCAGTCATTGTCTCTTAACCTAACCTACCTCACAAAGTTGTAAGAATAAAACGGGGAGGAGGATAGTTATGTATACCACCTTGAGCTCCTTTGAGGAAAGGTGGGATATAAATGTAAAACTACCCAAATAAATTTAAAAATTCCTGTTCTCATGAGCTTTAATGGGATTGGCGTGGGAGTCTCACATTTTTTCCTGGTTTTATTGGCTTAGGATTCTTTTACCTCCTGTTTGATTGCTGTTTGTCATTGTATTTAATTGCATTTTTAATGGTTTTGTTATGAGTCACCTTGAAGTTATTTGTGGGTAAAGAACATCTTAAAGAAAACAAGCAAACAGATGCACAGGGGATATATCCATTGTTTCCTTAAACAGTATCCCCATTTGTCGTTCGGTTTAAATCAGGCCCCACCAATCCATCATAAGGTTGCAGCGTGTTTCATCTAATGCCTTGGAATTATGGGAATCTTCATTTGGATGAGCGCTTGGTCAAAGAGCAGAGCGGGGTCAATGAAAAATTAATTGAAAGCAACCTGTAAGGCTTCCTATATGGGATGATGGCTCCCTCCCCATTAGGGAGGATGTCTGTGATATAAACAACTCCTTTGTATTCTTCACAATAGGTAAGAATGATATAAAAGATTTTTTTATAGTACTGAGAGAACAGCCTTTCTACTGAGATTATACTACCCACTCCCAGCTGGTAACTTATACTTCATGACAGCCTTTTATCCATTATCAAAGCAACAAGTAGAAAAGCAGATATTCCCGATCTCTAACACCCTCTGTTCGGTTCTCTCTATAGAATTTCGGATGCTAAATCTTCCTGTTTAACAAGCCCTCGGATTTCCTTGCCGCTGCTGTTGTCGGCTCTAAAGATGTCTCTCAAGTCTTTAGCCTGCTTGTCTAACCTAAACTCAGCAGAATTCCACAGGAATGGAGACTCGTTTGTTTTTACAACTGTATATTAGCTACGGAGAGGCGGAGGGAAAGGCATGATAGCAGCACTCTGCTCCTACCGAGCAGACCAAGAGTGCTTTTCCCAATGACTGTAGCAGAAAGAGGAGTGGACCCTAAAAAAGATACGTAAAATTGTATGTGGCAATATATCTCTTTGAAGTTTATTGCAGCTTCGGCCTCAACTTATCTCAAGCTTTAGTATCTCTTAACAACCAGTGTAGAACAAAACAAACACAAATACGTCCAGGGAATACAAAGGGCACCTCCCCACACTGGAGACTGCTGTGTTGCTGGTTAGGTGCTACAGCGCTGAACTGGCAAAGCTGCATACAATCCAGTGTTTGATGGTGGAACACGGGGACATGTTTGGCTTTGGAAGTGATGTGTGTCAATCAACCGACCGTTTGGGTTTATTTGTTTTAAAAATAATAAAGAGTATCAGATAGCTTTCCTTGCAGGGGATTTGATTGTATTTATTATAGAAGAGCTGCAACTGTTCTCAGCAACATTTGCTAGCTGGACAAGATGTTATGGGAAGAATGAAGTGTAAGCTAGGCATTGGAATCTTCTATTCATACTCATGCCTTGGCATGTGTATGCAATGGAATCAAGAGGCATCTATTTCCCATTCAGATTTTCTAGGCCATGTTCACATATCATGCTAAGCTATGGGTGTGGAACCTTTGGCCCTCCCGATGTTGCTCAGCTACAATTCCCATCAGCCCCAGCAAGCATGGCAAGCAGCTCCCCACATCTGTATTAAACCATGGTGACATATGACTTGAAATGAGCCCAAGTGAGTCATAGAATCACAGAATTGTGGCATTGTGGAATTGGAAGGGGGCCTGACGATCATTTAGTCCATCCCCTTGCAATGCAGGAATCTCAACTAGGTCATTGTCATCCAGCCTCTGTTTAAAAACCTCTGAAGAAACAGAGTCCACCACCTCTCGTAGGAGTCTGTTTCACTGTCAAACAGCTCTTACTGTCAGAAAGTTCTTCCTGATGTTTAGTCCCTTTCCCTCCTGGCTGCACAGTTTACTTAAACTTGATCTGCCGTTGCGTCCAAACTCAGTTTGGATGTGAATCCAGCTCCCACCAGCCCCAGCTGGGATTTGTATGCTAAGAGCATCTCGAGGGCAGATTAGCCACCTTTTCTTTACACTAACTGTGGTTAGTTTAAGCAAGCCACCTTCATAACCTGTAGGTAACAGTTGGCTTTTTTTGTCACTGCCCCCGTTAATATGCTGTCTGGATTACCTGGAATCAGCCCAGTTGCTACATGTGTGTGAAAGGTGCTTATGCAGTACTGGAAAACCAGTAAGACTGGGTGGATATTGTGTGTTAGGTTGGCAGAGAATGCAAAACTCAGCCTAGGTGAGGTGTTTGTAGGAGGGGAAGGAGCAAGATTCTTTACTTATTTTGATAATTTATATGCCGCCTATGCAAAAGTCACAGGGGGATTTACAGCAAAGACAAGTAAGATGTAAAGAATACATCAAAATAAGATATACCCTTAAATATGCAGTACAACAATTAACACTAAATAATTATTTATTAATGTCACCAGCGTCGACTAATCCATTTATCTCATCATGTATCTCTTCCTCCAAAGGTCCACCCCAAAAATATGCATCTGAACCAAATGCCACCTCTGGAAAGTCTTCCTGATCATTCAGAGATCTGAAACTATAGATGCTCCACCACAGCATCCATTCATGCCCTTTACATCCATTCAAGTCCTGTACAGAGTACCATAAGCCAAAAGATAGAGGCCACTGTCCTTAAGGAGCTTACAATTTTAAGATTCAACAGTGGAGGAAGTTGTGCAAAGGCAGGGGGGAAAGGAAGGAAGATCAAAAGGCCAAAAACATGAGAAGGGGATGCAAAAGGATTTGCCAAAGACAGTGAGGGAAGATTATGTTTACAAATTGGGCCACAGAAGTGCTGTCTGTGAGATGCTCTCATCGTTCATGCCTTCAGGATTACAAAAATTCACATATTTTAGCTAAATTACCTCCGAACTAATATTGTGATTCTCCAGCAATTTATGCTAACAT